>NC_064561.1:1200000-1800000 GCF_937001465.1 Orcinus orca | reverse complement strand
GCAGTGGTTGAGAGTCCGCCTGCCGATGCAGGGGACACGGGTTTGTGCCCCGGTCCGGGAGGATCCCACATGCCGCGGAGCGGCTGGGCCCATGAGCCATGGACGCTGAGCCTGCGCGTCCGGCGCCTGTGCTCCGCGACGGGAGAGGCCACAGCAGGGAGAGGCCCGCGTACCGCAAAAAAAAAAAAAAAAAAAAAAAAAGTAATAATAATAAATATATATATATACATATATATATTTATGAGGGCTGCTGCTGTAAAGCTCTCTCTCAAATACCTTGGCATTAGTGATGGGGAGCTCATTCCCTCTCACTGTAGTCTATCTTCAGACAATTTCCTTACACACAGGGGACATCACTGCCCTACAACTCCTCTAACGCTCTGGAGAGCACAGCCAGTATTCACCATGATACTGTCAAGAGTCTTGAAGTTAGGGAACCAGCCCCCATAGTCTTATCTTCTCTCAAGTTCAAGCTCTCATTGTCTCCCCTTGAAGGATGTATATTTGGAGCACCTGTCCTGCCCTTGCTCCAAAGCTCAAATTTGCCAAATATCCCTGAAAAGGCTTGGCACTGAGCTGGGCGTGGAACCATCCCTTCCCTTCATCTGGAATCTCTATCTCTATGAATGCGGCCAAATAAAAGTCTGTGCTGCTCTGTGACTTCAGGCAACTCTGCCCTGTGATGACCCGAGTGTGAGCCTGCCTGCTGCCTTCCTGGAGGCTATGGGAAGGACACGGCAATCCCAGAGCCCACCCCCCCGGCCCCCCCGCCCCAAGAGGGGAGTTCCCTCCAGCGCACCTGGGCAGTGAAGCCGCTGTAGAAAGCGAACCAGATCTGGACCATCATGCTGGCCAGCGTCTTGTAGACAAAGTAGCGCAGGAACTCGCAGACGCGCGTGTAGGACCAACGGCCATGCACCAGCAGCCGCCGCCGCAGGAAGCAGAACTGGGCCAGCACATAGTCGCTGTTCTGCACCGCCTGCATGCCCTCCTGACCCGCCAGCCCCATGCCGATGTCCGCAGCTGCAGGGGCACACGCAGCCTGTCGGCCCCGGGCCCCTCAGCTACCACCCCCGCCTGCTGCCAGCCGCCGGCCTCCCCGCGCGCTGCTGCCCACCACCCACGAACCGTCACACCAGGGACAGGCGTCTGGCCTGCAATAAGTCCGCCCTCTCCTCTCTGGGCTCCTGCCAGGGCTCCTCCTCTTCCAAGCTCACGTTCTGGACCAGGGCCCGGGGCTCCGTGCGCAGGGACAGCAGCAGCTGGTCCTGGCCCGCGGGGGACAGGGGGCGCGTCACTCAGCTGCACCGCTGCCCTCCAGGAACGCCCCGACTGGGCCCTCCTCCGGGCTGGACCTGACTGCGTCCTTCCCTTGCTCTCGCCCTGCTGAGAACCATCTCTCGGTGTGACGCTTCAGGCCCTTCGCCTTGGCTGGTCCAACACCACATCTGGGGGCCTTTTGGTGGAGGCCGTCCCCAGCCCCCTCCCAGGTACCAGGGCCCCGCTGCCCACCCTGAGCTGACACTGACCAGGAACTCCCCGTTAATGACCAAGGCCATTTTGACCTGCAGGGGGAGCTGTTTGTTCAGGTGGCCCTTCTTGCCACCCTGCAGGCTATTGCTGTTCTCCCAGTAGACCTCCAGGATCTGCCTGCAGGGGTCCAGCAGGGGCTCAGCCACACCAGCCGCACGGGCTTCCTTGCACCCACTCCCCAGCTGTGCCTTGGTTTCCCCCTCTGGGAGCCCCACCAGGCAGAGGCTGAGAGCATTCTGCAGACCCCAGAGCCATGCCTGGGCCATGGGTGGTGCCCTGCCCCAACCCTGACCCCCCCAACACAGGCTCATGCACCCAACCACCCAACCCCCACGTCTTACACAATCTCCTTCTCCTCCAGAATGATCATGTTTTCCAAGAGCAGCTGGCAGGCAAAGCCGATGTTCACCGCTGTCTCTGCAAACCAGCCCAGATCAGCCCCTCCACAGCCCCCTGCCTGGCGGCCATACCCACTCTGCCCATCACAGCAGCATGCCCCTCCCCCTGGCCACAGCAATTGGTTTGGAGGAGGGCATGTGACCAGGCCAGCCAATGAGAGTCAGCCCTGAGACTTTGGTTGCAGCTCTGAGCAGAGGGGGCTCCATTCCACTCGCCTGGCTGGAGCTGGGCTGCCAGTGAGAGGTGGGTCTGGGGCCAGGGCCAAGGGATCGTTAGACATATCGTGCTTAGGGCCCCAAGGCACTTCCAGGAACCCACAAAAATGAATTAATTTGTTTAAAAAAAATAAAGAAGAGGGAAAAAAATGAATATAAAAATGCAGCCTGGATATTTGTCTTTACTCCAGCACAGCTGTTAAACGTCATCCTAAATATTTTGTGTGTACGTGCCTCCTGTCCGCAGAAGTTCTAATGCAGCCCTGCAGGCACCCATGCCCAGTGGGGCCCCGGAGAAGCCTCACTGGAGTGGAGTCATGGCTCCACGGCCACAGGACCTGAGGTTCCATTCCAGCTTGGCTCCTGGGTGGCTGAGCAACTGCGGCAGGTGCCCATGCTCTCTGAGCCCCGCTGGGTCATCTATGAGGCAGGGGTAATGAGGGCCCCACTGCATGGCGCTGCCAGGGGGCCAAACCCCAAGGAGACGCTGAGCATGGCACCGGCCCGCCCGAGGGAGGCGCCCAGGGGACCCCAGTCCATTGTTCCCGGTCCTCCCTTCCCAGGGACAAGGTGGAGGGCAATGCTGAACTCAGACAAGAGGGATAGGCCAGGACTTCCCTGGCGGTCCAGTGGTTAAGACTTCGCCTTCCAATGCAGGGAGTGCAGGTTCGATCCCTGGTCTGGGAGCTAAGATCCCACACGCCTTGTGGCCAAAAAACCAACATATAAAACAGAAGCAACATTGTAACAAGTTCAATAAAGACTTTAAGAATGGTCCACAACAAAAATAAATCTTTGGAAAAAAAAGAAAAAAAAGAGAGATGGGCCGACGGTGGTGCCCAGGCAGGGGTGAGCCCTCCCCGCGCCTCCCTTCTCCCCACGTTGGGGGTGGCCGCCCTGGGACCCACCTTGCTTGTCCCCTGTGGGAACCCACACTTTGATGTTCCCCTGCTTGAGACACTTGATGGTGTCGAGGACACCGTCCTGGAGCCTGTCCTCGAGGGCTGTGGCTCCCAGCAGCCGGGGGTGGGCGTGGGGACAGCCTGAGCAGGGAGCCAGCTCCCTGGTGGGGCTGAGGGGCTGGAGCTGGGGTGCGGGCGCCCCTCCCCCTGAGCTCCACCCACCTGGAGGTTCTGCTCCATCTCCTCGTACAGCGGGTGCAGGGCGTGGGCACGGTTCTGCAGCAGGATGCTGGCTTCCTGGTGCCGCTGGCACCACTCTTCGTACATGTCTTCGTCCACCTCCTTGCAGGCCATGCACGGTGTCCGCAGGGTCTGCTCGGCCAAGGACTGGGCCCCGGGCGGGCAGGCGGCGCTGGCACCCCCGCCAACCCCTGCCCCCTCACCCGGGCACCTCTCCCTCTGCCTGGGGTCACCCAACCTACCCACCACCCACAGTCTGTCTTCCCGGGCAGGGGGAGCTAGGACCACGTGCCGCCCTGCTCCACACCCGCTCTGTCTCAGCCCGCCCCCTGCCCCCCCACCCCCCGCCCGCCGATGCCCAGCTGTTTTGCCCCCAGACCTCACAGGCAAATTCTAACTATTCCGCAAGACACTCGGTGCAGCCCTGCCAGAGCCCTCCGCCGTCAGGGCTCCCCCAGCCCCAGACCCCTCCCTCTGCCTCATTTTTCAAGGAGCTGAGGCCTCTGGGGTGGGTGGAACTGTAAGGATCCTGGGGACTCTGTCTCCAGACCCCAGGAAAGACCCAGAACTCGCTCGCCCCAGGGGGGCCCATCGTGGCTCCTTCCTTCCCTCCTACGCCCCAACCCTCCCCCAGGCTTTTCGCCTGTTGCCTGGGGTCTTGCTTCTGTTCCTGACTGGAGGTGGGCTTGAGCGGCTGAGCTTGGACAGGTCAGGAGCTCCAGACAGGCCTGTGCTCCTCTCGTGCCTCGGTTTCCCCATCCACTCCATAGCCGGTTAAGCCAAGCCGTCTTGCCGAGCTCCTGGGCTCTGGGTCATGGTTCTGACTGCACTTCCTCGGTTGTGGGTCACAGACCAGCTGCCTGCTCCCCACCCCCCACCCACTTCCCGGCAGAGGTAGAACAGGGCAGTCTGGGAGGCCCCCGTGTGGAGGGACACAGGACATTTCTTTCCCCAAGCAGCCCCACTGGCCCCTGTGCTGGGTGAGGCTGGGGACCTGCAGGGTCAGGGCTGGGCCAGCACGGCAGGACAGCCCCATGTCAGGGTCGGGGCGGGAACAGCTCCCTGGAGGTGGGGACCTATGGCTGAACCTTGAGGACCAAAGGATGGTGACTGAGCGCTAGAGTGGAGGAAGGCATTCCTAGCAGAGGGAATAGCGTGTGCAAAGGTCCTGAGGCAACACCTGAGCATGGAGGAAACTGCAAGCCAGAAATTGGGGTTCTGGGGAACCCCGCGAGGTCAAGGAGGGACCAGGATAGACAGGATAGCAGAACACAGAAAGACAGTCTGGAAAGTTGGGCCAAGGCGTTTGGGCTTCACCCACGGAGACAAAAGTTTTGGGGCAGAGAGGGCTAAGCACGTCCTGGAAACTAGGCCTGGCTGGGATCGGGGGGTAGCAACCAGAACAAAAGCCTAACCACAGGGTGTCCTTGCGTGACTGAGAAAAAGGTATATTCCCTTTGGGCAGGTGCAGCTTGGAGTTTGGCTCCCTCTCCAGCGTGTGTGTGTGTGTGTGTGTGTGTGTGCGCGCGCGCGCGCGTGTGCTGGGCAGAATAGTGCACAACCTGATCAACTGTACATGGCCGCCCTGGGTACCTGAGGCCATTTCTCTGCACACTCTCCTCTCCTGCCCTTCTCCTCCTGTCCCTGTGTCCTTGAACCTGCCCCTCCACCCTCCCTTCCCACAGGGACTCACGGCCAAGGCCTCTTCCGTGGTCCACTCCATCAGGCCTTTCTTCTGCAGGCACTGGAAACTGCCCATCCCTCACCCATCTCCATCCATGACCAGCCTGATGCCAGGAAGTGACCCGGCGGGTCCCAAGAACCTAATCCTTCCTCCTGGCCCTCTGGGATCAGCTCAGCCTGCTGGGGCCAAAGGGGTCAGGAGGCCACCTTAGACCTGGAGGGGCCACCCATGCACCCTCAGCATCCAACATATATTGAGCGCCTCCTGTGTGCCAGGCCCTGGGCTGGGCAGTGGGGACCCAGCCATGAGGGTGCTCCCAGTGTGAGGGGGGCTGGACACTGACTCACCAGCCACACAGACAAACACGGGGTAGGACCACCCTGGGTCTACAGAGCCACGTGGGAAGGTGGGAAGGGAGGGCTTCCTGGAGGAGGTGGCTCGAGCAGGTAGAAGGAGTGGAGTGGGCACAGGCACTCACCCCTGGGGCTGCCCCACCCGCCCCACCTGGAGGATGATGATGAGAAGGAAGTAGAGGCTGGACATGCGGTGGAACTGTTCGTACAGGTTCAAGGGCAGGAAGGAGAAGACATTGTACTTGGCCTGTGGATGACGTTCCTCTGGGTCAAGAGCCGGCAGCCGGCATGGGGGCGCCGCCCAGGAGGGCCTGGGTTCCCACCCAGCCCCATCCGCCTCCCCCTTCCCTCCGGCCATGACCAGCGCGGGTGCAGACCCAGTGAGCCGAGCTGTGACCCCAGGACTCCCCGCGTGAGACGCAGGCCGGGGGTTTCAGGTAGAGCCCAATGGACACGCTGTACCGTGAAGGTTGCCTAGTAACTTATTTAGGGCGGAGGAGACACGCGAAGCGCCAGCACTGGACCCCACGACTCGGCGAGGGCGGCGCTACAGTCCTCAGGACTAAGTGGACTGACCCAGCATGCAGAGCTTGGGTGGCAGGTCCCGGAGGCCCGCGGGGGTTGGGCCTGCCCACCTTGTACTTCTTCCTCTGCCAGCACAGGAAGACCTTCTCCTTGAACTGGTTGTTGTAGGACCGGTTGTTGGCTTGCACCTCCCAGGTGAACTCTGAGGCCCGAGAGGACAAACACGGGCTAATGACACCCCGGAGGAGGGCTAAGGGGCCCCCCGGGGATCCAGCCCGTAAACAGATGAGAGGGCCCACGCGGCCCCTGCACAACAGTAGGCACTCGGGGAGCCCAGGTGGATCTGAGCATCCGGCTCCCCTTGAGCCAATCCCTAGGCCCTGGGAGACCCACTCACGCACATTCCTTCTACAGAGGGGTAAACTGAGGCCCAGGGACGGGTGCCGAGGTGTCCGAGGCTCCACTCCCTGCCCAGATAGTTCTGGGCTCACAGGCCCACAAATCCTGAGTCCACCTTTCAGTGATAGGATTTTGAACTCTTTGTAACCCACTGAGAACCGTGTGCTTGGCCTCCCATCTCCCCACTTCAGTCATTGCACTCTAACGCCCCTTGTCAGGGTCCCCCTGGCACCCCCTCACTCTACCCCCAGCCCTGCGCCCGCGCTTGGCCAGACATGCACCCAAGTTCTTCTCCTCCTCAAGGTCTTCTCGGTACGCGAGGCTGCCCGTGCTGGTGGGGCTGTCGAGGAGAGGGGTCTGAGGTCACACTGGCAGCCGGACAGTGCCCACCACTCCACCTTCTTTGAAATGTCACCTCCCACGTCCATCTGCTGTCCCCTCCCCAGGCTCTGGAGGTCCAGTCACCAGCTGTGAGTCCTTCCCCGTTACAGCCGGTCACCTGGCCGCTGCTCCCCACCCCTATGGCCCCCCATGGCCCCCCATGGTCGTCCCCCATCACCTCTCCGGGGCCGATCGCACCCACATCCTCCCGGGCCCCCCTGCTGCCCCTCCTGCCCCAATCCCCACACGGCACACCACGCCCAGCCTGGTCAGGTGCTCAGTCAATGTTTGTTGACAGACTAAATGGGGCCCCAGGGCTCTCCATCATGTCTCAAAGTGTGTTTGAGGACCAAGGGGCTGAGAGGTCTGAGTGTGGTGTTGGGGCAGGGACCGCCAGCCCTCCACAGAGCCCGGAGGCTTCCCACCAGCTAGTTCATGGTCACTCCTAGTCCTTCCGTGCCCTTGGCAGCTCCCCAAATGACTCCCACCCCCAGCACTCAGCAGCTCCCTACTCCCCACGCCCTGGCCCCGCTGTTCCCTCTGCCGGGAGCACCATTCCTGCTCGCATGGCCGGAGCTTTCTCACCCTTTGGCTCTCAGCCCCTACTTCTCCTACTGCCCAGCCTTGTTCTGCCGCCTCCTCTGGGCTTCCCCTCTGCCTGCGGGATCCCCCATCCCATTTCTGATCACCCTCTCTCCTCTGCTTCTTCCCCTGTCTGGGCTGCCTGATGAAACTGGAACCTCCCAGGGCAGGGACTGCTGGCGTCTGGGTCACTGGTGCCGGGGCCCCCAGGGGGAGGGAGGGCCTGGCTCAGGGCCAGCTCTGATGCTCCTGGGGGCCCGAGCAAGGCCAGTGCCCATTCACCAGATGAGGAAAAGTGAGGCTCATCCCGTGGGGCCACAGCCGGGATGAGCTCTGGCCCCACCGGAGCCAGAGCCGGGGGAAACCCGGCCGGGGTTAGACGAAAGCTGTGGGCCAGAATCCAATCAAAGCGTATCAGGGGGCAGGGACACGCCCTCCTCCCTCGCATTCTCAGCTCACCGGAACGCCCACTACCCCCCCCCCCCGCCCCGGGAAGCCCTGAGCATTCCCGCAGCGAAGCGGCTCAGGGTTCGACGCCCAGGCCCCTGGGAAATGCACCTGGATATCCGGGCCCACACGACACAGGCGCTCCGGCGCCCGTCCGAACCTTGGCCCACGCGAACCTCTAGGGGGCGCCCCCACCGCCGCGGCTGCGTCCTCCCGCCCTCAGGCCGGGCGGAGTCCAGAGAGGGTGCGCGGGCGCCCGGGGACGCACAGCTGCGGGAGCGCCGCCTCTCACCTGCGCGGGCCGGGGCAGGCGGGGCCGGGCCTCCTGGGGCGGTCCGCAGGCGTCCAGGGCGACGGACGTGGTGGAGCTGTTAGCCCGGTGCCAACGGGCCTGAAACGGGCCTGAAACGGGCGGCGCGGGCGCGGGGCGGAAGGTTGGGGCCTAGGGGCGGGCCCGGGCAGAATGCAGGGGGCCGAGGGCGGGGCCAGGGTGGAAGGTGGGGCCGGGGTAGAGGGGGCGGGGCGGGACCCCAGGGGTGGGGCCAAGACAGAAGGTGGGGCGGGACAGAGGCGGGGCCGAGCTAGGCCTTGCCTAACAGGGCCAAAAGGGGCGGGGCCTAAGGCGGGACCGAGCGTGACCTCGAGGAGCTGGGGCGGGATGGAGTCTTAATCTGGGCCTGGGAATTAAGGAGCCAGTCGCTGGCGGGGGTGGGCTGGACCCGGCTGAAGCTGGGCGGGGCCGGGTGTGTGTGCGGGGGAGAGGCTAGGGGCGGAGAAAGGACGGAGAGGTAATCGCAGGTATGCGGAGCGTGAGTCTGAGCTGTGTGCGCGTTCCAGTTCAGCGAGCATGTCGTACGCGCAGGTACAGTGTTGGACTTCAGGCTGGGGGAGGCTGTTAGAACCAGAGATCATCCCGCCAGGAAGAAGCCCACAGGGTTCTAGCCCGGTGTGTGTCTACCCAGCACGCGGCCGGGACTCCGGGGGCCTTCCTGGAGGTGGTGACAGGGGTGGGAGACAGCGATGAGGCTGGGGCAGCGTCCAGGCCGGAGATGGGGGACTTGAGCCAGGGCGGGGAGGGTGTGTGGGAGGCGCTACTGAAGGTAGGGTCCTCCTAGGAGGGTCAAACTTGGGGGTTCAGGGGAGGTGATTAAGCTCTGTTTTTCATATTCTTTTAGGAACCCTCTGAAGCGCAGAAAGTAGGAAGGTACTGGACACCTCCACCACCCTTTCTCCCCAGCCTCGGGGTTGCTCTCTCCCTCTGGCCCAGCCGCCACCCAACAGACCGAGGGTGCCTGTCTGACTGTGCCCTGCCTGGGGCACGGGCATCCCCTCTGAGCTGATGTTGGGTGAAGGAATGAATGATGGGGATGGTGACAGCACCCAGGAGCTGACCGTCCCCATCAGAGCAGCAGCCTCCCACTCCCATTTCTTGGGAAGACCTGCACACCCAGCGGCCTCTGGGGGATGCCAGGTAAACCTCTCCTTTCCTTCATTCACTGGAGAAACGTTCATCCAGCCCTACCCAGCGGTTACAGAGAAAGACACTGCGGGGAGTGTCTTGGACAAACTGCTCTAACAGCCTTTAGGAGACACCTCACCCGGTGGGCGCCTGTGAGGAGGGGGTCGGGATCGGTTCTCCCCCCTGGGACGGTGACAGAGGGAGAGGAGTTTCCCAAGCAGCGAGTTTGCAAAGGCTCTTTGGCCTCCAAGAGGCAGCAGTTTTGGCAAGCTGAAAGCTTGCACCCCCCCCAACCCCCCCCACACACACCCGGGAGCTCCTCCCCCAACTGCCCAAGGCCTCCCTGGGGCACTCATACTCTGGGGAGGGGGACAGACCACACAGAAACGGGGCTCCTGGGATGCTGCCTGCATCCTTTCTTTAGAAGAACACTCCTTGTTCACAGAGGGTGGGGGAAAGTCAACTGGTCACAAGAACAGCCCCGGAGGGACACGATGGTGGCAGAGGCGTGACTTCACCAAGAACCCTCCCCTCAGGGCCCCTGTGGACAGAGAATGTTGCTCACCATCAAGCCTTCTGCCACTGCAGCGCCACCCCCCTTCCCCACAGTGGTGCGCCGTGAGGGGATTCAGGATGGAGAAGAACCAGATACTGGCCCTGGATAGCTGAAGTGCATATCCAAGGAATGATTTCAGTGAGCCCAGACAGCATCTAGCATCTTCCCATACACAGAAAAGCACTGCAATCATTAACTAGAGATGTCAGCTTTTTGTGATTAGCAGGAACCTTTTGATGTTTGACTCTATGGGGTTTTTTTCAGCAAAAACTCCGAGGAACAGTTCCTCAGAGCTATATGAGAGGCAATGTCTTGGGCTACAGTCCTCAGTAAGTTCCTGGAATAAAACATAACTCACAGCTTTCAGGTCTTGTATTTTTCAGTCGACGCCCCCTGGGAACTCTGCAGCCCTGGCTGCTGTGTCCTCAGATGGGAGCCTGCCCTCTTGGCCTTTAGCAAAAGCCAGAGGAACTTCTGCGGAAGTGGAGTGGCAAGGGGGCCTCCTCCAGGCAGCCCTCCTTCCAGCACCTTTGTGCTCCTGCACAGGGACCTGGGGCCCCCCAGCATCTCCCCGACCCATGAGGCTCTTTGGGCTTCACTTTTTGCTTTACCCAGTGGCTGCCCTTCCCTTCCCAAGTTAGCTGCTCAGACAGGGAACATGCAGCGGTGGCCGGGGTCTCCCCACTCCCAGCCCCGTACGCAGGCCCCACCTCATGAGTGGGCAAGGCAACTCCAGTCCCAGGGCCTGGCTGCTGGCCCCACTGTCACGGAACGCCGAGGGGCTGGAAGCATGGGGCCCTGGTCTGCTCTGGACACTGGTCCTGGGGGCAACCCGAGCACTGGGCTGTTTTTTGTGAGGGACAGCAAGGTCCCATTCCTGATTCCCCGTTACGGGTGATGGTGACCTCCACTGTGTGTGTAGAGCCACACCTGGCACCAAGAACACCTCCAGACGCCATGAGCTCTAAAATCCATACAAACGTTTATTCTGCCCCTGCCTGGGGGTGGGGGAGAGGGGATGCAGGAACTGGGGCACTGCGGGCCTTTACAGACAGCCCCCCGAGGAGGGCGGGGCTCTGGCGGGAAGACAAGTGTCCAGAGGCTGATGGGCCCTGGGGTGTCCAGAAGGCAAGGCCCTGGGGGCTGATGGAGGGGCTGGCTTGGTTCCCAGAACTCCCAGGTCCTGGCGGCTGCCGGGGTGCCGGTGCTCCACTCCCAGCCCTACCCCCGTCCCCCGGGAGGGAAGGCAGCACCAGGGCCTTGCTCCTCCAGGTGGGGGAAGACAACTGTGCAAGTTATCAGGTTTAAATTACAAATAATAAAAATAACAATACAAAATAAAAAGACAACTCCTGTCACAAACAAACCCTCGACAAGCCTGCCCAGCCGCCCCCCCCGCCCACGAGAAGGAGCAGGGGCAGGTGGTCTCGCTGCCTGTGGCACGAGCAGGGCCCGCTGGAGGTGCCGGGCGGGAGGGCCCTGGCCTCGCCCGTCGAGTCAGCAGCAGTCTCCAGAGGACAGAGGTCTGGGGCAGAGAGACAGGGATGGGCGACGGGGTGCGGCGGGGGCTCGGGGCTCCGGGGTCAGTCTCGGCGTTGGGCTCTCGTGGTCTCCGCCTTGTCCCGTTCTCTCGGTTTTCTGTGTCTTGGCGATGTGGACAGGGTTAGATCTCAAGATTTATTGCACTGTTTTGGAAGAGGCCTGGGGTAGAGAACGGGCCGGGGCGGCAGGAGAGGCGGGCGGGTGGGCGGGCGGGCAGGCGGCGGTCACCGCTTGGTCTTGGCGTCTTCGCGGATCTTCCAGATCACCAGGTGCATGCAGGCGCTGGCGTCCTCACTGGAGCTGTGCCCGTCCACTGCAGGGCAGACAAATGCATCAGGGCAGGGAGCCCACGGCTCCCGTGGCCCCCGCGGCCCCACGGCCCGGCACTCACCATTGTCCTGGATGATCTGTCTGAGGTAGTCGGCCATGAGATTCCGCAGGGAGCGCTTGTAGGGGAGGCCCAGGCGATGCGGGAATAACACGGACGTGTCCACCACGGTGCTATGGATGACCTGCGGGCGGGCGGGTGGGCGGTCACGGACCACAGGAGGGCTGGGGTGGCAAAGGGGGGAGGGGGACGCCGAGTGCCTGTTCCCCGACCCTACAGCTTCCGCCCTGGGCTGAGGGCAGCGGGCCCCAGACGGCCCCACCCACCCTCTGAGGACCCTCAGAGAGCCGAAGACGAGGCAGGCGGGTACCTTCAAGGCCAGCAGGTCGCTCTCCAGGCTGTGGCCGATGAGGATGGTGTCTGAACTGAACATGCTCAGCAAGACGGCCTGGACGTCCCGCAGCGAGATGCTCGTGTCCGTGAGGTCGGCCTCAGTCACCCCTGAAAACCTGGGGTGGGAGGATGGAGGCCTTAGGGAGCTGGGGAGGGCACGGGGACCCCAACCCGGGGCTGGGCTGCGGGCAGGAAGGCTGGGCCGTGGTGGGGAATGGGGGTCCTGCCAGGGCTCCCAGCTCCTTGGTCAAGGGGTCGGGGGTCAGGGTGGGAGGGGCACACCTAGTGTTATAGTCGACGATCTCATTGTCCGGCCTGACGAAGGTATCATACACAACCTGGAGCTCTGTGTCCACCACCGTGACGCGCGTCAGCTCCAGGCCATACGTGGTGTAAGACTGCGGGGCCAGAGGACAGGCCTCAGATGGAGCACCCGGTGGCCCTCCCCGCCCTGCACACCAGCACTCCCGCCTAGGCCACCCTGTCCCTGAACCCTGCGGGCGGAGGCTCAGCTCCCACTCTCAGATACGGAAACCAGGCCAGAGGCCTTCCGGGGCTTCTCTGCGGGTCGGAGGGGGCATGAGCCCAGGCACCCTCCCAAAGCCAGAGCTGTGCTCATGAGGCCCACACAGCCTCCGAGAGCCAAGGTGGACCTTGTGTGCCAGGCCCTCGGGCACAGGCAAGGCTGTGACGGGTGCTCAGCGGGCAGGTGGGCCCGGCTGCCGTTCATGCTCTTATCCCGGCACCTGCGCTGGCCCGAGGCTCTGGGTAGAGAGACTGGGTCAGCCCCGCTGGGCAGCCGGGCCGCCTCACCATTTCACAGTCGAGGGCGTAGACTCCTGGGTGTGCATCTCCTGAAAGTTCTTTCTCAAAGGTCTTCACAAACCCTTCGAGGTTTTCCTTCCGGCCGTCCTGCACGTGTTGCTGAGGGTGGGAGGGAAGGAAGGTCAGGGCAGCAGGCTCGGAAGGGCAAGGCCGGGCTCAGGGGGCTGTGCTGTGCTGGTGGCTTTCAGACTGTCCACCTCTTCCCAAAGCCCCCAGACCAGGCAGGTAGATCAAGGATGGGAAAAGGGCAGCTCAGAGGTCAGGGCTCTGGCCAGAATCGGGGAGGGGCTTCCCAGGACGAGGAAGGGCCCAGGACACCTACCTTGGCGACCTGACAGCCGGTGGAGCCGATGGCGGCCGAGCAGCATGTGTACTGAGTCTCCCAGCCCCCTGCCACTGCAAGGGAGACGCGGTCAGCAGACCTCCTTGATGCCCTGGGCCCAAGCCTCCCGCAGGGAACTACAAATGCCAGCTGGTTTGCCTGCGCCGGGCAGGGGCTTCCCAGTGCCCTTCCCTGGAAGGGCGCCAGGCCCGACCAGGCAGTGAGGGGCCAGGACAGCTCGCAGACCCACCGCCCTGCCCAGGCTTAGCGCAAGCCCTTCGCACTTGGTAGTGAGGACACGCCTGGCGCGGCCCCCAGGGAGGCCTGCCCACCCAGAGACGTGTCTGCGGGCGGCCAGCCGGCAGCTCCACCCCGTGTGTTCCCAGGAGAGGGAATTTGGCCACACCGGCGACAAAATGAAACAAGCAGCCGCAGGACAGGACGAACGCTTTGTTCCCACTGGGGCAGAACCGCCCACGTCGTTCCATGGGGACAGTCGTGGAAAGGATGCGTGGGGGCCTCATGGGGTGGGAGGCCTTCCTTTTATCTACCCGGGAACACTGTCACAGGAAGACCTTTGTGTTACTTTTCCCATGAAGAACAACCAACAGAAAAAAGTTACAAATGGTCAGAGCTGGCGCCAGCCCGGCCCAGCAGGGGTCTCACCTCGGTTCCGGCGGAGCCGCCCCCAGTGGTAGTAACACTCCTCATCGCGCACGCAGCGGCCGGAGGAGGACACGAGGTACTCGGCGCCGCAGCGGCAGCAGACCCTGCAGGCGGCTGCGAGTGGGGACGGGGCAGGAGAAAGGGCGATGCGTCAGGCCAGCCTGGGCCTGGCGTTCCCTGTCCCCAGATGGCCCCTCCGCCCCAAGGGCGGTGGCGCAGGAGGTACTCACAGTCCTTGGGCTTCTTCTCCTCGGCCGTGAAGATGACAGCGCCCCCTGGCTTCTCGGGGTGCGGGAAGGGGTAGCCGTTCTCCTTGAGCTGGGCCTCGGTGAGCAGGTACTCCTTGAGGCGGCTGTACAGGGTGGCCCCTGGGGACAGGGGAGAGGGGGTCAGCCCCCAGCCGGGCTGAGGCTGGACCCAGTGGCCGGGGAGGGTGGGAGAGCCTCCAGGGGCCGCACCTGGAGAGCCAAGCTCACCTTTCAGATCCTCCACGCGGGGGCTGCTGGGACGGCTGAGCGAAAAGCTGGTCTTGGCAGCCAACTTGCCCCCCAGCACCACTTCATGGGACACCACCCTCCGGCCGCTGGGTTCTGGAAGGGGAGGGGAGGGTAAACGAGGTTCAGACCTCAGCCCTCACAAGTGCTCCTCCACCCTCCTCCAGAAGGGGACGGCCTGACCTCCTGTGATGTGCACTCTTTGGGGAGCAGCAGGCTGCCCGGCAGCCCCTCCACCGCCCCTGGACCCCCCGGGGGTCTTCACCCCTTGGAGAAGGAAGGGAAAGGACTCTACACAGGCTCTGATGGCCACCTCGGGCGCTGTGCGCAGCTGCCTGCCAGGGAAGCGGGCCGAACCGGAGAGCAGGCGGAGCAGACAGGCGCTAATGCATCCTTCGAGAGGGCTCAGGAAATGCCCCCCTGCTTTGCGCTTTGAAGAGGCCCCCATTAGTGGTGGCCCTCGGCTCGCTGAGGAGGGCGGTTAACAGCGAGAGGAGGCTGTTCTGAGGGCATGGGCCCAGCGCCATCCTGACAGGAGCCTGGCAACCGGGTGGCTGGCGCGCAGAGCCTTTGTCTGACAACCTGCCGGTGGCCCGGGGAAGGCTGGGCCCCGGTCCTCCGGAGGCGACTTACTGTTGAGACCAGGCCCGGTGCCAGGGCCCAGGCCGCGCAGCTTCTTGAGGGTGTTCACGGCCACGTTCAGGTAGATGTTCTTGCTGGGGCTCCGGTCGTAGGCCACCTTCTCCTCGTTGAGCGCCTGCAGGAGGACACTCGGCTCAGCCCAGCCCAGCCCCGCCTCCCACCAGCCCCGCCCCACGCACCTTCTCTATGGCTTCCTGGTTAGAAGAGCAAAACTTGAGGCACTCTTCAATGAACAGGTTGAGATAGCGCTGGCGGATGACAGTGGGAACTTTGCCCCCGAACTCTTTTGGGATAACGGGCTTCTTTAAACTCTAGGGGAACAGAGACCAGCAGAGCGTGGCACGCTCCCATCTGCACCCCGCTCAGGGTCTGCAAACTGAAACTGCTTGAAGGAGTAAGGCTACGGGTTAAATGGAAACAACAGGGGAGCAGGGAGAGGTAAGCTAAGCAGAGGGCTCACCTGTAAGGATGGACTGTGCGCCACACGCTTGGGGGCCACGGTGGCGGTAGTCTTGGACGCCATGCCCGACAACGTACGCGTCTTCAGGGGCTGGCTGCCCGGCTCGGGGCCATTGGGGGGCTGGCTGCTGCCGGCCGAGAGGGTCCTCTTGGCACCTGTAGGGGCTGGAGGGGGACGGGGGACGTGAGTACGGGAGGAGAGCACGCCCATAGCTGCAGAGCACCAGGCAGCTGCGGCCGTTCAGTGCCAGCAGGACGTGCGTCTTGGGGCACAGGCAGAAGGGCCGGGGTCTGGCCTGTGGGCTGTGGAACGCCATTAGGCTCTATCAGCTTTCGGGCAAGTCCATCGAGAGGGGACGCGACGAAAACGGGGCTTCGGAGGCCAGCTCAGGCAAGGTCGCCACTGGGGTGGCCCTGCAAGTGGCGGGGGGGTGAGGGGAGCCTCTGCCACATGCTGCGGCCCCGACCCCGAGGCACTCAAGTGTGAGGGACGAAAGGCCCTGGCTCCTGGGCAGAGGGCCTGCTCACTGTGACCGGCCAGCCTGCCCCCAGCGACCTCTGTTCTGTCTCTCTCTTTGATGAGGTCACAAATCAGACAGTCTCCTGTGACCACCAGCAGGGCTGTTTCCAAGGGCTCGGAGGGTGGGTGGGGTGGCGGGAGGGCTCAGCCCCGAGGAAGGACAGGAGCAGCAAGGAGACCGAGGCACAGATACAGAGCGGCGGGGCCCACACCAGGCCCAGCCTCTCGGGCCACAAAGGCGGCCAGCTGCCGACCGGCCTCGGCTCTAAGAATGCACACTTTTCAGTGACGGAGGAAGGAACGCTTTTACGGTCATCTGGAGCATGAGGCATCGGATGACAGGTGAGTCCCCCTGGGGCTCAGGAGAGCCGCCACCCCACCACAGCGCGTGCAGTGACAACGGTGGCAGGACTGTCCCAAGCCATCGGTGATGACCAGACAACCTGAGAGCAGGTGCAGGCTTTTGAGAGTGTGCGTCTCAGGTCCACAGCTCAGGTCGATCTCTGTTCACATCCCCAGGGCCAAACAACTGCTAAAACCCATGCCGGAGATAGAGCCCCTGGCTGACAAGCCGCCTGGCTGTAAGCGCTCCCTCCAGCATCCTGGGGCAGGGGGAAGGATGGGGATCTGGCCAGCTTCTCCTGAAGGAGGCTCTAGCACCCAGGGAAACCAAGGAGGCCTGCGGAAGCCTGTATCCGCAGGACCAGCGTGTGGAGCCGTCTCCTCGGGGCTGGCTCCTCAAAGGGGTCTTGGAACTAGCAGGAAGGACATCCCAGGCAGCTGTTCAGACAGTAAGGGTCCCCCTGGTCCAAGGGGGCAAACGACTGCATCTGAACGAGCCTCCAGGTGGCTGCAGAGCCCCGGCTCCTGTCCCACGTCCTCAGCCCCAGACACACCACTGAGCACCTCACGCATCGGACTGCTGAAGGGCAACCCAGCTTTCAGACAAGCCCAAGTGGGGGGAAAGTGGCCCTCAGGGTGGGAGGGGGAGGAAAACCAGCCCCTAACTCCCACCCCAGATCAGCTGGCTTGACTCAAGGGTGAAGGCCTCCAGGACCACCCCCCCCATTAACACCTTACCAGGTGCAAGCCACACCTGGGTGGGAGCCCCCAACAGAGCAGACAGCAGGGGCAGAGCGGAGTCACAGGCAGACCTCTGGGGCTGGTGGACAGACAGGGAAGAGAGGAAGACACCCCTCAGACTCCCTACGGCCCGCCCCACTGCTAACACCAAAGCCCACAGAGGCCCAGAGCCGCCGGGCGCCACAACAGGCCTGCCTCAGCCTCCCACACAGCTGGGAGACTTTTATCCCCGTTTGACATATAATCACCGAGATGCAGCCAGACCCTGCTCAAGGCCACCAATACTGGCATAAAAGGAGCCCAGCCTTGGGGTCCTCCTGCTGGACAAGAAGCACTCCCGAGACCACAACCCTGGGACCCACCTGCAGCCAGGAGGGGGTTGGGGACGTGGGCAATCCTCCTCTTCTCTCCGGGGGCTGAGATGTGCATGGAGGACTGCTTCTCGGCCAGCGGCTGGGCAGCCTGGAGCCGGCTGGCTGACTCCCTCTGTGCCTGCTGGGCCCGGCGGTAGCACACCTCCTGGGCAGTCGGGGGACGGGTAGGAGGCGCTGGGCCTCTGCTTGTGGGTTCCGCCTGGGTGACAAATTTCAAGTCCAGACTGCACATCAGAGGTACCCAGAGCAGGCCTCGAGGGGTGTCAGGAGAGAGGTAGTACTGTGGGGCGGGCGGCAGGTGCTCCAGGGCTGGGATGGAGCAGGCCACCTCAGAAGCCTCCTCCTGAATGTGCAGGGGTCCCGGAGGGAACCAGCTCTCCTCCTCCTGAGTGTGCAGGGGCCCCGGAGGGAACCAGCTCTCCTCCTGCTGAGTGTGCAGGGGCCCCGGAGGGAACCAGCTCTCCTCCTCCTGAGTGTGCAGGGGCCCCGGAGGGAACCAGCTCTCCTCCTCCTGAGTGTGCAGGGGCCCCGGAGGGAACCAGCTCTCCTCCTCCTGAGTGTGCAGGGGCCCCGGAGGGAACCAGCTCTCCTCCTCCTGAGTGTGCAGGGGTCCCGGAGGGAACCAGCTCTCCTCCTCCTGAGTGTGCAGGGGTCCCGGAGGGAACCAGCTCTCCTCCTCCTGAGTGTGCAGGGGCCCCGGAGGGAACCAGCTCTCCTCCTCCTGAGTTTGCAGGGGTCCCGGAGGGAACCAGCTCTCCTCCTCCTGAGTGTGCAGGGGTCCCGGAGGGAACCAGCTGGTCTTCTGAGTTTGCTGATACCCTGGAAGGCACCAACTAGCTTCCCCCCAAGTCTGCAGATACCCGGGAGGGAACCAGCTTGGTGCTTCGGCTCTCAAATTCACCATGATGCTTCACTCTCCCAGGTCCCTTCCCAGCCCTGCTGTCCTGGCTTCTAAGTGCCCAGACTGTGCTCTCAGCCCTTATATAGACACAGAGTGGGTGGGAACCCCCAGCACCTAGATTAGATCCTGCTTGATCCAATCTTCTCTGAACTGTACTTCCAAAATCCCCATCCGGGTGGGGCAGGGGTCTGGTGATTGGATCACCTGCAGTTCTTCAGCCAGGAGCCCTGTCTTCTGCTCCAGCCTTCCCTGTGCTAACTAACTGAGCAGCCCCATAGTGACTGACAATTGATCCTGTCTCTGGACCACAAGGGAGGAAACCTAGGCTCAGAGAGGTCACGCCACTTGCCCAAGATCACACAGCGTACCTCTGAACTGGGACTGGGATGGGGCAGTGCGACCCTGCTGGAGGGCTGCCCCTCATCTCGCTGTCCCTGTTCTGTGCCCCACTCTGCGCACTAAGCGCAACTTGATGACTGGACGTGGGTCCCTGGCATTTTTCTGCAGGACACAGGCAGTGCTGGATCCACGGCTGCCAGAGGCACCCATGGGCAAGGGAGAGCGAGGCCCATCTCCCCCCTGCCAGCCTCTACCCAGGACCCAGAAGCGGGCCCTCCCTTACCTCCTTGCCTTGCTTGGAGAGGTGAGAGATCCTCCTCTTCTGCCCAGGAAACAGAGTGGTCAGCCCCGAGTGCCCCTGTTCCTCGGTCTTCTCCTCCTTGGGGGGCTGAGACACACATCCGGCCCTCAGCGAGGCCCCCCACACACACACCGATGCTGCGGCTCTTCTCACCCTGGCCCGCAGCACGCGGAGGATCTGACTCCCAGGCCCGAGTAGTGGGTGGAAGACAGTACCGTGCTGAGGGAGGGCTGCCGCGTCTAGAGATGCGATTTGGGGCATCTGCCCCACCTCCCAGGTGAGCAAACAGACTTGGCGCCCCGGAGCCAAGGCCCCCAGTTGCTGCCTGAACCCCGGGCCCCCCTCCCAGGCCCTGCGGATGGTGAGTTCTGCAGACTTGGCCCAGCCCACGCTCACGCCTGCCTCTTGCTCCCCTCCCACCCAGCCAGCACAGGGACAAGCTCAGAATCGTGGGAATGAAGGGGAAGAAATCAGAAAAGCAAAGGGCCAAGAACAGGGTGGGGCACTAATGGAGGCAGTAAGGGGCGGGGCCAGGGTCCCACCCTGGGATCCCTCAGAAGCCGCAGGTTCTCTGCAGGGACTGACTGGCTCAGCCTGCTTTGTTTAGAGCAAGCTCCCTCTGGTGGCGAGGTGGGGACACTGCAGCAGGAGACCAGAAAGGTGGAGGCTGGCTGAGTTTGGGGGGGTCAGGGACGGGTTGCGGGGGGGGGGGGGAAGCCGGGGAAGGAGGGAGGAGGGGAGAGGCAAGAGAGGCAGGGGAGAAGCAACGCTTCAGTGGGGAGAGAGGGCTGGGGAAGGCGGGATGGTGGTGCCTGATACCCCTTGGCCGGGATGCTCTCAGAAGGCTGCCGTGGGAACCCCGCTGGGTGGGCCATAAGCCAGCGTCCTCTTTCTGGACGGGGTGCAGGGGGGCAGCAGGCAGCCAGCGAGGGGTCCTGAATTCTGAACGAGTTGAGAGGCCGACGCTGAGCGAGCCGTCTCCACCAGGCGCTGGGACTCCAGTTACGGGGGAAGCCAGGAAGGAGCCCGGCTGCCCGAGCCCAGCCCGCCCTCACCTGCCGGGCCAGGCGGCCCTTGTCTTCCGTCTTGACAGCGGTGGACTCGTTGAAAATGCGCAGGCACTCCTCCATGGGGTCGGAGTCAAAGTCGACCTCCTTCTCCAGGGCCGAGTAGTCCACGTCGGAGCCCGCCCCCGAGGAGGAGGAGGAGGGGCGGGGAGGGGAGGACCGGCTGGCCGACGGGGGTGGGGAGGCCTTGAGGCGTTTGGGCGGCCCCTGCGTGCCACAGAGGCCCAGGCTGGAGTCCGAGTCGGAATCGGAGCTGCAGCTGAGGCTGGGGAGGGCGGGCGGCCGCGGGGTGGGCGCCTCGGGCCCCGGGTCCTCGTCCTCGCTCTCATCCCCGAAGAGCTCGGCGTGGCTCAGGGCCCGCCTCGGCAGCTTGGGGGCACCCCGGGGGGCACCCTCATCCAGCGAGCGGGCCTTCCGCTGTGCCAGCTTCCCTGACGGGGTCTTCCTGCCCGTCCTGTCTGGCAGCTGGTGGGCAGCCCCTTGTGCGGGGCTGGGCCGCGATCCCGGCCCCTCGGGCCGGCCTTTCCCTGAGCTGGCCACCGGAGTGGCTGAAGATGGCTTCTTCTTGGTCCCTTGGGGCCGCTCCGCCCTGTACCGGGGGCTGCCGGCCCGCGGGCCCCTCCTGTCCACACAGGGCTTCTCGGCTGGCCTCCCATGCTCTCCATCTTGACCCCTGCCTGTCTTCCCGACACCATCCTTGCGGCCGGCGGCCGGCGGCCCCCCGCTTTTCTTCTTCTTGGGTCTCCCCTCCTTGGGGCTGCTGCGCTCCTGCGAGGCCCTGCCCGGGGAACTGGGCTTGGCAGGAGGCAGCCCGCCTGGGCCCTTGGCAGGCTGACCGAGGTCCCCCACGTCGTACTGCACGGCCATCTCCTTGGTCTCCCGAAGGCTGCCCTCCTCAGGCTCTGGGCCCTCCCTAGAGCCCGGCTTCCCCAGGGCCTTGCTCTCAGGGCCCACTCGGGCTCTCGGGGGGCTGGCGGTGGCGAGCCTGTCACCCGGAGCAGCAGCGGTATCATCGTCAGAGTCTGAGAACCTGGCGTCGCAGCCGCCGAAGGGGTCACAGGGCTTCTTGGGTGCAGGTGTGTAGGGCTCACTGCCGCGGGAGCCCCGGGGCCGCTTGGGGGCCCTGTCGTCCTTGGTGCTGGCCCTGCTGAGCAGGCGGGCGGAGAAGTTGGACAGGGGGTCGTATTCCAGGTCTGTAGATGGCTTGGAGTTGTCCACCACGTACTTGCCGCTGGAGATGGGGCGGCCATACCGCCGGGGCTGGCCCACGGCCTTGGGGACGTACTCCAGGGTGCCACCAGCCCCTCCACCATGGCCCTGACCCCGGTCCAGAGAGGCCAGCGAGTACTTGGTGCCAGGCTCGGTGGGGCTGGCCAGAGGCGTGGGCTGGTAGCTGGCATCGGGGCTTAACAGGCCACGGCCGCCGGGGTTGTATTCGAAGGATAGAGAGAAGGTGTCCCCATCCAGGCCGGCAGTGGGGCCGTGGGGCGCCAGGGCGGGGGCCTCGGCCGAGCCATGCTCCCGGGCCGTCTCCAGGAGCTCCCGGTAGCGCCTCTGCTCCAGCTCCACCTCAGAGCGCACGGCCTCGATGGCCTGGTTGACCAGCTCCAGCTCCAGGATGTCTGAGCGGGGCTCGGCACCTCTGCCCAGGGCGCCATTCTCCCTCTGGGCAGGGGGCTTGGGCAGCTCGGGGTTGTACGGGTCATAACCGAGCCCTGAAACGGAGAGGGAGAAAACAGCAATGAGCAGGTGGCTATAGCAGCAGGCCAGACGAGCCAATGACCGGTCACTGCCTCGTCCCGGGCCTCGACCCCAGGTGCCAGCAAGTAAGAGCAGAGTACCAGCCTCCAGAACCTACCGGGGGCCAGACCTCCGGCCGACCCCCACCAAGGCTCCAGCAGCAAGTCAGGGTTTCCAGAGGGCCCCTCCCTGCAGGTCCTGCCCCGAAGAGGCTGCCAGGTAGGGTGAGGGCACAGAGCCCAGGCCCCAGAGGAGGCCACAAGATCCCGGGGACTTCACTGCCTGGGACAGGGGATGGTGAGGCCTGGGGAGCTGGGCGAGAGGGTGGCTTCTCCCCAGGGCCCAGCCCACACTGAAGACACACCACGCTGCTCCCTGCAGCCGGGGAGGCCGGACACCGAGCCAGGGCAGAAAGCGCAGAGCGCACAGACGCCTGACTGGGGGGCGACAGGGGTGCGAGAGGGAGCGGGAGGCGGGGCCGACACAGCCCACCCACAGCAGCGGGTGGACAGGCGGATGCACACGGCCCTGCCTGGTGACAGCGCCTTTAGGGCTCTGTCCCCCACACGCACTCTCGCCCACAGAGAACTCCACCGGCTGCGTGTGTACCAGTGAGGACACAGAAAGCCCCGAAGCGTCCACTGGGAAGGGGCAGCGGGTGGGGTGGACGAAGGACAGCACAGCACATCTCACGGGGGAAGCGAGGCACGATGATGTCCAGGGAACAGCGCCACGGCGTGAAAGACGTTCCGGCAATGGGCAATGTTGGGGAAGCACGAAGTGGGGCGGACGGCAAGGCGGGCACAGGACACACTTAGGTTTGTATCAAGCTGAACAGGGGTGGCGGAGCGGCTGGCGGGCTACCTGGCTCCAGGGTGTATTCCACGAGACCAGTCCAACCCCAATACCACCCACGTTGACACGAAGCTCACGGGAGACTCAGGACAGAGATGCGGAAATTCTCAGTAAGATGTAAGCAAATAAAGCCCAACGTTCTGAGAAAGGATAACGTGTTCAAATATTCCAGAACGTAGAGACGGTTCATTGTTAGAGCGTCTGCCAGACATAATCTGTAAAACCTCTGGCAGAAAAGTGGATCGATTTGGTGCTTTCTGGTTAGCAAAGTAACAGCCAATTCTCCCAGAACCTCCAGATGGGATAAGCCATGCCCACACCTGGACTGTAGCCCAGGGAGACCCACTTTGGACCTCTGAGCTCCAGAACCACCAGAGGAAAAACCCTGTGTTGTTTTAAGGCACCGGTGAGTGGGGTCTTGCTGCAGAAGCCCCGGGAAACGCACGCATCACTGATGAAGCACCAGAGAACCCGGCACTGCCGGGGCCAGTGGCTGGGCCTGGGCCGCCTGGGGGCCCAAGGTGGGGCCCACTGCAGGCCTGTTGTCTGGCTTGTACCTTGGAACCTATTTCTCAAACAACGCTTAGAAAGGAGAAAGGACACGCGCGTACATCTGTGCTTCAGAACACCGAGGACACACCCAGGCTGCTGGTTATAGATGGGGAGGTAAAACCAAGCTGCAGAGGCCGCAGGGGGCAGCGGGACTGGGGTGCCGGGGAGCAGTCACTTCAGGCCCCCACCTCCCAGCTGAGGATGCCAGGGTGAAGGGCGGAGTGGGGGACAGGTCAGGACACACAGCCACTGGGCCCTCTGCCCCCCCACAAGGTTCAAGGTGAAGGCACCACAGAGAGGAAAGGCTAGAAACCCCAACAGCGAGATCCAGGGCCCTCTTCCCAGCCCACCCTAACCCTCAACGGGTCCGAAGGCACTAAAGCAGACCCACCCCTAGCCCACCACCCGCCCGGATGAACAGAAGAGCCAGCGCCCCCGCACGCCGTCCCCTCGGAGTGGAGGGCCCAGGACACAAGCCAGGGGGCACTTACAGGGCATCTCAAGTGAGGGGTGGGTCGGGTCTTGCCGGTCTCAGGGGGCCTCCAGCCCAACCCACCTCACTCCCAACCTCCCTCCTGAGGCCAAGATGGCTCCCACCCCAGCCGGCTCCCCTAGGTGGGGGACAGGAGCAAGGGCCCAGCTGGTGGGAATGCCCTCCCCCAGGAGAGGTGGGCAGGGCAGGGTGAGGATCAAATGGATGGGGGTCCTTCCCCACCTCTGACCTGCTCTGGAACAGGTCACAAAGGGCCACAGACAACATGCAAATCACCCAGGAGTGCCTCTAGCCCTTCCCAAGTAAGGGCAGAGTTCAAACCCCTGCACTTTGCATTTTGAAAGGGATGCACCCACAAACAAGTCTGTGCTTTGGAAGAAAGGAGAGGAAGGAGGTGCCCTGGGACCCAGCCCCCAGCCCCTTAGATCTGAGCTTCCAGGAGCTCTGTCAGCGTGGGGTGTTTTCAGTCCCAGGGGAGGCTGCCTCCTCACACCCCATCAGGCTACACCAAAAAGCAAAAGAAACAGCCCAAGGTGGGCGTGAGCCGGTCTAGGCCAACACCCTCCCCTCCAGGGCCTCAGTGTCCCCAAGGTACCATAAGGCCAAATCACCAGCCCGAGGAGCTCCAGACAGGTCTAGCCGCATCAAGGACACAGCTGCCAGGGGCTCGGCAGCAGCCCCCTGTAGCTCAGAAGCTAGTGCATGGGGCCCAGAGCTTGGTCCCTGGAGCTGCAGCCCCAAGCCCCTGCCAAGGCTACTGGAGGCTCGTGGGGGGAGGCGGGCAAATGGAGAAGATATCTGTGATGCTACCTAGCGCCCCCGCCGTACCCCGCCTCAGGGACCGGTAGGAACTGGAGAAGCTCCCCAAGAAAATGTTTTACAAGCGACTCGACAGGTGACCCTCGAGAGGTCAGGAATGGCCGTGGGAGCACCTCAGAAGCACCTCCCCGTTACTGGGGAGTTAACCTGGCTGGGAGCCAATGGGAGCTCCTTCGGGGCTTGCACCAGGGAAGCATGCCTTTGGTAAACAAGATTAATTAGGCTGTTTTTCGGAAAGGGGGCGAACCTCGGGATGACTGGAAAAGCACCTTGAAGGCCTGGCTGCTGGGGTTACACTCTCAGAAGTTCCTGCCCCCAGCCCAGGGCAAGGAAGGGGTTGGCTACTGCCACTAGAGGGACACCCACAAGGCCAAGGGCCTGCCCAGGTGGGCCACCGCTTGAAGGACGCCCCTTGGGAAGGCTCCCGGCCAGCTCATGGGGCCGAGCCTTCTTCAGCCGTCCCTGTGCCCAGTTCTGTGTGCACCAGCTCCCACTCCCGGCTCTGGTGCTGCTGGACACTCTCCCAGTGACCCAGTCCCGACCGGCTCTGATCACCAGCTCTGAGCAGCATCCGGCACAGCGGGGCCCAGGCCAGCTGCCCCACCTCCACGCCGGGAAAAGCAAACACTCGGGGCCACAGCGCTCAGGGAACGGATCACGCAGAGCCCACGGCGGGTCGAAGGACAACACGGGGTGGTGGCCACCTCCAACCCCTCCAAGCCTTCCCCCTGCTCCTCTCTGCTCCCACCACGCCCTTCCATTCCAGAAAACACTCCGCACCCTTCCATAACTGCGCAGACGCCCGGCCCACAAGCTCTAGCTGCACGTAAGATTAACAAGCGAAAATGAGCAGACACATGAGCGTGAAGACCCCACTGGGAGGCACGTGACCCCCACCCAGCCGGCTCCGAGGCCTTCCCCTTTAATCTCTACGTTCGCCCTGCTCGCATCAGCCCCCCTCACAGAGGAGAGAGGAGGCTGGGTCTAGGGCAGCGGGTGAGGGATCTGCCTAACCCCAAACCCTGGCTCCCCGCCCCCAGACCAGAAGACCCAGCGCCGCGCGATCCTTTCTGGGCCCCGAAAGACTCCCCATCACCCCACCCCTCCTCCCCACTGTACCTCCAAAGACAAGAAGCACACAGTGGTCCCACCCCTACCCCCCGCCCACTTGTGCTCTGATTAGACATCAGCGGGGACTCCTCCAACCCAGGGGACGGTCACAACACAAGGGGGTGGGCAGGGGGGCCAGGAGAAGACAGACACCATCCCGCCACACGAGAGGTAAGCAGGACACAAGGATGAGTCGAAGAAGAGCAACTAGACCAGCCCTGCCCCAGGAAGCTACCCAAGTGGCAGAGGCCTCAAAGGCATAAAGAATGGAGGACATTCCACTTCCAGCCACTAGGCAAACTTCTATTCATCCTTCAAAGCCCAGCTCGGTAACTGCTTGCTTGGGGATACTCGCCCGACTCCCTGCAACCTCAGGTGCCAACGGCTCGCTCTCCCGGACTCTGGACCGTTATCTGTGCTGCTGGACATCCCTCCTTCCCTTGCAGAGTCCCCACAGCCTGGTCCCCAGATAAGTACTGAATTCAGACAGACCCAGAAGAGCCCTTGGAAGGCCCCAGAGCCAGCTCCTGATTTTACGGACGACACAGAAGCTGTGCCGTGCCCGCGTGCATGCCCAGGCTGAGGCCACAGCTTGTGAGATGGCCAAGTCCCAGCCCCCAGAGCACCCAGGTCCATCAGCCACCCGTCCTGCTCCCCCCAGCAACTACAGCAGCAGGCAGGAGGGCAGTTCCCCCAGCAACATTCCTGGGCTTTCGACACTGCCTGCCACCCGCGCAGCCCTCGGGGGCAGGGTGCTCCACATGGCCCTTTACAGAAAGCCTCAGTGCTCAGAGGAAGCCACGGACCCAGCGCCCTAAAACCACTGGCACATGTGCCTGCTTCTTCAAAGGGCAGACTGGCTACCACAGGAGCCTGAGGACCTGCCACCACCAAGGAGGACAGGGGACCAGGAGACAACCCTGTGGGGCTCCGGCCGGATCTGCCCTGACCACCTCCCAGCTCCCGTGATCCTCCTTCCGCACTTTTCCTCTTTAGCGTTCCAGGTTTTGCTTTGAGTCAGATCAGACCAGCAGAAGTCTACCTTCCGCACTTGGACAGCTTAAATAATAATAATCCAAATTCCTATGCACCCAGCACTCGCTCGTCACTGGAAATGATCCTGTGTGGGGGATTCTGAGGGCAGAATGGGAGTGGAGGAGGACGGCAAAGCAGGAGCATTGCGCAGCACAGCTGAGACGAGAGAGGCGCACTGTGTGTAGAGGGTCTGCGTCGCGACCCCGTTTTGCAGAAGTAACTGACGCCAGGCTCTTCGCACAACGGAAGGTGGAGCCAAAAGGTCTTCATCTGAGGCCCTACTCCACCTGCAGGGCTGAAAGCCAGCTGTGGCGCCTGTACCTCTTCTCTGGAGGATGCTCTGGGGGTGGGGGGTATACTCGGGCACCCACGTGGTCCTCTGAGCTCTCCCAGCAGGGTGCTGTCCCTGTCCACCCCAACCTGGGTGCCTGGGCCGCCCTGCCTCACCTCCAGAGCCGGAGGAGCTGGGGCGGCGACGATTCTCGGGGTTCTTGGCTCCCTGCAGGCGTGGCCAGCCCTCCTGTCCTATTCTCAAATACGAAAGGGGCCAGGTGCTGGGACACTGATCAGGCTGCTCCATGTCACCTGGCACCACTGACGTTTGGGGCTGGAAAAGTCTGTGTGTGTAGGGGAAGGGGGCCATCCTGGGCACCCGCGGGCACTGAGCAGCATCCCTGGCCCTCGCCCCCTTGTTGCCAGGAGCACCCCCAAGTCATGACAACCGCAGATGTCCCTGTATCGCCCTGTGTCCCCCAGGGGATCAGGACTGTCCACGGTGAGAGACACTGCTTTACTGACACGAAGCAAAGAATCCTAAAATACCAAAAACAGCTTTAAGGGCAGATGTACCCTTATTCAAGTGTCCCAAGCCTGGATCTGGGCAAGAAGGCAGGTTTTTAAAGTTCCCCAAGTGCTTGAAGAGGGGCCGCAGGCCTGGGGACGGCCTCTCACCTCACTGGAGTCTCTGGAGCCTCCACAAAAGAATGCAACTTCACCAGTGAGGCAGGGTCACGAGTACAGAAAAGAGACACAGAGCCTTTTGTTTCTGAGGCTGGGAGGACGCACAACAAGCCGGCAGATGCAGGACTTGCGACAACATACGAAACATCTTTCCTTTGACTTTGCGGCATTCTCTAGTGGTTTTAAAATGAACATTCTCCAAGTCCAGAAAAAAAAGTGCTCTGAATGGAGAGACAACGTGTCCAGGCTGCCGCTGGCTGGGACACTGCCCCCGAAGACAAGGGCTGCATCTGGGTGGGGCTGAACCACAAATACAACCTAGATTCTTCTCATCCTGGTGTAAGAGACGAACTCTGCTCTGAAAATCCAACAGTACCTCTCCTCTACTCTCTCTTTACAAAAAAGTCAAGAATAGAACAAGAGAACCACCCACGGGATGGCAGTGAAGGCCCCTCCTCTGGGAGGCCACAGCTTCTGTCCTCTGAGCCTGGTGGCCCGGGCTCCCTGGGGCTGGAGCTGCACCTGGGCACACAGTTCCCTGGGAGGGGCAGAGAGGAGACTTTAAATAAAAAAAAGTGGCCTCAGCAAGAAGCAGCCTATGACCAGGGGGTCTCACCCAGGGTGATCCCGCCCCCCCAGGGGACACTGGGCCACGTCTGGGGACATCTGACATCTGTGCACGTTGTGACTGGGGGGGCTGCTGGCATCGAGGGGCTGTGACCAGGGAGGCTGCTCCACACCTCAAAGTGCCCAGGACTGGCCCAGAGGATAACCCCCCATGTCCCCAGTTTCTGCTATTCTTCATAGCTCCCCCCGACCCCCCGATGAAGTGAGAGGCCGTGGCTGGCCTGACCAAAGACCACACCTGACAACCAGCTAGGAAAATCCCTCCCAGGTCCTCAAGTACCCTGGCTGGGCCTCCAGACACAAAGGCGATTCTGCTCTCTGCTGAGGTTTTCTCAGTATCAGTTCTCTCCCAGGAAGGGGAGGGAGGGAAGTGCACACGGCAGTTCACTCTGGAAGAGAAAGTGTCAAACCGAGGAAAGCACTGTCATCAGGGCAGTGGGAAAGCTGCTGGCACCCAGCCCACGGGGGAGGCAGCTAAGGGGCAGCGTGGCCAGCGGCCCGGGGCAGTGATACTGCAGGGGCTGCTGCCCCCTCCTGTTCCAAGTCAGCTCGCGGAGAAAATCAAACAAAACCCACCCTCTGCTGGAAGCACTCGTTTCTCTGGCTGCACCCTCCCTTCCCTGCCTGACTCCTGGCTGCGACCTTCCCTGGAGAAGCAGGGCTTGCTCTCAGGATTCCAGACCACAAGGGGCCGCTGCCGAGGCCTAAATCTGAGACCCCGGGGAGCGGGTTGCCCAGGGAGCTGCCACTGCCACCCAGCTGGGGCCACCCCCGCCTTCCAGCCTCCTTCCGGCCCATCCTTGGAAGGTTTCAGTGCTCAGGCCCTGCTATACCGTCTTTCCCAGCTCTCACTGTTACCTCCCAGCCTCAGGGCACAGCACTGAGCCCACATGTAATGGGTACCCAGGTGCCCAGGTCCCACATGTGTCAGGCAGCAGGAATCGGCCGTCGGTGGTGAGGGGCAAGGGCCTGACAGTCCAGATCAACCCCGTGTCCCCCACTTACCAGCCATGTGTACACAGGTGCGTGGCTTCCCCTCTCTGGGCCTGTCTCCTTGTCCCTAAAATGGGGACAATCGTCCCTACCACTGGTTAAAGAGCACGACTGAGGGTGCGTGGCGGTAACTGGGCATCCCCCAGCTGAGTGCCAAGGTGGGGACCCTGGAGCACAGGAGGGCAGATTTGAGGGCCGGGAAGAACGGGATGCCCACCCAGCCCTCAGGAGGCCATCAACCCAAGGCCAGAGGTGCTGGGCTACACAGGGACCCCCACATCCTCCCTGCAGGTGGCCATCACCCAGCACCTCAGCATCCTTGCGCAGCCCACCCTTGCCAAAACACCTGTGCTTGGGCCGTGCCTATCTGGTCAAAAGTGGACCCCCAAAGCCTGGATTTTTGCAGTCTCTCCAAGCCCGATGGGAAGTGGGTTTGTCAAAATCTGGAGCAATGGGAGCTGAAGGGGTGGGGGAGGTCTAGGCACACACTCCCCCTGGCCCACGAGCACGCCACAGAGAAGGAAAGAGAGTGTCAGAGAGGCCCCGCAGCGAGAAAGAGGCCAGGCTGGGATCTGCCCCTGCCTCTCTGCAGGGCAAGGTAGCCCTCGACCAGAAGGTAACCAGAGCACGCCCCCCCAGGCCCCGCCCTCTGTGATGGGAAGAGGGCTGCTTATTCTCACCTGCAAAAGGAAAATGCAGACACACTGGGGTCAGGGGTAGGCAGCTGCACTTTTTCCTGCGGGAAAGTGAAGCAGACAGGGCTACATCAACCGAATGGATTCTCAAAAACGATCCTTTGGGAAAATGGCCATTTGTGGTGTAGGAAGCAATCAAGAGACTGACTTGGCACGAGAGAAATGCACGGGAAGAGAAGTCAGCGCCCCAGAGCGCAGACGGCTGGAAGGCCACCTGTGGGCCTGCAGAAGAGTCAGTCCCGGGGTCTCAGGGAGCCGGCCCGCCCGGTCTGTCCTGACAGTGAGGAACCCAGACACCAGGGGCTCTTTACAGAACGCCACACACCACGCCAATAACTCAACAGATGGAGTGAGAAACTGCCCTGTGACAGGGTGACCACCGAGAGGCCTCCCACTCACCCCCTTCCCCTCTCCCAGACCTGAAGCTCAGGCACCTGCGTGCACGTCTGTCTTCCCTCTTCGAGGGAAGGTTCCTGAGACGCAGGCTAGAGCCCAGCGCAGGTGTGGAGCCCGACCTTGTAGCAAACACTGGGCTACAGGGGCCAGCGGTCTGAGCAAATTTACAGTGGAAATTTGAAAAAAATTCTACCTTTTTTTTTTTCTAGCAAACTGGGAAAACAGTCCTATGGTTTCATCCTAGCAATGACGCCCCTCTCTTCAAGTAAGAAGACTCTGAGACAAGGACCAGTGCCTTATGGGGGAAATCTGGGCCCTGATGGAAAGGGGGAGCCAGTCCCGGAGGACAGGGGCCACAGCGGGAGCCTGAATTCCCCTCGGAAAGAATGACACCACACTCGATCCTCCCGGCGGGCCTTTCCTTGTGATGTCCCTCTTTTTGCCCCCGTTCTTCACGTCTCGGCTCAAGGCCCACACTTCCTACGAGAAGCACTGCCTGCCCCCTGACAGCTCTCACCGAACTCTGCCATGACATTGATAATCACCACGCTGATGGGATGCGCAGTCTCTGAGCGTTCTCTAGGAAGGCGGTCCCCGACCCCAAAACACACACAACACACAGTCAACCGGGTTTGACTCACTCCCTAACCCTGGCATGACACACCAGGCTCGACACACAGTCGGCGACCGCTAAACAAGACCCTCTCGACTCCGCTGTAGTAAACAGGAGCGGCCACGAGCAGAGGCGCGGCGCGAGAGGAAGCGCGGAAATAAACAACGGCTGCAACCAACACCCCGGGCCGGGGAGGCGGCGGGAACGGTTCCCCGGGCAGGAGTCCCGGGCCTGCAGACCAGTGTCAGCCGCGCTCATTTCCCGATCCCCGCGCGCTCCACCCTCGCGACACCTCTAGGAGAGCAGGTCCTCCCATTGTTTACGTTTTACACTCATGGAAACGGTGGCTTACAGAGGTCCCGCGACTGGCACTGGGCCCCGGGGTGGGTGGTCCCGGCTTGGGGGGACGAAGCCCGCGACCATGCAGGGAGAGGGCTGAGCGGGGAACAGGAAACCATGGAAACCCGGGCGCTGGGGTCCAGGCCCGCGCCAGGGAACGGAGCCCGGGGCGGGCGCGTAGACATTACCTGCTGCGGGGGGCGCCGCTCCGCCTTCGCCAGGTGCGCCCGGACCCCGGGCCCCGCGGTGTCGGAAGTGGCAGTAGGGCCGCCGGCAGGGTCCCCCAGGCGCCCCGGCCCAATAGGGGCAGTCGATGGTCCGGAAGAAGCCGGTGGAGCGTAGCATGGTCCGTCCCGCGCCGGGGCCCCGGCCCGGACCCGCCCGGGCCCCCGGGCCCCCTCACTGGCGCCGCGGTCGCCGCCGCCCGCAGCTCACGGACCCCGCCGCCGCCGCCATCTTGCTCCGAGGTCCCCGGAGGCCCCCGGGACGACGCCGCAAGGGACCCCGGGAGCGGCTGCCCGAAGTGCGCCTGATCAGAAACGCCTGCTCCCGCGGGACCGAGGTGGGTCACGGACCCCTGGCCTGGGACAGGCGGCTGCGGAGGGAGTGATGGGGGGCGCAGGCTGCCCTGCCTGCGGCTTCCGGGTGTCTTGCCGCCGCCGCCGCCCGGGCCTCTGCGGCGGCAGAAGCACCATCTTCAGCCCCAGGCCCCTGCGGCACCTGGGCTGTCCAAGGCGCGCCTGATTAAAAAAAAACGCCCCACACGGCTCGGCTGCGGCTCATTTGCATTCAATTTGCGTTCTATTAGCTTGTCCCCCTAAAGCGCCCTCTGCGGGTCGATTCGAGTCCTGCGGGCGCATCTCACCTGCACCTGGGAACCCTCACCTGAGTTACCCAGTTCAGGCTCTGAAACTCAACTCCTCCCTGGTTGACTGGCAATAAGCGCTTCATTTCTCCCACCTGGACTCTTGTCAGCAGTCTAATCCCCAGGTCTACCAGAGGAGACCTGTTCCAATTCACTCATTTATCCATCAAATATTGAGCACCTACTGTATACCAAGGCCCTGCCCTAAATCGTATTTTATGCATTCATCAAATGATGGACATTCGGATTGTTTCTGCCTTTTGTCTATTGTGAATTGTGCTGTTGTGAACATGTGTGTATCTGAGTACCAGTTTTGTTTCAGTACTAGTTTTTCAAATGATGTAAATTTGCCTGTTGCCCTTTTTTTTTTTTTTTTTTTTTGCGGTACACCGGCCTCTCACTGTTGTGGCCCCTCCCGTTGCGGAACACAGGCTCCGGATGTGCAGGCTCAGCGGCCATGGCTCACGGGCCAAGCCGCTCCGCGGCATGTGGGATCTTCCCGGACCGGGGCAAGAACCCGCGTCGCCTGCATCGGCAGGCGGATTCTCAACCACTGCGCCACCAGGGAAGCCCTGTTGCCCATTTTTAAAATGTAGGGAGATGTCACATACAACTACAATTCCCAGCCTGTCCACCAGCTGGCAATTACCAAGGATCCTCCTGTGAGCAGGCGGTAGTCTGTGCAGGTCACCTCCCCGCACTCCCAACCCACCTCTCTCCCTACCTCAGCCACCTGGCCCTGCAGACATATGGGCTTGAGACCCCTCACCCCAGGGGTCTCTCAATGCCTCTCCTCCATTGCCAACAGGAGGGTGGGCTCCTGAACAAAGCAAAGATCCCCACCCTGGTGGCTGTAGCATTACAGATGCAGACAGACAGACAACAGGAAATCAGTAAATATCTTGATACAAGGTAAAAAGTGCTATGACGGGGAAGTAGAACAGAGTAGGGGGCTGGGACAAGGGGTGGTTCACATAGTCCTATGGGAAAGGTGGGATTTGAGCAGTTCTAAGGAAGCGAATGAGGAAGTTAAGCAGGCATCTGGGGGAGGGGCTTTCCAGGAAGAGGGCATAGCCCGTGCAAAGACCCTGGGGCAGGGCCGGGCCTAGCATGTTGGAGGAACAGCCAGAAGGTCCATGTGTCTGGAGCAGAGTGAGCAAGGGGCAGAGAGGGAGGAGGGGAGGGCAGGAAGGGGACGGGGCAGGTCGTGCAGATCCCTGTGGGCCACGGGGAGAGCATGGGCTTTTATCCCCAGGGAGGTGGGAACCTTGCAGGCCTATGGGCAGAGGAGGGACTGGACCTGGTACAGGTGCTCACTGGCGCCCTGTGGCCACTACAGGGTGGACAGACTGTCAGGAGCTAGGGTGGGAGTCAAGGACCACAGGGGAGGCCATGCTGGTCCAGGTGGGCCATGATGAGGTGGGACCAGGTGGAGGCCGAGGAGGGGGGAGAAGTGGGTGGATTCTGGATATGTTTTGAAGGTAGAGCTCTAGGGAGATTTCCGGGTGGACTGGATGTGGGTGGTGAGACAAAGAGGGGAGTCACGGGTGACCCCAAAGATTTTGGCCTGTACACCTGGAAAGATGAAGCTGCAGTGATGAAGGGAAGCCGACCAAGGCAGACTGGGGGCAGGGGTAAGAACATTCCGGGCCTGGAGTTGAGGGTGAGGCCCAGCTGGCATGGACCAGGGGGTGTCCTCAGCACACCTGGGGAGGAGGGCCAGGGGTCCCGAGGCCACCTGCCAATGAAGCGTCCAGGAGGCAGAGGGGGCATCTTCGAGCTGTTTCTGGGGCACGTGGGAGTGCGACCAAGAGAGACTAAAGGGGGGGCTGCCCGCGTGGACCCAGCATTCCAGGAACCCTGCCACAAAGGAGCAGAGAAGCCTGCCAGAGCTGGAGGGGGACAGGGGTCCAGGGAGCGAGATCTGCGGGCTTTCGGGCCAGATTCCAGGAGAAAGGGAGCAAGGGGAGTGCCAGAGGGAGGCCACCATCGAGTAAAGGCGAGGGCCCCGTGCCCAGGTTGGGGTGACCTTGGCGGCCCCAAGGACAGGACCCTGGGGAGGGGTGGGCCGGAGCCGGTGGTGCAGTACCAGGGGAGGCCACCAGATGGCAGGTCTGCCGCCTTCCCGGGGGCGGGAAGCGGGGAAACCCGTGGGGAGGGTCCGCGCTCCCCTCACCGCAGTCCCCCACACACCATCCGGGCTCTGGAGACCGCTGGAACCTGGGATGCACTTTTCCTAAGAAGGGGTTCAGAGCCCTCACCAGTTTCTCAACGCTCCCGAGGCCCCTTGCCCTCTCAATTGGGAGCCGGCATACAGCAGGCATACACGATACAGGAGCGGCCAGACGATGGGCACAGGAGCCAGGCAGGGGTCGAGGGGAACCTCCGGGGAGGAGCCCTGTCGAGCCCGCGAGTCCTTTAGAGTCTAGAGAAGCGCGGGCTCCCCCCGCCCCCGGTTCCGGAAGGGGGCGGGCAGCGGACGCCCCCGGGCGCCGTGTCACCGCGCCTCGGTTGCCGGGTAACGGAGCCGGAAGGCGGGCTGGGGGCGCAGCTGCTCGAGGCGTGGGTGCCGCTGGACTGCAGCACGCGCCACGCGCCGCAGAGGGCAGCCCCCCCCGCACCTTAGGGCTGGAGGGGCGTTGCCAAGACCGCCACTGGGTCCCCGAATCCACTAGCCCACTGCCTCAGTTTCCCCAAGAGGAGGCTGGGGACCCCATTGGCGAGGGGGACAGAGGGACTCAGAGGGCCCACCGGCTCGGACCGGCGATGGGAAAAACCACAAGGCTCTGGAAATCGGGTTTAAAAAAGACATGTTTAATTAATTAAATACCAGGATGAGGCCAGGCAGGGCAAGGGGAGGGGGGGGTCACCCGAAAGCACAAATCCCTTAGGACCCTACCCCCCCACACCTCGAGAGGCCACAGCTAAAATGGCTGGAGCCAGACCCCAATGACCATCGGTCCCTCCAGACTCCTGGACACGGGGGGGGGAGGGGGGGCAGGGAAAAGTTCTCAGCTCCCTGGGTCCTCAGACCACAGTCCAACCCCCGCGGACATGCACCGGCCAGGGCTGGGACAATGAGGGGGGCGTCCAGACAGACACAAAGGGAAACAAGGCCCGGGCCCGCCCTCTGCCCCCTGGACTAAGGCATCTCACCACCGCGGGAAGATCCTCCGCAGCCCCACCGCCCTCCCCAGGACCCCAGGCACCTGTCCCTGGATCCTGCCAGGGCCGTTCCGGTCCACGCTAGTGCCATCCAAACGCCCCAGCCGCCAACTGGGAGGCAGGAAGGTTCTGGAACACAGAGGGGTGTCACAGACCTCGTGCAGCCAAAGGCGGGATAGGCCTTTTCAGGGTATGGGACAGGGAGCCTGGGTCCCTTCCCATTCCAGGGCCGGGGTCTTCAGTCCCTCTGTCCAAAATGAAATCCAACCGCAGCCACGGTGGGAAGACACCAGGAGGGGACGTGACATCTGTCCTTCCTCATCCTAAGTTCAGACCACGCAGGCCCTCCCCCCCACACCCACAAAGCCTGAGGACAACAGACCACCCACCGGGGCCCAGATCAAGGAAGAGATTGGCGCCTGAAAAAATATTCTACCCGGTCCAAAAAAATCGAGCTATCCCAGGGGGTTCGGGGGTCAGCCCTCCCACTTCCCGCCCGCCCGCGTGGGCGGGACCTCAACCGCTGGTCCAGTGGCCATGCCCGGGGCAGGATGGAGCAAGGGCCCGGGGCCTCCTCACCCCCATCCGCAGGGCGGGGAAGGGGTGCATTTCGCCCGAAGGCTGGCCTGGTCCCAAATAGGAGGGATTGATTGTCACGTGATGCTGCACAAGGCCAAAGTCGGGGACTCTTCCCCTTCAGGAGAGGGGAGCCAGCCATCCAAACTGGGGGCCAGCTTCCCCACAGTCTCTCTCACTGACACATTCGCACACCCACCCAGAGGGGCAAGGCAGCCCCCCAAGCCAGCAGACAGAGGAAAATAAATAAGCCTGCAGTAACTCCCATCCGGTGATATTCGCGCCCCGCACCCCGCCCCCACCGTGAGTCAAATTGCTCTTTGGAAGAACCCCCCTTTCTCTCCCTCCCTACCCCAAGTCTCAGAAGCAAAACCGGTACCCCTATGGAAACCCTACGACCTCCCCCGTCCCCACCCACCCAGCCCTCGAGGCTGGGGAGCTGAGGGGCCCCTCCCATGAGCAGTGGGGTAGAACCTGTGGACACCTGAGATTGAGTACCCGAATGGGGGCGGCCGGGCCACACCCCCGTTTCCCTGAACGTCTCCAATGGCTTTCGGTGGGGTGAGGGGCTCCCGGAGCGGGGGATGGGGGGACACGAGGCAGCCCGCGGTAACCCCTGGTTCACCTATGGCTCTTTGCACACTTCATCCCAACCTGGACAGAGGGGCCTGGGGACCAAGTGTGAACACCGGTTAGGGGGTGCCTTTCTTGGGCCACCTCCCCCCAAGGCCCACACGTCCCTCAAAGCAGGGAGGTGGCGAAGGGGGAAGGGGGACGCCTCCTGGCCACCCACCCGGGGTCCCTGTTTAACAGCTGGGAAGAGAGTTAACGATCATGGCTATATACAGACACGGGGCCACTACCCCTCCCGAGAGCAAACTCCAAGGCCCGGATGACCCCGGTCCAGTCTCAGACCCCTCCTTGTTTTCTCGAGGGGGCAAGGGCATCTTGGGGGGCCCTCAGGGGGACACTGGAAGGGGCCGGGCTGGCGGTCAGTCCGTTCCCCGCCCCGGGCCGGGACAGCAGGCGTGTTGCTGGTACTCCATGCCCAGGCCCAGCGGGGGCGCGCTCAGGGCGGCTGGACTGGGACTCTACAGGCCGGCGGGAGCCGGGCTGGGCACCGGGCTGGGCGCGGGGCTGCCCGCCAGGCTGCAGGGCAGCGAGTCGCTGGGCGAGGTGCTGCGGGCGCCCGGGCGCCGGAGCAGTTCCGGGCGGAAGCCGGGGTGGCGGCGCGCGTGCTTGGTCAGGTGGTCGCTGCGGGTGAAGCGCTTGGAGCAGAGCGGGCAGGGGAAGCGCTTCTCGCCCGTGTGCGTCCGATGGTGGCGGGCCAGCTCGTCGGAGCGCGCGAACTTCTTGTCGCAGCCCGGCCAGTCGCAAGCGAAGGGGCGCTCACCTGCGCGGAGGAGGCGGAGGACAGACAGACATTGGTCAATGTCGGGGGAGAGAGGGAGAGGAGGAAGTCCCATCAGATCCCCAAAGGTCCTCGTCATCTGCCTCATCCCTCCCCACCTCGTTCTAGAGGCTGAATTCTGGGCGTGAATTTAAAACGTGTAGATGTTTAAAGAAAACGGCCCCAACTCATTTCGCGAACCCCCGTGAATACTCTCCCCTCTATTTCCTACGACTAATGGTAATCAGACTGGGAGCAGCTGCCATGGGTTGAAAAGAGAATCTACAGAGACCGCGTTCTCCCAGGACCGCGCGCCCGCGCGCCCCCACCCCCAGGAAGGCGCCACCTCGGTGTCATGTGTACTTGGCACACACGTGTCCGCTCCCAACGCACGTCGAGTTTTCGGAGAGGCTTCTTATGCAAACGGGTCCTGCCGTCCCCACTCCCGCGAAACTCCCTTCTGCCCTTCCTGTGGGGGCATTCGGGGTCTCCCAGGTGCTCGCGATCCCAGTCAAGCCCCTTCCTTTTGGAAATGACCACCCCGTGGGGTGCACCGTCTGGGCAGCCTCCCATGCCTTACGCCACTGCTGACCCTCGTGGCCCCTCTACAAGCTGAGGGACATGTGAAGGGACCCCCAACCCCGGGGCCGCACTCGCAGGGTGCGGAGGGACGCAAGGCGAGACGGGGACAGCCCCTGGGTGTGCGCGGGGGAAGGGGCGGAGCCCGAGGCAGCCCAGGACTCGCCCCGCCCCAGCGGAGCAAAGGCGAGGGGAGGGGCGGGCCGCCACCGGCAACTTCCTCCGCAGACCCCTCCCACCGCCAGGCCGGCCTCGCCCATCCTGCCCCTGCGGGCCACGGCCTTCCCCGCCTGCCAGTCCCCACCCGCCCATCCCTTGGGGGGGTCTCCGCCCCGGAACAAGGTCGCCCGACCCCCCTCACCAACCCGGGGGGTCACCCGACCCCCCTCATCAACACATCAACGTCTGTGTTGTCAGCGTGTCCCCAGCCGACCCAGGGGGACCCCCGCCACGCCCCAGACCCGGGGGCCGTGAAGCACCCAAGAGTTTGCACCCTTCTGGACCCAGCGCCGGGTACCTGGGACCCTGGAATCCCCAGGCGTTGTGTTGCCCAATGCTCAGGGGGTTTGCAGGGTGTGTTGGGGGTGGATAGAGTGTGGACACGTGGGCAGGGTCGCCCCTCGTGGCACTGGACGGAACCCAGCAGAGGAAGAGGGGGAGGCCAGCTGGGGGGCAGGAGGGGGAGCCACAGTGGGGTCAGGGTAGGTTACACACTGGGAGGCCCACACCGAGCACTGGGGACTGCGGTGACCCAGGCTGACCCTGCCTCAGGAAACACGCCCACCGGTGGGGGAGGTGCTGAGGGAGACAGACTGAAGGGTGTCCTCAGCCGAGGATCAGAGAAGCACCTGAAAAGCAGCACCCTAGTGGGGGCGTGCACCGCTGACCAGGAGCCGGAGGTGGGGGCCATGGGACAGACCCGCAGCCGTGGGGTGGGGGGAACCTGCATTCTCAGGGTGACCCAGTGACATCTCTGCTCTGGAAGCTCAAAGCCCGCCCTGGGGAGAGGGCTGGGAGGGGGAAGGGATCGCGAACCACTGAGGGGCACCAGTGGACTTCAGAGGGGCTGCCCAGGAGAGAGCGGGACTAAAACCTCCCCTCCCCCACCCCTTCCTCCTGGTCGCACTCGGACACCACCAGCGAGGCAGAAAAGCGGGGGCGGGGGGGTCAAAGCCCAGCAGCCTCCCCCAGAAAGTTTCTTGTGGGATACCTATCGGTTATACTCACGGCTGGGGGAGGGCACGCCCCAGGAGGCTGGGGACCCAGACGCGCTGGTGCCACCTCCCCCAGGGGTCACAGGCCACAATCATGGTGCTGGGGGGAGAGCAACTGTCCAAGACCACAGGTGGCCCCAAATCCGTGGGGCTGCCCCCCCCACACACACCCCCCATGCTTCCCCTGCAACAATCCAGCAGGCAGAGTCCGCAGCCGCTGGGGGAGGGGCCCCGGCGGGGACGTCCTCCATAGAATCACGGGGCTCAAAACAGCCCCAGAAGGTACACCCCACCCCACCCCACTTGGAATCGACAGGTCCCGAGGGCCTAAGTCTGGGGGCGGGGCTGCTGGCTTCCAAGCAAACGGGGGCCTGGGGGAGCGACGCCCCTCCGAGGGGCATGCGGCCTTGTCGCCATCTTGCAGGACGCAGGCGGGGGAGAAGTGGGGGGAGAGGGGGGCCAGCCCGCCACGGGTGCGCCCCACAGTTGGCTCACTTCCCCATTTAGGGCAGCGGGGCCCGCCTCCCGCCCTGCCCTCCCCTCTCTCCGTCCCGCAGCTCTACTTTGCCACCAGCAGGTTGCAAGAGCGGTGCCAGTGCCCGCAGGGGCCGGACGCCTGCAGCCGCCGGGAACACAGCTGCCGCACGTAGCTCAGCGGCGGCAGGGACATCCGCAGCCCCAGCCGGCCCCGCTCACGTGGTCCCGCTCCCGCCGGGGCCGGGGGTCGCCTCGCCGGCTGGCCGCCTGCCAACCCCGCCCCACGCCGGGTTGCTGGGTAGCGCAGCGCACGTGCACACGTGGGTGGCGCGGCCCAGGGCTTGCAGGCTTCCCTCCCCACAACGTCGGGCGGATGCCTGCAGGATGCCAGGGCCTGCCACCCTCTCAGTCCTCTGGCCGGGAAGGGCGGTAACATTCAGAGGCTCAGCCGGCATGCCGGGTGCAGCTGCCTGTCTGCTGAGTCCACCTGGGTGCCGGAGGAGGATGCGGTGGGCGGGGCTGCGGTGGACTTGACCCTCTGACTTGGGCTGGGACTAGGGGTGAGCTCAGGACGGCCGGAAAGGAGGTCCTGGCGACCGTGCGCCAGGCCTGGCTCAGTGTGCTCGGCCTTCACGGGGGACAGTGCCCCACCTCCCCGGGCTGGGGCTGGGGGGCCAAGGGTCTGACAGCTGACCTTCACTGTGACCTCCTGAGGTCATCACTAACCTAAGAGGGGGGTGTGTGGCCCACAGCCAACCCTTGCGCAAATGCCCACCTACCAGGTGGACTGCACCGGGGGAGGGGCCCAGGTAAGGTAGCATCCCAGGAGAGCTGGAGAAGGCTGGGACTGCAGCAGGTGCGGGGGCAGGGGGCTTCCCAAAGGAGACAGGCCTGAGCAGGCCGCGAAGGACAGTACGGACATACAGCCAAAAGGATTGAAAATTGATGGTGAGGTCCGGGGGTCAGAGCACAGGGTCCCCGTGCGGCTGGCCATCCTGATGGCTTTAACAAAGACCAACCCGTGCGAAGTTCATGTGCTCTGTGATCTTAAATACTCCCTAGACGTTAGCCACCCCCATCTCTCTCCCTGTCCCCGCCCCTCCTGTAGGTTTTCCATTTCAATTGCTCTGCGGTTGCCACCAAAAACCGTAGGCAGGGGTCTTGCAGGCCCTCACCTCCCCACGTGGTACCTGGCAGCAAATCCCATCAGAGCCCCTTTCAAAATATGTCCAACCCCCCCCCCCCAGCTCAGCCCAGGAGTGAGGCGGCAGCCCATCGGCGGGTGCCTGGGCCGCCCAGCCTGTGCTCTGCTCCCTGGCTCGGAGTCGAAGCTGAAGTCTTCACCGTGGCCTCGCTTCTCTGCAGCCCCGGTAGCTGCTCCTCACGCACCGCCTGGAACCTCTCCCCCATCACTCCGTCCCTTCTCTGTGCTAACGTCACCCTTCAGAGCAGACGCTCCTTATCCCGCTGGGGTACCCCTCCCACTGTCCCCGTTCTCGGCTTTCTTATGCTTATGCTCAGTCTCTCCTGGGAATGATATGTGCCCCCCACCTGACCATAAAGCTGACAGCACAGGCCTGGCACACCGTGGGTGCTTAACACATCCGTGGAAAGCGTCTACAAGCCCCAAGAATGGCACTCAGGTTGCTACAGCTCCAGCAGCAGCTAACCAGCTAGCTTGCTGGTGCGTCATCTGGTTTACCTCCCCACCCCCCAGGTAGGAGCCACCACTACCCCCGTTTACATAAAAAGCGGGCCACCTGCCACCCCACACCTCTCCTCCCTCCTGGGGAACCCAGGCTGCCCTCGCTTTGCTTCCCCACTCGGACTGGCATCTTCAGCATCGGGGGTGATGGCCCACTCAGTGCGTGTGTGTTCAGGCCCCCCAGAGCATGTGTGTTCCGGAGCCCCGCTGTTCTGGAAACGGGACTGGGTGAGGGTGGCCCCCCTCCCTCCCCGGGAGGTCAGCTCCTCAGGCTGGTATCGTGTGCCAACTCCCGGGCCATCTGGGCCAGCTTTATCAGGGAGCCTGGGTGGGGGGTGGTTATCGCCCCTTGCAAGGTTGGGGGCACCCTCCCCCGCCCCCCAGCTGGGGCACCAGCACCGTGAGCAGTCCCAGCTGCTCGCTGCACCCTGCTGCGGGAGGAGGGGGCTGGGGGGCGGGCAGTCCTGGGCACTCGCACCCCACCCCACGCCCTGGCACTGCCCCATTCTGGCCCCCCAGATAAGCCACCAGTCTCCTGCGCCCCACCTGGCACGCTAGGGGCGCTCACAGCTCTGCAAGGCGTGGAGGTGGGGTCTGCTGACTCAGACAGCCCTGGGGGGTGCGGTGGCTACTTCCCCTCTGGGCCTCAGTTTCCCTGTCTGCCTCTCCTCCTGGGGGCCTGTTCAGCAAAGAATACCACCACCACCACCCCCCTTAGGCCGCTCGGCAAACAGGGGTCGCCCTAGCCGCCTCTTGTCCCCCAAGTCCTGGGCCTTGTCCCTCCCACCCAATTCGTGCGGTGGCCCACTGCTCTCCCTCCAACACAGTGGCCCCCCTCCTCGATCCCTCTGCCGGATCCTAATCCCTTCCCCATAAACGGATTTTCCTCTGCAAAGCCGGGCCTGCCCGCCCCCCCCACCTGCCCTTGGGATTAAAGGGCACACTTACCTACTCTGCCCCCTCCCCACCTCCCACCCACCACAGCCGCAGCCCTCCAAATCCATGCCCCAGGGTCCCTGCCCCCACCCCCAGCAGCCAGGGTGCCGGCCCCTCTCCTGGGACACACCCTTCCCTGCTACATCTGACCCCGCGGTGTCGCTCAGCGGCCTCTTCCTACAGGAAGCCTTTTCCTCCATCACCGCTGCTGTCACTGTCCCCCCAGTGTTCCAGGAGTCGCGGGGGACGGGGGCTGGGTCGTCCCCACAGTGCCTCTCACACACTGTAAAGGCTCAGCTACTCTTGCTCTGGCTCAAGCAGACAGGGTTTTACAGGGGGTCTCAGCTGGAGGTATTGCCGCAACGCCCAGGGGACACTGGATGATGTCTGAGAACATATGTCATTGTCACAACGGGGGGTGCTCCAGGTGGGGGCCAGGGAGGCTGCTCAACACCCTACAGTAGCCAGGACGCCCCACACAGACAATGAGCCCCGAAGTCAGCAGGGCCGAAGGGGAGACCCTAGACTAACAGCCCCACTTCCAGATCTCAGCTCCTTGCGGGGAGGGGGCCTGAGCCCACCAGAAGGTGCTGGACACTGGGGGCACTGGGGCAGGGGAGCAGTCCGGAGACAAGGGAGGTTGGGAGAGCGAGGAGTAGATTGCCAGCCTCTCCGCCCCCGCCCCACCTCCCTCCCTCTCCCTCTCGGTATCCACGGCAACCGCGTCAACATCTCCTGCAGCTTCCCAGTCCTTCCGTGCCCCACACTGGAGGCAGGAGAGCTCCTTCTGGGCCAGGGGCTGCGGGCCAGACACAGGGGACCGGAGGACAGCCGTCCCCGCTCCCCCACAGCTGGGTGGCCCTGTGAAGGACCCCATCGCCCCTCCTGGTCTCCCCACCCCAAACCTCTGTGCCAAATGGAGCAGGGATGATGAGGCACCACACTCAACTCGCCTGGCTCCTGCTGGGCCTGCTTGCTCATCTGTAAAATGGGGCCAGGCCAGGATGGGAGCTCTCTTTACTTTACAGAGAGGAGAGCCGCCATCAGGCAGAGGCGGGTGGAACGGGACTCCCTCCCAAAGGCCCTCGGGGGACAACGGCGCAGCAGACAGCCATCATCTAATTAAAGCTCCTCATCAGATCACTCCCCAGGCCTGCCCCCAGCAGTGGGCAACAAGGTCCAGACAAGCATGGCTTCCCCACCCCAAAACAGGCATAAAAACAGCTGCCCCCTCCCCTGGGGGCTGGAAAAACCCAAAGGCCTTGACACAAACCCTGGGTAGGGTTTGGTGGTCCTGAGCACTAGACAGATGCTGAATTAGCAATCACTGAGCACAAAGGTGCCCCAAACCCTCCAAAACCGGCACCAAAGGTGCCTAGGTGCACGACTTTCACTCTCAGGAGCAGCACCCCCCCCACCCCAGGGCCCAGCACCATTATTATCCAGGGGGCAAGGCATGGGGGGATGGCACCCTGCCCTTCCCCACCCATCACTGGGACACCCCAACTCAGTCCCCTGGGCCTCGCTTTCTCTTCAAAACCAGAATGGCAATACTGACATCCAGGCGCTCGACAAGGAGTCCTTTCTCCCCCAAAGGCTTAGGGGGGCGGCCAGTACTGCCTGGGGGCCCACGGAGGTTCTCAAGGATCCCAGAATACCCTGGGGAAGTGTCCCTACAGAGCCACAGTGGGAAGGGGGGTGGCCACCCCCTTCACCAGACCCAGAGACTCAAACAGAATGTGGAAAAAAGCAAACCAAACTAGAGCACTAGGGGGTCTGAGCCACTCTCAGGGGTCACACCATCCATGTCTCTGCCACAATGCTAGGTCCAACCCCGCTTCCATGCACCCGCTCCACGTGTTCCTACAGTGGGAGCGTGTCCACTGAGTCAAGCTGATGCACCCTACTGCCCGACATGACCCCCATAACGGCCCTCAGAAGAAGGCAGCCCGGAGGCGGTAGGTAATGTGCTAGAAACGGACAGAACCACCAAGTCCAAGTGCACGCCCACCCAGCCCCCCTGCCCTTTCCAACAGAAGGAACACCTCCAATGTTCAAACTCAGGCTGGTGACCAAGGCCCACCATCCCCAGACCCCCAGCCCAAGAGAAAATCCTCAGGGTTGAGGGTGGGACTCCGTGGGGAGGACTGGGGGGACCCACAGGAGGAAAAAGAGGGGGTGACAGAGTGAAAGGGTGGCCAGAGCCCCCCTACCTCCGGCTCCCTAGCGGCCCTTCCCCACCCCCGGCTGGGCTGTGAGACGTGACAGTGTCGCGCGGAACCCACCCCCGCCCCCAAGCCTTCCCGGCTCCCGCTGCAGGCGGGGGCGTGGGGGGGACCCAGGAAGCTGCGAAACACACTGAGGACGTGACACCCTTAGGGGTCCCCCTCCTCCCCAGACTCAAGCCCTAACCCGCACTCCCAGCCCTGCCTTCCGCGTTATTAAAATACATATAAAGGAAAAAAAAACGTGTTGGGCACCCCCCAACCTGGCTCTGCACCAGGCGCTCCGCCGCTCTCTGGGGTGAATCCTCGCGGCCACCTCGGAGGCAGCGCGCGGTTCCTCCTGCCTTTCTACAGAGAAGGAAACCAAGGCAGGAGAGAGAACGAGAACCTCAGAATTGGACGCTCCGACCACGATACCCACCAACCAGATCCGAAACCAACGGAAAATAAAAGAGAAACGAGGCCGAGAGCGAAGGAGATTGCCCGGGAGCCCCGATCCCGCCCGCGGACCCCGCCGCGACGCGCGCCCCGCGAGCCGCTGCCGCTGCCTCGGCGCCCGCCATCCGCTCGCCGCCCGACCGCGTGGCCGCCACGCCCCCCGCGCGCGCCCCACCCACCAAGGCCCCGCCCTCCCGGCCGGCGCGGCGGCGGCCCGGGCGCGCCCCCCTCCCCGCCCCCGACGCGCCACGCAGTTTCGGGGTCCCGGCGGGGGGGTGGGGGGAGCGCGGGAGGCCGCCCTCGCGCGGGCCGGGCGCGCGGCCAGACTCACCTGTGTGCGTCCGCAGGTGCGACTTGAGGTGGGAGGACTTGTAGTACGCCTTGGCGCAGCCCGGGAAGGGACAGCGGTGGCTCTTGGCGGCGGCGGGCGCGGCGCCGGGGGCGCGGCCGGAGGACGGGGACGAGGCGGCCGAAGAAGAGGAGGCGGGCGAGGCGCCCCCCGGAGCGGCGCCGGGCCCGCCGCGCAGGTCGGCCAGGATGCTGGCGGCCAGCAGGTGGGGTGCGGCGGCGGCGGCGCCTGGGCCTGGGCCCGGGACGACGGGGGCCGGCGGCGGCGGCCCCGGGGGCCCGGGCGGGGCGGCCTCGCGGCGCGGCGCGCGCACATCCAGGCCAGCGGCCGGGCCCGCGCCCTCGGGGCCCGGTCGCCCGCGGTGCACCACGGCGCCTGAGGAGATGGCCATGAGCACGTCGGCGGCGAAGTAATCCACGCACGCCACGGCTGCCGACATGCCAGGCAGGGGCGGGCGGCGCGGCCGAGCGGGCGGAGCGGAGGCGGCGGGAGCGGCGCCCGTCCGGCCGGCGGCGGCTGATCGAGTGCGGGAGGCGGAGGAGGAGGAGGAGGAGGAGGAGGCCGGCGCGCGCCGCCGCCGCCGCCGCCCGCGCTCGGCCTGCCCCGCCCCGCCTGACGCGCCCTGACGCACCGGAGCCCGCGGGGGCGGCCGCGGCCCGCCCCGCCCGGAGGACGCCCCCTCGGGGCGCACGGCCACGCCCCCCGCCTGGCGCGCCCTCCACCACCCTGCCCGCTGCGCGCGGCCGCCGGGGGCGGGGCCGGGCCGAAGGAGCCGCCCCCTGGCGCGCCTACTCTGGCAACGGAGTACGCCTTCCCTCCTTCTCCGAGCGCTCCTTCCCCACGCGGGGCGCCAGGCCGGGGAGCCAGCCCCCTCTGGCCCTCCCTTCCCCCTGCGGCCACCCCTGGTCCGCTTCCCCGAGCACCTTCTCCTCACACCAGGAAGCTCCGCCCGGTCCCCGCTACGGTCCCGCCTCCGGGGCGCGCCCCGCCCCGTCCCGGCACGCCCCTCCCTCCTCGGAGGGCCACGCCCCCTAGGGCGCGCCCCTCCCTCCTCGGCGCGCGCCCCGCCTCCCCGCGGGCTCGCCCACCCCACGCTGGGGCGCGCGGCCGGCGGGGGCCCGCCCCTTCCTCGGACGCTTCCACCCTGGCCTGGGCGCGCCCCAGGTCAAGATGGGGGAGGGGTCGTTCCCCACGTGGCCCGGTGGGGGTGCGGAAGCGGCTAGCCCCGCCCCCCGGCCACGTGCGCGACCCTTCCCCCTCTTCTCCCCAGTTTGTGGCCCTGCTCGACCGCGCGCCCCCTGCCTTCTCTCGCCCGCTTGCTTTCATGGTGGGTGTCCCCCTCGCCGCTCCCGGAGACCCGCAGCTAGGCAGGGGAGGGGAGGACTCCCCGCCTGGTAGCGTCGAGCTAACGTGCGCTCGTTCCTCTTTTTTTGACCCATTCGGGAGTGAAGATGGTTGGGGTCACAAAGGGTGGGGCGCGGGGTGCTTTGGGTTGGAAGAGTGGGTCGGCCCCGCCAGAACAAGGGGGTCGGGAACATCAGTACCGGCGCCAGTCAGGGATCTTTGGGCCGCAGACGGGGCAAGTGGGGCCTCGGCAAGACCCCGAGGACGTCGTGGCCAAGTTGTTTAATGTCGATGACGCCAGGAACGCAGATGCCCGGGGTCCGCCCAACCCTCAGGTCTGAAGCAGCGGGCGCGGGGAAGTGGGGCGATGGGGTGGTCCCCTCCATTGCGATCACGCCCCCGCCCCTTCCTAGGCAGGCCACGGGGACCGTGCAGTGGCAGGAGCGGCCTCCAGGGGACCTTCCTGCACGGGTTCTTGTTTTCTCGGTGACCCGCCCTGAGCTGGGTGTGGACAGAGGCCGGGGGCTCTAGCCCAGACCCCATCCCGGGACTGAATACTCACCCTGGCCACCTGCAACACATACCCCCTCCACGCGCTGGCTGACAAGGCCTGGCTCCACCCCATGCGTCCCCCTGGTCTAGGCCCGACCATCCTTGGTGGTGCCAGCTTGTGCCAGCCTCCTCTGGGGGCCTGCCCTTGCACAAGGGTGGACAGAGGGAGGGAGAGGAGAGGGGCATTGGAGCAATGACTTCAGGCTTCAGAGAGGAGATGCCGCTTCTTCCTTTAACAGATGAGCCCACTCCCACTCCAGGTGGGCACTTGGTGGGCGCCGGCTGTAAGCATTCCTGCTGGCCGGGGCCTCGTGTGCCTTTGAAAGTCTAGGAGGGTGGCCCACCTGGGCAGGCCCCCACCCTCCACCATCTCAGCACAGCCACCCGCAGGTCTTCCCCAAGTCCCTGTGCCTGGCCTCTCCCAAGTCCAGACAAGGCAGGAAGTGCTTTGCAGGCTGCCCCCATAGGCCCCAGCTCACCCCAGCATGTGGGGAAGAAGCAGGACAAGAAAGATGCCGGGACCCTTTGTTCGTTCCTTCCACTGATGTTTATAGGACCCCGAGCAAGATCTCCCCAGTGGCTTTGCCCTCCAGGGGCTCAGAGTCTAGGTCAAGGCAGCTGGGACTCAAGACAGTGGCACAGCGGATGGACACCGGCCTGGCAAGTGGAAGAAGTGGGGGTAGCATCCCAGAGATGGCTCCACCTGGGGCCTGCAGTTCAAGGGGGCAGCCACGGGAAACTGGGGCAATAACTTCCCACAGGCAAGCGAGGGGTGGACCATGGCAAAGCAGGGCTTAGGACTGCCGTCCCGGCTGTGCCTGGCAGATCTCACGGCCCCAGACAGACCATTTTCTCAGAACCCCAGGTGTGCACTCGCTCCCACGGATAATCAGGGTCTTGGACCTGTGGCTTTCTTCCACGGACCACTTGTGCAGGCAGGAGACCCCAGGCGGGGGACCACACTCCACCCACAGTGTTTCTGTTCACACCCCAGGCCCCGGGGGATGCCTGGGTGACCCCTGATGACCCCCCCTGCCCCACCTTGACCCCATGCCCACCTCTGCCTTATGTTTTGTCACCCTATCCTCACTACAGCCCTTCAGGAGTTGTCACCCCATTTCATAGATGAAGACATCAAGGCTGGGAGAGGTCTCAGAAGTGGCCTGAAGTGGCTGGCCCACGTGGAAGAGCTAGGAGGCAGCAGAGGGTTTAGGGGCCTGAGCTTCTGTCCTGGCCGGGGCACCCACACAGAGGTCAGTCCCTTTTTTCTCCAGACCTCAGTTTCCTCACCTGTAGATGGGGGCCCATCTCTAGCCTTCCCTTCTGGCACCAACGAGTTCAGGGGGGCTCTCGCCAGACCACAAGGCCAATGGAGCCAAGCTGGGCAGAAGCAGACACAGGGAGGTGTGGAAGGGAAGGGGGCTCAGAGGGTGAGCCTTCCAGCTGCCAGTGAGGGGAAGGCAATATAAAGTGGAGCGCATTGGAAACATGGATGCCCTGGGGCCCCAACAGGTCAGAGTGGGAATCTAGGCTCGTGTACCTGCGTGTACATCTGTGTGTCTGTATGTGTAGACATTCTGGAAGGACCATAGCTTTTTTTTTCTTTTAAAGACAGTGAACCCTTTACTTTTTGTCTTAATAGTACTTTCTGTATAGTTCAACCTTTTTTTTAATCCATGTGGATTTATTACTTTTATTTTCTTTAAATGTCAGTAGATATCTAGGCAGTGCAATTATGGGCCATGGGCCCTTTCCTTTCATACTTTTCCGTATGAAAAGTTTTTTCTTTTTGTTTTGGACATGCCATGCGGCTTGCAGGATCTTGGTTCCCCCAGCAGGGATCAAACCTGGGCCCCGGCAGTGAAAGCACAGAGTCCTAACCACTGGACTGCCGGGAAAGTCCCTGAAAAGTTATCTTCTAAATAACTCCCCCGCTTTGGTGTGGGCTGGGCTGAGGACAGTAACCTGCTTGTGGGGAAACCTGGGGACCCCACCTTAGCCAGGAGGTCAAGGTCGTCTTCAGGGTGTCAGCAATCCCCAGTGGGATGTAATGAAAAGGGCACCTCACTTCTGGGTGTTCTTCCCTATACCCATAGCCCTGGTCTGATCACGAGAAAACCTCAGAAAGGCCCAGATTAGGGGACATTTACAGAAATTCCCGACTGGTCCCCAAACTGTCAAGGCCATGAAAAACCAGGAAAGACTGCAGGAGCGTCACAGGTTTTAAGAGGGTAAGGAGATATGATGACTGAAGGCCATGTGGGCTGCTGGGTCGGACCCTGGAACAGAACAGGACGTTAGTGGGAAAACTGCGGAGACAGGGAAAAAAGTCTGGAGCGTGAGAATGGGCAGGTACACAAGTTAGTCCTTGGTTTTCACAAGACCCTCCCACGAGGGGCGCTGGGGGAAGGCTAGACATGGCAGCTTTTCTGTAAACCCCAAACTAGTCCGAGGTGAACATTTGAAATTAAACACGAGGAGTGGATGCTAGCAGTCCACATCGGAGGCACCAGGAGTTCTACATTTTTCACAGCTGTGTACAGAGCTGTCACAGCTGTAAATGTGGTACCTTGTGACCCAGCAATTCCACTCCTGCAAAGGTACACAAAAAATATTTTTTCTTTTTTAAAGCCGTGCACCGTGCGGGATCTTAGTTCCCCGACCAGGGATCGAACCCGTGCCCCCTGCATTGGGAGCACAGAGTCTTAACCACTGGACCACCAGGGAAGCCCCCATCCCTGTTTATTTCTAACTTGTGTCAGATTACTCACCGTGGTCCTAGGGGTTGGTCACACATAGGAGGTGCAGAAGGCCCCAGCCCAGGCCTAGCCGGGCAGTGGGCATGTGGCTAACTTCCTCCACAGGAGGTGCCAGGTCCCTGCTCCCAGCTTCTGGGGAGAGACCCAGCCCACCCGCCCACCCCCGCAACCCGTCCCTTCTCTAGGAGCGGGAGGGGGCGGGTATGGCCTGAGCCCCGTGAATTCCCTCCCCAGGGCCCCTGCTCATCCTCCATTCCTTGCTGGCCTGGGACCAACCCCTGGAAAGCAGGGGCTTCTGGAGGAAAGTTTCAGATGGCCAGATGCAGTGGGGGCCACCTATGGGCCTGGCCTCCTTGTGCCCTGCTGGGGGAGATGACAAGCCCTCTTCAAGGCCCTCTCCTGTAACGTGGGTTGCGCGGCGCTCTGCTGGGCTTCAGAGAGCACCTGGCTCGGCTCCTCCCAGCGATGACCATGACCACAGACAGGCCCATCCCTTCCACCTCACCTGGACGTGCTGTGGACACGTCCCAAGTGTGGTCCAGGGGCAGTGGTCCAGGGCAGTGGTCCCTGTGTCCCAAGACCACTTGAGCACCAGAGAGCCCAGGCCTGAGTCCTGTCAGGGTCCCAGGCCTTCTTCTCTGGGCAGCTTGGCCAGAGCCATCTCCCCTGAAGTTGGGACAGTGGGGACGGCGACCCCAGTAGCCCAGGGTTGTCGTCGTGAAGATCCACTGCACACGGCAGGAGCTTCGAAACTTAAGGGGGACGCTGATGCTGGGCTGGCACTCCCACCTGATGGAATCGCACAATTAACACGTTGGCCCTGCACCCTGACCGTGAAGCATACAGACAAGTGCCTGCCCTGGGGGAGCGCCCAGGCCCTGGGTCGGGGTGCCGGGGGCCCTGAGGGGTGGCACCCACCACGAGGCCCCATCTCAGATCTGGGCCCTGGGGGGACCACAGCTCCTCACATAGCCTTAGCCACTACGCGTCAGGGAGGACACTGAACTCCCCATCCTCTTCTGGGACCCCTGGGGCCCCCCAGTTAACACGAAGACAGCAGAACCAGAGGGGTGGGTCCCACCAGTTCAGCCTGATGGGGGGTGGGCAGTGAAGCAGGGTCGCCGGAGGAAGGAAGGGAGGATGGACGGAGGGCCCTCGGGGGCTGGGCCCTGCAGGAAGTCCAGTCGGGGCTCCTGAGGGCGAGGGGCATGCGCACAACCCGGACCCCACCCTCGGGGAGGGGCCTGTGCCTGGCTGAGGCAGCCCCACCCCCTGGGCGGGCTGTGTCCCCCGGGGTCTCTGGGTGCCAGGCGTGCCTAGGCCGCGGATCAGAGACCCTGAACCCTGGTTCCGGGACCCAGGGGCCAGGTGTCAGGTGAGGTGCGCCAGGCCAGGTGTCGAGCGGAGGACGCGAGGCTCTGGGGAGCCGGGGGGCGCCTGCTGAGCAGCGCAAGAACGCTGCCCGGTGTGAACACGTGTTTCCTGGGAAATTCACAAAATGGAGAACCGAAAGTTGGCCCTTGTCCCAGGCGGCCTGGCTCATGGGCCGTACCAAGTGGAAAGGAAGGGGGGGGTGCATCCCGGAAGGTACCACTCCCCCATCACAGCCCCTGCGGTTCAGAGGCTGAGCCCCTCAGAGGCACCCCCCGTGGGAAAGGCGAGTCCCCCGCAGAAGGGCAGAGCCCGCCGGCCGGGCCAGCCTGAGGAGCCCCTGGCCTTAGCTTATCCCTTCCTTGCAATGGGCAGGCACCGGCGAGTAAAGCACTGTGCTGACCTCAAGCAAGGTCAGCACCTCGCACTGTGACTGTACATGGGGGCCAGGGGGGAGGCCCCAAAGGCTTAAGTTTTCAGAATCCTATCTGTCAGAACTAGCATTACAGGGAACATGTTCAAGCCGTCAGCTATTTATTATGACAGAACTTTTCTTGATTTTCACGAGGGGAGTTGGGGCCTCCAGACAGTAAAGAAGTCAGCAGGGGTCAGGATGACTGGGGTGATAGAGTCTAGAAACAGAGCCCCGGACATGGAGAGCCCCTCGTGCGTGCGGTAAAGGCGGTGCTTCAGTCGGGGAAAAGAATGGCTTTATCGGGAAATGGCTTTGGGGTCGAACGATGTGGGAAAAATCAGGTTGGGTTCCTACCTTACTCCTTCTCAGAAGTCCTTTCTAGAGTTAGACCAAAAATTTAAATACATATTTAGAAAACAAACCATTATATTTACATAAGAAAACATCAAACGTTTTACAATCGTGGAGTAGGGAAGATATCTCTGAGCACTATACAAAATGCAGAAGCCATATTGATAAGGTAATGACTGATAACGATTTTAAGTGCCTGGCAAAACTAAATAAATAAAATTAACAAACAAACGAAAAAAAAAACAAAGAAACCCACACACAATCCAAGTCAAACACGAATGACAAGTTGGAAAAAATATATATCTTTTTTAAGACAGTGGGCTAATTTTCTTCGTCTGTAAAGTGTTCCTATAAAACAGTAAACCAAGAACCCAACAGAACCCAACCCAAGAACCCAATAGTAACATCAAGAACCCAATGGACAAAGAATGTGAAATACAAATGGCTTTTTAAGTATATACATGTTTATAATAGACTTCCAGTTTCAAAATGATTATATTAGTGGTAGAAATGATCAACATAAAAATAAATCTGACAGAAGCACTGAGATGTTTGATTATACTTCTAGGAAACACAAATGAAGCTACAATGAAATACTATTTTAAGGGCTCACATACCCATTTAGAGTTCTATGGAAAGCCCTTGGATCTAGTCCTTCTGTATTAAGGAATTCAGCCTCCAGAAGTACTCGTACTTGGGTAGGAAGATATTTGTACGAGGATACTGGACCTAGCATTGCCTGCTACAGAAGACTGGAAAAAACCTACATCTCAAACAACAAGAAACAGGATGAATAAATTATAGTGCTAATAAACTGGCGTGGCCACCAGGAGGACTGGATCCAGTCTATCTATGTAGGGGAAACTCAACACTCTCCAAGGCACGCTGAGTAAGAGGATCACACTTTTGTATAAACTCATTAGGTACACATGCACTTTCTTTGTTGACACATAAGAAACTGCTTCCTCTCTGCCCCAGTGGAGGGGAGCACTTGAGGTCAGGGGTGGGAAGAACACTGAGTTTTCACCCAACACTCTTCTATACTCTGAATTACTCTGTGTGTCTGAAAACATTTTTGTTCAATCGTGAGCCGTCGCTTTGGACTTGCTGCACTGCGGAGCCCCGGCACTCAGGGAACTTACATTCTGATGGGGTGAAAAGACGGCGGGCTCTTGTGACACGGGCAGCAGTGGGGTCAGTGGGAGCACAGGGCTGGGGGGCGGCTTCGAGGAAGAAATACTGCAGGGGGAGGCTGAGGAGCCGGACGTGCTGAGGGGGATCGGCAAAGGCCGGGCCATAGTGGCGGCACGTCGGTCACGAGGACCACTCCGTGCAAAGGCCCCGCGGCGGAAAGGACCCGATGCTCTCTGCTCCCGAGAGAACACACCCCACGTTCAGTTTTGCTCCTAGACGTCCTGGATTATCAAACACGAGCCTAGCCTCCCAGCGGGAGGGCCCGTGGGGCTCGGGAGGGTCAAGGCCGGGTACCGTCCTGGGTCAGGGACGGCGTGCCCGGGGCCACTCCCGGCTCTTCCAGCGCCCCAGGCCCGAGGGCCAGCTGTGAGCCACAGAGAGCGCTGACACACACCCGCCGCCGTCGGCCGGCCCGCTGGGCGCGCCCCCACGACCGGGACGGCGGCAAGGGCAGGGCCGGCCAGCCGGAGCCCCAGCCGCTGCCACTTACCGCGCACGCCGCGGTCTCCTCGCGCTTCGCCACCCACCGCCTCCGCCGTGCGCGCGCCACCCCACTTCCGCTTTCGCCCGGCCGCGCCCCTTGCCGTCTTCCCCGCCCCCAGGCCGAAGCACTGCCCCCTCTTAAAGGGGCCGCGGACCCCGAGGGGCCGAGGCGGAAGCATCGCCGGCTCCCGGCCTCGCCACTGCCTAGTGTCGCCACACACGCCGAGCCGCCGCCCGACCTCGGGGTGGATGACAGGCCTCTGAGGCCTTACCCACTGTAGAGTGCCGCCCTTGGAGGTCGCAGGGGGTACTCCGGAGGCCGTTGATGAGCCAGGCGTCTGGCCAGGGTCCAGGGTGACGCGGACCGACCCTGTCTTCAAGGGCACCCCGGGCGGAGGATACAACTCAGACCAAGGTCCGGAGGCGTGTTGCGGGGTGCTCATGGTGACCTCATTCCTGGGGAGGCCCCACGCGGCCTCGGACCTGCCACTGCCCTCCACTGGACCCAAGCGTCCCCGTTTGCAAGACTCTCTTAGCTCTCTGGGCAGCGGGAGCCGAGGACGGGTGGGGTGGGATGGGAAGAGCAGCCCTGCGATGTCTACCACACGGGCACGGAAGGGTTGTCTGCCTCTCTGGGGGCCCGGAGCAGGCCCAGCCTAAACCGGCGGCGGCCACTTCCACCCCCAGGGTTGTCTCGGAGACAGGAAGCCCACCACCCTCCCCAGGCGCGCCCTCTGAGCACGCAGCGTCCTGGGTTCAAATGCTGCTGCCCCTCCGTCACCACCCAGGCAACCTGCAGCCCCAAGGACCCGAACTGGACCCCTCTTCTGTAGGGAGTGACCTGACATCCGCAGTTGTGAACTTTCCTTGGGGGGTTGGGGACAAAGCCCGGCCCCCTCTTCGTGCTTGCTGAGCCCCAGGAAGAGCACGCATGAGCCAAGAAAGGGAGAGGAACCTTAAAATTTTAAATCTTTAATTTCTGTTCTCACGTTTTTCCTTCGTTTTTCTTCCAGAAGGAAAGGAGCGCATAGCTCCGTCGCCTGTACATTGTCCACGGCCCAGGGGCCGGGTCAGGTCCCGACCCCTACCGGCCAGCTGCTTCGAGGACGTGGGGCGCCCGGGGGTTCACATGCAGCCCCCGGGGCCGGGGCCGGGGCCGGGCGCCGCCTTATTGCTGAGGTCCCGGCGCGGCTCGGGCCTGCTGCTAGGCTAGGCGCGCTGGCTGGGCAGCTCCTGGGAGATGAAGCGGCGCAGGCGCTCCAGGTACTGGCTGTAGAGCTCGATGTCGTTGTGCCCGGCGCCCTCCACCCACAGAGGCTCCACGGCCTTGGGACAGCGCTCGTAGAGCGCCAGCCCGTGCGAGAAGTCGATCACCTCGTCCTCCGTGCCGTGGATGATGAGCACCGGCGACGTGATCTTGGACACCTTCTCGATGCTGCGGGTCGGGGCACATTAGGCCTCCACGCCCCGCCCCCTCCGCGGCCCCGCCCCCTGGGTCCCCGCCCCCGCCCGCGGCCCCGCCCCCCTCAGCGCTCACTTGGGGAACGCGTCAAAGCAGTAGGTCTTCTTGGTGTCGGGGAAGGCGACGCGCATGCCCGAGGTGAGCGGGGAGTGCAGCACCACCGCGGCGCACTCGTAGCGCGAGGCCAGGTCCACGGTGGGCACCGTGCCGATGCTCTGCCCGTACAGGACGATGCTGTCTGGGCTGATGCCGTACCTGGCGGCGGTGGGGGCAGATCAGCCGCGACGCAACACGCACACCCCTCCCACTGCCTGCCCTCCTAGTGCAGTCCCCAGTTGTTCTCCGCTTAGGCTCCAAGCAATAGGGTGGCGCCCAGGCACCCTCCCCTGCCTCCCAGCCCCGAGGCGGTCCGTTCAGCAGGGGAGGCAGGACCCACAGGTGTGAGGGGAGCTGGCTGCCCGCAGCCCCAAGCCCCCAGCTCTACCCTCAGTTTCGACAGCATCTACTTGGTCACACCTGGGCAGTGCACCTGTGCGGGCCGTACCTGCGCTGTGTGGTTCCTGGGGGCAGATCCCTGGGGCCTCTCCTGCTCCCCCTGGTCACCAGGCCACCCCCACCCCTATACACACTCGACCAGGGCCACATGCAGAACCTGCTTGGGGCCCTCCTGTCCTCGCTGTTCGGAATTCGACAGCATTTCCAGGTCGCAGGGCAAGGGGGTGTGTCTTCCTCCCAGCATCCGTCACCCTCACCCACCCCCTTGGCCTCGGGGAAGGGAGGCAGCCTCGTCCTCTCTTATCTCAGCCAGTTTGCAGCCCCTCAGCTGCTTAGTACAACGTGGGTGAGCAGGCATAGCGGCTCCTGAGGGGAGGAGGTGGGTGGCCATCACCTCCCTCCCTGGGCATCTTTCCTACACAGTGGCCAGGTCCTGACCCCCCCACACACCCCCTCCACACGGGCCTCCCCCAGCGCCATCCCAGCACAGTCCTCTCCTGACCCCACAAGGACCCACTCACCACCCTCCCACTGCAGGGGGCCTCCACGGCCTTCCTCCCCACACCCACATCCTGATCTCAAAGGGGGTGCCCCTTCTCCGAGTGGCCAGGGAAAGTCTTCGTCTCACAGGGCAACCCACCTGGGCACCCAGGCGCCATCTGCCCCTGTCCCTGTCCTCCGGTCCCAACCCCCAGGCCTCGGGGATGCCATCTGGCCTTGTGCCTACCACCCTGCAAGCTCCTCCCCGACCTGCTCCCTGGTTCACCATGAGTACTGCTGTGCTGAGCACCAGCCTCGTCCTATCACCCAGCTCCAGGCAGGGACCCCCAGCTGCCACCTGGCTGTCTCCACCTGGACAAACATGACAGGTGCCGGATGACACAGCTCTTCTTTCCAGTGCCTGCCCCGCCCCAGGCCACCACTTGGGCCCCAGCCTCCCACCCTCCTGCTGATTCTCAGCCGTTGGGTCTGAGGGACCAGGTCTCTGGAGGTCAAGCCTGGCAGCAGGACAGATGGATGGATGACAGAGCTCAGACCCCTGACCCTTCGGCGGGATATGATTCTGCCAGCAACCCCCAGCCAGTGGGGACAGGCTGCGGCAGCCGAGTGTGGACACACACCTGCACCACGCCACCCAGCACGGGTCCCAGTGCCAGGGTGGTGCCAGCGGACCCTGCTCCCAGGGCCTGCATCAGGGACTGCCTGGTGCATCACTCCAGCAACCAGGGCCCCGCCTCCCCATGGCAGGCTGGCTGTGGTCCCTGAAGGAGCTGGTTGCGCCAGTCGGCCAGGCAGGGCCAAGATGGGGCAGCCCTGGGCAGGCAGAGGGCACCACCTTTGGGAGGGTGGGGTTGGGTGGGTCTCTCTCTAGAGCAGCACAGGGCGCCGGGCCATCTCTGCACAGAGACTGAGCTATTGTGCTTCAGTGAGCGAGCACGGGGTGGAAGGGGGCTGCCAGGACCTGGATGACCGGGGCAGTGGGGTCTGGGGACGGAGGTGTAGACCAGACAGTGGGGGCCCTGTCTGAGTCAAGCAAGCAGCTGTGTGCTGGGCACAATGCCTGCGGAGGACCCAGCCTCCAGGAGCTGACCTCCCTCCAGCCACCAGGACTGTGCTGGGTACAAAGCTGCCCGACAGAACCTTCCAGGCCCAGAGGAGACCCTCCTCAGGATGAGGCCAAGCTCCACGACCAGAACCCTGATGCAGAGGCCCAGCCCTTCCCCGCACCCCAAGTGCTCCCTCAGCCTCGGGGCTCCCAGAGTCCTTTCACACCGCCCTCACACGCCACCTCTTGGGCTCAGGAGGGGCCTCGGCCTCTGCCTGCCCCCTCCCTCCAGGCGGAACCTCCATTCCCATGGGGACAGTCCCAGGCCAGTGGCTCCCAGGAGGGGCCCCCCCCAGGGAGGCTGGAGGACCGCCCTCCCCCTGCACACCAAGCATGCCTGTTACCCTGCAGGGGGAACAGGGGTCGGGCTTCTTCCTGTGGCCCAGTGTGGCCGCAGATCAGCTCCCTCTCCTGCGGGGCTACCCACCTGGGCTTCCTCCCACCTGGTCTCACCAGGACCAGCCACCTGTGAGGAGACACGTCCACCAGCCCCTCCCCGCCGCGTGAGCTCACCTGGTGCGCAGGGCCTGCCAGGCGGCATCGATGTCGGCGTAGAGGTTCTTCTCGGAGGGCTTGCCCGAGCTCACGCCGTAGCCCGAGTAGTCGTAGGAGAAGATGTTGCAGTTGAGGCGCGTGCCCAGCCCAATGTAGAAGCTGCTCATCTGGCCCAGGTCCACCGCGTTGCCGTGCGAGAAGAGAACCGTGTACCTTGGGGTGGGCAGTGGGGAAGCACAGGTCAGACGGCGAAGGGCGGAGGGGGCAGGAGCCCTGCCAAGGGGAACAGTGCCTGGCTCTGCCCGGTGTGACTTAGGCCATGACACACAGTGGAGCCTCGGGCTTCCGCTCATCTAAGGGGGCCGCTGGGCCCACCAGTCACCTTCTTGCCACAGGTGGACCCCCAGCGTGAGCCCAGGAAGCCGCAGTGACCATCACATTGACGCCCTGAGCAGCAGCCACCTCTCCCTTGGAACTGTTCCTGTTGGAGGGACTCTGACGGCCCGAGGATGGGAGGCACGTCTGCCTACTGCTCGGAACCATCCTGGAGGATGAGACGCGGCCCTCCGACCACAGGCGAAGAGAGCCAAGCCCCGGTCACCACGGTGCAGCTCTTCCCGCTCCTCCAGGGAATGACCCGGGCCGCCACCTCTGCCCTGTGCCCCATGGCGGCCCTGCCAGGCAGTCATGCCGATGGCAGGTGACCAGGCTGGATCCCGGCTGACAGCCTTGCAGAGCCTTCTTCCTCCAGCCCCACTGCGGCCCTAGCCCAGCCCAGCTGAAAGGTAAAAGCTTGCCCTTTGGACCCAGCCTGCTCTGAGGCGGAAGCAGCTGGAAGGTCCCCCTCTGCACCACTGTAGGGCTCCGGCAGTCAGACCTGGCCCAAGCCGCCAGCCAGGCCTCAGGGGCCACCGGCCCAAAGCGGGTGCCGGGCCTCACCAGGCACCCAGGGCCCAGGAGACCAGCCCTGGGCAGGTGAACACCGAGACCCGGAAGCAGACGGCTCCACATCGAGCAGGTGACGTGACGCAGCCACTCAGAGCCACCCCCGAGCCTCAGGGTTCTTGTCCACAAGACAGGGTGCCGAGAGGGCCCCCCAGAGGGCTGCAAGTGGAAGGGCCCCCAGCAGTTCCTCGGTGGCCATGGGCAGATCTCATCTGCTGCCCCTCTGGCGAGAAGAATCCCCGGGGCACCCGCACCTCCAGATGGGCTTTCGCTAGTCTCTGGCCCTCCAAGGGCCACCAGTGGCCGAAACGAGAGCCCTGAGGATGGAGCACATCCTGGGCTCCCACCCCTCACCCGGTCCCTCCACCCCGGGGGGGTCGAGTCCATGTGGCTCACCTGGCGCCGGGCACACAGCGCACATACATGCAGGAGATGCGGTTGCCCCGGCTGCTCTTGGTCAGGAAGACCTCGATGGTGTCCAGCTCACGCTGGCTGTACTGGAAGTCGGCGCGATCCATCAGGTGGAGCTTCCAGCGCCTGGGGGTGCTGGCCGAGGCCCGCAGGGTCCCCGAGGGGGCGGCCCCGGCCCCACCAGGCCCGGGCTCGGGCTCAGGCACCAGCGAGTAGGTGGGCTCTGGAGGCAGGAAGGCGAGCTTGGCGGCGATGCGGCCGGGGCAGGGCGGGCAGCAGAAGAGGCAGCAGAGCTCAGTCACCGACAGGCCGTTCATGGCGGGCGCCGGGCCCCGGGGCGGGCCTTGCCCGGCAGGGGAGGGATGGGGGTGCTCGGAGACACGGGCAGGGGGCAGGGCGACCCCCGGCCACCGCCCCAGACGAGAGCCCCGTTAGGAGGCTGCAGCCCAGCCCCATCGCGGTCCAAGCTGAGCCCTTGGGAGCCTCGCAGCCTCGTGTGTCCATGTCGCACAGAGGGAAACCCTGCAGGGGGACAGCAAGATGTGGAGTTCCCCCGGGGCTCCCAAGTGACCTTGGTGGGACCTAAACCTGACCAGGACCCCGCCTGCCACCACCCTTCCTCCGCTGGCAGACACCAACTCTTGCCATTTAAGCCCATTCATCAACCCAGCCTCGGCCTGCAGGCTGTGCGGGGCGATCAGAGCCCTGGCCCACCCAGCTCTCCCGGGCACAGCTCCTGCTCCAGGCCCTGGGAAATGTCACCCCAGCCCACCCCCGCCCCATGCCTCTGTCCACACGGCCGGCCCAGACTCTGCCCTGGGGCCCATCCCCATCTGCCACCCCCAGGTGCCACAGCTCAGCCAGGCGAGGACCAACTGCTGACCACAGGGACCCAGGAGCACGCTCCCAGCTCCCAGGGCCTGCGAAGTCCGGAGACAGGAGCCCAGGCAGAGGAAATACAACAAACAAAGGCTCTGGAAACAAAAGCAGGATACATCTCGAGGCTGGGAAGGCCTACTGGGCTGAGACAATGGCTCTCTCCAGTGCTTGGGGCCAGGCCCAGGGGTCAGCCTGCTGCAGGGGGGAGGCAGGGCAGGGTCATGGGAGCCTGGGGTTCCTTCCCCAGCTCTGCCAGCTTAGGTGTCTGTGGCCTTGGGCAAGTCGCTTAGCATCCCTGGGCCTCAGTTTCCTCATCTATCAATCAGACGCCACTCAGGTCACAGAGACAGTGAATAAGATGAGGAGAAAGTGGTGGAATGGGCCAGGCTCAGAGAAGAAATGCAGAATGTCATGTGAAACGTGGCCTTGAACAGACTACAGCGAAATTGCTAAAGCAACTACAATCGTACATGGAGCTGCCAACAGGGAGACTGGAAGAAAATACAGAGGTTTGAAAATACGGAGTACTCACTTACTACATTTTCCCTACAGCCTGGAGTGAGGGAGGGACACACGCTCACAACTCAAGTGTCAGCAGCAGAGCACCTGAGCCTGTTCTGTTTCGGGGCCACAGCATTTGTAAACCACTGGGCCAGGGACACGCGGATGCACAATAGGTCGGCGCAGTCTGAGGCCCAGAAATACACCTGCTCCCTCCAGACCTGTGATCTGAGACCGGGGGCTGCAGAGAGCCACACTGCAGTCACTCGGATGGGGGCACACGGAGGGGTGTGGGAGAGGGTGGCTAAAGCCAAGGAGGGGACACGGACCGCCTCCAGGAGCCCCCAGACTCCCAGGTGGGATGCTCGCTTTACAAGTCCATCACACTGTTCTCAGACGAAGGCAAGTTTGCCCCCCGGGGACACTTGCCAAGGTCTGGAGACATCTTTGGCTGTCATGAGTTGGGGGCGAGGGGGTTACTAATGGCACTGAGTGGGCGGGGCCAGGGGTGCTGCTCAACACCCCACAGTGCCCAGGACACCCTCCCTCCCTCTCCAGAGTGTCAACCAAACCGATGTTGCTCCAACACATTCTCAAAGAGGCCCAGGCCCCAACAGAGGACACTGCCCTGGTGCTTTTGGTGACTTGGCGGGTCTGGAGTTTAGGTGGCACAGGGAAGGCTTGTTTTGAGAGGAAGGTCTGGCTGAGAGCCGGTGGGCAGGTAGGAGGCCTCTGGTGACCCGAGGATGAACAGGCATGCTAAGGTGGACAAGGTCCCACTGACCAAGCCAGAAACCGGGATGCCATCCTTGACACCTCCCTGCACCCTCAGATCCGCCCGTCACAGGGCCTGCTGACTCTGCCTGGGGCATGCACAGTCTCCTTCCTCGCCGGTCCCCACCCCCACCCCCGGCTGGGCCACCATCACCCACTCTGGGCCATTCTCACCCCAGTTGCCAAAAGATCTTTTCACAACACAAATCTGATCATGCTACCTCCCTTTTGGGGTGCCCCAGTAGCCCCGCTATTTTCAGGATAGAGATCAAAGCCTTCACCACAATCTGCCAGGTTGGCACCAGGCGTGGGGCCGACCTCTCCAGCCTCACGCATCTTGTACCTCACTCTCCCCTGATGAGCCCCACTGCCTTCTCCTGACTCAGAGCCGAAGCCCCAGCAGTTCCCCTAATCTCACCAGAGAGCCCGTGACCCCTGTCCCACCCACCCTTCACATCTCCCTTCCAGCACCCTTCCAAACAGGGTCAGCCCCCCATACACACTCTCATGGCTCAGATCTGTCTCTGCAGCTTGTAGTTGCATGTTCAACCATACCCCTCAAACCAAAGAGAAACTCCATGAGGGCAAGACTACTACCTGTTCTTGCTCAGTAAACACTGACTGAACGAATGGACAAAGTACCAGGGGCAAAAGGGAAGGGGGGACGCTACAGTCCGCCAGGTCTGACATCTGACAGAGAGGGGGGAAGGTCTCTTCTCAAGCCACGCAGACCTGGGACCTCCCGCTGTCTTTTATGGATGTCACTGAATGTGACCTGAGAGCCTGGCCTCGGACTGGACAGAGCACATCCAGATACCTCACTCACTGGGCAGGCACCCTTGGCACCAAGAGCCCAGCGATTTCACCCACAAGCACATAATCGAACACCCCGCTGCCGGGCCGGTGCAGGCTGGCAGTGTCATGAGGACCAACATGGCACAACATGGAACCAGGCAATTACAATACTCCAGGACGACCTAAATACGGACGACTATGACCGCACCTCATTCAGCCAGTCAGCCTGAAAGGCACAGGCAAAGTGCCGGGTGCCGGAAGGGGAGAAAACAGGCAAAACCCAGAAGTGACAGCGGGTTCCAGGAACTGCGGGTCCCAGGCTAGAGGGACAGTGGGAGGAAGAGGAGAGCAGACGGATCCTGGAGAGAGCCACAGCTGGGTCGGGCCGCGCCCGTAAGCCCTGCTGCAGTTTGGACTTCATCCTGGGGGAAAAGGAGGAGCCCTGGAGGAGTCCCGGGCTGGGAATGGAGCCCGTGGGTTAGAAGCTGTGGATATGCCCTAGCTGTAGCCTGGAGATGGGACTGGAGCAAAGGCTGGGAAGCCTGTCCAGGTGTCCCAGCCCGCCAGAGGACGCCCGAGAAAGGGCAGAGGCGTCTTGGAGACGTTTAGGAAGCAGGGCTCCGGCTGCTTCGGCGGGTCCGGGTGTCAGGCTGGGGCACTGGTTCGGGGCCGGGGATAGAGTATTTGGCTCGGACAGCGCATTCCCCGAAGGCGGGGCCGCGTACCCGGAAAGGTGGGAACACACCCCAAGTCGGAGGGCTGAATGGACGGCGGACGGGGCTCTGCCGGAGTCTGAGACGCCGTCCCTGGCCCTGATCCTGGGGTCCTCCGGCTGCGACCTCGGCCGCCCCGGGAGTGCGGGGTCTCGGGGGCGTCCGGCCGGACTGCCCCGGCCTCGCGGCCCGGCCCGGCTCTCCAAACGGCCGCGAAAAGCACTGAGACCGCTCCGCGCAGCCACGCCAGCCCCTACAGGACACTCACCGCCGCGGCCCGCGCCCCCGGGCCCCGGGGCCGCGCTCCATGGCTCCCGGCCGCCCGCCCGTGCGTCCGTCGATCCCCCGGGGCCCCGGCCCGGTCTCCTGCGCCGCCACCGCCGCCGCTCCCCCGCTGGCGGAAGTGAACCTCACTCCCACCGCCGCCCCGGAAGTGACGCGCAGGTGTGCGCGAGGGCCGGAGGGGCCGGGGGCCAGGCGCCGGGCGCTGGGCGCTGGGCAGGGTTTGGGGGTGGAGCTGGCTCCCTGGAGGGGCGGGACCACGTCGTGGTGGGCGGGGCAAGAGTGGGTGGGCGGGCCCGGGCTTTGGGTTCCCCTTAGGTTTCAGGCAGTGGAGACTCACAACCATTCATTCGATCCTTCACTCGTTCCAGCGCCAGGACTCGGGTGAGGCAAGTGAGGCACTCTCCTAGAAAATAAGCTTACAGCGTGCCAAAAAACTCAGTAGTCAACGTAAAAAAATATATTTTAATGCACTACTAAAAAACCCACAAAGTTTTGTTGGAACCAGGCCCCTGACTGGGGTAAGGCAAGTGATCCTGCCTTTATTTTGTTCATCATGGGTTCTTTTGCCTTGGTTTTGGCTTTTTTACTAGTGCAATTAAAATATTATGGATCGGGGACTTCCCTGGCGGTCCAGTAGGTCCAGTGGGTAAGACTCTGCACTTCCACTGCAGCAGGCACGGGTTCCATGCCTGGTCAGGGAACTAAGATCCCGCATGCCGCGCGGGGCAGCCAAATAAATAAATAATATAGTAAAATATTATGGATCTCGAGCCCCTCCCACTCAGCTCACCCCGCGGGCAGGGAGGCGGATGGTTACCGAGCTGAAGGTAGGGGAGATGAAAAAGGATGTCAGTTGAGAGCAAAGTGGCGGTGTGGCTGAAGGTGACCAGGGAATCTCTTCGAGGGTAGTCAGGGCAGGCCTTCCTGAGGAGTGACAGGGACAGGGGCAGGAAGGCTGCAGAGGCCAACAGGGCCCAGCCTGAGTCAGGGAGATGAGTTAGTGGGACAGCTTCGTCATTCCAGGCCTCCGCCCTTTGCGTGTTCCTTTCCCTGGGCCGGCAAGCCTATTCCAGCTCAAAATCCGCCCCACCAGCTGCTGTGAATACCCCAAGGTCTCAGAAGGTCAGTCACCCCTCTCTCCTCCCCTCCCCAAAGCCCCTGCTTGGTGTTGCCATGCAGCTGCTGGCCCATTTTCCCCATCTCTTTTTTTTTTTTTTGGTTGCACCACGAGGTGTGTGGGGTCCTAGTTCCCCAACCAGGAATTGAACCCATGCCTCCTGCATTGGAAATGTGGAGTCTTAACCACTGGGCCACCAGAGAAGTCCCTTCCCCACCTCTTTTGCCCCTGCTCTCTCTGCCCCATCCAAACCATCCTTGCCAAGTTTGTTCCTACCTCAGGGCCTGTGCACAAGTGGTGCCTACTGCCTGGAGTGCCCCCAGATAGACACATGGCCAGCTTCTCCTCCTCTTCAAGCACCTGCTCAAATATAACCTCCTCAGAAAGCCCTCCCTGACCACCCCCAGTCAAAATCCCTACCACACCCTATTCATTTCCATCATAGAACTTGACATCATTTTATTGAGTTGTTTGCTTATCATCTGTCTTCCCCCCATTCCATGAGCTCCCCGGGGCAGACACCCAGGCTCTTACCCACCAGGTCCCCAGCTGTCTCCCATGCTGTCTGATGAATCAATGGATGCACAGGAGAAGGGTAGTTCCCAGCCCAGAGGAAGGCTTTCGGGAGGGTGGAGGGAGGCTCCATGAGATTTTCGGTGCCACTGGCACAGACCTCAGGCTGGCGGGATGCTGTGCTTTTCCTTCTCTCCCGAGACACTCAACCCATTGGCAAAATAACGTGACCACGGGAATCAATGGTCTTAAAAGCAATCCTGTTTGAGGAAAAGATCAAGAGGTCACATATTTCCCATCCTTGGGGCAAGGGAGACACCGCACATGCGCAGAAACCTTCCTTCGGGGACAAAAAGGAGGGGGCGTCACCCCATAATAGGTGATGCCAAGGACCCCCATAGGCCTCTGGGCTGGAATCCATCTTGGGAAAAAGTTGCATACGCGTGCTGGGGAAGGTCCTAGGGCAGTTCAGGTGTGGAAAAATAAGCCAGATAATTGGCCAAAGGTAAACAAAGACCGGAAGAACTGCCCTATATGAATGACTTAACCGCCCCTTTGCTGCGCTCCTCCTCTTTAGTGGGGACGCCTATATCTTTCTGTCCCTGGGTGCATCTCTGCCTTGCTTCTGTCTTAACTAAACAAACTGTTTTTCTGTGTGCTCTCCCGCTTGTTGTGCTGTGTCTCTAATAACAGACTTTGTACCTGTTTCTTACAGTTTTTGCCTCCTTGAGAAATGCATTTTTCAATGGGGGCAAGAGCCAGGGGAACCTTGCTTCTAGCCTCTAGTCCTTGGTGGACTAGCGGCTAGGATTCTTGGTTTTCATCCAAGCTACCCAGGTCCAATTCCTGGGTGGGGAACTAAGATCACACTTCAAGCCCCCGCTCACTGCTGTCTCTCTCCGAGATCAATCCCACCTGGAGCCATAAGTTCCAGCCCCGCACTATCCAATATGGAGGCCGTCAGCCCCAAGCCACTATTTAAATTGAAATGACTTGGGTTTCCCCGGCAGCGCAGTAGTTGAGAGTCCGCCTGCCGATGCGGGGGACACGGGTTCGTACCCCAGTCCGGGAAGATCCCACATGCCGCAGAGTGGCTGCGCCCGTGAGCCATGGCCGCTGAGCTTGCGCATCCGGAGCCTGTGCTCCGCAACGGGAGAGGCCACAGCAGTGAGAGGCCCGCGTACCGCAAAAAAAAAAAAAAAAGTAATAAATTGAAATGACTTGATTAGAAGTAAATTAAATTTCACTTCTCCAGTCGCTATGGACTCATTTTCAAGTGCTCAAGAGCCACCTGGCGCTGGGGGCTCCCATTTTGGATGGCACAGATGGAGAACAAGTCCATCACCCAGAAAGTTCTAGAAGCACCGGTCTAGCCCCTGAGCTCCAAGAGGAAAGGCATCTGCGTTGGTATCCTTTTGGTTTCCTGTTGCGTCTCTGGTGCCTAGCTTGGAGCTTAGCATTCAGTCAGTGCTCAATGAATGTTTAAAGGAGGGAGGGAGGAAAGAAGGAATTCTCCTTGTAGGAATCAAAGTAAATAATCTGATGAAGATAGCAAGTTCTATCCATAGATGTCCATCCCTGCATTATTTACAATAGTGAAAAGTGTCCATCAATAGAGGAATGCATAAAGAAGTTGTACCTATATACAATGGAATATTACTCGGCCATAAAAAAGAACAAAATAATGCCATTTGCTGAGACATGGATGGACCTAGAGATTGTCACAGAGAGCGAAGTAAGTCAGAAAGAGAAAAACAAATGTCGTATAATATCTCTTATATGTGGAATCTAGAAAAATGGTACAGATGAACTTATTGGCAAAGCAGAAATAGAGTCACAAATGTAGAGAACAAACTTATGGTTACCAAGAAGGGAAGCTGGGGTGGGACAAACTGGGAGGTTGGGATTGACATATATACACTACAATGTATAAAATAGGTAACTAATGAGAACCTACTTTATAGCACAGGGCAGGGGTCCCCAACCCCCAGGCCGCGGACAGGTACCCATCCCTGGCCTGTTAGGAACCAGCTGCACAGCACGAAGTTAGCGGTGGGCAAGCGAGGGAAGCTTCATCTGCCTCTCCCCATCGCTCGCATTACCGCCTGAATCATCACCCCCACCCCCTCACCCCCAGCCCCCGCCCCCTGCCCCCGGTCCGTGGAAAAAATTTCTTCGGTGAAACCGGTCTCTGGTGCCAAAAAGTTTGGGGACTGCTGGCACAGGGAACTCTACTCAGTGCTCTGTGGTGACCTAAATGGGAAGGAAATCTAAAGAAGAGGGGATGTATGTACACGTATGACTGATTCACTTTTCTGTGCAGCAGAAACTAACACAACATTGTAAAGCAACTATACTCCAATAAAAAAATAAAAGAAAATATAAAAGAAAACAGAAAAAACATCCTCAAAGTGAAGAGAGGAAATTAAGTAAAAAGATTATGGTCAACCTTTGATGAAAAAAACTGCAGCCCTGAGGTATGCGGACCCATACTAGGCTGTCGGTCTTTTTTTAAAAAAAAAACAGTTTGCGGGGACGTCCCTAGTGGTGCAGTGGTTAAGAATCCGCCTGCCAATGCAGGGGACACGGGTTTGAGCCCTGGTCTGGGAAGATCCCACATGCCCCAGAGCAACTAAGCCCGAGCGCCACAACTCCTGAGCCTGTGCTCTAGAGCCCACGAGCCATAACTACTGAGCCCACGTGCTGCAACTACTGAAGTCCGCGCGCCTAGAGCCCATGCTCTGCAACAAGAGAAGCCACCGGAATGAGAAGCCCGCGCACCATAACGAAGAGTAGCCCACGCTCGCCACAAGTAGAGAAAGCCTGCGCGCAGCAACGAAGACCCAACACAGCCAAAAATAAATAAATTTTTTAAAAAAAGTTTTACTTTGATTTATGTTTTTATGGGAAATATATTTACATGGTTCAAAATTCAAAGGGTTTAAAAGGCTGTGCAGAAGACCTCTCTCCCCCAATCCTGTTGCGCAGGAAACAGATGACCCCATCTTAAGGCGGCCAATATTCTCAGTTGCAACCGATTCAGTGCTGAGAAACCCAGGCATCTGTGTTCACCTGTGAGCAGGTGTAAAGACACAATCCCCATTATTATTATTATTTTTTGACACATATAGTAGCTTTCAGCAACACTGCACTTGCGATCCTCTCATGCAACCCCTAGGGCTGGCCCACTGTTTGTGTACACAGTCCGCTCTTGCTGGACACTTAGGTTGTTTCCGCTGTGGGCGGGACAAAAACAGCACTTGGGGCATTTACCACTTGTGGGCGGGACTTGAGGGGAAGATTCCTGGAAGCAGAGGATTCTAATGAGAAGATTCACGCACCACATCCAGCAAACAGCGCAACCAGCGCAACTGTAGCCGACACCCCCGCCCCCAAACACACGCCACAGTGGGAACGAGGGGGACGCTGGGGCATGAGGTTACAGGAGATTTTTTTTTTTTCTCTTCTTCACTCTTTGATGTGTCTTCTGAGTTTTCGTTGGTTTTGCCAGGCAAAGGGAGTGTTTCATTGTTAGGATCAGCCAGAAGCTGAGATAAAACTAGATGCCTAAGGGAAGGTTGGCTATTAAAAATTAATGTTTGTGGGACTTCCCTGGTGGCTCAGTGACTAAGAATCCACCTGCCAATGCAGGCGACACGGGTTCGAGCCCTGTTCTGGGAAGATGCCACATGCCATGGAGCAACTAAGCCGGTGCGTCACAGCTACTGAGCCTGCGCTCTAGAGCCCACGAGCCACAACTACTGAAGCCCGCGTGCCGCAACTACTGAAGCCCGCGCGCGTAGAGCCTGTGCTCTGCAACAAGAGAAGCCACCGCAGTGAGAAGCCCGCGCACCGTAACGAAGGGTAGCACCCACTCGCCCCAACTGAAGAAAGCCCGCGAGGCTTCCCTGGTGGCGCAGTGGTTGAGAGTCCGCCTGCCGATGCTGGGGACGCGGGTTCGTGCCCCGGTCCGGGAGGATCCCACATGCCGCGGAGCGGCTGGGCCCGTGAGCCATGGCCGCTGAGCCTGCGCTTCCGGAGCCTGTGCTCCGCAACGCGGGAGAGGCCACAGCAGTGAGAGGCCCACGTACCGCAAAAAAAAAAAAAAAAAAGAAAGAAAAAAACCCGCGTGCAACAATGAAGACCCAACGTAGCCAAAAGTTAATTAACTGATTAATTTTTTAAAATTAATGTTTGTGCTTCCGGGTACAGACCCAAAAGAACTGAAAACAGGTACTCAAACAGATACCTGTACAGGAATGTTCACAGCAGCATGGTTCTCAGCAGCCAAAGGTAGAAGCAACATGCATGGATCGATGGATGAACAAAACGTGGTCCATCCACACAGTTGAATGTTATTCAGCCTTATAAAGGAAGGAGATTCTGACACCTGCTACCATATGAATGAACCTTGAGGACATGATGCTCAGTGAGAGAAACCAGACACAGAAGGACAAATATTGTCTGATTCCAGTCATGTGAGGTCCCAAGAGAAGTCACATCCACAGAGACAGGAAGTAGATGGTGGGGGCCAGGGGCTGGAGGAGGGGCCGGGGAGTCAGTGTTTCTTGGGGACAGAGTTTCAGTTTGGGAAGATGAGAAAGTTCTGGAAATGATGGTGGGGACGGTTGCCCGACAATGTGAATGTGCTTAATGCCACTGAGCTGTGTGCTTAAAAATGGTTAAGATGGAAAATTTATAGTATGTGTATTTTAACACAATAAAATAAATAAAACTTTATGAAACCAGGAGGTGGAGGGAGGGCTGCAGGTGGTTGGGGGCAGTGCCAGCGTTCTGGGCTGAGACCCATGGAGTCACCCAGGACCTCATGCTCAGAAGGGCTGCACCCATGATTTACTGCTCTGTGGCTTGTGTCTTGAAATTCCTCGTAGTATTTGAGCAAGGGCATCTTCATTTTCATTCTGCACTGGGATCTGTACATTATGTGGCCAGTCTTGGTTCGGGGAAAGGACTCAAGGTCGGGGTCTGGGACCCTGAAGTCGGCGGAGAAACGCCACAATATGCAAGTTTGTCTTTGCCCCACCCTGAGGGGAGAGGATGAGACCCAGTCAGGAAGTGGGCTTCTGACAGGGCACGGAAGGAAGTGGGGGGAGGAGGGTCTGAAAATAGCACTGCTCACCCAGCTGATTGTGGGTGGGGACGGGGAGAGGGGCTTGGATGGGACTTTTCTGAGGAAGCCCCCTCCCCGGAACCCAGCCCTGCTCCTTCCCTGGACTCAGCCAGACCTTGCACCATGGCCCTACCAGCCCAGCCTCAGGAGTTGGGTTTCAAAGCAAAGAGGTGCCGGTGGACCACCCTAAGAGCTTGGATGAGGGTCCCCAAGAGAAGCAGAACCAACAGAATATATAAGGATACAAATATAGATATATTGTGGAGACTTCCCTGGCAGTCCAGTGGTTAAGACTCTGTGCTTCCAATGCAGGGGGTGGGTTCGATCCCTGGTCAGGGAACTAAGATCCCACATGCCGCATGGCCAAAAAAATAAAGAAAGAAAATTTATTAATATATAGATACAGATATATTGCTACCCAGAAAGAGATGTATAATTAGTATTATGGAGGCTGAGAAGTCCCTCTATCTGGATCTACCGTCTACAAGCTGGACACCCAGGAGACCTGGTGCTGTAAGGCCAAAGGCAGGAGGTGATGGATGGTCCTGCCAGCTGTCAGGCAGAAGGGACAGATTCTCCCTTTTTTGCCTTGCTTTTCATTCTTGTCCACAATGGACTGGTTGATGCCCACTTAGGCGAGGGCCATCTGCTTTACAGGGTCCACCAATTCAAAGGACCACCTCATCCGGAAAGCCCTGCACAGACACACCCAGAAATCAAGTTTAAAAAATGAAGATATATTGGGAATTCCCTGGCGGTCCAGTGGTTAGGACTCGAAGCTTCCACTGCAGAGGGCACGGGTTCAATCGCTGGTTGGGGAACTAAGATTCTGCAAGCCACCATGGTGAGGACAAAAAAGAAAAAAAAAAGAGATGTATCTTACAGAGCGTAATGTCGCACGACTTAATGAAATTACACACATACAGGCAAATGTCACGACGGTAAAGAGATCCACGGTGGCCAGGGGTCGGGGGATGGAGGGGATGACAGGTGGAGCACGGTGGGGTTTCAGGGAAGTGAAAATACTCTGTGTGATGCCATAATGATAGATGCCTCTCATTATGCATTTGTCCAAACCCGTAGAACGTTCACCAGGAAGAGTGAAACCGAGTGTCAACTGCAGACAATGGCTGATAATGACGTGTCGGTGTAGGTTCATCCTTGTCACAAACGTCCCATCTGTTGGGGGATGTCGATAGTGGGGGAGGCTATGCGTGGGGGGGGGAGGGGAAGTGGGAAATCTCTGTACCTTCTGATCAATTTTTCTGGGAACCTAAAACTGCTCTGAGAAATTGTCTTTAGAAACTGCACACAAGGGGGACTTCCTCGGTGGTGCAATGGTTAAGAATCTGCCTGCCAATGCACGGGACATGGGTTCGAGCCCTGGTCCGGGAAGATCCCACATGCCACAGAGGAACTAAGCCTGTGTGCCACAACTACTGAGCCCGCGAGCCACAACTACTGCAGCCCATGCACCTAGAGCCCGTGCTCCACAACAAGAGAAACCACCGCAATGAGAAGCCCGCGCACCGCAACGAAGAGTAGCCCCTGCTCCCCGCAACTAGAGAAAGCCCCCGCACAGTAATAAAGACCCAAAGCAGCCAAAAATAAATAAATTAAAAAAAAATCCTGCACACAAGGGACTTCCCTGGTGGCACAGTGGTTAAGAATCACCCGCCAATGCAGGGGACACAGGTTTGAGCCCTGGTCTGGGAAGATCCCACATGCCGCGGATCAGCTAAGCCCGTGCACCACAACTACTGAGCCTGCACTCTAGAGCCCACGTGCCACAACTACTGAGCCCGAGTGCCACAACTACAGAAGCTCGCACACCTAGAGCCCATGCTCCACAACAAGAGAAGCCACTGCAATGAGAAGCCCCTGCACTGCAATGAAGAGTAGCCCCTGCTCGCCGCAACTAGAGAAAGCCCACGCCCAGCAACGAAGAACCAACGCAGCCAAAAATAAATGAATTTATTTTAAAAAACCGTTCAATTTTATTAATTGACATATATTAAATTCACAAATAGTCTAAATGAAGTCTTTCACAATGCACTGCATGATCCTAAGTCAAAATACGGATTTCAAGAATTCAGAAGCATTCTTGTTCTTCTGATACACTGACCTAAGAATTATGATTTCTCTCTTTTTTTGAAGTATACTTGATTTACAATATTGTGTTACTTACTGCTGTACAGCAAAGTGATTCAGTTATACTTTCTTTTTTTTTTTTCCCGGCCACACTGTGTAGCATGTGGGATCTTAGTTCCCTGACCAGGGATCGAACCTGTGCCCCCTGCAGTGGAAGCGTGGAGTCTTAACCACTGGACTGCCAGGGAAGTACTTACATTCTTTTCTTTTAAATATATATTCTTTTTCACTATGGTTTATCATTGTTTATTACGCACCACCATTTCATGACCCATCTCTTGCAAATGGACACTTGGGTGGTTTCTACTTTGGGGCTATTATGGACACAGCTACTATGAGTCTTTTCCTGGTTGTGTGTATATATATATATATTTTTTACTTTTGGCTGAGTTGGGTTCTCGCTGCTGTGCCCGGGCTTTCTTTAGTTGCAGTGAGCGGGGGCTACTCTTCGTTGCAGTGCACGGGTTTCTCATTGCAGTGGCTTCTCTTGCTGTGGAGCAGGGGCTCTAGGTGTGCGGGCTTCTGTAGCTGTGGCTCGCGGGCTCTAGAGTGCAGGATCAGTAGTTGTGGCGCGCGGGTTTAGTTGCCCCGTGGCATGCGGGATCTTCCCCGACCAGGGCTCGAACTCATGTCCCCTGCATTGGCAGGCGGATTCTTAACCACTGAGCTACGAGGGAAGCCCGCACTCATATTTTATTGGGCACTGTATTCGTTTGCCTGGGCCGCCATAACACAGTACCACAGTGTGGGGGCTTAAACAACAGACATTGATTCTCTCCCAGTTCTGGAAGCTCCAAAGATTGACGTGTGGGCAGGGCTGGTTCCCTCTGAGGTCTCTCTCCTTGACAGCCATCTTCTCCCCATGTCATCCCTCTGTTCAATCCTGTGTCCTAATCTCCTCTTCTTACAAGGGCACCAGTCAGATGGGATTAGGGTCTAGACCCATTTTACCCTAATTAACTCTGTAAAGACCCTGTCTGCAAATACAGCCACATTCTGAGGTCCAGGCAATTAGGGCTTCAATGTATGCATCTAGGGAGACAAAATTTAGTCCCTAACAGACACCTATGCCTTCGGGAGCTTATTTGCTGGGTCACGGAATACCCATGAGTTTAGATTTTGTCCAAAATGCCAAATGGTTTTTCAGAGTAGCCGGGCTCTCTGGCTCCCTGGCTTCATCTCCTCCACCTGCCCCTGTTTTCCCCAAACTCAAATCCCAGGGAATCTTCCTGGTTTCAATATGCAGAGCCAGGTCCTGCCTGGAATGCTTTTCCAACGGAAAACGTCTCATCGTTCAGGATTCAGGGAAAGCATCACTCTGCGGAGATGCCTTCTTTTTTTTTTTTTTTTTTTTTTGAGTTACGCGGGCTTCTCACTGTTGTGGCCTCTCCCGTCGCGGAGCGCAGGCTCCGGACGCACAGGCTCAGCGGCCATGGCTCACGGGCCCAGCCGCTCCGCGGCATGTGGGATCTTCCCAGACCGGGGCACGACCCCATGTCCCCTGCATCGGCAGGCGGACTCTCAACCACTGCGCCACCAGGGAAGCCCAACCTTCTTGACCACTCCCTTTACCATGGCCACATGGTCATCCTGAAGGCAGCAACTACCTTCCATTCTCCGTAGAGCACTTCCTGTGACCTCAGCTTTCTTTTTTTTTTTTCTTTTTGGCTGCACAACGTGGCATGCGGGATCTTAGTCCCCCGACCAGGGATTGAACCTGGGTCCCCTGAAGTGGAAACTCGGAGTCCTAGCCACTGAACTGCTTGTGAAGTCCCAATTTTATCTTAGTTGGTTATTACCTGTCTCCTTCTACTGCTCGTGAGTACTCCTGGAACAGGGACCAAGTTTGCTGTCCACGCTCTATGTCCAAGCTCAGGAGAGAGCCTGGCACACAGCAGGCATTCCAACATCATAAGCCATCAGGGAAATGCAAATCCGAACCATGGTGAGATGGTACCTCATGCCCACTAGGACAGCTGCATTCAAAAAGGTAGATGATAACAAATGTTGGTGAGGGTGTGGAGAAATCAGAACCTCACACGTGGCAAGTGGGAATGTAAGATGGAGCAGCCCCTGTGGACAACGGTCTGGCAGCTCCTCAAAAGGTTAAACACAAAATTGCCATATTATCCAGCAATTCTGCTCCTTGGTACATGCCCACAAGAAATGAAAATGTATGCCCCATAAAAATGTATGCACACATACTCACAGCAGCATGATTCATAACCACCAAGAAGTGGACACAACCCAAATGTCCATAACTTGACGAATGAATAAACCAGTGTGGTCTGTCCACACACTATTACTCAGCAGTAAAAAGTAATGAAGCACTGACACTAGAATGTGGATGAACCTTGAAAACGTGATGCTCAGAGAAAGAAGCCAGTTACCAAAGGACAAATGCTGTCTGATCCATTTATATAACATTCCAGAACAGGCAAATCCACGGAGACAGAAAGTGGATTAGCGGTTGCCAGGGGCTGGGGAAGGGAGTGGGGAGTGACTGCTAATGAGGGGGGCAGGGTTCCTTCTGGGGTGATGAAAATCTCTAAAATAGATCCTGGTGCTGATTGCACAACCTTGTGAAAACCACTGAATAGTACAATTTAAATGAGTGAATTGTAAGGCATGAAAATTATGTCTCAATACACATGTTACAAAACTTAGTCATTGTACCTAATTAATTAATCAATTTTAAAATGTAAGGCCGGGGATTCCCTGGTGGCGCAGTGGTGGAGAGTCCGCCTGCCGATGCAGGGGACACGGGTTCGTGCCCCAGTCCGGGAAGATCCCACATGCTGCGGAGAGGCTAGGCCCGTAAGCCATGGCCGCTGAGCCTGTGCATCCCGAGCCTGTGCTCCGCAACGGGAGAGGCCACAGCAGTGAGAGGCCCGTGTACCGCAAAAAAAAAAAAAAAAAGTAAGGCCAAAGGAGCCAGGGCCCCTCCCTCTGCCCCACAAAGGTCAGATCTGGGAGTGATGATTTGACCCCAGCAGCTGGAGGCCCAAGAAGCAGCAGCAGATCCCCTGGGCTCACTTGCCTGGATCCTTCTCTGCAGAGGTGGGTTTGGGTCATGCCAGAAAAACTCAGTCATAGAGGTAAATACCATTGTATTGCAATATATTTTAAAAATCATAATTAATGCAGAAAACAAACTTATGGTTACCAAAGGGGAAAAGGGGGTGGGGGAGTAGGAGTTTGGGATTAGTAGATACAAACTACTTTATATAAAATAAGTAAACAACAAGGTCCTACTGTATAGCACAAGGAACTATATTCAATATCCTGTAATAAATCATAATGGAAAATATGAAAAAGGATATGTATATATATGTATAACTGAATCACTTTGCTGTATACCAGAAATTAGCACAACATTGTAAATCAAATACTTCAATTAAAAAAATTTTTTTTAATTAAAAAAAAGATTAATGCAAAAAAGCCAAGGTGGAGGAAATACAATTTTGAATAAACACTCAGTTTCCCTATCTGAGAAAGGAAAAGAGAGGGTGGGAGCAAGACAGGCAATCTCCCCGCGGCTGCGGTTCCACCCCTACGAATCGGCCCCTGGGCAATTCCGCGGGGTCTGGGGCGCTCTGTCCGCCCCCTCCTCGCCCCCCATTCCAGCGGCCAGGACCAGCCTTATGCGCGCTGAAAGCTCTCAGGGACCCGAGGCCCCGCCCCCAGGTCTGTCCATCACTCGCCACGGCCCGCCTCTAGGCCAATCGGCCCTCGCCACTGCTGCCCGAGACCAATAGAAAGCAGCCTTTCCAGGCGGAGGCGGGACGGGCAGCCAGTATGTCTCCGCATTTCTCGCGGAAGAGACGCGGCCACGTATTTGTACCTGCAGGATAGAGCAGAAGGCGGAAGAACAAGGGGCTCCCCCAGTCCCTGGCACAGTGGCACGGGCTTCTGCAGAAGGGCCCCCATTTCCTCAAGTCCCATACGGGCCTCCGTTTTAAAGGGGAGGGGTCTGCCGCCCCATAGATTCCTCCCAGACCCAGGGACTGGGTCTTTCCTTGTCCATGCTCGTCGCTGTCTTTGCAACATTCTTAGGCGGATAGGTCCTGTCATCATTCCCAACTTACAAAAGTTGGGGCTTGGAGGCTTGGAGCCCCAAGACCCTTGCCCAAGGTCCCCCACTATGATTAGCGTATCTGCTTGGCTCTGGGGCAGGAATTTCAGTCTAGACAGTAGACTGGGTGGATGATTCTTGCGGGGGGGCATCCTGGGCTCTTCGGGGTGTGGAGAGCATCCTTGGCCCCCCACCGACTGGATGCCAGGACCCCCGTCCCCTGGTCATGACAGTAACAAATGTCCCCAGACATCTCCCAGTGTCCCCTGGGGGGTTGGCAGGATCACCATGGGTGAGATTCACTGGATTAGGGGATTTCATGGACCCCCCCCAGGACAATGTACTCCATGACCATCTGACCTCTGAGGTCCTGGAATGCTGCACACATTTAAATACACACCTGAGTGGGAGGGAGAGGAGGAGACACAGACACTGGGGGTCACCCTGGTTTACCCTGTCTGACCATTGGAGATTTGTCCTGGTGCGTAGTGTGAGCAGGGACTCAATTGAGTCAGATTCCATTTTTTCCCCCAAATAGTGTGAGGCTTTTTAACCTCGGCACTGCTGATACTTGGAGCCAAATCGTTCTCTGAGTTGGGGCCCTTCTAGGCACTGTAGGGTGTTGAGCAGCATCCCTGGTCCCCACCTGCACGATGCCTGGAGGACTCCCCAGTTGTGGAAAATGTTGGGGAGCAAACGTGGTTGAAGACTGCTGCTCAGGGCTGGAGGGGTATCCCCCGGGGACCCCGCTGAAGCACAGAAGGCCCGGCCTCGCTCCAAGTCTCTGATTCCGCAGGTTTGAGGTGGGGCCCAAGAATCTGCATTTCTAAAGGACCTCAGGTGATGCAGGTGTTGCTGGTGGTGGGCAATCCCTCTTGGAGACCCACTGCTGTAACGCCGCCCCTGCCAGACTGAGAGCCACTGGAGCCAGGTGCTGCCTCCTTCTGACCGGGAGGAGCCAGAGGCGGGGTGGGGGGGAACCGGGGGCGGGCGGGGGGGTAGATGTTTGGGGGGGAAGTGCTCAAATGACTGCATCTCCAGATCTGGCCTGAAGCCAGGGATTCGGACCATGGTGCCTTTCGTCGCTAGGTGGCGACAGTGCCCGCTTGATCCTGGAGGTCGGGGAAGGGGCGCAGGGATGCGGCGGGGGTGGGGGTGGGGGGTGGGGGCGGGGCGGGATGCGTGAGCGACTGACTTGTCAGCATAATAACAATAATAACGTGGTCCCTTCGCACGAATTGCGCTCTCACTCTGGACAATGGGGACACCTCAGTAGACAACATGTCCAGTCATCCTGGAGCAGACATTCTAGGTAAATATCACCAGCTAATATAAATGCTGGAAAGACAATACAATAAAGAACTGGCCGGGAAAGAATAGGGAGTACTAGAGATGAGGGTTCCTCTCTGACACCCCACTCCCACGTGGCCAGGGGTTGGTCATTCCGCAGCTGCAAAACTCAGAGACGAAGATTTGTGGTCTTCCTAGCTGTGCCAGGCCCTGTTTTTGGCTAAGCTAGAACCACAGTGGACAGCTAGGCAGACCCTGGGATGTTAGTTGGGGAGGTGCACACATAAATGTAAGCATAAATGTAAAATAATCAAAAGGACACAGATTCAATGAAAGATAGCTGGGTGGTTAGGAGATTGCATCTCTGTTTCCTCATCTTTAAAACAGGTTACACTGCTGTCTTACAGAGTTGTTGAAAAGACTAAATGAGATGATATAAAGTGTTGAGAATGGTGTCTGGTTCCAAATAAGCACTTAGTAAATATTAGGCACTTTTTTTTTTTCTGCATCACACAGTTTGCAGAATCTTGGTTCCTCCACCAGGGATCAAACCCAAGCCCCCTGCAGCAGAAGCATGGAGCCCTAACCACTGGACCGCCAGGGAAGTCTCAATATTAACCACTATATTTTTTTAAATTTTATTTAGTTTTTGGCTGCATTGGGTCTTTGTTGCTGCACACGGGCTTTCTGTAGTTGTGGCAGGTGGGGGCTACTCTTCGTTGCGGTGCACGGGCTTCTCATTGCGGTGGCTTCTCTTGTTGCAGAGCACAGCCTCTAGGAGCACAGGCTTCAGTAGTTGCAGCACATGGGCTCAGTAGTTGTGGCATGCGGCCTTCAGTAGTTGCGGCATGCAGGCTCAATAGTTGTGGCGCACGGGCTTTGTTGCCCCGCAGCATGTGGGATCTTCCCAGACCAGGGATCGAACCCATGTCCCCTGCATTGGCAGGCAGATTCTTAACCACTGCGCCACCAGGGAAGTCCCTAACCTCTATTAATTATTATCATTACTTTCAGCATCCGAGACCTGGGAACGCAGAGAACGCTGTAGGTTTTAATTGTGTGTAAACTAAGTGTTAAAGGGCTGTGAGAAAAGAGGTTGTGTTTTAGAATTTTACATCACTTGAATTTGCTTTTTGGAAACTAATGTTTTCCGGCCTGGGGGAATGGCCAGATGAGCTGTGTGTGTGTGTGTGTGTTAGAGTCTGGGTAGGTAGGCAGGGATTCATTTATTGAAAGTGTCCTGTAACCTCCGGGAAACAGGAGATGGTAACCTTCCCCTCCTTGTGAGGCTCTCACAGCCTTTAATCTGCCTTTCCTGGGCAGTTGAAGGAAGCCCCCTGCAAGCCATTTCCAGGAAGATCCCCAGAGAGGCGGGAAACACCTGGGGCCTATACAGCTGCCCATAGCAACCTCAGAAAGTCAACAGGATGAAAAGCCAGATAAACACAAGCCACACAACTTGGCTGAAGAAATGTTGACTTTGGCCCCAGCCGCATGGAGATAGGGGTGGCTTGGGGGGAAGCCTCTCCTCCCCCTGGACTCATTTGTTGACTGACTGCCCTGCAGAGGTGGAAGTCTTACCTCTGCAGCTGACACAGGCTTCTGACTGACTCCAGGGTGCTTTCTGCTGCTGTTGAGCTTCCAATTGGGGAACCGATTCCATGGTTTCACCACACTTTGGTGGCAGACACTAACCTACCACCGTGAGTTTTGAGGATCACGTTACTTGTGAGAGGTGCTGGATGATGAATCACATCAAAACAAAAGGGACATGGGACATCTGTGGTGGTCCAGTGGTTGAGAATCTGTCTTGCAATGCAGGGGACGCCGGTTCGATCCCTGGTCGGGGAACTAAGATCCCACATGCTGCAGGGCAACTAAGCCCACATGCCACAACTACTGAGCCAGCACGTCACAACTAGAGAGCCCGCATGAGTGCTGCAACTAAGACCTGACTCAGCCAAAAAATATAAATAAATAAATGCAAAATTTTAAAAACCCAAAAGACAAAAGGGACACTATCAGTCGAAACTCTCGGTTTACAAAAGACTGAAGTCATGACTCAAATTAGCTTAAACCAAAAAACCAAAACAAAATACACAGGAAGGGCTAAGGGCCACCTGCTTCAGGTATGGCTGGATCTAGGTGCCTACACAGGGACTTTCCTGGTAGTCAAGAGGTTAAGACTCCATGCTTACAATGCAGGGGGCACGTGTTTGATTCCTGCTCTGGGAACTAAGATCCCACATGCCGTGTGGCACAGCTAAAAAAAAAAAAAAAAAAAAAGGTGCTTAAACAATGTTGTGAAGGCATGGACTCCTCAACTTCTCTTTCTCTCTAAGATCCGCCCTCTTCTGTTTTGTCTTCATTCTCATTACTTTTTTTTTTTTTTTTTGCGGTACGCGGGCCTCTCACTGTTGTGGCCTCTCCCGTTGCGGAGCACAGGCTCGGACGCGCAGGCTCAGCGGCCATGGCTCACGGGCCCAGCCGCTCCGCGGCATGTGGGATCTTCCCAGACCGGGGCACGAACTTGTGTCCCCTGCATCGGCAGACGGACTCTCAACCACTGTGCCACCAGGGAAGCCCCCATTTTTTTTTTTAAACTGAGGCTCATGGTCCAGACATACAAATGCAAAACAACCACAATGATGCTCCCAGAAGGCTTAAGTCCGGCTGATAGGTGGGGGTGAATGCACAAACGAGGAACAGCAGAGTGGCTAGTATCTAGGGTCAGAGTCTATGTGCGACATGGTCACGCCCTCCAGATCTCAGAGCTGTTGGGTGGCAAAAAATGACTCATGGAAGCTCCAGGCTTCCACTGTATGGCACCATGAGCGACACTGCTTATATTTCAGACAAAGTGCCTGGGATGACTCTCATTGGTCCCACTTGAGTTACATGTTCATTCCCCGAACCAATCACTGTGGATGGAATCTCTGTGGATGGAAATTCTCTGATTGACGGGGGGCTAAGTTGATAATGGATCTGTAGAGCCACAAGAGCATGTGAGAAGGACAGTCCCCCACAAACATTAGAGCGCCATGTCCAGAAGGGTATGCTGGATCCTAAGAGAATACAACACAGACACCACTTACAATTGCCCGGCTTTGATGGGGTTTCCAGTAAGGAGATGCCAACCCATTTCCATTGCCACCCCATCCCAGTCCTGGAAACATAAGCACAGGCAGCTCCCCCATCTTCCTGATCCAGGACCAATGTCGAATAATACGCTAGTGTATGGAAGGCCCCTGTTCTGGTTATCCACTCGCGTCCATTGATGGACACTTGGGTTGCTTCCAGGTCTGGGCTGTTGCGAGTAGAGCTGCTAGGAGCACTCATGTACAAGTATTTGAGTCCCTGTTTTTAATTCTCTGGGGTGTGCACCTGGGAGTCAATGCCCTGACTCCAGTCTCACCCCCTCTTTCACCCCCTCTGCTGTATCCATGCCGATGACCAGGCAGTACCCGAGTGAAAGAGACACCCCTGGACCAAGCTGTTATGTGTGTGCGCCCTGTTCTGCCCACCCGCCACACTGCCTCTCCCTCCCCGCCTTAGCGCTGCCCTGTGGATGCACAGACTTGGTGCGTGACTTCCATTAGAAAGATTCAGTGGCAGGCGTCGGGGGTGTGTGTGGAATTCCCTGGTGGTCCAGTGGTTAGGACTCAGCACTTTCACTGCCGGGCCCGGGTTTGATCCCAAAATTCTGCTGCTGTGCAGTGCAACCAAAAGAAAAGAAAAAAGAAAAGAAAGAAAAAAGAAAGATTCAGTGGGCCTTTGTTGGTTTTTCTCCCCAAAGTGGAGTTCTTTGTGTTGACACAGAGGATGTTATGTTGTAGGCAGACATTTGTCTGCATGGACAGCCTGACAGCAGGGTCCCTGGACAAGGGGACCCCACTGGTAGACAGGTGGGTTGGAGGCCAGCCAGCAGCTGTCAGGTTGCAGCCAGAGGATTGCCGAAATCCTGTCTGTCCCTGTCCGGTAAGGAAATGAAGGCAGCATGCAAACAAGAGGCAGAGAGACAGGGATCATTTCTTTTCTCTCTTTTATGTCTTTCTTGTTTTCAGGAGAATTTCACACAACACAAAATTAACTGTTTCGACAGTACAATTTGGGGGGATAGAGAGTACATCCACAATGTTGTATAACCATCAGTCCTAGCTAACTGTGGAACATATTTATCACCCCAAAGGAAACTCCATGCCCATTAGCAGGCACTCCCCATCCCCTCCCCCAGCCCCTGACCCCACCATCTACTTCCTGTCTCTGTGGCTGTGACTCCTCCAGGGACGCCCTGTGAGCAGAATCAGACAGTATTTGTCCTTCTGTGTCTGGCTTCTCTCACTGAGCGTCACGTCCTCAAGGTTCATCCATGTCATAGCAGGTGTCAGAATCTCCTTCCTTTTCGTGGCTGAGTAATATTCCACTGTATGGATGGACCACATTGTGTTCATCCATTCATCTGATGACAGATATTTGAGTTGTTTCCACCCTTTGTCTATTGTGAATAATGCTGCTATGAATGTGGGTGTACAAGTATCCATTCAAGTCCCTGCTTTCCACTCTCTTCTGTATATACCCAGAAGTGGAATTGCTGGATTTTTGGGTAATTTTTTGTTTAAGTTTTTGAAGAACCACCACAATGTTTTGCACAGCAGCTGCACCATTTTACATCCGTACCTGTATGCGTTTTTGCATTTTGAGAAATTAAAAATAAGCAGAAAGATATATTGAAGAGATTCATTTTTTAGATGCAAATAATCTAGGCATTGCTTTTAATAACATACCAGTTAAAGAGCATTAAAAAAAATCAGCAGGGAATTCCCTGGCGGTTCAGTGGTTAGGACTCTGTGCTTTCACTACTGCCAAGGGCCCAGGTTCAATCCCTGGTTGGGGAACAAGATCCCACAAGCTGTGCGGCAGGGCCAAAAAAAAAAAATCAGCAAAACAGGGACTCTTGGCTAGCTTGGCTAGCTTGAGTGGGACATGCAGGGATGGAAAGACATCTCTAAAAAAAAAAAAAAAAAGTTAAACTAAAGCATACATTAATCTGAGTATTTAGAAAAGAAAAGAGTGATTAGCTTCCAGCAGAATGGTTTCCCGGAGTGCTGTTTCACATAGGAATAGATTGGGACACCAAGAGATGCTTTGCTAATTAAGAGGAGAAACACAGGGGGTTGGACTCTCAGGGTCCTACAAGGTTGAGGAGCTGGGCTGCGGGGGGGACTCTAGGAGGTGGGTTCTACCCTCCAGCCACTGCCTTCCAAGGGTAGACGTTGAACGGATACCTTGGTTCTTGCAGGAGTGGAGCAGGGAGAAAATGGAAAGATTGAAAATTTTCCCCCTTCAGGGTCCTTCTAGACCTAAATCTTTCTCCTTGCTTAGCAGTGGGGTTAAACCACGGTCTTCCAACCCTCCCCCCCCCCCGCACTGTGGACAATTTGGGAGGCTGCTTTGGGGGCGTCCTATGCATTGTGGGGTGTTTGGCAGCATCCCAGGTTTTGATGCCAGGAGGAACCCCAGGCGTAACAACCACAAATGTCCCCAGAGATCGCCCAGTGTCCCCTGGGAGTGGGGGGGACAAATTGCCCCTGGTTGAGACCCTCTGGGTTTAACCTCTTTAACCAGAATGAATAACCGGATTTGCTCATTAGCATGTTTAAAAAATTAGCATGTTTCGCCTGGGAGAGTCAAGAGGTCCCTTTCGCTTACTGTAGAGATGGGAAAGTGAGGCCGGAGTTGGCTGGGGCCCCAGAGCAGAACTGGAACCAGACCGCATCCTGGTCTCTGGGAACAGGCTCTCCGGTGCCACGTGGCAGCAGCAAACTGGACTCGGGGAGTGACTGCAACGGGTGGCGTGTGCCTCTCCGCCTCAGTCTCTTCACTCTGCTGATTTCCCAAAGGGCCCCCAGGGTCGGACTTTTCCCGCCGCCCTGATGGGTCTCGAACCCTCAACTCAGAGCTCGCCCCTCTCTCCTGCCGGTCACGGGAGCAGCGCTCAAGAAAGGGGCGGAGCGTGGCGGAGCGCTCGCGCGCGCTCTTGTGGGGATTGTAGTTCAGGCTCCGCCTCCGCCTCGCGCTGACTCCGCCCCTGGAACTACGCTCCCGTCGTGCCCCGCGGCGCCAGGCGGTGAAGAGGCGGGGCAGGCGGGCCGGTTGCTAAGACTTGGTGAGGCGCAGCGCTTCCGCCCGTCTCGTCAGGTAAGCGCACGGCCCCGGGGTCTCGGGCTCTTGCGTCCCAGGCTCCCGCGGAGGGCGAGCGGGAGCTGGGGCGGGGGTCGCGGCTGCGGTGGACGCCGGCCGCGCGGGGAGCTAGGGAGCAACCTGGGCCGGGCTCGTGCGCGCCTCGGGCGGGCGCGGGGAGCGGCGCGTGTGCGTGTGCGCGTGCGCGCGGGGCTGCCGGGCCGCGGGACCCCGGTCTCCGCGCCATCGCCCTTCTGCGCGTGCGCGCGCCCCTGCCGTCCGTGGTGGAGACCCCGTGCCCCAGCTGTTTCCGGCGTGCCTTGCCCAGGGGTCATCGCAGCCAACCCTCTACCTCCGTGCTGTCCACTGGACTGTCCACTTACCAGCTTCCCGCCCGCTTTGGGGGAAATGCCCCAATCTTTCTGTACGTCCTGAACATTGATAATCTTTTCTGATACTTAAGGAAAGTGTGAGTTTTCAAGACCTTTTAAAATTGTGACCTCGGGTCTCTCCCACACCCCACATGCACGAGGTTCTCGAATTTTCATGCACGATGGCCCACTTATAGGGTGGCCAGGTTCTGCAAATAAACACGCAGGTTGCCCCCTTAAATTGGAATTTAGTGTAAACAACACACACATATATGTTTTAGAATACGTATATCCCAGTGATTGCATGGGACACAACAATTATGCTAAAAATTTATCTGATCATCTGGAATTCGAATTTAGCGAAGCGTCCTGCATGTTATCTGCAGACCCCACTTTGTTGGGGAGCTTGTCAGAAATGCAGATTTTGGGGCCCTCCCCCTTCTATGGGGCCGAGTCCTGGAAACCGTATTTGAAACCAGTGCCCACCCGGACTGTGTGAGTGTTGGAGACTCCAGCCCTGGCTGTTCCTTCTGCCCAGGGCTCCCCACCCTCCCTCCAGGCCCAGCTCTGGGTCATCGCCTCTGAGGAGCCCTCCTGGAGTCTGCCTGTTGCAGGGCACTGGGCCCCTGAGCCTCCTGTGGGTTTTGTCACTTTCTGCCCCAGGCAGCCATGCATGGCCGTGGCCGTGGATCCCATTTCACAGAGGGGGAAGCTGGGGGTGGGGTTAGGACAGGTAACACCAGGTCTCAGCCAGGAAAACGTGGGCTGGGTAAGGGCTTCGGGCAGGGCTGGGACACACCCAGGGGTGAGATAAGTCCCCTTCCTCTGGTTGGGTGTCACCTTCAGAGCCTGACTCAGCTTGCTGAATAAGCCCAGTTGCCTTCTCGGACCCCAGACCCACAGCCCAGGAGTTCCAGGGCACCCAGTGAGGAGACTGGCTGTTAGGTGTCCTGACTCCCTGGTTCTGCAGACCCTCCAGGGCCTGCCCCACGCAGTTGAGCCCTCCCTGAGCCTGGCAGCCGGTGCCCGCCGCAGAGGCTACAACCGTAAATGTAAACAGTTGTGAAAGGGGCTGCCCCCCCTCATTGGAGCACAGGCACCTTTATGAGGTGCCCTCGCTGTAGGCAGAGGGAGGTGGATGCACCCAGGGAAGGGCCTGAGCTTGGTGGGAGCAGCAAAGAGCACAGCGGGGAGGGTGGCGCGCAGTGGGGCGCCCAGAGCTGGGGGTGGATGCGGGGCTTCAAGGACGAAAAGAGGACCAGGTCAGCCTCCGAGCGCGCACGTTTAGGTCCCCACGGACGATGAAGCAAGTCGCTGGGTGGGTCACCCTCTGCGGACCCTGTTTCTCATCTGTAGAAGGGGCTCAGGACCCCCATGGTCCGGGGCTTAGAAGGCAGAATCGGGGAGCTGCTGGCCACCTGGCCTCAGCGTCAGGTCCTGGCTCTGTCCTCCCAGCCACTTGGCCCCAGGCAAGTTCCTTGGCCTCTAGAAAGGGAACAGCCCCACAGTCTCTGTCCTGGGTCATGGGAAGGAGTCGGGGAGCCTGTTCACGGCAGTGTGAGGACGTGGGGTGGTTCCAGCGCCAGCAGTGGTCACGAGGTGCTGGGCCTCGTTTGGGGCCGGCTGACCTGGCGACCACCACATATCCCCCACCACCCGCAAGGAGCAGCAGCTCTCCTGAGATATGATTCACACACTGTGTGCTTCACCCACTTAAAGTGTATGTTTGAGTGTATTCACTATGTTGTGTGATCATCACATCTGTCTAATTCCAGAACATTCCATCCCCCCAACAGGAACTCTGTCCCCATCAGCAGTCATTCCCCATCCCCTCCACCAGCCCCTGACAGCCACGAAGCCACTCTCTGTGTCTGTGGATCTGCCTGTTCTGGACGTTTCCCGTCAATGGAATCACACCCTGTGTGTCCTTCTGTGTCTGGCTTCTCACACTGAGCATCGTGTTCTCAGGGTGCAGCCACGTTGTAGCAAGTGTCGGGGCTTCACCCCTTTTCATGGCTGAGTGATACCCCTGTGTGTGGAGGGACCACGTTGTGTTTATCTGTCCATCTTTCTGTGGACATCTGGGTTGTGTCCACCTTTTGCTGCTGGAATCCTGCCGCTGCAGACATGCGTGTGCGGGTGCCTGTGTGGATGTGTGTTCCAGTTCTCCTGGACACACACCTAGGAGCGGATGGTGGCCTGCTGTATTTAGGCATCCTCCCTGGGAGCCGGCAGCCCGGCCAGCAGTGTCCCAATGGCAGCCCCCTGTATTTGTCATTTGTTTTATTTTGATCAGACAGAGCTTGCATTCTTGGAGATACAAACGGGACTGTGTCTGTCTTGCCCAGGAGACAATTTTATCTTGCCCGGGAGACAATGGGAGCTTTTGTGGCCTGGGGCAGGCTGTGTGGGCCCTGGCATCCTGGGCACGGTGTGTGCCGGGAGCAGATTCAGAGCCAGTGCCCCGGACCCTCCTGAGGGCCCCCGCCTGGCACGGGCGTCATGGGCGCCCGAGGGGCCCGTCCATGCTGGCTGCTTCTCAGAGCTGCCACCTGCACCCCTGGTCCTGTGCGTTTGCCGAGCTCGTATCGTGAGCTTCGGACAGGCGGTGCTGGGCGAGGACCTACCGTGTCCTCTGGGGGGCCTGTGAGCCGGGGCGCATCACAGGAGCAAAAGCCTCGTCCGGAGGGAGAGGCGGAAGGGGCTGGCCCACTCCGAGACGCCGCCAGGGTGCAGGGTGCTGCGGGCGTGGCACCGAGATCCTCTGGGGTCCCGCGAAGGTCATCTGTAGTGCATCTCTAACGTCATCCAAGGCAGCCCTGACCAGTAGGAATATAATGTGGGGCATGTATGTGAGATGAAGCGTTTAGAAGCCATGTTTTTGAAAAGTATGAAGAAACAGGTGAACTTAACGTTAGTAATACGTTTCTTTAACCTGAGACAGGCAGGGTATTCCCACTTCAGCACGTAGTCGACACGGTCGCTCCCCGGTATCCATGGGGAACTGGTTCCAGGACCCCCAAGGATAACAAAATCCGAGGATGCTCAAGGCCCTTATGTAAAACGGTGTAGTGCAGACGGTCCTCAGTATCCGTGGAACACAGAAAAAACTGAGACAGTGTATGTTCTTTCTTTTGTATTAAGTCTCTGAGGTCCGGTGTGCATTCTCCCAACGTGAGACATCTCAAAGCAAAAGGGGGAAAAAGACACCGTAACGAGGGCGGTTTAAACTCTGTGCAAAGCAAGCGTTAGTAGGCCGTGAGTGAGAGCACGACCGCTGATGCGTCTCGCTCGGTTGGACGAGCCTCCAGATTCGGCACGCTCCTGGGACCGACCCCTCGTCCGGCCCAGCAGGCTTCCCGCAGCTGAGGATGATGCCCTGCTCCGGTGTCTGTCCCCGCAGTCGGAGCCCTGCCGAGGATGGACCCCACCCCGGGCGACGTGGAGCCACACAGAGACGCGAAGGCCAGGAGCCCCGAGCGAGAGCCGGCGTGGCAGGCCCTCCCGATCCTGTCTGAGCAGCAGTCCGGCGCTGTGGAGCTGGTGCTGGCCTATGCCGCGCCGGTCCTGGACAAGCGCCAGACCTCACGCCTCCTCAAGGAGGTGTCAGCCGTCCACCCGCTGCCCGCACAGCCTCACCTCAAGAGGGTGCGACCCAGCCCCCGCCCCGGCTGCCCACACGCGCTGGAGATGCTGCTGTGCCTGGCGGGTCCGGCCGCGGGCATGCGATCGCTGGCCGAGCTCCTCCCGCCGCCGGCCGTGGACCCCCGTGGCCTGGGCCAGCCCTTCCTGGTGCCTGTGCCCGCGCGGCCGCCCCTGACCAGGGGCCAGTTTGAGGAGGCGCGCGCACACTGGCCCACCACCTTCCACGAGGACCGGCAGGTGACCCGAGCCCTGGCCGGGCAGCTCTTCTCGGCACAGGAGCGGGTGGCGATGCAGGGCCACATGGAGCGGGCCGTGTGGGCCGCGCAGCAGGCGGCCTCGCGGGGCCTGCGGGCCGTGGGGGCAGTGGTGGTGGAGCCGGCCTCAGGCCGCGTGCTGGCCACAGGCCACGACTGCAGCAGCGCGACCGGACCCCTGCTGCACGCCACCATGGTGTGCATCGACCTGGTGGCCCGGGGCCAGGGCCGCGGTGCCTATGACCTTGCACCCCACCCCGCCTGCTCCTTCGCCCCAGCCGCCGCCCCCCCAGGCGTCCGCGCGGGCTCCGTGCACAAGCTGGATGAGGACGCCGATGGCCTGCCCTACGTGTGCACCGGCTACGACCTGTACGTCACCCGCGAGCCCTGCGCCATGTGCGCCATGGCCCTGGTCCACTCCCGCGTGCGGCGCGTCTTCTACGGGGCGCCCTCGCCCGACGGCGCGCTGGGCACCCGCTTCCGCCTCCACGCCCAGCCGGACCTCAACCACCGCTTCCAGGCCTTCTGTGGCGTGCTGGAGGCCCAGTGCCGCCGGCTGGACCCCGACGCATAGGCCCGGACCGGACCGGACCTTCCTCAGCCTCCCTCATGTTGCCAGGGGCTGCCGGCCCGTCTCGGCTTGGGGACACTCGCGCTGTTGCTGCCGGCGCGTGGGGTGCATGCCTGTCTGGGTGAGCTCTTCTCCGGGAGTGGGCGTAGCGGGGCTCCAGCCAGGCTGAGTAGCCGGGCAGCTTCAGACCTGGGCCTCTGGGGCCACCAGGATTGTGTCTCCTTTTCTCAGGTGTCAGGAAACAGCTCTGACGTGTGAAAATAAACAACTGAAAACCAGGTCGGTGTCTGGGACTTCCCTGGCGGTCCAGTAGTTAGGGCTCTGTGCTTCCAGTGCAGGGGGCACAGGTTCGATAAGATCCCACGTATCAAGCGGTGCGGCCAAGAGAAAAAAAAAACCAGGTCGTTGTCTGTTGACAGAGGAACGAGGGTCCCTGGATCGGGGTGGCTGCTTCCGCCGACACTTGGGCTTGTACTGGAGGGGGCGCGGGCGGTGAGCTTCTGAGCCACGTGTGGGCAGAGCGGGGCCCCCGGAGTCTGGAAGGCTGTGGCTGGACTCTGGGGAGGAGCCCGGCCAGCCTGGACTCAGCTGACCACATCAATTTCCCGTCCTTCGCAGGTGCCCATGGGGTCCCCAGAGGGGCCCTTGGGCTCTTCCAAGGCGGGTTAGCACTAGGACCCATGTGCGAGGGGCTCGGAGCAGCCTGTTTGTCCATCCAGCAGATACACGTTGACTGACCACACAGTGCCACAGGGCCCTGAGACATCCCTGCCCTGAGCCCCCGCTCCAGCCCCTAGCTCGGGGATGCTCGCAGCCCGTGGGGACAGGTCAGGGGGGGCTCGGCCAGAGCCGGAGCAGTGGGCAGACAGTGGGGCCTGCAGGCAGGAGGGCAGGGCCAGGCCGGGCTGAGGGTCCCGGTGGGGCCCTCACTGAGCAGGGGGCCAGGGGGTGGACCCAGGGAACTCTCGGTCACTGGATCCTTCCCACCTGGACCACCTCCAGGCAGGGCTCCCCCACCCACTCTGGTGCCAGGCACAGGGGGCAGTGCAGGGCCAGCTGTACCGTGAGGGCCAGGTGGGTGCTAGGCGTGGCCACATTGCCTGGCCCGTTTCCTGAAGATGACACCATCTGCCCACAGGGCCCTCGTGGAACAGGTGAATTCAGCTCAGGTACGCGCCTCAGTGGTGTCTCCTGTGAGGGGCTGCTATGTGACACGGGCTCCTGGGCTCCTTCTGGGCAGGGCCGCTGGGTACCGGGTCTGTCCCCTGGCGTTTTACTTGGATTGCAGTGGGGTCCTTGGCCTTGCAAGACTCACAAGGGCAAAAACTGCAGACCAGAGAGGTTGTGTGGTTTGCCTGAGGTCACACAGCAATGAGCATGGACCCATTTATCGGTGATTCAGAGGTTCTTTGTGGCCATAGGAGGTGCTCAGAGCCATCCGTGGATAAAGGGGAAGTTCGGGGGGGTGGGGGAGATGAGGCAGGAGGGCAGTGGGGGTGGGTTGCCGGGATCCTCTGGCCTGATGCCTCCCCTCGCATAAGTGCCAGGCTGCCTGGGGGGCTCTTAGGTGAGGTGGTGACTGGGATCGCATGTTCAGGGCTGGGCCAGCCTTTGGGCCAAGAGCCCAGATACCCATGTGGACAGTTTGGTGGTTAGGACGGTGCCCGCGGTAGCCCTCTGGGACTGCAGCTGGCGTTGGGGTCACCCAGCAGACATGGGGACCCCCTGACTGTGACTGTCTCCCCTCCAGGTGGCTGCAGGCTTCTGCCCCTGCCCTGTCTTCACAGCGGAAATGTCAGGTGAGTCCTGGCTGCGTCGCACAGCGAGGGTTCTGGCTTCTCCACTCCTCTGGGAAGCGCTCGGGCGCTGGACGCTGTGCTGCGGGCCGGATCACGTCCCCATTGAGGCCCATGCAGTGCCTGCCACGGCAGCGCGTGCGCTAAAATGGAGCCATACAGAGATGAGCACGGCCCCTGCGCCGGGAGACACGCGAGACCGGAAAGGTTTCGTGTTGAAAACCATGAAGTCTGGACCCCGGGACCCTGGAACAGGACCCTATTGCAGATGTAACTTAATTTGAGGTCCCAATGGAATAGGGTGGCCCTGATGTCTCATGGCAGACGTCCTAAGAAGGAGGAAATGTGGGCACAGACACACAGAAGCCAGGGAAGATGGGGGCGGACACTGGAGGGATGGGTCCACAAGCGCAGGACGCCTGGAGACCCCAGAAGCTGGAAAGGGCAGGAAGGACCCTCCCCTGGAGCGTGTGGAGGGAGCGTGGCCCTGTCACATCTGGATCTCAGTCATCTGGTGTCCAGAAAGGAGATGGATAAATCTCTCTTGTGTTAAGCCCCCCAGTCTGTGGTCGTTTTGTTACAGCCGCCCTGGGAAGTTCATATGTCCCGAGTGCCAGAACATTCCCTGGAGTCAAAGGTGTGAATGGCACGTGGGCCCTGCCATGGAGTCTGTGTGTGTTCCTGTGACTTCTGAGAAATCACCACAAACTCAGTGATTTAAAATAAAATTTGTTCTCTGACAGTCCTGAGGTCAGGAGTCCGACTGGGGTCTCACGGGGCTGAATCCAGGTGTGGGCAGGGCTGGTCCTTCCGGAGGCTCCAGGGGAGCAGTGGTTCCCGCCTTTCCAGCTTCTAGAGGTGCCGCATCCCTGGCTCGCGGCCCCTCCTGCATCCTCACAGCCAACAGTGCAGCATCTCCCATCTCTCTCTGCATCTGATCCTGCCGCCTCCCTCTTATAAGGACCCTGTGATGACGCTGGGCCCCTCGGGGAATCCAGTGTCCTCCCCATCCCAGGGGCCTTAATTAGTCCCACCTGCAAAGTCCCCTCTGCCCCGTGAGGTGACATGTCCACAGGTCCTGGGACCAGATGGGCGCATCTTTGGGGCCGCTACAAGCTGATTGCAGTGTGGGTTTTGTTCTGGCTCCTCTGTCCCTGCAGAAAAGGAGAACAACTTCCCCCCGCTGCCCAAGTTCATCCCCCTGAAGCCCTGCTTCTACCAGAACTTCTCTGACGAGATCCCTATCGAGCACCAGGTCCTGGTGAAGAGGATCTACCGCCTGTGGCTGTGTGAGTAGACAGGGCAGGAATGGGGGGCCACCTGCACCACCCAGAGACCCAAGCCTGGGACAGGGGCAGGCTAGGAGGCCGCCCTGCACTCGGGCGGTGAGAGCCTGAGGGTTTGGTGATAAAGCTCCTTTCTGCTGAGCTCCTGTCCAGTGTGGATGGAGCAGGGGGCGGGGCTGGGCCCTCTGGACCCTTCTCTGGCCTCGGGGTCCCTGCACTCTTGGGAGCCGCCGTCCAGGGGTGGGGGGTGTCCCGGCTCAGCCCCTCTCTCCCCCTTCGCCCCCTCCCCATAGTCTACTGCGCCACCCTGGGCGTCAACCTCATCGCCTGCCTGGCCTGGTGGATCGCCGGCGGCTCGGGAGCCAACTTCGGTCTGGCCCTGGTCTGGCTGCTGCTCTTCTCCCCCTGCAGCTACGTGTGCTGGTTCCGGCCCGCATACAAGGCCTTCCGGTGAGTGGGGCGGGCGGCCTGCACCCTCCAGGGGCCCTCGGGGAGTGTCTGGTGCTGACAGCCCCGAACTGAGGGGAACAAGCTACCTCACCGCGTGCGCTCCCCTCCGTGCCCGGCCCCGCGTGGGCTGCATCCTGGTCTGCATCTGCCGCCGGGCCCAGGCGTGAGCTCCACCCCCTCCTCTTGTCCAGTTCGGATGGCACTTTATATCGGGTCTGCAGACAGTGGCCCACAGGCCAAAACCAGCTGCTGCCTGTTTTGTTCACTTCTAAGAATTTTATTGAGATCATATTTTTACATGTTATCCAGCTCACCTGCTTAACCGTTCAGTGTTTCTAGTATCTTCACAAGGTTGGACAACCATCACCACTGTCTAAAACCCCAAAGAGAAACCTCGTGCCCATTAGCATCCCCCCATCCCGCTCCCCAGCCCCTGACAACCATGAACCTGCTCTCTGTGTCTGTGGATCTGCCTGTTCTAGACGTTTCCTGCCTGTGGAATCACACACTGCATGTCCTTCTGTGTCTGGCTTCTCTCACTGAGCATCGTGTTCTCAGGGTCCATCCATGTTGTAGTGAGTGTCAGGGCTTCACCCCTTTGCGTGGCTGAGTGGTGGTGCCCCCGTGTGTGGAGGAACAGCAGGTTTTGTTTTGTTTTGTTTTGTTTTTGTTAATAATATCGTGGGGTTTTTTTTTTGGCTGTGTTGGGTCTTCGTTGCTGCGCTCAGGCTTTCCTCAGTTGCAGAGAGCAGGGGCTACTCTTGTTGCGGTGCGCGGGCTTCTCATTGTGGTGGCTTCTCTTGTTGCCGAGCATGGGCTCTAGGCGCACGGGCTTCAGTAGTTGCCGCACAAGGGCTTAGTAGTTGTGGCTCACAGGCTCCAGAGCGCAGGCTCAGTAGTTGTGGCGCGTGGGCTTAGTTGCTCCGCGGCATGTGGGATCTTCCTGGATCAGGGCTCAAACCCGCGTCCCCTGCATTGGCAGGCGGATTCTTAACCACTGCGCCACCAGGGAAGTCCCCCCCACAGCTGTTTATCTATCATCCGTTGATGGGCGTTTGAGTTGTTGCCACCTTTTGGGTGCTGTGAATCTTGCTCTGTGAGTTCAACCCCAGCCAGCCCCCTGCTACTCAGGTGTGTGCCATGTTTGCCCCTGGAAGGTCCCTGAATCCAGGACTCAGTGGGAGTCATACAGGGCCCCTGGTGCCCTCTTGGGGGCAAGAATCAGAAACCTGCTCACATGTGCGAAGCAAAAGGGGCCTGTTGCTTGAGGCCCCAGGCTGGCTGGTGTGACCGTGCGCAGGAACGGGGACCCCCGAGGGCTTCGGGGACTGCCTGGGAGCAGCCCTGAGCTACGCGGGCATCCCTGCCTACCCCCCCTTCCTCTGCTGTGGGTCCCCCGGCGCCTGCCCTCCTTTCATGAGCCGGAAGCGGCCTGGGGTGAGCCCCGTGCAGCCTCCCTTGTCCGGGGCAGCAGGCATGGGTCCAGCATGCAGAGCACCTCAAATCCACGATGAACCTCCCTTGGGCCACGCGGGTGCGGGCATGTCCTTAGGATGCAGGAGGCTCTTAAACTTCCCAGGAGGAGTGTGTCTGGGTGACGTCCTCTGGGAAGGGCAGTGCTAGGCCCCTCCTGATGGGAACTGCAGGGTAGGGGCCGTCCCACTCCCGCAGCCTCTGCCTCTTCCTCCTCGGCCTCAGTAATGGCTGTTTTCCTTTCCTCCAGATCTGACAGCTCCTTCAATTTCATGGCGTTTTTCTTCATCTTCGGAGCCCAGTTCATCCTGACCGTCATCCAGGCTATTGGCTTCTCGGGATGGGGCGCATGGTGAGCAGGGCCCCCGAGAGCCCGCGACGAGCGGGGTCAGCTCTGGGGCCATGAGTCACTTGCTCGTACCGTTAGTGCAGGCTGAGCTCTGTGACGAGGACCCCAAAACTCCAACAGCCGGGACAGGGCTGATGTTTGCTCCTTGCTCTCGTCAACCCTCCAGGGAGCTGCCGGCTCCGGGGGCCGGGTGCGGCGGATCCGCCCGCCTTCTGCCGCCTCGTGCGTGGTCACCCGGCCCCAGGAGGACCTGGGAAGCGTGGTCCATGGTGTGTCTGGGGGGTGGGAGAGCAGCTCGAGGGCCTGCCCTGAGCGGCCACCTGTGCCTAGCCCTACCATCTAGGGGGTGAGCCGTTTTCCATTTGTTTGCTTTTGGGGTATCATACGAGGTTTCTGTGGCTACTGTAACAAATTACTCCAGATTTAGTGACTTGAAATGAAAGAAACTTATGTCACATTCTGGAGGTCAGAACCCACTTTAACCTGTGAGTGGGCAGGGCTGGTCCTTCCGCACACTCCAGGGCAGCATCGGTTCCCACCTTTTCCAGCTTCTAGAGGCGCTGCATCCCTGGCTCTCAGCCCCTCCTGCATCCTCACAGCCAGCAGCGCAGCATCTCCCGTCTCTCTCTGCCTCTGACCCTCCCGCTTCCCTCTTATAGGGACCCTGGGATGACGCTAGGCCCCCCGGGGAATCCAGGGTCATCCCTGTCTCAGGGGCTTTAACTTAATCTCACCTGGAAAGTCCCTTTTGCCACCTAAGGTGCCACATCCGCGGGGCCCTGGAGCAGGACGTGGCAGTGTCGGGGCAGCGGGTCCGTCTGCGGCAGGCAGTGCCCAGAGGTGGCGCTGGGCGGTTGCTCTTCCTGCCGCATGTGCCGCCTGGCGTGTCCCCACGCCAAGAGCCTGGCGTCTCTTGGTAGAATTTCTCGGCGTGTCGGGACCTTGCCCGTGTGAGCGGCGGGGGGTCTTCTGGGTCACGCCCTCTGGTGGATCTTCTGGCTCCTGGGTGGGGGGCGCCTGTTGCCATTGCCTTCTAGGTGTCCGTCCCCGTCACTCTGCCGTGTCCGCGGGGACGGCCGCCACGTGCCCTTGGCAGTGGTGAGCTGTGCGCGCTCTTTTTCTTGAGGCCCCGCTGAGGTTGCATGGCCTCTCGGTGTCCGTTTGCTGCCGGGCCTTCACCCCTCCCCAGGATGGAGCCTGTCACCCAGGGTCATCTCCAGGGTGCGTCTGACATTGCTCCCTCCCCGCATGGTGAGCAGACCCTGAATGCTGGGCCTCCTCTCGGCCGATGCCTTCCCAGATGCGGGTGTGGGGTCCTCAGGACCACCCCAAGTGCAGGGATTCACTGGGCGACCCCCAGGCACGGCCGAGACCCCAGATCCAGCGGGAGAGTAGGTGCCCGGGTGGACTCCACGTTTGCATAGGCGGTGTTGGGACGGGGAGCCCCTGAGACGCGGCCTCACGCTGGCACCCAGCCGCCTTCTGCCTGGCCCCCCATCGCCGTGGTTTCTGCGCGGACGGGCAGGGTGCACACCTTCCTTGGGGCCCAGCCTGCAGAAAGGGAACATCGGAGCCGACCTTCCCACCTCCCGTGGGGGCCTCCCCAGCTGGTGACCTCACCTCGTGCAGGGGCTGCCCCGAGATGTTGCCCTTGTTTGGGGAGGGGGAGGGGGGTAGTAATAACAACGGTGACAGTGACGGTGACAGTGCTCCTGGGTGTGCAGGGGGGCTTGGGCACCTCCCAAGGGCTGGCTCATTTGCTCCCCTTGAAGGGGTCTCCTGACTTCCTAGTCTGCAGACAGGGGGACAGGCGTGGATGGGGGCAAGGGTTAGGGTCAGGGTTAGGCTCCGTACCTGGTACCCAAGGCCCTCCCCTTCCTGCCGGTGTGGGCAGCTGTCCTGGCTCTGGTCCCGTACGGGGACCCCCAGCCTCCGCAGATGTGGGGGAGTAGATGGCGCCTGGCCCGGGGGCCGCCTCGGGGCTCAGTGCTGGGGCTGGGGCCGAGGAGCTGCAGCTCTGCCTGTCTGCGTTCACCCTGACGGGCCAGCCTGGGCTTCCCCCGCCTGGGGTCTGCCCCGCTGCTGAGCCTCCCCGCCCGGGGTCTGCCCATTCCGGGGGTCTCCTCCTGGCTGGCTGGGGTGTCCCTGTTCCCGGGGTCTCACCCTCCTGCCCAGGTGGCCGCAGTCCCGCAGGTCACCTCCAGGGAGCGAGTGGACCACTCGGGGGTCAGCGTGTGGAGCCTCGGGGATGCCTTCTGGGGGCACCGGCTCCCAGCCAGTCCCGGGCCCGCAGGTCTGTCCCTCCCTGCTCACCCCAGACGCTTCTCTGTGAGTCCGTGCAGGAGGCGGACTTTTAAAACCCCTGAGACATCTTATACGTAAAAGGCTGCGATGCTGCTTTGCGCCAGGAAACCAACAGTGACCCCAGCACCTCAGGTGCTCAGACGTGTCCTTCCTGCCCTCTCGTGACCTCACGTGGGGCTCCTTAGAGATTCACGGACCCGGGGCAGAGCCCGCCGCCCACCACTCAGCCAACTCCCCGCCCACATCTGACGTCCTGGCCTCGACCACACATGGCGGGTGCAGTGCTCTTACCTGCAGGTGTCCCAGGTTTCCACAGTGTTTCCGTGACAGGTCTTTCCCCTCGGGGATCCCTGTGGGTTGTTAACGTTTGGCCTTTGCGGTTGGTTCACATCAGACTCCAGGTGAGGTGTGAACGCCTCTCTGATCCGGGAGCTCGACCGTCTGTAGTCTCCATGGTAGGGGCTTTATCTAGGTGCCTTCACAGCCAGAAAGGCAGCCTCTTAAGCGCATGATTCAGTGGTTTTCAGTGTATTTACAAGGATAGAGGTTCATCACCTCTATCCAATTCCAGAACATTCCGTCACCCCAAAAAGAAGCCCGTCCCCATCATCAGTCACCCACACCCCCTCCCCAGCCCCTGACAACCATGCATCCCCTCTCTGTGTCTGTGGACTTGCCTATTCTGAACGTTTCCCATCAATGGAATCACATTCTGTGTGTCCTTCTGCGTCTGGCTTCTCTCACTGAGCGTCGTGTTCTCAGGGTCCGTCCACGCGGTAGCGAGTGTCGGGGCTTCACCCCTTTTCGTGGCTGAGTGATGCTCCCGTGTGTGGAGGGACACGGTATGTGTGTCCATTCACGGACACATGGTGGACGCTTGGGTTGTGTGTGCCTGTCTGTTATTGCTTGTCGTTCTGCTGTGCGGTTTCTACAGGTATCCGTGTGAATGTGTGTTCTCATTCCTCTTCCACCTGGTTGTGGAATTGCTGGGCAACACAGTAACTGTTTAGCTGTCTGAGGAGCTGCCAGGCCCTCCCATAGCCTTTGCAGGCTGCATCCCTGTGCTGTCCTTTTGCACCTCCTGTCCCCATATCCCTGGCTCTGTCCCCTCGAGCTCCTGGCCGAGTGGCCTTGGGGGAGCACCTGGCACCCTCGTGTCCCTGCCGCCTTGTCTCCAGGCCTGTCATCCTCCCTGCCCTCCCCCCACTGCCGCTTGCCTTGGCTGACCCGCCTGGTGGGTGCAGCAGGCTCTGCACATCTGTCCGTAGCTGGTCGAGGCCGGTTTATCACCCACTGTCCTGAGTGGGTCACCCTGGGCTGTTGGTGATACTGCTCTCTGGAAGCTCTGGCTGCCGGTCCCTCTGGGAGTCTGGGCCGTGGAGCCAGGTCCGCATCCTACGGCCCCACCCTCCCCAGTGGCCAGGATCCATGGCCCCAGATCCGATGCGAGATCATTGGTCCCCAGAGTGGCCCCTCCCCCAGCAGAGCCAGCCCCTCCTCCCCTCCCAGGAGCCCACAGGACAGCATCCAGCCCCCCACTGGCCCAGCCCCATCTGCCTGTCTACCTACCTGAGCCCCCCAGCCGCCCGGCTGTGCTCATACCCCTCAAAGTGCAAAGCAGCGTGTTCTGCTGTCCTTGTTTGTACACAAGGACGTCTCTCCTGGTTTCACAGAGGGGCGAGGCCTGTTCGTGTGTGCCTGCAGCGGGTTGCATACATCTTATAAACTCTCTCAGGATGGATACATAGTAGATGAGCTACACCAGTTCCCTCTGGGCTGGGGAGGGGGTCGGCAGGAGAGAGACTGTCTATTGTGTTTTTTTTTTTAATTTCCTGAATCTTGAACAGTGTGGTGTCATTACTTGCTAAGAAGAAACATTCTCAAAAACACCCTATTTCCTGCCTCTCCCTCCCAGAGACCAGATGGGTGTTCTTCCGCGTGTGGACTAGGGACGCACCCAGTGACCACCAGCTTTTCTCTTGTTTTGCTGTCTCCTTAGCAAACTGATGTTCCAGTCATTCCCAGCCAGTGGGCGTTTACATGTTACCCTCAGCTTTTCCTTCTTACAAACAATGGCCGTGGCATAAATTCTTACAAGTGAAATAGTTGGGGGAAAAGGAATGAGCGCTGGGGCTTCTCTGGTGGCGCAGTGGTTGAGAGTCCGCCTGCCGATGCAGGGGACACAGGTTCGTGCCCCGGTCCAGGAAGATCCCATATGCCGCGGGGCGGCTGGGCCCGTGAGCCATGGCTGCTGAGCCTGCGCGTCCGGAGCCTGTGCTCCGCAACGGGAGAGGCCACAACAGTGAGAGGCCCACGTACCGCAAAAAAAAAAAAGAAAAAAAGAAAAAGGAATGAGCACTTAAGTCTTGTTGTAGGTCACACCCCATTGCCCTCCAGGAAGGGTGCACCCCACACTGACAAAGTAGTGTTTGTTTCTCCATTCCCTCACGATGTTTGCCAGGACGATGGTGTGAGAACAAGACTTTTTCTAACTTGCACATCTTTGTTGGTGGGTTCGAGCATCACTTCCTAAGTTTGTTGCTCCTTGTGAATTGCCCATTTTCTCTGCCGGTCATTTACCTTTTTGTTGTTGATTTATTGGAGCTCTTTACATATGAGGGATGGTGGGCCCTTGTCTGGAGGTCATGCTGGCTCCCACACGCTCTCTCGCCCCTTGCAGTGGTTGGCTGGCCGCGATTGGGTTCTTCCAGACCAGTGTCGGGGCCGCCGTGGTCATGCTGCTTCCGGCCATCATGTTCTCCATGTCGGCCGCCATGATGGCTATCACGATCATGAAGGTAACTCCTCTGGGTCCTGAGACATCCCACTTCCTCTCTCGCATCCTGTGTCCTGACCTCCCATCCCCGGGGGCTCGTCTTACCCTGTTTTGGGAGCAGGAGACCGAGCATCGGGAAGTGAAGTGAGCGCTGTCAGCAGGGCACACCCTCCGTGGTCTGGACCCTCGACTGCTCAGGCCAGGGCCCTGCCGTCCTGCCCACATGGCCTTCCAGGGAGGAGGGACTTGGGGAGACAGTGCCCTGTGGCCGATGGTGACCACTGCCTGCCAGAGCCCCTAGCACGCGTGTCCCAGAGGGTGGTCCACACTGCCAGTTCAGCCACCGCCGGCCACTAATCGCTGTTTACAGTTAAATCCAAATTGAGTAAAGTTAACTAAAACTAAAAATTCCTTGCGTCCATCGCACCCACTTCCTCCCGAGCGCTCAGGCGTGAGGGTCTGGCGCCGACCAGCTCCACTGTCACGGGCTCTCCTTGGACAGCCCCACTCCAGGCATTCGGAGGCTTCCAGCGGGAACGTGAGCCCTATAGTCTGGGGGCATCGGCTGCACGAGGGTTGTCCTGGGGCCACGTGGAAACTGACGGGTGATGAGGCTTATGGTGCGTCCACCTGGCCTTCCCGGAGGTGACCCTCTCGGCCGGGCCCCTCCTGTGCACCCAGTTCCGCTGCTCAGGGAAGCCAGCCCTACCCACAACTTTTTTTTTTTCTTTTTTTTTTTCCCATGCTGTGGGGCTTGTGGGATCTTAGCTCCCTGACTGGGGATCGAACCTGCACCCTCGGCAGTGAAAATGCAGAGTCCTGAGCACTGGACCGCTGGGGAAGTCCCTGAAAACTGGGTTTTGAGTCCCTTCCAGCCTCTGTGCCGTGGGATCTCAACTGTTTTGTCAGGTTTTGAGGCCTGCACTGTTCCGGAGCCCTGGGTCATCTGGAAGGACAGAGGGGTGCCTGCTCCTCCGTGTTTGCCCCTGAAGTCCGCTGGCTCTATGGATGACCCGAAGCGGGCAGGAGGAACCAAGGGAAGCTTGGGGAGATGCTGGGACGAATGTGGTGCAGGGACAGCTGCGGTTCCAGCAGGAACATCTCAGCAGCAGACGGGAGGGGTTCCGAGCTGAGCGAGTCCTCCAGAGCAGAGCTGCCCCATCGGGGTCCTCAGCACCGCCCCGGTTTGGGGCTTCGCCGGGAGGCCATTGCACAGGAGAAAGATAAAGGACAGAAGCGTCAGCTTCGCTGCTCAAGAGCCTCAAGTTAAAACAAATGCCATCTTCTCAGTTAGTGGATTTGCTGGGACTTCCAGAAATAGCCCAGCCCCGCGTCCGAGGGGCCCAGCCTTCCTGCACGGTGGGGAGGAGGCAGTGGTCCGTCCCCAGAGGTCTCTGCTGAGGAAGTCATTGCAGAGATGCCCTTGGCAACACGGGGGCCCGGGGCCTGATGTGCCCCGGGAGTTGAGTCACCGGGTGGTCGCCAGGCTGCAGGACTGTCCTGGACGAGCCTCTTTCCGCTGGGGTGGCGGAGACCCTCGGACGGGCAGGCAGTGGTCACAGCGCAGGCGTGGCCTTCAGAGCCCCCCCCACCCCCGTCTCAGCTTCTGCGCTTTTTCTAAAGCTCCTGCAGTTTGTCATCTGTTTAAGAAAAGCCCCGCCTCGAACCCAAGTGGGTCTCTCCACCGTCCTTTCCTCCACCCCCGCAGGTGCACAGCATCTACCGCGGGGCTGGCGGGAGCTTCCAGAAGGCGCAGACGGAGTGGAGCACAGGCGCCTGGCGGAATCCGCCGTCCCGGGAGGCCCAGTACAACAACTTCTCGGGGAACAGCCTGCCTGAGTACCCCACCGTGCCCAGCTACCCGGCCAGCGGCAGCCAGTGGCCTTAGGGGGAGTCCGGCGGCCCCGCTGCCCGCCCTCCACCGGCCCACCTGCCCCTCGCCATCCACTCCCACTGCCCTGGGTTTGGTGAGGCCCCACCGCCAAATGGGACGGCAGACCCCGGGGCTCTCGGGGACCCGCCCCCGCATTCACCTCACTCCCGAGAGCAGGGCTCCCTGCGAGCTCTGCCCAGAAGCTGTCCGGCCGCCGCTGTCCAGCAGAAGGCCACCCCCTGTGGTCCTGAATGCGTTTAGTCACCGTGACGTCCACTGTGCTGCAGCCACACCTTCTCCCCTTGGGGTCTCGGGGGGCTGACCCGGGCCTTGCAGGTCAGAGGTGGGCCGGCTGCCCCCTTTCCAGAGCTGCTGACGCGGAGAAGGGCCCCGGCCCTGCGTCCACCCTTCCCGGCTTCCATCCGGGTGGTCACCCTCGGCCCAGCTTCCAGTAAGAGGGAAAGAGGGAGGCCTTCCCAGCACCAGGTTCCGGTCCCTGGTGGGAGACGGAGGGGCATGACGGTAGCCGGATCCTCCACGTGTTTCCCCTCTTGTGGACTTGCCGCCTCAGTGCCATGATCTGAGCTTCACCCCGTCTGGCTGGCTGTCCATCTGTCCATTGGCAGCTTACCTCCAGTCCCCCTGCCCGTGGCCACGCTCATTCCGAGACGCTCTCATCTCCCCTGGAGGGGTCTTAGAGCTGGGACCCTCAGGCAGGACCTCGTCAGATCTGACACCTGGGACCAACTCGCTCTGCGGGGAAGGGGAGCCGCTGGTCTGTCCCCGATGAAAGCAGACGGGAAACCAGACGCGTCTCCGCAGAGCGCACGCCCCAGGCCGAGCACTGGGCCCAAGGCTCGTGGGCTGCCGTCCACGCAGGGGCCGTGGGACCAGGAGTTGGAGTCCCTGAGGGGACAGAGGAGAGTGACAAGTCTGTGCCTTATTAGGAATCTGAACCCGCCCCTTCGCTCTGCCCTCCGGTCCTTCCAGCTCCTTCCCAGACAAGCAGCCTGCACGTGTGTGAGTGGATGGGCCCCCGTCCAGGCTCCCGGGCGCCCCGGATGCTGCCCCTCGGCTCCTAGCCGCCCAGCCCTCGGGGCAGGACGCCCTTCCTGTCGCACCAGCTGGGCCGCCCCCCCTGCCTCTGCCTGCTTGCTTGGCTACTCGTGCTGACCACCCCGCGGTGCCCGAAGGTGGCTGCGAGAAAGCGCCCGGGTCTGGGACCCTAATGGGCCCCTGAGATGGCGTCCCCAAGGCCACCTCCCGTGACGGAGGCGTGCGCCGCTCTCCCCGTGGGGCCGAGTCTCGCGTGAGCGGGGCGCCACCAGTGACGGGCGATGAGCAGGCGTCAGCCAGCCCGGGATCGCCCACAGCACCCACCCCCACCCCGCTCCTCGCTGTGCGTTGTGGTTTTTGTTACGTGAGAATATCCAGGAAATAAAGACATCCTTTCTGCATCAGAGGAGCCTCCGAGGGGGCTGTTTTTGGCGCCATGTGGTATCACCTCCGGGGCCTTCCTCCCCTGGGTCCCAGCGCCCACGGCCTCCAGTGGGATAAACCAGGACCAGGCTGTGCGCTGGGCCGAGTGCCGTCCACGCTGCCGGCCGCCCCTGCCCGGGACCCTGCCCCACCCACTGCGGAGTCTCGCCCGCAAGCCATGTCCCTTCGTGTTCTTGCTTTCAGTCACATTTTCTTCACGCTCAGCAGCTTTCATCTGAGAAAGAAAATTTGCAGGAAGTGAGACACCAGCGCCACTTGCCGGGAAGGAGACACGAGGGCTGAAGTGGCTGAGATAGGAGCGGCGTGGGTCTGCAGAGGCCCCAGCCCGGCTCACGGGGGGCCCTGGTGGTGGAGTGGACACCCCGCGTGGACACAGGAGAGCGGCGGCGGGTCTGTTACCCCACGGACACCCGGGGAAGGAAACGAAGTCAGCAGAGAGGAGGCAGACGGAACCCAGAGCAAGTGGCGTGGGTTTCCTCGCGTCCCCCCAAGTTCACGTGAAGTCCTGACCCAGCACCTCAGAGTGGGACCTGTGTGGGAACAGGGTCTTTGCGGGAGTAGTTAGTTAAGGGGAGGTCACACAGAAGCAGGTGGTCCTAACGCAGCAGGACTGGTGTCCTTAAGAGGGGGCCGTTTGGACACACACGGGGAGGGGCCACGTGAAGGCAGAGGCAGAGATGGGGTGAGGCCGCTCCGAGCCTAGGGTTGTGGGGAACCCCGGAAGCCAGGGGAGAGTGGGGGCGGAGGAGGGCAGGTGGTCCCTGGGCAGGAGCCAGCCTGGGACCCCGGATCTCGGGCTCTGCCCTGCCGAGCTGAGGGGATACACGTGTGTGAGCCGCGCAGTCTGCGGTGCTGGGTCGCGGGCGGTGTAGGGCTTACCTGTCGGTGTGGGGGACGTGGGTCTGGGGAAGGGCATCCGCGTCCTCGGCTCAGAGGTGACGGGGACACAGGACAGGGTGGAGGTGAGAGGACCAAGGCCAGGTCGAGAAGGGGACCGTCTGCTGGGGCGGCCGTGACGGGACCACTGACCTGGGACCTAAACGAAGGATTTATCCCTCCTGGTTCTGGATCCAGGTGTGGCCGGACCGCACTCCCTCCAGACTCTGGGGGAGGGTCCTTCCTGCCTCTCCGACCCTCAGGGCGCTCCAGGCTCTGCCTCTGTCCTCACAGCCTTCTCTTCTGTCTCTTACGAGGAAACCATCCTTGGATTTGGGGCCCACCCCACATCCGGCATGATCTCAGCTGGATCCTTACCTTTCATACATCTGAAAAGACCCTGTTTCCAAGTAAGGCCACAGGTTCCGGGCCACCGCTCAGCCCGTCCAGGGAAAGAGAACCGAGGCTTGCACCGAGGGGCTTGGCTTTGGGGATGGGTCCCTGGGATGGACGAGAGCATCATTCACGGGGGAAGGGGTGCAAGTGAGGGTGGGGGCACGGCACCTGCAGACGCCCGTGGGAGCCTTCCTGCAGGGGAGGCTGGGCTGAGAGCATCCTCAGTGGGATCTGAGGGGAGGGGCTGACCTTGGTCGGGAGCAGCGACAGGTCACCTCTGGTGACAGGAGGCCGGCGGACCAGGCAGGTCCTGCGAATTGTGAGTAGTTGATAGCTGACAGCTTCTCACCAGCTGTCCTCCAGCTCGGGGTCCCCTGGGCACTGCGAGCACTGGGGTTGGAGCATCTTCTGAGGACCGTCCGGGGTGCTGCGGGGTGTGGAGCAGCCTTGCTGGCCCCACCCCCTTGATGCCAGTAGCCCCTCAGTCGTGATGACCACAGACGTCGCCAGACATGGCCCCGTGTCCCCTGGGGGCAGGACCACCCGGGTGAGATCCCTGCTTTAGCTGCAAGATTTGACCTGGCAGATCTGTTCTCAGTGGAAGTCAAGAGCAGCAACTGAACTAGAAAACTTGGTGAAGGGTTTTTTTTTTTTTAATCTGATTGAGGGATCAAGTACCCTCAGTTTCATCCCAAAGCATCGAGGCTGATGGAAGTCACTTCCAGGAGTAAGAACATGAAACAAAAAAACCCAGAAAGTTTTTAAAAGGGGACTTGCCTGGGCGTCCAGTGGTTGAGACTCCACGCTCCCGATGCAGGGGGCCCAGGTTTGATCCCTGGTCAGGGAACTAGATCCCACATGCTGCATGGCGTGGCCAAAAAAAAAAAAAAAAAAAAAAAGGTAACTGGAAGCGATTTAACTTTGCTATGGAGAAAATGAATGATTGATCAGGATTACATTTGATTTGTAGAGTTTACTCCGAACCTACTCAAAGAAACTCATCAGTTGGGGGGCGGTGAATCTGGGTTTAGATGCTGTCTTTCATCAACAAAGACCCAGGGGCCAGGGGGCAGGTGGAAAGGTCCGTGTAACAGACGACCACAGACCGGGTGGCTTAACACGGGCAGGAACTGACGCCCACGTTCTGGAGGCCTGAGCGTAAGGCTGAGGTGTCACAGGGTCCTGCTCCCTCTGAGACCTTTGGGGGGACCCTTCCTGCCTCTCCCAGCTCAGTACTGTTATTTACTATATTAGGATTGAAGACAGAAAATTTTGAAACATTTGTTAATGTCATTTAAAAAATAAACTCATTACATTTGAACTTTTTTTTTGAAGTATAGTTGATTTACAATGTTATGTTAGTTTCAGGTGTACAGCAAAGTGATTCAGGTATACATACATGTATATCTATTCTTGTTCAGATTCTTTTCCATTATAGGTTTTTTTTAAACATCTTTATTGGAGTATAATTGCTTTACAGTGTTGTTTTCATTATAGGTTATTAAAAGGTATTGAATATAGTTCCCTGTGCTATACAGTAGGTCCTTGTTGTTTATTTTATATACTGTAGTGTGTATATGTTAATCCCAAATTCCTAATTTACCCCCCCTTCCCCCTTTGGTAACCATAAGTTTGTTTTCTATGCCTGCATTTTAACGTTTTTAAAAACCACATTTTCCAAAAATAAAAATAAAAATAAAAGGATGAGTGACATTCCTTTCATTTTTCGAATCTCTGACTTGTGGCTTCAGAGAAGAGGAGCTGGATTCGCCCGTGGGCTCCTTTGCAGCAGGATGACTTGGACCCGAGACACAGATTGAGGGTGAAAGGTTTCCCGGGAGGCGGAAGGCATAAATGAGCAGGTCACAGCCGTTGGCAGTCAGGAGGGCTCAGTCCCTCGAGGACCCTGCCTCAGGTTGTCTGCCCACGGGGGGTGCGCTGGGGGCGTTCATCCTCCAGCTCACACACCTGGGCTGGGGGCTGGGGGGCCTTGACTCTGCCCTCAGGTGGAGAGTGCTGGTCTGTGTGCCTGCGTCTGTGTGTGTGGACGTGCGTGTGTGTGTGTGTGTGTGTTTGTGGGGAATGTGTTTGTGTCTTGTTATGAGTTGAATTGTTTCTCCTCGTCACCCCCCCAAATTTATATGTTTAAGTCCTAAACCCTAGGACCTCACGGGGAGCATATTTGGAAATAGGGTCATTGCATGTGGGATTAGTTAAAATGAGACTATAGTGGAATGGGGTGGTCCAAACGCAGTATGGCTGGTGTCCTTATCCAAGGGGGAGTTTGGACACAGACAAGACACACAGGCAGAGAGAACACCAGGGGTGGTTGAAGTGATGCTGCCACAGCCAGGGAAACACCAGAAGCTCAGAGAAGGGCCTCCCCTCTCCCCTTCAGGGGGACACCTCAACCTTGGACTTCCAGTCTCCAGAACCAGGAGAGAATAGATCTCTGTTGTTGAAGCCACCCAGTCTGGGTGCTTTGTTACAGCCGTCCCCAGACACACACACAGATGGGTTGTCCTGTCACCTGGCCAGTCTTCATCTCTGCTCCTGTGACCCCAGCCGTCACCAACCAGGTCCTTCACCCACAACCCAGAATGTCTCCCCACTGCCTCGTGGCTTCTGTTCACCCATCGGGTAAGCCGGGCATCTCGCCTCAAGCATCAGAAACCACCTCCGGCTGTCTCGAGACGGCCCAGGAATTCATTGGAATTGATTTTTCAGAGTAAATTGATACAGGAATTTAGCAGATACCCAAGGAATTGGTGAGAGGCTGGAGACCCTGAATCAGACCCCAGACCAGGAGTGAAGGTGGCTGTGAGGACCAAGAGATGCTAATAGAACATCATCTTTTAAAGCATCCTGCGTGGTGAGAGGGTAGGATGACGGCCTCGCCCCTGGAGTGAGCTGGTGGGAGCTGGCTCCAGGCTCCAAATCCAGAACAGGACTGTTCAGTGGCTGTTTTAGTCTCCTGGGGCTGCTTAACAAATTAACACAAACACCGTGGTTTAAAAGAGCAGATCTGGGCTTCCCTGGTGGCACAGTGGATAAAGAATCTGCCTGCCTAATGCAAGGGACATGGGTTTGATCCCTGGTCCGCGAAGATCCCACATGCTGTGTAGCAACTGAGCCTGTGTGCTGCAAGTAATGTGCTGCCACAACTAAGACCCAGTGCAACCACATAAATAATTTTTTTTTTTTAAAGAGCAGAAATTTGGGGATTCCCTGGCAGTCCAGTGGTTAGGACTCTGCGCTTCTGCTGCTGGGGGCCTGGGTTTGATCCCTGGTTGGGGAACTAAGATCCTGCAAGTCATGTGGCGTGGCCTAAAAAAAAAAAAAGAAAAAAGAAAAGAGCAGAAATGTATTCCCTCCTGTTTCTAGAGGCTGGAAGTCTGAAATCAGGGTGTCAGCTGGGCTGGTTTCTTCTGAAGCCACCAGGGAGAATCTTTTCCATGTCTTTCCCGGCTTCTAGTGGGTCCAGAAATCCTTGTCATTCCTTGGCTTGTAGACACATCACTCCAATCTTTGCCTCTGTGGTTACGTGGCCTCTCCCTGTGTGTCTGTGTCCAAATGTCCCTCTTCTTACAAGGACACCAGCCATTGCATCAGGGCCGCCCTAATCCAGTGCGATCTCATCTTAACTTGATCACGACTGCAAAGACCCAATTTCCAAATAAGATTGCATCCCAGGTCCCAGGGCTCAGGACTTCAACATACCTTTTGGGGACCACAATTCCTAACAGTGGCTAAATCTGGGTGCACGTCTGTATGCGTTTCCTGGGGTGGCTGTAACAAAGTACCACAAACTGGGTGGCTCAAATCAGCTATTTATCCTCTGAGGGTCCTTCCTGCCTCTTCCAGCTTCTGGGGGCTCCAGGTATCCTTGGTTTGTGGACATATCCGTCCAGTCTCTGCCTCCGTTTTCATGTGGCTGTTTTCTCTATGTGTCCCTCTTCTTATAAGGACGCAAGGCATTGGATTTAGGGCCACCCTAATTCAGCATGACCTCATCTTAACTAATTACATCAGCAAACACCCTATTTCCAAGAAGGGTCACATTCTGAGGTTCCAGGTGGATGTGAATTTGGGCGGATGCTATCCAACTCTCTACCTTGCCCAGGCCTTGGCCCCCGGTAGTGGGGCGAAGGAGCTCCTCATGGGGGCTCCTTGGGGACAGGTAGGACATTATATGCCCGATGCTCGGGTGACTAAGGCTTCCTGGTTTGGTGGGATTTGGGGGATTTTAGCAATGAAAGGTCCGGGTCCCAGGAGACCCGGGTATATTGGGGTGCTTGGTCACCCTACACTGTGTCTCAACAATGGGGGGTGGTGGATGCCAGAGAAACCACACAATGGCAGAAGGCCACCATCTGGGTCACATCTCACACAAGTCATGTACCTTGGCCTCCATCCGCTGAGCAGTCCTAGAGGAGGATCTGATTGGCTCATGCTGGGCCAATCAGAGATGGCTGGGAAGTCACATGGTACAGACCTGGTTGCTGGGGGCTGTTCTCAGAGGATGGGGAGGCCCCTGGGGTGAACAGTTTGCTCCGGAGTGCTTCTGCATCCTCAAGGCCTTGGTTTCTTCCTGGTGTCTTCTGGCCTCAGTTTTCCCTCCATAGCTCACAATGACCAAAGAGAGAAATCTGATTTGTCCCAATCACTGGTGAGCTTATGGCGCCAGGCCTCGCCTGCAGCCACTGGGATTGAGGGGGGGTGGTGCTGGGCCCACCCTCTACCCACTGGTGGAAGGCAGCAGCATTGGAGGTTTGAAGCTGGGAGACACTGGGCACGTCACTTGGCCTCTGTAATCCTCAGTTTCCACAGCTCGAAAATGGAAATGTATGTGTCCAAGTTCCTGCCCCACTGGGGCAGAGGCCTGGCTGCAGGGAGGGCTAATTCCATTCAATTCAACAAAAGCTAACCGGGGCACCCGCTTGTGTCTGTGGGCTGGCGCTGGACACCAGGACGCAGCCCTGATTCTGTCCTGGGGTCTCTCCATGCACCTGCCTCTTACAAGGGTAAAGGAACAGAAAGGGGTGCTTCCTGCTTGTCTCTTCCCCGAAATCTACAGCTGTTTGGGATTTATTGGGAGGCTGGGATGTTGTTCGACTTTCCCTGGTAGATGGGTAGGGGTGGGGGGAGGGGGCAATGTGGAGACTAGCTCATCCTCTTTGCAATGTTCTTATTATTTTATCGAGAGCCCCAAATGGGCTGTTTCCTACCCCAGCTTCCCCAAATGGTGTCCCCATGATCAAAGCCAAAAGGAAGCAGGAACATGTGGTGCACCTTTGAAGTGGGTTAAAAAAGAGGGAGCATGAAAGGCTGTTTGCTTTTTCAAAGATCCCAAGTGATTAGAGAGAAATATGTCCATTTGAGGCAGAAGGTCCTATGCTGGCAGGTCTTTTATTCACTAATTCATGGATTCTCATGATGTACCCGAGGGGGCTATCGTTAGTTACAACTTGCAAACGAAGATGCAGAGGACCCGAGGGGGTTAGTGACCTACTCATAGTCACAGAGCCTTTGGCTGGCACAACCCCAGTCCCGTGGCCTTTCTGCATTCTTTCCTTTGCACAAGTCCCCCTGCCTTTTACAGGGACAAGGCTGGAGCTCGGGTTTAAGGCTCAAATACATCTGGAGGAGAGGCCACCATGCCTCCTGCTCCCCTGGGAGTTGAGCACCTGTGGGCAGATTTTTTTTTGAACGTCAAGAGTAGGTGCCTACAGGCACAGCAGTGAGCAAAACAGATTCAGTCCATGTTCTTTGCACAGCTGGTGGAAGCCTTTGATTTGAAACAAAGTTAAGGCTCAGGTTGGAGAGGGTGAGGATGCAGTGAGAAAGGACAACAGGGGAACGTGGCTTGGGCTTCCCGGAGGCGGTGACATTGCAAGTGGGGCTGAAGGAGGAGGACTGGGGCAGGACAAGCCCTAAACCGTTGTCATTTCGCCGCCCCCCTCCAGTTTAATTCTCCTCCCCCGTTTTTGGCTGCTGAGACCATGGAAATCTTCTTCCCGTCTGCTAGATCTAGCTCTTAGCCCTTAGGGCCTGGCCCTTGGTCACTCTGCCCCAAGTCACCTTGTAACACCATCTGAAACCGTCGTGTCCATTTATTCACCGTCCTGTCCATCCCCCGGCTCAGCACTTAGGACTCGCTGGGAATCCATGCCAAGAGCCTAGCTCACCATTCTATTTTCAGAGCCGCTGGCAGGCACTTAATAAAGACGAGAACGAGTGAGTCTCCTCCAACGGTAAAAATGCCCCGCCGGAGGAGGCCCTGTCCCGGGGGGGAGCAGACACTCACTGCAGGGCCCTTGCCAGTCGCCCCATCCCCAAGCTTCCTCTCGGTCCGGGGTGGACTGACAGTGCGTGAGCCAGCACTCTGCAGACGACACTTGTTGAGCGCCAGCTGCGTGCCAGGGCCCGTGCTCGGCCGGAAGGCCCAGCTGGACCAGTGCCTTGGGTGACCCCCTCCTTGGCTCCTCGCTTACGTCACTGTTTCTTAGGACGCGGAGAAGCGTCGCCAAGCCTCTCGCCCGTCGACCTAAAGTCCTCGCCCCTGCCGGTCCCACCCAGCCGACTCCCGCCACCCGCTCCGGAAGTCGGCCTGCCCCGCGCTGACCACGCCCCGCGGCACCGCCCGGTCGTGACGTCAAGTGGCGAGACCTTGACGTCACAGGAGCGCGGTGGGGCGGTGTCCGGGCGACCGGCCACGCGTTGCCATGGCAACGGCAGGGTGGGCAAGGGCCGGCGGCGGGAGCCCCGCCTCCCAGGAGGGTGGATGGGGTCCGGTTCCTTCACCCCGCCCGTGCGCGCCCTCGCGGCCGCGCGCCTCCAGTGGTCCCGGGGGCTGCGGCCCGGCCGCGCTGGAGCGGCCGCAAAGCGCGGCGGTCGTCGCGCGGCGCCACCCGCTGCCGCAAAGCGGCGGGCGCGCCTCCGGGCCCCGCCCCGCGCGGTGACGTCACGCGCGCGCCCCAGGGCCGCCGGCCGCTGCGCAGTGGGCGCCGGGCCCTCCCCCGCGACGCTGGCGGCGTAAACGCGGGCCGCGAGCGACGCTGCGAGACCGGGGCGAGCCGGGCGCCCGCGCGGCTGGGACAGCCCGCGCCCAACATGCGGAGGCCGGCAGCTGCAGCGGCGCCGGAGTGGGGGCCCGAGCGGGCGCCAGAGCCGGAGCCGGAGCGCGAACGGGGTCCGGAGCGGGGGCCCGCGCCGCGCTGCTGAGGGAGCCCGGGCCGCCCAGCCCGGCCGCCCGGCCGCGGGGCCACGGCCACGACCACGGCGGAGGCCGTCAGGTAACGACGCGGACGCCCTTGTCGGCGGCCCCACCCCCGCGGACTCCCGGACCACGCCGCCCTTATATCCCGAGGACCTCCCAGTTCCGGCACCTCGCAGCCCCTACATCCGCACTTCGGACCCCCGCAGACCCCTGCATCCCGTGTCCCGCACCCCGCGGACCTCACAGTCCTGACCCTTTCCTGTGGACCCCTGCACTGCCGACTCTGCTTCCCCACTGCCCCCTGCACTGCGACCCCACTGCCCCCTGCACTGCGACCCCACTGCCCCTCCAGCTCACTGACCCCCACACTCTAGACCCCAACCGCTTAGCACTTCTCCCCTGCACCCCTGATCTTGCCGCCGCCAGCGACCCCCGAACTCAGGCCCTGTCACCTCTCACCCCCACTAATCCCCATACTGCAGACCTCATTGTCCTTCCTGATTCCTCACTCCAGACCCTACTGTTCCCTCACTCCAGACCTCAGTGTCCCCCACTGTCCCTCAGCCCCACCCCACCTCCCCCCTTCACCACCCCCCAGCGCTCAAGCCCACGGTCCGCTCCCCGCGTCCTCCCACCCCTCCAGCTCTCTCTACTGGGCCCATCGCTCCTCCCCACGCTGGCGCATACACTCGCCCCTCTGTGGCCCTGCAGGTTTTAGCGGGGAGCTGGGAGCAGGGAAGGGGAGCAACAGTAGGGGTCTGGTCTGGGGGACCTGTTGTGGGCTGCTCAGGAACTCCCGGCTCTCGCCTGGCTGCGCCTCCCCCTTCCGCCCTCGCCACCGGCTTTGTTTTCCGGAAACACTTCGGATCAGGGAGGGGAGTGCGATGTCTGCGTGCCCAGCAGCCACACTCATCCCCTCCCTGCCCTGTGCTTCCCCTGTTTCCTCTGCCCCTGTTTTCTCAGGGGAAGTGTGTTCACTCTCGGGCTGGGGGCTGAGAGCACTGCTGTGACGTCCGAGGCGTCGTCCTGGGCAGGCTTTGGGCAGCTGGGGTAGTCCCTTGGCCTCCGGATGGCATTGTTTGCAGGAAACGGCCTGGAGAGCTCTGTGCACATAGGTGGAGCCTAGCATTCTCTCCCCAACCCCTTCCACAGGGGGACCCTGGCCAGGCCAGCATCTGGGACTCCAGGGTTGTTCACACATCCATCCTGAGGGGCTTCTGGGGGTCCCCCGTCCCTGCCCCAGGGGACACGGACAGGCTCAGTTGGCGTTTCCGGGCCCCCACGGGCTCCTGTGGTTCAGGGATGTGAGAGATCCGTGGGAGAGCACAAAGGCTCTGACCTGGAGGCAAGACCGGGGGCTGGGGGATGGCTCTGATTGGAAGGAGGTGGAGGCTGTGCTTGAGGGGAACCGGCTGAGCTGGGCCGCCGGTTTGAAAGGGGGAAGTTTGTGGTCCTCGCCAGGAGTTCGTTTTTATCTGCTGCGTCTCCACCAAGTTGTGGCTCCGCAGGCGCGTGGCCAGGTGGGTTGGGGGGTTGACTGTAGCGCCCCCAGGAGCGCACACAGGCTTGGACAGGCCCGCCTCACTGTCTCCGCGGCCCCAGGTGTTCAGTTCCCCGGCTGCGGTGGTGTCTGTGGCCCTATCTCTGAGGAGTGGAATGGGAGGGCCACTTGGGGGTGGTGGGTGTGGGCCGGGGGTCCAGCTGGTGGGGGGCAGCTCCCAGGCTGGGGGCCAGTTGTATGTGCTGCGTTTGCCCGTGGAGGGAGGGAGGGAGGTCGGGAAGGAGCTGGCTGGACCCCCACCCTAGGGGTGGGCCAAACCTTGGGGTCTGCAGCGGTCATCCAGCCCGGCTCTGGTTTTTCCGTGTGCAGTTGCCAGTTGGGTCTTCTGGTCTGATTTCGAGTTCCTCTAAATTTTTCTGAAGCGGGTTGGGGACAGGCGTCTCATTCCCTGGCTCAGAGATGTGACAGCAGAGCCGTGTGTACACAGACTCCTCTAAACTGCTGCTGCTGGTTCCATCTTAACCTCCTCCTTTCAGCTACATAGTAATTACCTCTGGATTGCAAGAGGAAGTAGGTGAGGTTTGTTGGTTTTTTTTTTTACACTGAAAGCTTTCTATCTGTTCGTCCCAGCTCTGGGGAAGCCAGCCAGCCAAGAGGCGTTCCGGACAGCTGCAGGGGCAACCTGTGTCCTTGGGGGTTTACTGGTGGGTCTGAGCGAGCCCTCATTGTGGGCCCAGTCCCCGCAAGGTTGTACCTGGGGAAGTAGCACCTCCCCTGGACGTCCTGGAGCACCAGGAACTCCTTGTTCCAGTGCTGCCTGGGCCACCTCAGAGCAGCAGGTTTTCTCCTCACAGTTGTTGTGGGTTTGGGTTGCTGCCTGCCCCCCCTCCCCCCAGAGGCCTTACTGGGAGGCCTTACCAGGCTGCAGGCTGGGGAGGGAGCTGGCAGCGGGGTGTCATGGCCAGGGGCGTTGGGTGGGTCAGCATGGGTGGTGCGTGTGGCTTGGGGTCGTGGTCAGTGTCTGGGGTCCAGCTGGTGCTGTCACGCCCAATGGGGGCCTTGCTGTCGTGATCTAGGCAGCGGGGTGTGCTCGGGAGAGCTCTGGCCGTCCGGTCGGGAATCTTTCCGCCGTGGAGGAAGGGTCCGCCAGGCCCGAGACCTGGTAGGTGCAGAAGGCCCTACCTCGGGCAGCTCCGTGTCTGCCCATCCCCGTTTGGGAGCTTTGGGGGGCCTGTGCTGGGCGATGGCCCAAGTGCCCATCCTACAGATGAGGAGGTGAGGCCTGAGTGACCTCCAGTAGGAAGACCTATGCTCCCTGGGCTCCTCTGGCCCACAGGGGCTGCGAGTACCCATCTCCTCTCCTGGCCTCAGCCCCTCCCTCCTGCCCTGTCTTCCACAGGAGCTTCTGGTCCAGGCTGAGCCCACGCCCGCCTTTGTAGCGCGGGGCTCCATGCAGAGGGTCGGTGGGACTCTCCGGGAGAGTGGCTGGTAGCAGCACTTCCTTCTCCGAACCCCATGCGTCCCCTGGTACCCGGCACGGTCCACGGATGTGCGCCCGCCCTGCTGTCACGCAGCCCTTCCTGTAAGCCCCTTTCAGTGAGCGGCAGAAGCCAGGTTGCTCGGAACAGACCGCGGTGCTTAAATTCCAGAGGGCGAGCCCCTCCCCTCACCGCGGAGACCCAGCCTGCAGAGCCCGTGCAGAGTGCGTGCGGGGCGGCAGGAGGTCCCAGCAAGTGCAGATGTTGCAGTGCCTGAGCACCCCTGGTGCGGGACTGCTCTCCCCCGGTGCCCCCGCCAGCAGCCCGTCCTTTGGAGAACAGAGAGCTGCCCACCGTCCTCCCGCTGTTCGGAGCCTCTCCTGCCAGTGGCGGGCAGGGGCACCCAGGTGCTGGATCTGGTCCCGGGTCATCCTGGGTCATGGTAGGATCGCTATTTAAAGGTAGAAATAGGGGCTTCTCTGGTGGTGCAGTGGTTGAGAGTCCGCCTGCCGATGCAGGGGACACAGGTTCATGCCCCGGCCTGGGAAGATCCCACATGCCACGGAGCGGCTAGGCCCGTGAGCCATGGTCGCTTAGCCTGCGTGTCCGGAGCCTGTGCTCCACAACGGGAGAGACCACAACAGTGAGAGGCCCGCGTACCGCAAAAAAAAAAAAAAAAAAAAGGTAGAAATAGATATACGGTATGTATCACAACTTTACGTTGGTCTGTGATGCACCTCAGTCTTAAAAAGTTGTTCTTGGGGACTTCCCTGGTGGCACAGTGGTTAAGAATCCACCTGCCAATGCAGGGGACACGGGTTCGAGTCCTGGTCCGGGAAGATCCCACAAGCCGCGGAGCAACTGAGCCCGTGTGCCACAGCTACTGAGCCCGTGCTCTAGAGCCCGCGTGCCACAACTACTGAAGTGCGTGCGCCACAGCTACTGAAGCCCGTGAGCCTAGAGCCCGTGCTCGGCAACAAAGAGAAGCTACTGCCACGAGAAGCCCGCGCACCACAACGAAGGCCTAATGCAGCCAAAAGTGGAACTTCCGCCCTCTTGAATGAGGGGACAGCCCTGCCTGGTGTTGGGGGCCAGGCCGCTCCCCCGCCAGCCCCCTGCAGGACGTAGGGTTGCAGGGCAACGTCGCTCACTGTGGGGTCTTGGTGAGTGTTTGCGGTGCCCCCTTGTGGCCATGCCCGTCATGGGGGGCTCTGCTCGCTGTGGTTCCAGAGCTTGGCTGGTAGGCACGTGGCAGAGCTCTGCTGGGCGCCCAGTGGGTGACCCAGCCGGGACCGCAGGGCAGCTGGCTGGGGAGTAGGCTGAGATTAAGAATCCCAGGCAGAGAATTCCGGAAAGACTGGGGGCTTTCGTGGGGGGACGGTGGGGTGGCGAGGGCTGAGGTTGGGGGAGGTGCCTGGGGACACGTGCAGGCCCCCTTCCTCGTTGCTTCTAGAACAGGCCTTGGGTGTCATTTCAGGGGGCCACGCTGGGAGACTGGTGTCTTTACAGAAACTTGACCGTGCTGTGTGCCAGGCCGCACCGTCTCGGGGATCACCCACATGGACGGGCTGGCCTTGAAGCCAGCCGCTCGCGTAGCTTAACCCGAGCGGGCCGGGAGGGCCCAGGTCAGTGCCGATAGCTCCCAGGACCCCTTGTGCCACCCTGTGCGCCTCTTGCCCCACCAGTGCCCCACCTCCACCTTTGCTCTCACACTTGCACGGGGGCAGTTTGGGGAGCTCCCGCCCTGGCCTGGGCCCTCCCTCGGACTGCCGGCCCTCAGTCATGAGCTGCTTGTTTCCTGAAGCTGCAGCCATGGGTCTAGCGGGAACCTGCATGAGGGACTCTTTCTAGAACCAGGTCTCTCCCCTCGGCACTGTGGGCGTTGGGGCCGGGTCATTCTCTAGGGCAGCCCCGTCGTGACAGCCGCAAACATCCCAGGCGCTGCGCGGTGTTAGGGCGGCAGGATCAGCCCGGCGAGCACCCCAGCTGGGTGTTTCCTGCACTCCACAGCCTGCTGTGAGGGCCCGGTGGGTGCCCGTTTCAGGTGCTCCCTGAGTGCGTCTCTGGGCCTCCACAGGCCCACCTTTGCCCCCAGGAGCTGGAAGTCTGTGGAAGCAGGTGGGGAGGGGACCGGCAGAGGGGAGGCCCGGAGGGATGCGGCTCATGTGGACTGGATGTGGTGGCCGGCCAAGGTCCCCCCATGGGGCAGTGTCTGCCCCCTCACCTCGGGCCGCCCTGCTGCTCGTCCAAGGGTGACCCTCATCCTCCCTCCTGGTTTTGCCCCTGGCCTCCAGGCTGCTGCCTGGGGAGTTGGAGCTTCCTCTGTGGCCAGATGAAGGGGGCAGAGCCAATCAGGAGACCGTCTCCCCTGGACGCTCCACTGCCTTCCCTCCAAAGCTGGGGCTCCAGCCCGGCCAGTCCCCACGCGCCCCTGGGTAGTGCCCCTCACCCAGGCAGGCTGCAGGGCGCGCCCGGCGCCTCTCACACCCCAGCCTAGGCTTCCCCGTCTGAAATGGTCATGACAGTACCCAGCTTGCGGGCGGTGCGGAGTATTTTGGAGGCCCAGGTGTCTATCAGGCTCCCCAGCCCTGGTCCGCAAGACAGACAGGATGTAAGCCGTGTGGATGGTGGACAGTGTGCTGGTACCTGGTTGAAAAGTAGAAAGCAACAGGTGACGCTCCGTTTACGTCATTTAATTTTGTTTTCTGAGGTATGATCATTGAAACGTTAATTGGTGTGAGAAGTTACTGTTGAGGTGGCTTATGTCCTTCCTATTGGGTATATATCCATACTCGTGGCTCATCACCATTTGGAAGCTAAGTTTTCATCGGAAACGCTTGATTTTAACAAATACACGGACTTGAGTAGAAAACATCAGTGCCTTTGGCAATGTGAGTCCTGGCAGAGGCTGTCTGCGCTGCTGTCAGTCATGGCCACGTGTAGCTGATAACAGTGTGGGGTGCCCAGTGAAATTTTAGTTTCAGACAAACCACCGAAAATTGCTTAGTATAAATAGGCCTCAAATAGCGCATTGGACATACTTGTAGTAGAAGTTATTAGCTGCTTATCTAAATTTCCGTGTCAGCTGGGCGCCCTGTGTTTTTATCTGTGTCTGGCCACCCCGGGCTGGTGGCAGCCTTCCATCGGGGGCTCGGGGCTGTGTTGGCCTCAGTGGGTTGGGGCCGGTGGCCGGCCTTGAGGTGTGGAGGGGGACCTCTGCAATGAGGAGGTGGTGCTCCCAGGCGGCTGCAGGCCCTGCCCCGGCCTCCGCATCTGGGGGTGGGCTGGGCATCTGGTGACTCTGATGCAGCCTCTGGGCAGTGGAGGCGCTCCAGCTCGCGGCCAGTCTGGGGGACCAAAGTCAGGGTGCTGCTTGCTCGCTGAGCGGGGCCAGAGGCCAGCGGGGCAGTTCTGGGGCGAGAAGGGAGCTCCTGAGTGTGCCCAGGTGAGCGTGAGCCCGTCCTGGGCCATTGTGGGGACACCTCTGCGCCCCTGGGGCCTTGTCCCGGGCTGCTGGGAAGGACCGAGGCCGTGAGTCAGCCCTTCCTCCTCTCCCCACCTTCTCGCCGGTGTCTGCGTCTCTTACTTCCTGTGGGCACGAACCCCTTGTCCTCTGAAGGATTTATTGCGTGTCTGTCACAGAAGCTGCTTCAACTGGTGGGAGGGGGAGGCGTGGCTCTGGCAGCTGCACGTGCGTCGGACTTTGATCTGCGCTGGACAAGCCCTGTTCTCTGGGCTGCCTGCCAAGCCTCACGCCCTGTGCCCCTCCAGACAGCTCTGTGGAGATGCCACACACGCCCCCGGTTTTAGCTGAGGTACGACTCCCAGACCATGCAGTTCGCTGGAGAGTACACCTTGGTGGTTTTAGTGTATTCACAAATTGTGCAGCCGTCACTAAAATCATTTCCAGAACATTCCATCACCCCCAAAAGAACCATGTCCCCATGAGCAGTCACTCCCCAGCCCATGACAGCTACTCACCACTCTCTGTGTCCGTGGATCTGCCTGTTCTGAACATTTCCCATCAGTGGAGTCGCACCCTGTGTGTCCTGTGTCTGGCTTCTCTCACTGAGCATCGTGGTCTCACGGTCCATCCACGTGGTAGCGAGTGTCAGGGCTTCACTCCTTTTCGTGGCTGAGTGATGTTCCTGTGTGTGGAGGGACCACATTATTTATTCACTCCTCAGTTGATGGACATGTGGGTCATGTGTACCTCTTGGCCGTCATGAGTCATGCTGCTGTGGATGTGCAGACACAGGTGTGCGTGGACGTGTTCTCAGTTGCCTCAGGTGGACACGGAGTAGGTCGAGTGGGGACTGCGTGTTTAACTTTTGAGGAACTGCTGCTTGTTTTCCATGGCGGCTGCACCACCTTCTGCCCCACCCGCCATGGGTGAGGGTCCCGTTTGTCCACGTCCCCACCAGCTTCCTCTCCAGGTTCTGTGTCCTGGCCTCTCCCAGCATCTTTCCTGTCCTGGGTTGGGGTCTGTCCTTTGTGGTGGTGTCTGTCTCCTCAGAGCCTGGGAACCCTGGCCGGTTTTTGGAAGACCATTCTCCCACTGCCCTGCACTTTCCAGAATGCCAGCCCTTTGGAGCATGTGGGCGCTGGGGCTGGTCCTGCCCTTTGACATCACAGACAACGGGCTGGCCCGTGGACTTCGGTCCTGGCGCCCTCGGCTGCTCTCCTCTGAGCAGGCGTGTCCAGTGCCTGGAGTGACCGGCAGGCCCCAAAGGGCCAGGTGGCCCCCCCAGTTGTGATACCACAAAACCACTGTCCTCTCGTTGGTGTTTTCAGTAGCAAAAGCCACACGCACATTGAGGAGAATGGCCGTTACGACAAAGCGTGGGAATGTCTTAAGAGCTTGCTCAGAATCTAGGAGGTGGGCACCAGCCACGCGTTGGTGAAGTCCTTCCAGACCGCTGAACAACACGGGCGTGTTTGTAAGCGGGTCCAGCGACACGCTGTGGACGGACCCGTCGGGATTGGCTGCGGGTTTCCTCCGTGTGGGGTAGAGAGACCGTCTCAGGCTGCGCCATGGGAAACGAAGCCCTGTGGGCCTCAGGCAAGCTCCTGGTGCACCAGGTCCAGGTGGGGGGTTGGGGAGGGAGGACCGTGCAGGCTCCAGCCTGGATGCAGGAGCCTGGCCCATTGGGCAGGCGCTGGGCCTCCTTCCCAGAGGCAGCTGCCTCGTGATGCCCCCGGCCCTGAGGGGAGGGCCCGGGTCTTTGTCCCTGACTCCTCACCCGGTGGGGGGCTGGCCGGACGGGTGGGCTGGTGGGTGTGGTTTTCTGGCGAGTTTGCAGGTGCTCTGGGGGGCCCCTTAATGTCCTCCCTCGTGTGTCTCTCCGGCCCCTGCGTCTGCGTGTCCCCCTCCACCCCAGCAACCCCGCTTCCGTGCCCAGCCGGGGCTCCGCGTGAGGCTCCGTGCTGAGAACCCTCTTCCCCACCCTTTCCCCCGCCCTGCTCCTGAGCTCAGGAAAGTTTGCACCTGCTGGCAGGGGCAGGGAAGGCACAGAGGAGCCCCTGGGCTGCAGTCTGGCTTCCTTGCTGTGGAAACGCGGAGGCCGCTTCTGAGGGCCCCGACGTGCCTCTCCCAGCACCTGGCCTGGGAGCCCAGGTTTCCATCGTTTCCATCGGCGCACGTGTCCCCGCCCCACGCTCTGGCCCTCAGAGGCCTTCACGTTACTTCCCTGCTCTGCCCCTCGTGCTCTCGGACCCTTTTCAGCAAGTAGCCGCCATGTTCCCCCCGGACCTGCTGTGTCCCTGGGGAGCGCGTTGGGTGGATGGGCTGCCGTCGATGGCAGTGAGCGCCGTGATGCTCTTTGAGGGGCTGGGTGGGTGACATTGGAGTGAGGACTGGAGTGGGTGCTGGGTGGGTACTGGGGGAGCTGCTAGAGGAGGTGGAGGTTGTTTTTTTTTTTTTTTTTTTGCGGTACACGGGCCTCTCACTGTTGTGGCCTCTCCCGTTGCGGAGCACAGGCTCCGGATGCGCAGGCTCGGCGGCCATGGCTCATGGGCCCAGCCTCTCCGTGGCATGTGGGATCTTCCCGGACCGGGGCACGAACCCGTGTCCCCTGCATCGGCAGGCGGACTCCCAACCACTGCGCCACCAGGGAAGCCACGGGGTTGTTTTTTAAATAGACTTTTTTTTTAAAGTTATTTATTTATTTATTTTGGCTGCGTTGGGCCTTAGTTGTGGCACGTGGGATCTTTCACTGCGGCGCGGGCTTCTCTCTTAGTTGTGGCGCATGGGCTCCAGAGTGTGTGGGCTCAGTAGGAATCGAACCCGCGTCCCCTGCATCGGAAGGCGGACTCTTACCCACTGGACCACCAGGGACGTCCCTAAACAGACTTTGTTTTAGAACAGTTTTAGATTTACAGAGAGGCTGTGAATCAGTTCAGAGGGTCCCCGTGTGCCCACGACCAGCCCCTCAGCACCTCCTGCAACCCAGCTGATGGGCCCGTGTTCATATGTCATCCTCAGCCAGAGTCCATGCTGCCCCACATCCTCTCTACCCCACGTCCTCTCTGCCCCAGGCCCCCGGGCTGTGCTGGTGTCGCCCGCTCTCCTGGGGTGGGGGGCATGGCCGTCTCCCTGTCTCTGTCTCCTCTCCTCACAGGGCACCCGTCACAGCTTCAGGCCCACCCTCGTTTGCAGATAAGGTCACAGTCCCAGACTCCAGGGGTGGGACGTGTCTTTGGGGGACACAGCTCAGCCCCCTCCTGGGACCGATATGGGGCTGCAGTGCAGGCACAACTGACCTGAGCACCCAGGACGAGGGGGCACGCAAGGCCTGTCATGTGGGCTGGGATGGTGCTGCCCCCTCCACGGGCGGCTAGCTCACTGCGAAGGTGTGGACAAGGCCTTGGTGGAGGGGCTGCAGGGAGAGGCCAGCCTCCGCGGTGATGGAAGGTTCCAGACCTGCTCGTCCAGGACAGTGTGCGGCAGCCCCGGCGGTGCTGAGCTCCTGGCACGTGCCTGGTGCCACCGAGCGCGCTTCTGTGTGTTTGCCTTCTGTGAATGCGTGGCCCGTGTCCTGGGGCAGGACGGCCAGTTGTGCCCGTGTGGCCGGCCCGGCCCTGTCTCTGCGCCTCCAGTTGTCTTGTGTTCCACCTGGCATCATGTGGGGTTTGGACGCCCGCCGTCCCCGTGATCGGACTCCTTCTGTGTCCCTTCCCGCCCTCCCCGACCCCCGCCTGTTCTCCTTTTAGCTCTCTGTCGGGATGCTTTTAAACGTGCCCAGACGCAGCGAGAACAGGCCAGTGAGCCCGTGGCCCGGGCCCACCCGTTCCCAGCATTGCGAGCGATGCAGCACCTCAGCTCGTTCCAGGTGCTGTGTCCAGGGGTCACTGCCGAGCACTCCTCCGGTAGGTTCTCGAGTCGCCCCTGCACAGAAGCGCCCGGTGACTTCTGGGCTGAGGCTGTGGGGTCTGTCGTGAGAACGTTTCAAGTCTGTGGAGAGGTTTGAAGGAAAGCGCTGTCAGTTCCCCAGTCCTCCTGGGCTCGCCTGTAGCTTGGCTGTGCACCTGTGCGTCTCTGCCCACACTTGCTCTTCATGACCCCGAGCCTGCGGCTGCCCCCGAGCGTGAAGTCTGGCCCCCTTCCACCCCTTTCTCCAGGGGGCGCAGCGTCTGGGCAGCAGCCGGCTTGTGCCGCACACGGACTTTTCCTCGTGGCTGCTGAGAAGGTGATGCCGGGCTGCGCCTCGGCGTGCTCCAGCATTGCTGGTGGCGGTTACCTGCAGCCTCCGCCGGGTGGGGTGCCCCTTCCTCTCCCGTCTCCTCAGGTCGCGTTCCCTTGTCTGTCAGTCAGTGTGTTGTGACCCATTTCTGCCTAATTCATTTAGGTGTCGACCTCGTCCCGGGGGCTGGTCACTGTTTTAGGGCCACTTCCTAGCTCTGTGCTGTAACTCCACGTTGCGGTGACCTCAAGCTTCTAGGCTGCGGCCCCAGGGCCGGCGCGTCTCCAGGGTCCGGGTCCCTCTTGGGGAGCAGTGCATAGGCACCAAGACCTGACGCTCGGCGTGCTCACGGCTGCTGGGGTGCCAACCCCGGCTCTGGGTGACCCTGGGGAGGAGGCCCTCCCTACACGTGTCACCAAGGCCCCGTGGGACGGAAACGGGCTCAGCCTGATGGAGGGACACGTGTGTCCGGAGGTGCCTCAAAGGGGGCCGCAGCCACGATCCCACCAGAGTCCCGGCACTTCCCAGGCGGCACCCACCAGGGCCTGCCGTGTGCGGTGGAGCCAGGCAGCCTCCGAGGGGCCGCCCCCAGGAGAGAGGCTGCCCATCTGCGCCCCAGACTGGCCCTGCCTCTGGGCCAGGGCTGTGCCTGTGATGTCGGCCAGGGACTGTGACATCACTGGGTAGAGGCGCTCAGACAAGGGGGTTCCCGGGGCCTCCGTGAAGGGGACCTGGCCCAGGCCCTGACGAGATGGAGGACCCCCCAGAGAACACGGCAGGTAACTCACCTGAGCTGGAAGGCAGGCCAGGGGCCGCCTGGGGACTGGCCTGGGGGGCAAGAGTGGGTCGTCGGGGCTCAGCGGGGCCTGTGGAATTTAAGTTGGCCATGGGGGCCTGAGCAGAGCCCACACCCCTGGAGGGCCTTCCCTGCATGGGGGGAGAGTCCAGGTGCCCCTGGGAGGACCTGAGGGCCATGTTGGTTGGATCGAGACTGGCTTTGTTTTAGGGTTGGGTCAAGGACTGGGTACACCGCCCCCATGATGAGTTTTAGCTTCGGCGCTTGCGCCGGGGCTGGCATCACACACACCTGCCTCCTGGTCCCCCAGGTGTGCCGGGGGGCACCTGCAGACGCCCAGGCTCCTGGCAACGTTTGGCTCTGGTTTTAGCCCTGTGTCCACTCTCTGTTACCCCTGCTCCCCCCAGGTCAGTGGGGGACTCGCTCTTGCCATCCCCCCTCAGGCCCCAGGAGGGGACCCAGGATAACCATCCTGTGGATGGTGGGGCGACCCCTCCGTGCGCGCTGCGGGTGGCTGCTCTCGTTTGCGGGGTGAGCAGGGCTGGCGTCCTGTCCCTGGGAGGCTCAGGGTCTAGGGCTCCTCCCCCGCCTCCCCGTGGTGGCCACACGCCTGCCTGTTGTCAGGAGGCGGATGGGGCCGTAGGCCTGCCCTGCTGCTGTCGGCCCGGCTGGGTGAGCTGCGGTGGGGCCTCTGGCGTCGCGTGTGGGCTGCGGGCCAGGGTGGGGAGTACACACGCCAGAGTCTCTGATTTTGTCCTTGGCTCCCCGCCGGGAGCCCCGTGGACATCGGGGCGTGGGGGCCAACACGGTGCGCCTAGCACCGCAGCCCCTGTCGACGCGGGCTGTGCCCTGGCTCTTGGCTCACACAGGGCTCCTTCCCTGCTGTGCCCGGTCATGCCCGTCTCTGCATGGCGCCTCCTGGACTCTCGGCCCACCGGCTGCCGCAGGTGTGCTTGCGAACGTGCCTCTCCGCGCTGGCTGGAGGGCCCCCTGCTGGACAGTGTGACCGGGAGAACAGGCCTGCTGCTGGGGGTTGTGGCCGGGAACCCACTGCTGCCCGAGCCCTGGGCACGGAGTAAGCGCTCACCTAACACAAGCCATCCTGGGAGGCGGCAGAGGAGAAGGGTCTGCCGAGGGGAGTGTTGCCGGACCCTGAGGCTTGCGTCCTGCAGGGTCTGGGAGTGAGGGCCTGGGAGTGAGCACCTGGGGGTAGGGGCGCTTCTGAACAAGCCCGAGGGGGCGTGTCTCGTGGCTTTGGGGCCGTCAGAGGTTCTGTGAGCTCGGAAGGGTTTGCACCTGGGGACGTGAGGCCAGGCGGAGGCGAAGGCCGTGCCTCTGTGGATCTTGGGCTGGGGCCGAGAGCACGTCCCGCCTGGCCTGAAAGCGGGGGTCGCGGCCCGGAAAGGAGGCCTGCTAGGGAGCCAGGTGCCGGTGGCGGGGCACGGGCTCCCAGGCGGGTGGGCTTGGAGTACAGAGGAGTGGGGCCCTGGGAGGGGTTCCTTGTGTGTGCTGTGGGGCTGGGCGGTGTCAGGGCCCCCCGCCCCATAAAAGCTGCTTGCACAAAGCGGGACCCAGACATGAATCCCTGCCCGCGGGGGTGCGTGGGTCGCGGCGGTGGGACGCGGGACGGCGAGGCGCCCGCCCCGCACTGGCGCAGATGCGCCCAGTCCTCCTGGCCTCGTCTGCGTGGAAACCACCCTCAGAGGTTCCTTAAGAACCTCGGCGCTCGTCCCCTCCCGCTTGTGTGTGCGTCCCCCTGAGCTCACGGCCCCGTGGTGGCCTGCTGCTGGCGTCTGCCTGCCCTGCACCCTGGCTGCTTCTGCCGCTTGCAGGCGGGAGTGCCTGGCGGGAGTGCCTGGCGGGAGTGCGCGGGGCATCCTCGGGGAGTGGAGCCGAGGAGTTGGGAGATCGCAGGGCTCAGCTTTTAATCTTTGAAATTCCCGTGGGTTTTACATCCACCTCTGGTGTGCCTGCGTGTGTGTGCACAGGCATGTGGTGGTTTGTTTTTTTTGTTGTTTTTTTGATTTATTTTTGGCTGCATTGGGCTTTCTCTAGTTGCGGCGAGTGGGGGCTACTCTTCACGGTGGTGCGCAGGCTTCTCACTGCGGTGGCTTCTCGTTGCGGAGCAAGGGCTCCAGGTGCGTGGGCTTCAGTACTTGTGGCACGCAGGCTCTAGAGCACAGGCTCAGTAGTCGTGGCACACGGGCTTATTTGCTTCACGGCATGTGGGATCTTCCCAGACCAGGGCTCGAACCTGTGCCCCCTGCATTGGCAGGAGGATTCTTAACCGCTGCGCCGCGAGGGAAGTCCCCAGGCATGTGTTTTTAATTTCTTTCTGACAAGAAAGAAAATCCGGCTGGAAACCACCCTTAAGTATCCATCAGCAGGGTGGCCTGTAGATTTTGGTGTTCCCTCTCTATGGAATCTGGGAGGACTTCAGCAGAATGAATGAGGGTAGCGTGTCCAGGCGTGTGGTCCGGGCACAAGGTGCCCAGGGTGTACAGGGCACGGGTTCGCTGCGTGTGTGCAGGTCTTGAAACAGCAGACGCAGGCGGCTGGGCACCAGGGGTGGTGGCCTCAGTTTTCTGCAGGAATCCCACGCCGGCTGGTTCCCATCTCAGGGAGTGTTTGCCTCCTGCCCGGTTCTGCTCCATCTGGCCTCTCGGCGGCTCCAGAAGTGAGTCGTGTGCAGTCTCCCGTGTGGTCAGGCATCTGGCCGCTCTGAGCCTGGCTCCACCTGGTCCCTGTGCGCACCTCCCCCACTGCTGGGTGCCTTTTCCACAGGCACCCGTGAGATGAGCGCGTGTCCGGCGCTGGCACGGGCTCTGGGGGCAACGCGTGCCCGGAGGTGAAGCAGGACCCCCACGCCCCGGGCAGCTGTCCTAAAGCTGGGCGGCAGCAATGCCGGGGGATGCGGAGGGCGTGGGCGGGCGCAGGAAGGGGGCAGCTCTTCTGGCAATTAAAATAGAACTTCCACCTGACCCAGCAGTTGCAGCCTAGGTCCGAGCCGGGAGACAGCACTCGCCTCCTGGGGGTTGTACACAAACGCCCCGGCCGCACAGTTCACCGCAGCCCAAAGGTGGGCACAGCCCGGGTGTCCTCCTGTGGATGAGCGTGCCCTCCACACGTAGCAGCATCACTCCGCCACAAGAAGGACAGAAGCCCTGACACTCGTGGACGGACCCTGAGAACACGATGCTCCGTGAGAGAAGCCAGACACAGAAGGACCCACGGTGTCCGATTCCACTGATGGGAAACGTCCAGAACAGGCAGATCCACAGACACAGAGAGTGGGTTCGTGGTTGTCAGGGGCTGGGGAGGGGGAGGAGGTGACTGCTGATGGGGACGGGGCTTCTTGTTGAGGTGATGGAATGTGCTGGAATTTGAGGTGATTGTAGCACAACTCTGCAAGCATAAGCTGTGGTTCAGTAAGAACCGTTGAACTGTCCACTTTATTTATTTTGGCCTTGCCGCGCGACATGTGGGATCTAGTTCCCTGACCAGGGATCGAACCTGGAGCCCCTGCATTGGGGAGCATGGAGTCTTAGCTACTGGACCAGTGGGGAGGTCCCACTATTTCCTTTGTTTTTAATGTAGTTATTTCCTTGTAAGTTTGTAACAGCTGTTCCCAGTTGACTCCCAAATTCCTGATGGTGAACAGCTGTCCGCCCCCCCACCCCCCGCAGGGAACTAACCGCTTACAGGTGGGGAGCGGCCTGGCCCGTGGCGTCGGAACCCCTGAGACGCCGAGGGTGTGGGGAGTGGCCTGCTCTGTTAAGGGCCCGGATTCTGGGCCACGCCCCTCCCTGCCTGCCTTTGGGCCTGCAGTGCCCGTGTGGCGTCCCCTTGGCTCAGATCCATCTCCTGCGAGTGCAGCCGGTGAAGGTGGAGACAGACGGGTGGCCGCCCGAGCAGGGGCACCGCTTGGCCAGCGACCAGTGTGTCGTCTACAGGCGCGGACAGCGCTGCTCGGGCGGGGGCGCGCGGCCCCGGGCCGGCCCCTTGCTCAGGTGGCGCGGCTGCGGTGCCGGGGTGTCGGCTGGTGGGAACCCCAGGCAGTGGCGGAGCTGGGCGCACGGTTCTTGTTGGGGTCGCATTGTCCACACACACCGTCCATGTGGTTGGGAAGCTGCCGGCCTTAAATGGTGAGGTTTGTCCTGAAGCCTGGGCCCCTGCCTGTCTGGGCATCTCCTGGACTCCCAGGCTCTGGCTGCTCCGGCCCTGCACGCCCCCCTGGGCAGCGATGACCTGCGTGGGTGCCGAGCATGGACTGGTGTGTGCACGCGTGTGTGAGCATCTCCCCACCCCGTCCTGCCGGCTGTGGGCCTGCCTCTAGGCGCATGGCCAGAGGCCCCCTCATTTGGGCCTGTCCTCGGCCTGCGACTCTTGGCACCTGTGCCGTCGGTGACACACGGTTGCTGGCTGGCCCTTCCGAGCATCAGGCCCTCGGTGGTAGGCGGGGGCGCTGGGGGCCATGTGGGAGGCCAGTTGGGGGCTCGGGCACCCACGGGGGTGGGAGGCGACCCCCTCATCACCCCCCCCCAGGGCACCGGGCCTCAGTGCTGGTCCTGCCACAGCCCGCCGGGGGCTCCCCCGGGTGCCTTCATGGGTTGTGGATGAGCTACAGCTGGGCCGCCTACCTGGCGTCAGGGCCCTCACCTGGCCTCACCTCCCCCCCACCCCTGCAGGCATTCGGGGGCGTGGCCTCCACCAGGTGTCAGCCCTTGAGTGCTTGGTGGGGAGGGGAGCACAGGTGTGAGCCTCGCAGTGGCCAGTCTGGGCCCGAGGGGAGCTTGGGCAGTCAGAGGGCGTGGGGAGGTGTCATAGGAGCAGGTTAGTGTTTTCTTTCTAAAGCGATTCCTGTGGCTTTGGCGTGAGAATTGGCCAGAGGGGACAAGAGGAGGCGAGGGCCTGTAGGAGGGCCTGTGACCCTCGTGAGAGGAGGAGGTGGCTTGAGAGGCTAGGCCAGCTGGCAGGGGAGAGCCCCGTCCGTCTGAGCTGCAGGGTGACTGGTCCACGTGGTGCGGGGAGGAGGGAGAAGCCGGCACCACAGACAGACCTTGGGAGGGTATCCCCACCCCCCAGCTCGGGTGGCCAGCCCCTCCCTGTAACCTGGAGGGCTATCGGGGTGCCCACCGTTCCCTCCACAGCCCCAGCTTTCTGCTGGAGAGGCCAGGCCGGACTCGCCTTGGGGGCGCGTGTCCAGCCAGCCCCGTCAGGCTCACAGCCCATCTGCCCGCACTCGGGGCCCTTGCAGCCCCTCCTGCCCTCTCACTCTCCTGCAGCAGCAGCCGGTCACCCATCTGTCCACAGGGTCACGGGCTCCTGGAACGAGGCCCAGGGACGTTGATGTCACCTGGATATTGGGCAGGGGTGGGGTGGGGGAGAGGCAGCTCGGAGGCCCCCCAGGTCTGTGGCAGGGGCCTGTCTCCTAGCCTCGGGCACTTTCTGCTCTGCACCTGCCCTCTTCGGAGGAGCAGTGCTGGGGCCTCTGTTGCTCAACTAGGTGTCTCCTCTCCCAGCACAGCCGTCCTCTAGCCTGGGGTGGGCCGGCAGGCGGCACGTGGAATTCTCGGAGGCCCGAGCCTCCCTCCCCTCTGCCCCCAGAAGGTCACAGGTTGCACGAGCCTCCCTCCCCTCTGCCCCTAGAAGGTCACAGGTCGCACCTGCATATCAGAGATCTTTCCAGAACACGGTCCCGCCACCACTTAACGCCCAGTCCCGGGTCCCCTGCCAGGCTGTGCTCTGGGCCCCGGGGCGCGTGGCGGGCGGGCGCATCGCGGCCTTCTAACTCGTGCCTCTGTTTCTCCTGCAGCCGAGAGCCACGAGATTTGAGCTCCCGGGACCCGTCAGCAGCATGTGTCCTCCCCCCATGCGTGACCCCAAGGCCACCGAGAAGAGCGCTGCGGCCGGGCCCTCGCGAGCGCCCGCGTCTCACTAGCAGGAGCCCGCCGGGCGCCATGGGGTGCTAGCCCTGAAGAGCCGCCGCGACCACAGGTCTCCGTGGAGCCGGGATTTGCACGGCAGCAGAGTCACCGTGGAGAGGCCAGGGTACCACAAACTTATGGATTTTGACAAGAAAGGAGGGAAAGGGGAGTCGGAGGAGGGCCGGAGAATGTCCAAGGCCGCCGGCCGGAGCAGCCACGGCGTCCGGAGCTCGGGGACCAGCTCGGGGGTCCTGATGGTGGGCCCCAACTTCCGAGTCGGGAAGAAGATAGGCTGTGGCAACTTCGGGGAGCTCCGGCTAGGTGAGCCCCGCTCGTTCACTTCCGGGGACGCGGGGGCGGGGGTGGACGTGAGGGCTGGGAACGCAGGTAAGCGCGTGTGGGTTTCTGTTCCCTGCCCCCGGAGGAGGCTCTGCAGAGGGCTGGACCCCGACAGCTGTGGGGCGGTTGTGCCAGGGGCCCCAGGCCCACAGAGCTCAGGAGGCTGGTGACGCGGAGGTGGGGGTCCAGGGGCATCTCCTGCACAGCACTTAGTGGTTGGAGCTTAGTGGTGGGCGACCCCCAGCCCCCGTCCAGTGGTCCGTGTCTGTCTGTCGGCTGGTGTTGCTGGTGTCTGACATGCCCAGCGGCCTGCGAGGCCGGGAGAGGCCTGTCCTGAGCCTGAACCTTGGCCATGCCAGAGGCGCTGGGATGGGATCAGCAGCGGGTCCTCACTGCCCTGGGCTCTGGGTCTGAGCCAGTGGACTGCCAGCAGCAGGGGCCCAAACTGCTCACGGGAAGGGCGGAGATGTGGGAGAGACAGGCGCCTCCCCCGGGTGCGGGGCCCCGCGTGCCCAGCCTGATCTGTGCTGCACGGTGGCCGACTCTTCAGCTTCCCCGACGGGGCTTCTGCGCCCCAACCCTGCTGCCCCATTAGTGTGTGCACGTATGTGTGCCCACACGCACACTGGCTGGCACACGCACACTCACGTCCCCTGGCCCAGTCCTGTCCTACAGCCTGGGGGTACCCCTTGTGGCTTTGGGGACCCAGATGGCTGTCCTGGGTTCTGGCCTTGGCATTGGGAGCCGCAGCCTAAACAGCACAGGTCTGGGTAAACAGATGGTGGAGCGTGCGTTGGGGACTGCGGGGGTAGTGGCTTTTGGCTTACAACGCTCTTTAAGGATCGAGGTTTGGTTGTTGCTCCACACCTCAGTATGCGAAACCCGCGGTGCAGGGGCTGACTGTGCTGGTTGTGCTGTGGGGTTTTCTGTCAGGGGCTGGAGCCCGCGGTGCAGGGGCTGACTGTGCTGGTTGTGCTGTGGGGTTTTCTGTCAGGGGCTGGAGCCCGCGGTACAGGGGCTGACTGTGCTGGTTGTGCTGTGGGGTTTTCTGTCAGGGGCTGGAGCCCACGGTACAGGGGCTGACTGTGCTGGTTGTGCTGTGGGGTTTTATGTCAGGGGCTGGAGCCCGCGGTACAGGGGCTGACTGTGCTGGTTGTGCTGTGGGGTTTTCTGTCAGGGGCTGGAGCAGCTGCAGATTTCGGTATCCTTGGGGGCTCCTGGAAGCATTCCCCTGGAGGCTGAGGGGCAACTGTGTTCTTTCCTGCCAGGCTCCTCCGGCTCAGTGCCTGTGGTTTTCTGGGCCTGCAGTTAGTCGCTGTTTGTTACTCTGTCCATCTGTATGACTGCACCCCATTTTGTTCGTGCGTTCTCCTGCTCAGGGACCTTTGGCTGTGCCCAGATTTGGGGTGTTGTGAATAAAATTGCCCTGAGCACCTTTCTTCAAGTCTCGTGTATGAGTGTTTTCATCAAAGTGCTGGGTCACGTGTGCTTATGAGAAACTGCCAGGCTGGTTTCCAAAGCAGTCGTACCCCTTTGAACTCCCGCGGGCAGCGTGTGAAGGTTCTCAGTATCCCACATCCTCATCAACACTTGGAGTTGTCAGGCTTTTCCACTTGGAGCGTGCTAGCGGGTGTGAAGTGGTGCCTCACTGTGGACTTTATTTGCATTTCCCTGATGACTACTGTTGACCACTGTTCTCCTGTATATAGTGTGTCTTGTCTTGTGCCTGCTGCAAAGATTTTTTCATCTCTGGGTTCAGATGTTGATTCGGCCTTAATTTAGGTGTGTTTTTTTTTTCTGTTTATCCTGCTTTGGGTTCATTGCGCTTCTAGGGTATGTATATTAACACTCTTTTGTTAAATTTGGAAAAACTTTGCCATCATTACCTCAAATGTTCTTTCTGCCTTTGTTTAGTCTCCTCTTGTTCTCATACTCCAGTCACACATTAGGAGTGTTTGATGCTGTCCCACAGGTCCCTCAGGTTCCTCTCAAGTTTTTTTTCAGTCTTTTTTCTTTCTTCAGCCTGGATAGTTTTTACTGCCTTATTGTAAGTTCACCCTTCTTTTTCTTCTGCAGCGTCCAATATATTATTTGATACATCCACTGAATTTTTCATTTGATACACGGTATTTTTCACTTCCATTTGATTCCCTTATTTTTCTGTTGAGATTTCCCATCTGCTTGTTCATTTTGCCCATCTTTTCCTTAAAATCCTCGAACATACTTGCAATGGCTTTTTAAAAGTATATATTTATTTATTTTACTTATTTATTTTTGGCTGCATTGGGTCTTAGTTGCGGCACGTGGGATCTTTGTTGCAGTGCACGGGCTTCTCTCTAGTTGTGGCACCTGGGCTTCTCTCTAGTTGTGGCGTGCAGGCTCCAGAGCACATGGGCTCTGTAGTTGTGGTGCATGGGCTCTCTAGTTGAGGCATGTGGGATTAGTTGCCTCGCGGCGTGTGGGATCTTAGTTCCCTGACCAGGGATCAAACCTGCATCCCCTGCATTGGAAGGCAGATTCTTAACCACTGGACCACCAGGGAAGTCCCAGCTTTTTTTAAATTGAGGTATAGTTGATTTACCATGTTGTATTAATTTCTGCTGTACAGCAAAGTGATTCAGTTATACATATATTCTTTTTTAAATATTCTTTTTCATATTGGTTTATCATAGGATACTGAATATAGTTCTCTGTGCAATACAGTAGGACCTTGTATCTGCTGACGTGTTACCTAACATCTGCTAACCCCAGCCTCCCACTCCATCCCTCCCCCAACCCCTCCTCCTTGGCAATCACCAGTCTGTCCTGTATGTCTGTGATTCTGTTTCATAGATAGACTCCACATATAAGTGCTATCATATGGTGTTTGTCTTTGTCTTTCTGACTTGCTTCACTTAATATGATAATCTCTAGGTCAATCCTTGTTGCCACAAATGGTATTATTTCATTGTTTTTTATGGCTGAGTAGTATTCCACTGTGTGTGTGTGTGTGTGTGTGTGTGTGTGTGCACGTCTTTTTTCTCCATTCCTCTGTTGATGGACATTTAGGTTGTTTCCATGTCTTGACTGTTGTAAATAATGCTGCTAATGAACACAGGGGTGCATATATCTTTTTGGATTATAGATTTGTCTGGATATATGCCCAGGAGTGGGATTGCTGGATCACATGGTAGCTCTCTTTTTAGTTTTCTGAGGAGCCTGCATACTGTTCTCCACAGTGGCTGCACCAATTTACATTCCCACCAGCAGTGTAGGAGCGTTCCCTTTTGCAGTAGCTATTTTAAATGCTGTGTCTGTGGTGCCTTTGGCGCTGTTTTTCCTTCTTGCAGTGCTGTTCCTTTTTTCACATGTCTAGTGATGTTTTATTGTCTGTTGGACAATGTGGGTGCCACACGTGAGGCCTGGATCATGCTTCATCCTGGCGACTCATCATGACCCCACCAGGGACTGTTTCTCAGCTTTGATAGGGTGGGTGGCAAGCAGGCATTACTCAAGGGCTGGGGTCGCCCCCTCCCAGTGTGTGGGCTTTCTGGGTTCTCAGCCAAATGTCCGGGGGGTTCAGGGTGGCCTCCGTGCTCTGGGTGGTGGAGGCTCCAGCGTCCTCCTGCCCTGTGCAGCCCCGGCATCTCCCTTCTGCTCATGGCCCCCCGGAGGCATTCTCTGTCAGGCCTTGCAGACTCTCCCACTTTTCACACCTACTGCTGAGCTGGCTGTTGGTGAGGCTCAGAGCCTGGAGCACCCGAGGTCCCCAGGAAGCTGTAAATCCAGACTTCAGATGCCCGCATGCACGTGCACGCACACACACTCTCACCTTCAACTCATCTGGACTCCAGGACTTTGGCTTCCCCACGTGCACAGTCAAAACAGGAGGTTTCTTGACCAAGACACAGAATAAGATGACCAATTACCAGAAAGGATCAGTTAGGCATCATCAAAGTTTAAATTTCCAGAAATGTTGTTTAGAGCACGAGTAGGGGGGCTTCCCTGGTGGCGCAGTGGTTAAGAATCCTCCTGCCAATGCAGGGGACAGGGGTTCGATCCCTGGTCTGGGAAGATCCCACATGCCGAGGAGGAACTAAGCTCATGCACCACAACTACTGAGCCCGCGTGCCACAACTACTGAAGCCCGAGCGCCTAGAACCCGAGCTCTGCAACAAGAGAAGCCACCGCAATGAGAAGCCTGTGCACTGCAACGAAGACCCAAAGCAGCCAAAAATAAGTAAAATTAAATTAAAAAAAAAAAAAACACGAGTAGGCGAGCCACAGACCGGGAGGTGCTATTTGCTGAGCACCATTGGACAAAGCGCTGTTACCCAGGATGCAGGAGAAGACAACAGCTTGGTCAGCAATAAAAAAACAGGTGCTGCGATTAAAACTGGGCCAGAGATCTGAACAGACACCACCCAGAAGCAGACGGACAAGCGGCTGGGGGGCGTGGAGGGCACCTCGCCTTGTTGGCCCTGGACAGGACTTCTGCTCCGTGCGCAGCACAAGCCAGCAAACCTGCCCAAGAAGTGACAGGAAGGCCCGTGCGCAGCGTTCAGTAACGGACACTGGAGACGGGCCAGGTGTGTCCGTGCTGCGACGGACGCGCCCGGGCAGGAAGCCAGAGCGAGCCGCGTCATGCGTGTGCAGGGAACCCCAAGGAGCAGGGAGCATGTGGGGTGGCCTCTCAGGAGGTGAGGTGGTGGTGACGCTGTCTGTCCTCACGGGATCGGGGTGGCCCAGGAGCACACATTTGCCAAAGCTCATCAAATGCTGTGCGTTTCCCAGGTAAATGCCTCCTCCCAAGGGAAAAACAAGCACTAAGTACAACTCGAAGTTGATCTGCAGGCTGCAGTGTTTAGGGGGCAGGGTGCTGAGGTCTGCAACTTCCAGACGCATCTGAAAATGAGATGAACAGGTGATGGCAAACAGAACAGAGCAATCGCGGATTGTGTGACCCAGGCAGCCAGGGTGTGGGGCTCCCTGCGCCCAGCTCTTCCTGCTTTTCTGAATGTGTGAAACTTTCATCATAAAGAGTGGCGGGGAAACACAAGAGGCATGCCTGTTATTTAATGAAAATGAGGAGGACTAGATGGGCGCTTTCTTTCTCTGCCGCTGGGTGCCTTTTACTCGTAGTAACTGAAGGAGTGGAATCTGCAGGAGGGGCCCCTGCGGGCACCCCCTTCGCACAGTGGCAGTGAACAGAAAAGAGAGGTAGAAAGCTGGGAGAGGAAGAAATACAGCTGTGACCTGTCTCGGACGGCTTGATTGCCCACGTGCGGAGGCCAGAGTAGTCTTTCAGTAAACAATTAGAAAGGAATGAGTTTGATAAGGCTGCTGCATGTGCCAACACAGATCGACTGTATTTCTCTGTTGGAGCAACGACTGGAAAACAAAAATTTAAGAATAGTCCCGATCGTGTAAGAGCACCAAAACCCATCAGGTGCCTCCAGAACAGATCTCACAAAGGCCGCACACTCTACGCTGAGCAGTAAAAACATCGCCGAGTCTCAAAGGCCGCACACTCTACGCTGAGCAGTAAAAACATCGCCGAGTCTCAAAGGCCGCACACTCTACGCTGAGCAGTAAAAACATCGCCGAGTCTCAAAGGCCGCACACTCTACGCTGAGCAGTAAAAACATCGCTGAGAGAAGTTAACTCTGGAGACATGGACGGCACGGTTCTCCGCAGACTCGGGGCCACCCCTGCAGTTGTCTGGGGACCAGCTGACTCTATAGACGGGGACGGACACCAAGGCCCTGGAGGAGCTGAGGCTGAGCTGAAGATTCCAGGCCAAGCACCACAGTGATGAGACAGCCGGGATGGGCAGGGACCCGGGGGACCGACTGACAGGCATGCGGGCCCCTGACTTGGGCTTGTGGGGTCATACGCACCGGTGTCTTGGCCACCCACGGGTGGGGCAGAACGGCCTGGTGCAGCTGTCTCCCAGATTGTCCCACTGCAGTGGGATGGAGAGGAAGCTGAGGCCTCTTCCCACACTGGATCCTCTCAGAAATAAGACGCAGCAGCACGGCACTTCGGGCGTGAGGTCGCCTGGAGGAGCAGCGCACCGTGGGGCTGAGTCGGAGCTCAGGACCTGGAAAGGCGGGACGGCAGCACCGGGAGGGGCAGAGGGTGGAGCGTGTGCACAGCGCTCACCGTGCATGCAGACGGCCACCCAGGGGCTGGCCCACACTGTGCATGCAGACGGCCACCCAGGGGCTCAGCCACTGGTAGGAACTGTAGCAGGTGAACAGCTCGTGTTTTTGCAGTTTCGTGAGGTTGAGCGCCATGGCTTGTTCTCCGTGGGCACCTGGAGGTCCAGGTGGGCCAGCGATGGGCCGCGTGAGATGTCCTGCCCCAGGCATGTCTGTCTAAGCTGAGGACGCAGGTTACGCTCCCTCCTGATGGGCTCCTGGCTGGGGCCCCTGCTCCACAGCGAGGGGGCGGGGCTTGTCCTCTGGACGTGTACAGCTCAAGGCCGGAGTTCCTGGCATTGTGGAATGGGGGGCGCCTTCGGGGTCCCTAGAGGCTGGAGCGGTGAGCATAGGTCAGGTGGCGGGGGGGGGCCTCACAGAGCCTCTGGGGACGGTGGGGGGAGGGTGTGTGGGAGGGGTGTGATGTCTCCTCCAGGTTCCCTGCGGCTGGAGCTGAAGAAAGGCCTTGGGGTCACCAGGACTCTTTGTTGTGTTTTCACTTTTTTAGATGGGAGAAGTTGGAGCGTGTTGGCGTGCTGGCGGGAAGGATCCCGCAGAGGACTTGGGAGCAGCCCCGAGTGGGCGGAGGCAGGGTTGGCCTCTGGGGCGGTGCTGGAGGAGAGGGCAGGACGGCAGGGAGGGGGCCCAGGAGATGAGGGTGCGGGGGCAGATGCGGGTTCCCACGGCCGGTGGGAGTACCTTGCGGGCCCGGGAGGGATGGGCCCATCCTTTTCCCTTCCAGGTCCGGGAGGGATGGGCCACGCTCAAGGAGGGCTGCCGCAGAACAGGAGGTGCCCCTTGGACGGGTGGGTCGTGAGCGGTCTCCTGTCTGCTGGGGGTCCTGCCGACCTGACGTGCCTCTCCTCCCACAGGAAAGAATCTCTATACAAATGAATACGTAGCTATCAAATTGGTGAGTCCGGGCCCTGCCCCCTTCCCCCAGTCCCCAGCCCGGGCAGGCCCCTCGCCGGCCCCCAGCAGAGGCTGTCCCCACGGGCCGGGAGGAGGGCAGGACCGCGCCCTGCGTGACATCCATGTGTCCCCTCGTCCCTCCCAGGAGCCCATCAAGTCCCGGGCGCCGCAGCTGCACCTGGAGTACCGCTTCTACAAGCAGCTCAGCGCCGCAGGTACCCCGGGGCCGGGTGTGGGAGCGCAGGGGGAGCCCGCCCGGGCGTCGCGTGAGTCTGTGTGTCCTCCACCCGCAGAGGGCGTCCCTCAGGTCTACTACTTCGGCCCGTGCGGGAAGTACAACGCCATGGTGCTGGAGCTGCTCGGACCCAGCCTGGAGGACCTGTTCGACTTGTGCGACCGCACGTTCACTCTCAAGACAGTGCTCATGATTGCCATCCAGCTGGTGCGGGCCGCGGGAGGGAGAGGGGGCCGGACACTGTGGGGCGGCAGAGGGAAGGTGGGCAGGGCGGAGGGAGCCCGCTGAGGCCCGCCCGCCCGCAGATCACGCGCATGGAGTACGTGCACACCAAGAGCCTCATCTACCGCGACGTGAAGCCCGAGAACTTCCTGGTGGGGCGACCGGGCACCAAGCGGCAGCACGCCATCCACATCATCGACTTTGGCCTGGCCAAGGAGTACATCGACCCCGAGACCAAGAAGCACATCCCGTACCGCGAGCACAAGAGCCTGACGGGCACGGCGCGCTACATGAGCATCAACACGCACCTGGGCAAGGGTGAGCGGCGTGCGGGGTGGGCGGGGGGGCGCGAGGGCTGCGCTGACCTGCCGTCCCCCCCCGCAGAGCAGAGCCGCCGTGACGACCTGGAGGCGCTGGGCCACATGTTCATGTATTTCCTGCGCGGCAGCCTGCCCTGGCAGGGGCTCAAGGTGGGCGCGCCGGGGCCGGGGCGGGGCTGGGGGTCTCCTGCGGGCAGCGCCTCGGTGCCGACCGCGCTCTCCCTGCAGGCCGACACGCTCAAGGAGCGCTACCAGAAGATTGGGGACACTAAGCGGGCCACGCCCATCGAGGTGCTCTGTGAGAGCTTCCCAGGTGAGGGTCTGCCCCCCGTCCCCCGCACTCCCCGCAGACCCCCTGCCCAGTGCCGCCGCCCTGCTCCTCCACGCCCCCCAGCCCTGTTGCTGTCCGCAGAGGAGATGGCCACGTACCTGCGCTACGTGCGACGCCTGGACTTCTTCGAGAAGCCGGACTACGACTACCTGCGCAAGCTCTTCACCGACCTCTTTGACCGCAGCGGCTTCGTGTTCGACTACGAGTACGACTGGGCCGGGAAGCCCCTGGTACGTGGGCGGAGGGGAGGCTGGTGCTGGAGGGGGGCCCCTGGTGCGTGGGGGCAGCTGGCAAGGACCCTGAAGCCCCTGTGCTCGGGGGCGGGGGTGGCTGGCACGTGACGTGGGGCGGGGGGGTGGCTGCCGGGCCTCAGCCGCATCCTGCCCCCTTGCAGCCCACGCCCATCGGCACGGTCCACACCGACCTGCCCTCGCAGCCTCAGGTTCGGGAAAAAGCCCTGCTATACAGCAAAAACCAGGTGAGGGGCCGGCCGAGGACCCCAGCAGCGTGGGGGTGGGGAGAGCAGGGCCTACAGGACTCCCGTGCCCCTCTTGCCCTGCAGGCACTGAACTCCACCAACGGGGAGCTGAATGCCGATGACCCCACCGCTGGCCACTCCAACGCCCCCATCACGGCCCCCGCAGAGGTGGAGGTGGCCGACGACACCAAGTAAGGCCCCCGAGGTTGCTGGGGGCTGGGACTCCCTGGGCCCACCCCCTCGCTCCCGTTCCCCCATCCCCCTCTTCTCCAGCCTGCGCCGCCTCCCAGCCTGTGCCCGCCCCTTCCAGGTGCTGCTGTTTCTTCAAGAGGAGGAAGAGAAAATCTCTGCAGCGACACAAGTGACCCCGGGGCGGTGGCCTCTGAAGCCTCCCGATGCAGCCCCTCGGGGCCCGCTTTTCCACGGCCGTGTGGCCACCGCTGGACGCAGACTGCAGGCCCGGCAGAGCTGCCAGCCCCCGCGTGGGGTCACTTCCTTCACGTAAGACTTTGGCCGAGATTTCTACACCTGTGTCTAGTCCTCCCCTCCGAGAGCATTAACTATTTAAAACAAGGAAGAGAGAAAACCACAGCGGCCGCCCTGCCTTGTGCCCCCGCGCGTCTGCTGAGTAAGTAGCGCGGCCGCCTCCGTCCAGCCCGCCGCTCGCCCGTTAGTGTCATAAAGTGCAGCTTGTCTCCCTCGATCCAAAGGCCGTTTTCTCGAGGGGGCGCTGCGGGGCGTTGCTGCCAGGGGTGAGCCCGCCCTGGGCCTCCCCAGACCAAAGGGGAAGGCGGGATGAGAGCGGCCCCCAACTGAAATGCTGCACCAAAGCCTGGGCCGGTGGGCGCAGCCCGCGGGGGGTCTGCACACCTGCTCGTGGAGCCGCCGGCCTAGAACTCTCGGGGTGGCCACCGCGTGGCCCGTGGGCTCCTTGTGTCGCTCTGCGCTGCCGGCCGAGCCGTGGAGACAAGCGCCTTAAAGCCCATCCGAGCCCCGCAGGTGCGTGTGGAGCCGGCAGCCCGTCGGTGCGGCCCCCGTGGTCCCCTGGGGCCCGCGTGCTGAGGGCAGAGCAGCTGGGGGCGCCCCGCGTGTGCGTCTAGGTCTTGCTTTACAAAAAGTGTACAGAAATGGCACTTCCGTTTCTCTGATGCTTCCTGGAAGCCATAGAACTTAGGGGCTTTTTTTAAAAAATAAAGGAAAATGAAACCAATTCTGAGCGTGGTGTCCAGTCTTTCCAAGGGGCTTGGCTGAGGCCAGCAGCAGCTCACATAGCCAAGTCCCTGGGAAGGGACAGGCTAGGAGGCAGGACAACTTGGGGAAGGAGCCGGGGAGTGGCAGCCCCCTTGCTCAGGAGAAATAAACGGTCGGAAACAAGGTAACAGAACTGAAGTGGATGTAAGAACCAGGTTTAGGACTTCCCTGGTGGCGCAGTGGTTAAGCATCCACTTGCCAGTGCAGGAGGACACAGGTTCGAGCCCTGGTCCCAGAAGGTCCCACATGCCGCGGAGCAACTAAGCCCAGGAGCCGCAGCTACCAAGCCTGCGCTCTAGAGCCTGCGAGCCACAGCTACTGAGCCCACATGCCACAACTACTGAGCCTGTGCGTCTGGAGCCCGTGCCCTGCAACAAGAGAAGCCACTGCATTGAGAAGCCCACACACCACAACAAAGACCCAACGCAGCCAAAAAAAAAAAACCAGGTTTGGTCTACTTGGGGCTGGTGGAAAAAAGAGCCATTGAAGTAAATCACAGTGAGAACAGCAAACACGGGAGCTGAAGGACAGGCTCCTTGCCGTTGTCTGCACAAGTCCATCTGAAACCCTAACCCTAAGGCTTCCCTTCCAGGAGCAAAAAGGTACCAGCTGTATGTGAATGGTTAGGTCTTGAGTGAACCCGACAGCACAAAGTGGGAAGCCCTGTGACAGCGTCACAGTCACTGTGGACGCGGCTGAGGAAAAATGACTTTGGTGGCTATGGACTAATTGTTTATATCCCCCAACATTCAGATGGTGCTGCCAGACCCGCAGTGGGGGACAGTGTTAGGAGGCATGGGGCCTTCATGATGGGACTAGCGTCCTGGTAAGGAGAGGAGGAGAGACCAGAGCTCTCTGTGCTGGGTGAGGATGCAGCGGGAAGGCGGCTGTCTGCAGGCTGGGACGCGGGCCCTCACCAGGAACTGGCCACACCGATCTCGGACTCCAGGACAGTGAGAAATGCCATGTGTGGTTTCAGCCTGTGTTGTTCTGTTAGGGCAGCATCAGCTAAGAAAACACAACAGCAGCAGTTCTTGAAACAGTTTCACAAGGATCCAGGTAGTTGAAAACGATGGCAGCCCACCGTCTGTCCCAAACAACACAGAACCACTGGGAGGAATGCCTGCCGCGTGCAACATCCTGCCTACACTTACAAAGTAAGGAACACCGCCAAGTCCCCTGTGGGAGCCTGGCCTCCCTCCCAGCCCTTTTTCTCTGCTGGGCCGTGTGGGAGCATCGGCAGGGGGCAGCTAGCGAGGTGGGCAGAAGCCAAAAGGCAGAGGTTCACAGCACAACCTGCACATGTCCCTTGCCCCAGCCAGGAACCCCAGCGTCCCCAGGAGAGAGCATGAGGTCGGAGAAGGGCAGACTGTCCCAACAGCGTCAGAAGATACGAAACCATCTTGGATCAGAAATTCAAAAACAAGGGACAGACGCGGACAAAAACCAGACTTGGAAATGGCTGATCCAATTCTGGAAGAAAATGAAAGAACAGATGATTTTAGAAACGAAGGATAAACTGTAAGGTGCCCCAGGCTCCAGGGGAGATCTGAGAAAAGGCCTGGGAAGCAGAACAAGACGGTGAAGAGTTGACGCAGTTGCTGACGCAGGAGATGGTGGCCGAGTGAGTGTCGGTTGTTGGGAGTTCCCTGGTGGTCTAGTGGTTAGGACTCCGTGCTTTCACTGCTGTGGCCAGAGTTCAATCCCTGGTTGGGGAACCGAGATCCCGCCAGCCACACAGCACAGCCAAAAAATAAAAAATAAAGCTGCTGCTGAGGGGAACTTTCCAGGTAGAGCCTGGAATCTCCACCACGAATTAGAGACAGTTGCCCACAAGGCACACCCTCGCAAGGATGCGGGACGACCTTACGAGGACGTGCACGGGGAGGGCCGTGACTGGGGCCTGCAGGCAGAGAGGTAGAATCGTGCACTGAGGCCCGAGAACTCGGCTCCTCAGCCTTTCCAGAAGCTGGTGGAACGAGCCTGAGCTGAGGCTCCCACGTGCTGCCAGGGTGTCCCTCCAGCACCGAGGCCTGGGAAGGCCAGTGCTGCCTACCCGGTCCGGGATGGAGGGGTAGAGGCCACCTCTGTGTTGTGGGGAAGTGGAAATGGCGCAGCTGGGAGAGCAGGCGGAGAGGAGGCCAGGCCAGCCCTCTGGCGGTGCCGGAACCAGAGGGGTCGGCTCATGTGGCGGTTTTCGTTATAAACAGGGAAGGAACGCAGAAGAGAGGGGCACCTGTGTGATGTTGGCCTATTCCCACTTACCCCCACTTGTGCTATTTTTGCCATTTATTTTACTTCTGACATACGTTATAAGCCCGCAACTCCCTGTCATTATATACGGTCAAGTCTTTCAAATACATTTTTTTAATAAATTTATTTTATTTTTGGCTGCGTTGGGTCTTCGTTGCTGTGCGCGGGCTTTCTGTAGTTGTGGCTCGTGAGCCCTAGAGCACAGGCTCAGTAGTTGTGGCGCACGGGCTTAGTTGCTCCGTGGCACGTGGGATCTTCCCGGACCAGGGCTCGAACCCGTGTCCCCTGCGTTGGCAGGCAGGTTCTTAACCCCTAATTTATTGATTTTTGGCTGCGTTGGGTCTTCGTTGCTGCACGCGGGCTTTCTCTAGTTGTCGTGAGCAGGGGCTGCTCTTCGTTGCCGTGCACGGACTTCTCATTGATGTGGCTCCTCTTGTTGTGGAGCACGGGCTCTAGGCTCGTGGGCTTCAGCAGTTGTGGCGCGTGGGCTTAGTAGTTGCTGCTCGCGGGCTCTAGAGCACAGGCTCAGTAGCTGTGGCACACGGGCTTAGTTGCTCCGTGGCATGTGGGGTCTTCCCCAACCAGGGTTCGATCCTGTGTCCCTTGCATTGGCAGGTGGATTCTTAACCACTGTGCCACCAGGGAAGCCCCTCAAATACATTTTTAAGAAGAGTTTTGTGGACTTCCCTGGTGGCGCAGTGGTTGAGAGTCCATCTGCCAATGCAGGGGACGCGGGTTCGTGCCCCGATCCGGGAGGATCCCACATGCCACGGAGCGGCTGGGCCCGTGAGCCATGGCCGCTGGGCCTGCGCATCTGGAGCCTGTGCTCCGCAACGGGAGAGGCCACAACAGTGAGAGGCCCACGTACCGCAAAAAAAAAAAAAAAAAGTTTTGTATGTACACCCACGTGGTCACGCTTCCCACTGCTCTTTGTTTCATCTGCTGACCCACCAGAGGTTCCATCTGAGATCCTTTCCTTTCGGTCTGAAGAGCTCCCTTTAATACGTCTTGTGGTGCGGGTTTACTGGCAACAAATTCTCCCAGCTTTTAGTGGCCTAAAAATATCTTTATTTCGCCTACATTAGCAGAAGGTATTTTCAGTGAGAATGGGATTCTGCGTTGGCAGGTGGTTTGGGTTTGACTTTCTTGCCTCAGCATTTTAGAGATGCTATTCCATTGTTCCTGACAAGAGGTGAGCTGGCCCTGTTAACCCCTTCAAAGGAATGTGTCTTTTTTGTCCGGCTGCTTTTTTTTAAAATTTATTTTTGGCTGCGTTGGGTGTTTGTTGCTGTGTGTGGGCTTTCTCTACTTGGGGTGAGTGGGGGCTACTCTGTTGCGGTGCGCGGGCTTCTCGTTGCAGTGGCTTCTCTTGTTGTGGAGCACGGGCTCTAGGCGCACGGGTTTCAGTAGTTGTGGCTCGCGGGCTCAGTTGCTCCGCGTCATGTGGGATCTTCCAGGACCAGGGCTCAAACCAGTGTCCCCTGCATTGGCAGGCGGATTCTTAACCACTGTGCCACCAGGGAAGCCCTGCTTTTTATAGTTTGAAGTTATTTGACTCTGATGGGTGTTTTTGGTTGTTTTTTTAAAGTATAGTTGATTTACAATGTTGTGTTAGTTTCAGGTATATAGCAAAGTGATCAAATTTTATATATATGTGTGTATATATATATGTGTGTGTGTGTGTTCTTTTTCAGATTGTTTTCCATTATAGCTTGTTACAAGATATTGAATATAGTCTCAGGGCTATACGTAGGTTCTTGTTGCTTATTATATGTATAGTAGTGTGTTTCTGTTAATCCCAAACTCCTAATCTATCCCTTCCTCCCATCCTCTTTGGTAACTGTAAGTTTGTTTTCTGTGTCTGTGAGTCTGTTTCTGTTTTGTAAATGTGTTCATTTGTATTTTTTATATTCCACATATAAGTGATATCATATGGTATTTCTTTGTCTGCCTTATTTAGTATGATAATCTCTAGGTCCATCCATGTTGTGGCAAATGGCATTATTTCATTTTTATGGCTGAGGTAGTATTCCATGTATATAGGTACCACATCTTCTTTATCCATTCCTCTGTCGATGGACATTTAGGTTGCTTCCGTGTCTTGGCTATTGTAAACAGTGCTGCTGTGAATACTGGGGTGCATGTATCTTTTCAGATTAGCGTTTTGTCTGGATATATGCCCAGTAGTGGGATTGCTGGATCATATGGTAGTTCTATTTTTAGTTTTCTGAGGAACCTCCATACTGTTCTCCATAGTGGCTGCACCAATTTACATTCCCACTAACAGTGTAGGAGGGTTCCCTTTTCTCCACACCCTCTCCAGCATTTATTATTTGTAGACTTTTTAATGATGGCCATTCTGACTGGTGTGAGGTGATTCCTCATTGTAGTTTTGATTTGCGATATATGTATCTATACATATTATGTATATAAATAGATATATATGTATTTATACTGTGTGCAGATTAGGAACGATCCTGAAGTGAATGATATTGTGATTATAATATACCAGAAAAAATGTATATATCATATTTTCTATTCATCCATCAAGGGACACTTAGGTTGTTTCTGTGTCTTGGCTATTGTGAATAATGCTGCAGTGAACATGGGGGGTGCATATATCTCTTCAAGATACCTGATTTCATTTCCTTTGGATATATACCCAGAAGTGGGACTGCTGAGTCATATGGGAATTCTATTTTGAATTGTTTGAGGAACCATCATGCTGTTTTCCATTGCGGCTGTATCTATGTTTCTGTATTTCTGTAGATTTCTGTAGTGAATCTGTTCTTTTTCTCGTTTTAGTTTTAACCACCTAAAGTTATGGTCTGCCACAACAGTCTATATCCTAACCAGAAATTGAACCCCTTTTATTATCTCTTTCATGTCTGTAGGATCTGTAGTGGTGTTCCCCTTCTCTCTTTTTTTTTTTTAATAAAGGGAACTTTATTTTTATTTATTTATTATTTATTTATTTTTGTTTGTGTTGGGTCTTCGTTGCTGCGTGCAGGCTTTCTTTAGTTGCAGTGAGCGGGGGCCGCTCTTCATTGCAGTATGTGGGCTTCTCATCGCGGTGGCTTCTCTTGTTGTGGAGCACGGGCTCTAGGGCACGCAGGCTTCAGTAGTTGCGGCACAAGGGCTCAGTAGTTGTGGCGCATGGGCTTAGTTGCTCCGCAGCACGTGGGATCTTCCCGGACCAGGGCTTGAACCTGTGTCCCCTGCAGTGGCAGGTGGATTCTTAACCACTGCGCCACCAGGGAAGCCCCCGCTTCTCACGTTTGGTGTTAGTCATGTGTTTTCTCTTTAAAAACAAACAGAAACGTTTGCTATTGTTTTATCAAAGGACCAAAGGTTTGTTTGTATTTCATGTTTTTCGTGTTTTCTGCTTCAGTTTTGGCCTCATTATTTTGTTGTTTCTCCTGTTTTGGGTTGAACTTGCCGTTAATTCTCTGGTGTCTTAAGATGAAACCTGAGACCATGGATTTTAAACCTCTCTTCTTGGGAATACCCTGGCAGTGCAGTGGTTAGGACTTGGCGCTTTCACTGTGGGGCCCGGGTGAAATCCCTGGTCAGGGAACTAAGATCCTGCAAGCTGTGTGGTGCAGCCAAAACATTAATGATAATAAATAAGTAAAATAAACCTTTCTTCTTTTCCAACCTATGCATAAAGTGTAAGTGTTCCCCTCAATTCTGCTTTAGCAGGAGCTTCAAATTTTGGTGTATTATAATCACCATCATTCAGTTCAAAGTCGTTCTTAATTTCCATATGGTTTCTATTTCAGCCTATGTTTATGTCAAGGAGTTAATTACCAAACACTTGGGGATTTCTTGTTGTTATCCTATGATTGATTCTAGTTTGATTCCACTTTAGCCAGAGAACATGCTCTGCAGGAGGTAAATTATTCTTAAACCTGCATTACGGTACATAATATTACCTATTGTGGTCATTGTTTCCTGTGCACTTGATAAAAACCTGTGTTCTGCAGTTGCTGGGAGTAGTGTTCTGTGTATGTCCACTAGGCAAGTCTGCTGTTCATGTTGTTCATGTTGTTCCGATCTTAATGATCCTTCCTGATTTCTTCTGTCATTTATAGAGCTGTGTGATGGTGTCCATCTCCAACTATGAATATAGTTTTGCCAGTTTTTCAGTTTTGTCCTGTCAGTTCTTTTTTTTAATATATTTTAAAAAATATTTATTTATTTGGCTGCACTGGGTCTTAGTTGCAGCACATGGGATCTTTAGTTGTGGCATGCAGGATCTAGTTCCCTGACCAGGGAGTGAACAAGCGCCCACTGCATTGGGAGTGTGGAGTCTTTTTTTTTTTTATTATTATTATTTTTTAAAATATTTTATTTATTTTTGGCTGCGTTGGGTCTTCGTTGCATGGAGTCTTCTTCATTCTTCCTCTTCCCCTCCTTTGGGACTCCACTGACAGACGTCAGGCCCTTTGACTGTGTCCCACATCCCTTATGATCTGTTTCATTTTCCCATTCTTATTACTTTTTACTTTTCTTCACATTGGACATTTCTTATTGCCCTGTCTTCTGTTGTGTCCAGTCTACTGTTGCTCCTAGCTGCCAATATTTTCATTACAGATATTGTATTTTTCAGTGCTAGACTGTCAAATATAGATATGTTCCAACTCTGTTGAATTTTGTTATTTTTTTTCTTATTTATTCATTTAATTTTTTTTACATTGGAGTATAGTTAATACACAATGTTGTGTTTTAGGTGTACAGCAAAGTGACTCAGTTATACATATATCTATTCTTTTCCCACTTCGGTTATTACAGACTATTGAGTAGAGTTCCTTGTGCTATACAGTAGGTCCTTGTTGGTTATCTATTTTATGTCTAGTAGTGTGTATATGTTAATCCCAACCTCCTAATTTATCCCTCCCCCCACCTTTCCCCTTTGGTAACCATAAGTTTGTTTTCTAAGTCTGTGAGTCTGTTTCTGTTTTGTAAATAAGTTCATTTGTATCATTTTTTAGATTCCACATACAAGTGATATCATATGATATTAGTCTTTTCTGTCTGACTTCACTTAGTATGAGAATCTCTCGGTCCATCCATGTTGCTGCAAATGGCATTATTTCATTTTTTTTTTACGGCTGAGTACTATTCCATTGTATGTATGTACTGCATCTTCTTAAATATTCATCTGTCAGTGGACATTTAGGTTGCTTCTGTGTCTTGCCTGTTGTGAATAGTGCTGCTATGAACATTGGGGTGCATGTATCTTTTTGAATTATGGTTTTCTCTGCATATATGGCCAGGTGTGGGATTGCTGGATCACATGGTAGCTCTCTTAGTTTTTTAAGGAACCTCCATACTGTTGTCCATAGTGGCTGCACCAATTTTCATTCCCACTAACAGTGTAGGAGGGTTCCCTTTTCTCCACACCCTCCCCAGCATTTATTGTTTGTAGACTTTTTTTAAAATTAATTAATTTTATTTTTGGCTGCGTTGGGTCTTCATTGCTGTGCGTGGGCTTTTTCTCTAGTTACGGTGAGCGGGGGCTACTCTTCAGTGCGGTGTGCAGGCTTCTTACTGCAGTGGCTTCTCTTGTCACGGAGCATGGGCTCTAGGCATGCAGGCTTCATTAGTTGTGGCACGTGGACTCAGTAGTTGTGGCTCGTGGGCCCTAGAGCACAGGCTCAGTAGTTGTGGCTTGCGGGCTGTAGAGTGCAGGCTCAGTAGTTGTGGCGCATGGGCTTCGTTGCTCCGCGGCATGTGGGATCTTCCCGGACCAGGGTTCAAACCCGTGTGCGCTGCATTGGCAGGCGGATTCTTAACCACTGCGCCACCAGGGAAGTCCCTGTTTGTAGACTTTTTGATGATGGCTGTTCTGACTGATGTGAGGTAATACCTCGTATTATAGTTTTGTTTTGTTTTGTTTTTTTTTTTAGCTGTACGCGGGCCTCTCACTGTTGTGGCCTCTCCCGTTGTGGAGCACAGGCTCCGGACGCGCAGGCTCAGTGGCCATGGCTCACGGGCCCAGCCACTTCACGGCATGTGGGATCTTCCCGGACCGGGGCACGAACCCACATCTCCTGCATCGGCAGGTGGACTCTCAACCGCTGCGCCACCAGGGAAGCCCCTCGTATTATAGTTTTGATTTGCATTTCTCTAGCAGTTAGTGACGTTGAGCATCTTTTCATGTGCTTTTTGACCATCTGTATATCTTCTCTGGAGAAATGCCTATTTAGATCTTCTGCCCATTTTTCGATTGGGTTTTTTGGTTTTTTTGATACTGAGCTGCATGAGCTGTTTGTGTATGTTGGAGATTAATCCCTTGTAGGTCGCATCATTTGCAAATGTTTTTTTCCCATTTCTTAGGTTGTCTTTTTGTTTTGTTTATGGTTTCCTTTGCAGTTCAAAAGCTTTTAAGTTTAGTTAGGTCCCATTTGTTTATTTTTGGTTTTATTTTCATTACTCTAGGAGGTGAATCCAAAAAGACATGGCTGCAATTTATATGAGAGAGTGTTCTGCTTGTTGAAATTACTATTACATCTATTTTGTCCATTTTTCTACTGTCTTGAATATATGAACTCTCTGATAACTCCAATTTCTTTTATTGTTTTTGAAGTATAGTTGATTTACCGTGTTCTGTTAGTTTCAGGTATACAGCGAAGTGATCCAGTTACCTATATATCTGTTCTTCTTCAGATTCTTTTCCATTATAGGTTATTACAGGATATTGAATATAGTTTCCTCTAAGTAAGTCCTTGTTGTTTATTTTAGACATAGTACTGTGTGTATATTAATCCCATACTCCCAATTTATCCCTCCCCCCCCCCGACCTTTCCCCTTTGGTAACTCTAAGTTTGTTTTCTATGTCTGTGAGTCTGTTTTGTACATGTGTTCATTTGTATTATTTTTTAGATTCCACATATAGTGGATATCATATTTGTCTTTCTCTTTCTGATTTACTTTGTATGATAATCTCTAGGTCCATTGATGTTTCTGCAAATGGCATTATTTCATTTTTTTTATGGCTGAGTAGTATTCCATTTTATATATGTAACATTTCTTTATCCATTCATCTGTCAATGGACATTTAGGTTGTTTCCATGTCTTGGCTATTGTCAGCTATTATAGTGCTGCTATTATAGTGCTGCTATGAGCATAGGGGTTACATGTACTTTTTTTTTTTTTTTGACGTGCATTTTTAATGTCTTTATTGAATTTGTTACAGTATTGTTTCTGTTTTGTTTTGGTTTTTTGGCCTGAGGCATGTGGGATCCTAGCTCCCCAACCAGGGATTTGAACCCATACCCCGTACACTGGAAGGCAAAGTCGTAACCACTGGACTACCAGGAAAGTCCCTGCATGTACCTTTTTGAATTATGCTTTTGTCCAAATATATGCCCAGGAGTGGGATTGCTGGATCATATGGTAGTTCTATTTTTAGTTTTTTAAGGAACCTCCATACTGTTCTCCACAATGGCTGTACCAATTTACATTCCCATCGACAGTGCAGGAGGGTTCCCTTTTCTCCACATCCTCTCCAGCATTTATTGTTTGTAGACTTTTAGATGATGGCCATTCTGACTGGTGTGAGGTGGTATCTCATTGTAATGTTTTGATTTGCATTTCTGTAATAATTGGTGATGTTGAGCACCTTTTCATGTGCCTGTTGGCCATCTGTATATCTTCTTTGGAGAAATGGCTGTTTAGATCTTCTGCCCAATTTTTGATTGGGTTGTGGGTTTTGTTTATTTTTCAATATTTATTCATTTGGCTGCACCAGGTGTTAGTTGTGGCACGTGGGATCTTTGTTGCTGCGTGTGGGATCTTTTTTTTTTAGTTGCAGCATGCAGGATCCTGTAGTTGTGGCATACAGAATCTAGTTCCCTGACCAAGGATTGAACTCAGACCCTCTGCCTTGGGAGTGCAGAGTCTTAACCACTGGACCACCAGGGAAGTCCTGGGTTGTTTTTTTTGTTTGTTTGTTTTTGCGGTACACGGGCCTCTCACTGTTGTGGCCTCTCCCGTTGCGGAGCACAGGCTCCGGACGCGCAGGCCCAGCGGCCATGGCTCATGGGCCCAGCCGCTCCGCGGCACGTGGGATCCTCCCGGACCGGGGCACGAACCCGTGTCCCCTGCATCGGCAGGCGGACTCACAACCACTGCGCCACCAGGGAAGCCCCCGGGTTGTTTTTTTGATATTGAGCCTGCATGAGCTGTTTGTGTATTTTGGAAATTAATCACTTGTAGGTCACATTGTTTACAAATATTTTCTCCCAGTCCATAGGTCGTCCTTTCATTTTGTTTATGGTTTCTTTTGCTGTGCTAAAGCTTTTAAGTTTAATTAGCTCCCATTTGTTTGTTTTTGCTTTTGTTTCCATTACTCTAGGAGGTGGATCCAAAAAGATACTGCTGTGATTCATGTCAAAGAGTGTTCTGTATATGTTTTCCTGTAGGGGTTTCATAGTATCTGGTCTTATATTTAGGTGTTTAATCCATTTTTAGTTTATTTTGTATATGATGTTAGAGAATGTTCTAATTTCATTCTTTTAGATTTAGCTCTCTAGTCTTCCCAGCACCACTTAGTGAAGAGACTGTCTTTTCTCCACTGTATATCCTTGTCTCATAGACTGACAGTGAGTGCGTGGGTTTATTTCTGGGCTTTCTATGCTGTTCCAGTGCTCTATATGTGTGTTTTTGTGCCAGTACCATACTGTTTTGATGACTGTAGCTTTGTAATACAGTCTGAAGTCATGGAGTGTGTTCTGACTTCAGCTCTTTCTTTCTTTCTCAAGATTGTTCTGGCTATTTGGGATTGTGTTTCCATATGAATTAAAAATTTTTTTGTTCTAGTTCTGTGAAAAATGCCATTGGTAATTTGATAGAGATTGCATTGAATCTGTAGATTGCCTTGGGTAGTATGGTCATTTTAACAATATTGATTCTTCCAATCTAGGAACATGGTATATCTTTCCATATGTTTGTGTCATCTTCAGTTTCTTTCATCAGCATCTCATAGTTTTTTGCGTACAGGTCTTTTGCCTCCTTAGGTAGGTTTATTCTTAGGTATTTTACTTTTTTTGATGCAATGGGTTTCCATAATTTTTCTTATATTTCATTGTTAGTGTATAGAAATGCAACAAATTTCTGTATATTAATTTTGTATCCTGTGACTTTACCAAATTCATTGGTGAACTCTAGTAGTTTTCTGGTAGCATTTTGAGGATTTTGTGTGTATAATATCATGTCATCTGAAAATAGTGACAAGTTTCCTTTTCCAATTTGGATCCCTTTTATTTCTTCTTTTGATTGTTGTAGCTAGGAATTCCAAAACTATGTTGAATAAAACTAAGAATGGGAGTCCTTTTCTTGTTCCTGATCTTAGAGGAATCGCTTTTAGCTTTTCACCCGTAAGTATGATGTTAGCTGTAGGTTTGCCTAATATGGCCTTTATTATGCTGAGGTATGTGATAACTCCCATTTCTGAAGTACATGTGGATCGGTTTCCGTTTTCTCTCTTGCTTTGTAATTTTTGAGTTGCCGTAGGACATTGTCATGACAGCTGGTAGAGGCTTATACTGTCCGTCTTTCTCCAGAGGGTGAGTTGCACGTTCCTTTTGGCAGGTCACTGTGACCCTACATAGCTACACGTCTTGGGAGTGGGACGCAGATGTCTCGGGGGCTATTCTGACAACCCCACCATCTTGTTGCATCTCGTTGCCAGGCTTTGCTCCTACTCATGCCCACCTGCCATGGGTGCCCCAGCTGTGCCCTCATCTGACACCATTTGTCATCCTGTCCTGAGGCGGCAGCCCTGAACTGCAGTGGCCTCCAGGACAGACTGCTCTGGGGGCTACAGTGGAAGGCCTGGCCCCCCACCCCGTGGATCCCTCAGCTGGGGTCTGCCTGCAGTGTGGCTGGTCTCAGGAGGTGACACAGCCTGAGGGCCACAGTGGATCTCGGCAGCCAGCCCAGTCCTGGGTCTGGATCGTCCCTGCCTTGGAACAGTAAGATGCCACATCCTCCTTTGGGCCACCTCGGGTGTAAACTGTTACTTGCACCCAAGAGTCCTCACTGCACAGAAGGAGGGGCCAGGGGTGGGGTGTGAATGCAAGGGGACTCCCCTGGTGCAGAGCCGCTCTGGGGTGCAGCCCCAGGTCCAGAGGGCAGAGCTGACAAGATCCCTGCATGGCTCACTGCAGTGGGGGCCCTGCTGACATCCTCAGAAAGTGCCAGGGCACACACAGCCCCACTGCGTGGCCATCACCTGCTGGTGGCTCTGCCCACCCTGCCCAGGGTCCCTGATCGCTGCACAGCAGGGGCACAACGGGAGCCCCAGGGTTTTGTGCAGAGGACAGAGGGTCCGGGGAGGGTCCGCAGCCCACGTGGAGCCCCGCGTGATTTGGACGCCCCGAAGGTGAGAAGTCTGTGTCAGGAGATGGCCCCTCCTGTGGGCCCCCTAGCCCAGCTGGCCCCTCTAACGGTGGGGAAACAGATGCAGTGAGAAGGGCCAGGTCTCCAGCTGCCAGGGGCCCATTCTGCTGGGAAGCAGCACATGGGTCAGGGCCGGTAAGTTTCTTTCCTTTATTTAAAAAAAAAAACATTTTGGGGTGTGGTGTGAGGACACACCTTCCATGGCTTCGGGGAGGACACAGGCTCCAGGTGGAAGCATGGGGGTGGGGAGGGGACAGTACCTGGGGGTCAGGGAGGGGCTGTGCCCTCCAGCACCTCTGTGCAGAGTGCTCGCTGGGGGCCGGGAGTGGGGCTACCGGATGTGCAGGTGGGCCAGCTGGGATGCGGCCCCCGTGTGTGGCCCGCAGCCTCGCCCTTCCCAGGCAGACAGGGTCTGCCGCCCGTGTCCACAGCTGCAGGGGCTGGGAGGGGCCGTCCAGGAGGGCTGGACAGGGATGGTCCTTCACTGGGCCCACGGGCTGGGCCTGGGGCTGGCAGGAAGCTGGCCCGCAGGACCTCGGGAGGGCTTGAGCCCGCATCCTAGGGGTGGGTCAGGGTGGTCTGAGTGTCCCCAGTGAACAGAACAGAGGAATGCAGGACCCAGGCCCGCTAGGGGCCCCGTACGTGGTCTCCTACCAGAGAAACGGGAATCCAAGATGCATTGCCACGTGCAGCTGAAACAAACACGAGGCAACACCCTACACGAATCCTATGGTCGGGCAGCTGGTCAGGCAACCCTGAGCTGCAGGGGCAGTGGGCGGACCCTCGGCTCAGGGCAGGGTCAGGCCGGCCCTGCCCCCCAAGTCCTGAGGGGTTGTCTCCCACTGCCCTGCCCATCCGCCACCTCGGAACAGAGGAGCCCTCCTGGCGCCCGGGACCGAGGCAGGGGGAGCAGCGGGTGTGGCGTGGGATGGGACAGCCTAGGTGTAGAAGATGACCTCAGGGATCTGCCCGTCCTCCACGGACGTGCCATTGTTGTTCCCGGCCGCGTAGCAGAAGGTGAAGCACGTCTTGGCCCCAGTCGTGGGCGACTCGTGGGTGACCTTGCGCAGGCCCTTGGTGCCGTAGTGGGAGTCCGGGCCCTGCGGGGTGGGGCCCGGCGGGTCAGGATGGATGTGCTGCGTTGGACAGGGCGCAGGATCCTGACCCGGCGCAGGCAGCAGGCCCTCCATGGCTGCGACGCAGGGTTGCGCGCTCCTAGCCCCACGTTGTCAGAGGTGGGCAATGGACTGGGAGGCAGGGTCCAAGTCGGGGTCCCAGGTACGGCTCAGGGGTCAGGTTCAGGGTTGGGGTCTTGGGTACGGCTCAGGGGTCAGGTTCGGGGTCAGAGTCCCGGGTTTGGCTCAGGGGTCAGGATCAAGTTAGGGGTCGGGGTCCCGGGTATGGCTCAGGGACCAGGGTCAGGGTCTCGGGTTCGGCTCAGGGATCAGGGCTGGGGTCTCGGTCCTGGGTGGGGTGGGGCGTCAGGGGCACGGCTAGGGTTGGGGTCGGGCACACCTTGAGCGTGGCGCAGGCCGTGTAGTTGACATTGGGCAGCACCTCCACCGGCTCCTTGAACATGACTCGGAAGGTGCTGGCGGAGCCGTCACAGCTGAAGCCTGTGTCGTTCTGGCCCAGGACCGTGTTGCTGTCTGTGTGGATGATCTGTGGGCCAGGAGCCAGGCACAGCTAACTCTGGCGCCCCGGCCCCTGTGCCCACCCGCAGAACCCCCAGGAGCCTGGAGCCCAGGGCTGAGCCCCACCTCCAGGCCCTGCAGCGGGGGGGGGTCCGACCCGTGACCTGCGCGAAGCAGGCCAGTGGCAGGAGTGGGGAGGCATCGTCCTGGGTCCCCCAGACTCCAGAACACTCGTGCCACCTTGGGGGAAACACAAGCAGACCCTCGACTGAGAGGGACGCGGTGGGATGTGGAGGGGCAGGGCCTGGAGGCGAGCGGTACCTGGATGTTCACTTGGTAATCGGTGGGGCCGTGGATTGAGCCATAGAGCCCGAAGCCAACCACGAAGATGCGCTTGTTGACCGAGAACCTGAACCCGTCAAAGGAGGGAGATGCTGAGCTAGCTGGACCGTCCAGTGCCCGCCCCTCCCCACGGAGGACCCCAGCCCCCCAACCCCCCCGCCGCTGTGCTCGCTGCCCGCGCCTCCCGGCCCTGCGCCCGGCCCGCACCTACCTGATGCGGTCGCTCGTGCCGCTGTAGCCCCAGCGGCTCTCCACCTGCTGGAAGCGGTTGACGCTGCACTCCTTCCCGCGGAGGCAGCAGCGTGGACGGTCAATGAAGTCCACGCGTGGCTTGGGGTTGACGGTGAAGTGCAGGAAGAGGCTGACCACCTCGCGGTCCACCAGGATGCCCGACTGTGCGGGCCCTGAGGGCACAGGGGCGGGTAGGGAAGGCTGGGCAGACCCCAAGCACGCAGAAGACACTGGAAAGCATGGCACCCAGCCTCTCAACTCCTCAGCATCTTTCTTCTGCAGAACATCACCGCTCCAACCACCCCCGCGGGGGGATGGCCCTTCTGCCACGTTTGGGGAAGGACCCGAAGCAGACATGGGGCCAATGCTCTGAGTTGCTGGCTAATCGGGCAAAATCCCCCTCACTGCCCCAGGCCTCCCCACCTCCACTGGGACCACCCCAGGGGACCACTGCTCTTCCACAGAGCACCTGCCGCCCTGCCCGTCCACCCCGGGCACCTACACAGACAGGGGGGATGCCAGCCCCCAAGAGAGGCCCAGAGTTGGAGAGGAGTCTGGAGGTGGGGGCCTGGATGTAGCCATGAGCTGGTGACAGGGGGCAGCGTGTGGGGCAGACAGGTGGTGCGGAAGGATTGTACACACCTCTGCCCACCACCTGCACCGGGACAGGGTGCCTGACGCAGGCCTTAACGGCACCACCCTTGCTTTACAAGAATCACTCATTCACCCGCTTTGAGCTCACTTCTGCGCAGGTCAGCCACAACCCGGCCCACTGCCCCAACAGCTCACAGGCACACAGGTCTGAGCAACAGGGCAAGAGAGCTCCATGGATCACAAGAGCAAGTTAAGATACAAAAGTGAACACAGGGCTTCCCCGGGGGTGCACTGGTTAAGAATCGCTTGCCAATGCGGGGAACACGGGTTCGAGCCCTGGTCTGGGAAGATCCCACATGCCGCAGAGCAACTAAGCCCGTGCGCCACAACTACTGAGCCCGCGCTCTAGAGCTCGCGAGCCACAACTACTGAGCCCGCATGCCACAACTACTGAAGCCCACGCGCCTAGAGCCCGTGCTCCGCAGCAAGAGAAGCCACCGCAATGAGAAACCTGCGCACAGCAACGAAGAGTAGCCCCCGCTCAGCACTAGAGAAAGGCCACACACAGCAACAAAGACCCAACACAGCCAAAAATGAATGAATGAATGAATGAATAAGTAAAAGTGAATACAGATAACCATTTTTTTTTACATCTCTGCATAGAGAATACAGAAAGAAAAATATATCAGACCTCAGTTGTGACACACTGAGCCAGGGGAGTCTTTGGGGGAGTTTTTTTTCAAACTTCTACATTCTTGTAATTTCAAGTGGAACATAAGAAGCAGGAGAATTCTCTACAACACACTGAGTGACAAAGAGCTGAAGCCTCGCAGGCCATGCTGCAGAGGGACAAGGCCAGAGGCCCAGCACACAAGCCCTGGACACACACACACTCATCCCAGGCACTTGCAAGCTGAGGGGTGGTGGGCTGTTCTGGCCTGGAGGCCCATCATGGGAGAGTGGCGAGGGGGCCAAGGGTGAGGGGTGGCGCTTCTAGGAGACCTGAGACCCCGGATGATTTGGCGGCCAGGTGGCCTATGAGGAGAGTGGTTTCGGGGGTGCAAACGGGGCCGGAGAGGGGTCCAGCAAGGCTCACGCAGATGTCTTAGGCCAAGACAACTCAACACTATAGCTCGGGGCTCTCACCCGGGGCATCCTGCCCCCCAGGGGACACTGGGCAATGTTTGAGGACATCTGTGATCAAGACTGGGGTGCAGGCTTCCCTGGTGGCGCAGTGGTTGAGAGTCTGCCTGCCGATGCAGGGGACACGGGTTCGAGCCCTGGTCCGGGAAGATCCCACATGCCGCGGAGCAACTAAGCCCGTGAGCCACAACTACTGAGCCTGCGCTCTAGAGCCCAAGAGCCACAACTACTGAGCCCGCAAGCCACAACTACTGAAGCCCACGCGCGTAGAGCCCGTGCTCCACAACAAGAGAAGCCACCGCACTGAGAAGCCTGTGCCCATAAGGAAGAGGAGCCCCGCTCGCCGCAACTAGAGAAAGCCAGCGCGCAACAACGAAGACCCAACGCAGCCAAAAATAAATAAATAAACATAAAAAAATAAAGCCCTCATACTGTTAAAGAAAAATGACTAGGGGTGCTCCTGGCATCGAGGGGGTGGGACCAGGGAGGCTGCTCCACACCCCACAGTGCCCAGGACGGCCCCCCACAGAGTAGGACCCGGCCCCATGTCTGCAGTGCCCAGGCTGCCTCGGTCACTGCTGTACTGCCAAGGCCAGGTACCCAGGAGGTGCTAAGTATCTGACGGATGAGTGACCCCCAGTGTGGAGACAGCCTCTCAGGCTTCGCCCCAGCACTGAGGGAACACCGTGGACCGCCAGATAAAATGCAGGACACCCAGTCAAGCCTTGATTTCAGATCAAAGAGGGCTGATCTCTAGGATAAGCGTCTCCCAGCTGCTGCACGGGACACACTTACACTAAAAAAAATTGTTTGCTCTTGTTGCTAAATCTGGCAACCCTAAGCCTGGGTGGGAGCAGGGGCAGCACGGACCGGGGAGAGGCAGGACAGCGGTGCACCCGCCACGGGGCTGCATCACGGAGCCCCGTCCAGAACCTTCCAGGCCAGTTTGGCTCCAGGACCGTGGTCGGCACCGGCCATGAGAATGACATGAAGGGGAGGCCCAGGCCCAGGGGAGGGGTCGCCAAGCTGGCCACCGCTGCCGCTGCTGCACATCCCCAAGACCCGAGTGTGCCCCAGCGCGAGAGGCAGGGTCAGGGCCAACCCCACCTGGGCCCAAGCCCAGGCCCGGCAGCAGCGGCCCACAGTCCCAGACACTGCCCACCCTTTCATGGGGCTCATCAAGGACGTGGGCACCAGAGCCCAGCTCCCAGGACCTGAGCCCCAGACGGGACCCAGGGGCCTGGTACATTCAGACACGTGCGTGTGGACACCCGAGACGTGGGGGTGGGAGAGGCTGGGACGCGGGAGGGTCGGCATCTGGGGGTCATTCCATCTTCACCCACTTGAGCCAGTCCAGGCTCCCGCATGGACACGGCCAGCACCTGACCCACTGTGGCCGGGCCGAGGGTCATGGGACTGAGTCACACGCAGCAGGGTCCCTGGGGTCACACCCCTCCTGAGCGTTCCCTCGGCGCCCCATGACCGTTACCTGCAGCAAACTCCTCGATGGTCATCAGCGGGAAGCGGATGAGGGCCAACGCCTTGCCCAGAACCTTCCGCTTGTTCTCAGGCGTCACCTGCAGCTGCTGCCGCTGACACTCAGCCTCAGACCAGCGGACGACAGCGTTGAACAAGCGCACCTCGCGGATGCCCAGGGTGTCCCGCTCCAGCACGGCCACCAGCGTGTCTGCAGGGGAGGGGCCATCAGCGAGCGCCGGCCTCCATGGCCTCGGGGATGACCTCTGACCGGCTCGCGGCCAGGCTGTCCACGGCCCGTGCAGCAGCAAAGTGGGGCAGGCGGCGGGGCCTCGGTGGGACGCATGTGACCACCGAGCCCTCCCCGGCCCTGTGGCCTTACCCAGGTCGATGTCTGTGAAGCCCTCTGCAGTGATGGCGTCGGCCGTGTTCTTGTCGATGTTTTCCAGGCACAGGCTAGCGAGCTGTGGTTCGTCGAAAAGCCTCGCCTGCGGGGGAGAGAGCCTGTCAACACCCAGCCGGATGGACCTTGGCTCCAGACTGGGCACAGATTTCAAGTCCCGGGCACAGATTTCAAATCCTGGGCCGAGGGTCCAGAGGGATCCTCTTTCTTGAGGTTCACAGACTCTCAGTAACCACTGCCTGGGGCGGGGGTCAGGCCTATACCTCAAAAGCTGGGGCGCCTAGAGGTTCAGGCTGGAGGCGGGCCCAGTCGCCCCTTGCAGCAGGCAGGAGCCCAGGGGAGACGGCTGAGAGGACCCGTGGGACGCAGCAGCGCTGTGCTTCTGACCGAGAACTTGCACACGGGGCGGGGGCCGGGGACGGAGAACCTGTGGGGTAGCTCGACGCCCACACCCCTGTGCATCAGTCTCTGCCTAGGGCCTGGCTAGGAGGCTAGGACACCCCACGTGGCTGCAGCTCTCAGCAAATGGCCAGGAGCAGCCGGCCCCCACCCGACCGTCCAGGCTCTGGCCCTTGAGAGCGACTCAGCAGACGGGGCCAAGGCCCAGGTGCCATCTCAGCGAGGGGTCTGTGGAGCCACGATGACACTCGGGCTCTGCCCCGTCCCGCCAGGTTCCCAGCCCCCACAGTGGTCCAGGACCGCCACAGACCGTCAGACCGGACAACCCCAAAGGGTCCCCCTCCAAGAAACCTAGTACGGAACGCCTTTCCCCCCACACCTGAGCTCTGCACAAGGACACCAAAACGCCAACGGGAATCCTTTAGTAAATGACTGTTGTGAGGCCGGCCTGCCAACAAGGTGCACTGCACGAGAGGCGACCAGGGAAACACCGCGGTGCCACCAGGGGCAGGGACAAGGGCAAGATGAAGTGAGGGAGACACTCACCCGGGCGCAAGAGTTAAGCGGCGCCTAAACTCCGAAATTCCCCCATCCGTCCTCCCCTGCCCCGGCGTCCTTACTCGCACCCACGCACCTGCATCCTTGCGCAGACCCGGAGCACCTGCTCCCCAGCGGGTCCCGCGCCCTCGCCCCGCCCCGCAGCCCTGCTCGCCCCGCCCCCTGTGGCCTCGCCCCGCACCTGCACACCTGCACCCCCCGTCCCGTACCTGCGTCAGCAGCATGAACGCGTTGTCCGCCCGCAGGTTCTTCTTCAGGAACTCCACGCAGTGGGCCTCGAGCGCGGGCACCGCGTACTTCTTGGCGGTGTACAGCGTGGTCATGACCGTCTCAGGCCCGATCTGAACCTCGTCCGAGTAGAGAAACCTGGAACGGGGTTGAGGGGGGGGGGAGCGGACGGCGGCATGAGGACAGCCGCCCAGCCCCACCCACCGGCCTGGCCCGAGGAACCAACCGAATTAGCATCGGTCGCCCTCTGACCTGTGGATGTGACCCCGCAAAGGCAGTTACCCGGGAAAAGGAGTGCCCACAGGCAAACCCTGGAAACGAGTCTACACAGCAGGTAGGCCTCTGTCCGGCTCCTCCGTGGGCAGCACGGGATTTGCCCCGGGACGCGGAGAGGCTTCCGCACCACCACCACCCCCCCCGCCCCGCCCCCGCCACAGCCGACTGCCATGCCCGACCACTAACGGGACCAGAAATGCCGGCCGGAATCGCAGATACCGGATGTGTTGACCACTCGCCATCGGGCCGACTCTACATGTGGGTCAGAAGTCAGGGTCGATTACAAAACCACGGGGAGATGGTGAGAAATCACAACCCTGGTCCATCTGGTGGGAGCGCCTCAGAGGCGGCCCTGGGCGCGCAGCTCACCCCTCTGCGTCCAGGAGAAATGACGCGTGTTCACAGCAGCGCGATCCACGCGAAACCACCCGAGTGTCCGTCCACGGGCACCATGGACACGGGATTGGGGGCGGGGTAGAGGAGCCCAACCGGGAGCCGCCCAAAGAGCACGTTCCTGGAAGGGGCCCCCCTCTCCTGGGACTCACTCCCCTGAGAATGCACAGGAAGCCCGAACAGCAGCGGCCGGCGGGGTCAGGGACAGGACGACCACCCATGGCAGCAGTGCGGAGGGGGACCTGGTAATGGGACAGGCCGAGACACGTGCGGGGAGATGGGGGAGCCCTTCACATGCCAGTGGAGATAGTGTCCACCCTCTCGGGGGGGCAGCTTGGTTACCAAAACCCAAGCTGATATGGGGAGAGAGATAGAGACAGAGAGACACAGGGATGGAGCGGGAGACGGAGAGAACAGCCTTCCACCCCACATCTCACCAAGCTTAGACTAAGGCAGGGTTTGGCTTACTGCAACCCGTCACCTGTTTGGGGTCTTGATTTTTTTTATAGATATGACTTTTACATTTTTAAAAATTATGGTAAAATACATATAACATAAAATTTACCATTTTAACCATTTTTATCAGTAGCATTAGGTACGTTCATATTGCTGTGCAACCATCCCCACTATCCATCTCCAGAACTTTCTCATCTTCCCAAACTGAAATTCTGTCCCGACTCCCCCTCCCCCAGCCCCCGGCCCCACCATCTACTTCCTGTCTCTATGGAAGTGACTCCTCTGGGACCTCCTGTGAGTAGGTTCACACTGTATTTGTCCTTTTTCATCTGGCTTATTTCAATAAGCATCATGTCCTCAAGGTCCATCCTTGTTGGAGCAAGCGTCAGAATCCTTTTTTTTTTTTTAATTTTAATTTATTTATTTTTGGCTGCGTTGGGTCTTCATTACTGTGCATGGGGTTTCTCTAGTTGCGGCCAGCGGGGGCTATTCTTTGTTGCAGTGCACGGGCTTCTCATTGCAGTGGCTTCTCTTGTTGCAGAGCACGGGCTCTAGGTGCACGGGCTTCAGTAGTTGTGGCACATGGGCTCAGTAGTTGTGGCTCGTGGGCTCTAGAGCGCAGGCTCAGTAGTTGTGGCACACGGGCCTAGTTGCTCTGTGTGTCCCCGTGTCCCCTGCATTGGCAGGTGGATTCTTAACCACTGCACCGCCAGGGAAGTTGCCAGAATCCTTTATGACATAAACGGGTGCTGAATTTCGTCAAAAGCTTTTCCTACCATCTATTGAGATGATCGTATGGTTTTTATTCTTCAACCTCTTGATGTGGTGTATCACGCTGATTGATTTGCAGATACTGAAAAATCCTTGCAGCCCTGGAATAAACCCCATTTGATCATGGTGTATGATCCTTTTAATGTGTTACTGAATTCCAGAATCCTTTTGAAGGCTGAGTAATATTCCGGTGTGTGGATGGATCACACCTCGTTCATCCCTCAACTGTTCATGGACACTTGGGGTGTTCCCACCTTTTGGCTGTTGTGAATCAAGCTGCTGTGAACACGGGTGTGCAAATCTCTCTTCGAGCCCCCACCTCTCCCTTCTTTGGGGGATGTACCCAGGAATGGGGTTGCTGGAGCACATAGTGATTCTATGTTTAGCTTTTGAGGATCGTCCACTGTTTCCACAGTGGCTGCCTCATTTCACATTCCCACCAGAAGCACACGAGGGTCCCAATTTCTCCACCTCCTCGAGACAAGTCGTTTTGTTTGTTTGTGTTTTAATAATAGCCACCCTGGTGGGTGTGAAGTGATATCTCACCGTGCTTTTGTCCCCTATTTTGTACATAAAGTTTCCTTGGCCCACAGTCCTGCCCACAGTTTACAAATCCTTCCAGGCTGCTTTAGCAATGTCGGCGGGGAGCTGTGGAGACAGAGCCCCTACCCTCCCACCCACCCCGGGGCAGCCTGCGGCCCCTGGTCTGAGGGACCATCTGAAAAGTTGCCTAAAGACAGAGGAGTGAGATTATTCCACAAAGTGCTGTGATCAGCCCACAGGATTCAACACTGTTAGATGGAGCTGAAGGGAACCAGTTTACACCCTGCAGACACCAGAGGAAAAAAGGAGATGACGACACAGTGGGTGGGGAGGGGCGCTCTGAGCACGTGATATGAATGGGACCCGATATGAATGGGAGCAACCAGCCCCGCCCCGCCCGTGGGCCCCGCCCCCGTGGTGCTGAGAGGCAGGTTCACTCCATTTTCTTCCTTACGCTTTCTTTTCTCTTCTTTTCTTCTCACCCTCCCTTTTTCTCTCTCTCTCCCTTTTTTTCTGTGAGCCAATGCCATTTTTATAATCAGAAGGGGAAAAAAAATAAGCTCCACATCTGAAGAGCTGTCTTGACTGTTCGCGATAACCTTTCAAGCCACCCAGACCATTTACACCAGGGTTTCCGGACAGGGGAAGACGGTGCTCCGCGGAGCAGGGAGGTGTATGGGAGTTCCACAGAGCTCGCCGGCCTCCTCCTCGGTGGAGTTGCAATCTGTGGGCGGCACTCCCACCCCCAACATCCACTATATTTGTTTTAAAGTCCTTGAGAAAAAATTTGAAACCCAGGAAGAAAAAATATAGGTGGAATTTAAAATTCTTGCCTCAGGCTATTTCTTCAAAAACTCTTGAAAGGATGAAAACTTAGGGACTCACACACGCTGCAGCGTGGGTGGACCTGGAACCGCGATGCTCAGTGAGAGCAGCAGATGCAGAAGGACACACAGGGTGTGATCCCACTGATGGGAAACGTCCAGAACAGGCAGATCCACAGGGACAGAGAGTGGGTTCCTGGTTGTCAGGAGCTGGGGGAGGGGGATGCCATTCCTTTGGGGGTGATGGAATGTTCTGGAATTAGAGGTGATGGTTGCACACTCTGTAAACATACTAAATGTCATTGAATTGTACACTTCACACGGGTGAGTTGTATGGTATGCAAATTACATCCTGATATTAAAGATACAAAAATGAAAATGGGGGGGGCATCCAGAGCCCACCCCTCACTGAGGAGGTGAGTTCTAGAAATCTCCAGGGAGCTGGGGGCTCTGGAGGCAATGTCACCAGGGCTCTATTTTTTTTAAACATCAGGTGTGTCTGTCCCTCCCCCCAGGGCGTGAAGGACCTGGAAAATCTTACTTGAGCAGTGCCAGGAAGGCAGCGGGCTCCACGTCCGGCAGCTCGATTTCGGTGGACGTGGTGGCCATTCCCCCGTTGAACATGGCATCAAAGACGGCGCTGCCCACGGCCAGCACGAACCTGGTGTGTCAGAGAAGACCCGGTTACCCTTCGCGAGGCCCACCGGTCCCCACCGCCCGAGCCCGGGGGGCTGTCGGGGCCCCGGGACGTGGAAGGCGAGTGTCCCCGCAGCAGTGACACCCCAGCCAGCACCTGCAGCAGATGCTGTGCCCAGAGCATCCTGCCCTGGATGCTTCTGTTAGGAAGGCCCTGAGGACTGAGAAGGCAGCACGTGTGGATCGGTGGCAACAGAGGCCGGAGAAGCGAAATCGTCTCCCCAGGGGCTGAATGGCTTATGGCAGAGAGCTCATGCCCTCCCCACGCAACTCATTCACTCCCTCCCTCCGTCATTCCCTCCCTCCGTCATTCATTCACTCGCTCATTTGCTCATTCACTCACAGATTCACCCGATCATTCATTCACTCAACCACTCCCTCCCTCCGTCATTCCTTCACTCACTCATTCCTTCACTCACTGATTGGCTCACCCACTGATTCATTCATTCATTCACTCCCTCATTCATTCGTCATTCACCCCATCCTTTCATTCATTCATTCAGTGACTCACTCAACCACTCCCTGCCTCCCTCATTCACCCGCTCCTTCATCACTCCCTCCTCGCTCTACACACACGGCCCCCGTGCTGGGGCTGTGGGCACTGAGACCCTGGCCTTGTTGGAGGAAGGCAGCCACGGGTCCACGGTGTGGACAGCCTGACAGTGGGGCAGGAAGGAGAACGCAGGGCTGTGAGGGCGCAGTCAGGAAAGGCCTGGCGGGGTCACCTGAATCGGGCTGAGCCCGTGGGGAAGGGCGTGGAGGCCAAGGGAGCATCCAGACATGGGTGGCCATGGGGGCCTGCAGGTTCTGCCTGGCATCATGCGCCCACTGTGCTGTGCACCCGCGGTCCCCAGGGCCCGCCCCACAGCAGCCTACCCCGGGGCGGCCCTGCAGAGCCCCTGTCCTCTGGGTCTGCAAGGCCCCACATCGCAGCCCCTCCCGGGGTCCCCACGGTGACACACGCAGGGCTCTGAGAGGCCACCCCCTTGCGGAACCGCTGGAGTCGGCAGCCACAGCCCGATTCCCGGCCTCTGCCCAGTGCCCAGGGGACGTTCCCACCGCTCCCAGCGAGCCCCACCTGGGCGGCCCCCTACTCTCCACGAAAAGAACCGCCTCCCACCCACTCCTCCGTCGTGGACTGGTGCTCCCGGCCCCGCCAGGCCCTTGTCTGGTCCCCAGTCTGGCCCGGGGCTCTACAGCACCCCAAAGGCCAGACCAGCGATGGGGGCCAGGTGGGAAACCGAGTGTGAGTGTAGTGGGGTGAACAGTGTCTCCAAAGTCATGTCCATCTGGAACGTCAGGATGGTACCCTGTTTGGAAACGGGGTCTTTGCACATGCCATTTATTAAGATGAGGCCACCCAAATCCGGGCTGGCCCTAATCCAATGACTTATAAAAGGGAAATGTGGACCCAGACACACAGGGAGAGGCTACGTATTGCCGGAGGCAGAGCCTGGAGCCCCAGAAGCCGGAGGAGGCGGGAAGGACCCTCCCGGGAGCCTCTGGAGGGGGCGCGGCCCTGCAGTACCCTGACCTTGGGCTTCTGGATCCCGGAACTGAGAGAGGACAGATCTGTGCGGCTTTGCCCATCCAGCGGCGGTGCTCATGCCCTGTGCTGCCCCACCGCGTCCTCGAAGCCCCGCTCATTCACCACCGTAGCTGGGCCCCTGGAGCCTCACTGCACTTCCCCACGCACACTCTCCATAAATAAAGTGTCTTCCGGTTCCTCCTTTCTTTCTAGATTAAACAAAGCATCTTGATCTCCCGCGGGGAAAACTTTCCCCAACGATTCACTGGCAGGAAGTAAGAGGAGGCCCAACTGGGCCTGTGTGTCTGTGCAGAGCCCCGGATGCCAGGCTGTATGCACCCTCAGTGCCCTCGGCGGATGTGGCGACAAACCCCAGGGCTGGCAAGGCCACTGGGTCGAAGGCGGGCTGAACATCTCCAAGGCTCCTCCACCCACAGCCTCACCCGCCGGCCCCTCGCTCGCCTCCCACCAGGAGTCTTCTACCCTCCCTTATCCATCCATCCTCAAAAACATGACGGTGAACACGGCAAATCAAAGCCACCATGAGACACCACCTCACCCCCACTAGGAAACGCCAGCTAGGATAGAAAATCCGGACAATGACCGGAGTTGCTGCGGATGTGGAGAGATCAGAGCCCTCGTGCAGGGCGGGTGGGGACATAAAGGGTGCAGCAGCGCTGGATGACAGGCCAGTGGGTTCATCGGAGGGTTCAACATGGAGTTACCGTCTGACCCGGCAGTTCCACTCCTAAGTTGCGTACCTGAGAGAAACGAACACACACGTCCACATAAAACCTGTGCACAAGTGCTCACAGAGACACGATTCACAGACAGCCAAAGGCATCTGTCCAATATCAATGGACAGATGCCGGATGAACACAGTGTGGTCCCTCCATACATACAAGGAATGTTAGTTACCTTAAGAAGAAGGAAATTCCGACACATGTTACAGAGTGGATGGACCTTGGGGACGTGATGCTCAGTGAGACAAGCCAGACACAGAAGGACACACACTGTCTGATTCCACTCACAGGAGGTCCCTGGGGGAGTCAGATCCACAGAGACAGGAAGTAGATGGTGGGGCCAGGGGTTGCGGGCTGGGGGCTGGGGGACGGAGAGTCAGTATTTCATGGGGACAGAGCTTCAGTTTGGGGAGATGAGAAAGTTATGGAGATGATGGTGGGGATCATTGCAAACAATGTGAATGTGCTTAATGCCACTGAACTGTGCGCTTAAAAAGGGTAAAGAGGGTGAACTTTATGGTATGTGTATTTTACCACAATTTAAAAATTTAAAAAAAAAGAAAGAATGACATACTACCCTGAAGGGGCAGGGAAGAAGAGGCCAGCTAAGTAGCTTTGGGAAACAGGTTAAAGGCTAAAAGAACTGCATACAAATACTGTGCTTTACTTAGTAAAAGTATTTTTCACAGGAGAGGGTTAGCAGCTCTGAAACTACTCTACATATCTAGGTTTGTGCTACCAAGTAGACGTGTGCAGAATGAGAGCCAGGGTCCTCATCATGGGAGAAAACAGTTATAGATAAGGGGGGGGGGGCTGGAATAAATTCTGGAGGGCTGAACCGAAATCAGAGCGATCAAGATGATCTCGTGGCTTTTAGACAGGTAGCTGGATGGTGGATGGATGGACAGATGGACAGACGGGTGGAGAGACACAAATAAACAGAGATATGTGTGTGTTGGTACATTTCCTCACCCTACCTGCTAAAAAGGTCTCTAAACAACAACACCCCAGCAGCAGCGGGCACACCCAGCACCCAAGTCTTGGTTTCTAAATACCATTTTCCACTAAAACGAACCAGAGCTCCTTGGAGAAATGGCTGACTGCAGGGCTGGGGCAGGGGAAGGACAAGACGAGCTTGGAGTATCTTGTGGCGCCAGAAAGTAAAAACACGCTCCAACATGACAGGGAAATGTTGAACGGACACAGGAGCCAAATCTGGGACGATACGAGCAACAAAATAATGTTCGTGTCGGATGATGACCCCCAGGATAAAATCAATATCCATGAGTCCATGATGAAATAAATATATAACTGAAGAAATGGATGAGTAAGGGAGAAGGGACAGCTCTTCCTTTTAGAACCCCAGTTAACAAATGCAGAGGGAGTTACGGAAATAGGAAATCACCATATGGCAGGTGCTAGAGTAAATAACTCTTTCCAGCAGGAACCACCATACACCAGCGGGCAAAGCAGGAGGGGGAAATGGATTGTCTGTACAGTCCCAAAGTATCCCTCGGGAAGGGTGATTTACAAGGAGACGGTGGTGACATCCAGTGGAGAAATCTACCCCATGACCAAGGCTCACGTCACCAGAGATGGGACAGATGGATGTCACGGGCTCAGAAGTTTTACATTCAAACACACAAAGGGAATGAAAGGAGAAAGATGGGGAAAGACATACCTTGCATTCGGAAACCACCAGAGAGCTGGAGTGGCTACACAGATATCAGACAAGACAGACGTGAAAAAAAAAAAAAAAAAAAAAAAAAGACAGACGTGAAGATGAGGAATATTACTGAACAATGGACGTTTCATGTGAACAGAGGGTCAGTACATGGGGACAGGTAACAGTACAAATGAATACACAACAGAGTCCCAAACTACACGAAGCAGAAACTGACTGTTAAAGGAGAAAGAGGCAATCCAACAATTATCGTTGGAGGTTCTGATGCCTCACTCTCCACAACTGACAGAACGGCCAGACAAAATCGGCAAGAACACAGAAGACTGAACAGTGCTGCCAAGCGACCTTTACGGAACCCTCAGCCCAACGACGGCAGAATGCACGCTCTTAGGCGCAATGGCACATTCTCCAGGACAGACCACATGCAAGGCCAAACAAAGATTCTCAGAGGCACTGAAAGCAGTCAAAGCATGTTCTCCAAAGAGAGGAATTAAACTCCGTACCAACAACAGAAAGACCTCTGAGAAATCCCCAAATATTTGGAAATGAAACAACACTTCTAAGTAACCCATGGGTCAGAGAAGGAACACAAGGGAAATTAGAAAAGATCTTAACTGGAACAAAAATGCAAACACGGCGCATCAAAATGTAAGGGATGCAGCTAAAACAGTGCTTAGAAGTAAACATTATATATGTATTAAATAAAGATCTAAAATCAGCAAGGTGAGCTTCCAGTAATTCCCTGGTGGTTCAGTGGTTAGGACTTGGCACTTTCACTGCCGGGGCCTGGGTTCAATCCCTTGTTGAGGAACTAAGATCTCGCAAGCCATGTGTGGCATGACCAAAAAATAATTAATTAATTTAAAAAATTAAATCAGCAAGGTAAGCTTCCATCTCAAGAATCTAGAAAATGAAGAGCAAATCGAGCCCAAAGAATGAAGAAAATAATAAAAGTGAGAGGAGGAATTAATGAAACTGGGAATGGGAAAATAGAGACAATACAATGAAACCTAAAGGTCACTCTTTGGGGGTGGGGGGCGGGGAAATCAACAATTGCTAGAACTTTAGCTAGACTGACCAAGAGAAAAAAACACAGATTACCAAAATCAGGAATGAAAAAGGGAACATTACTACAGACCCTATAGGTGCTAAAAGAACTTTGAAACAACTTTATGCCAACAACTTAAGACAACTTAGAGGAAATGGACGACTTCCTGGAAAGACTTCCTGCCAACACTCACTGGTGAAGAGAAAATCTAAACAAACACATAACAAGTAAGTGAACTACTCATTAATAACCTTCCGGAACTTCCCTGGTGGCGCAGTGGTTAAGAATCCGCCGGCCAATGCAGGGAACACGGGTTCGAGCCCTGGTCCGGGAAGATCCCACATGCCGCGTAGCAACTAAGCCCGTGCACCACAACTACTGAGCCCGCGTGTCACAACTACTGCAGCCCACGTGCCTAGAGCCTGTGCTCTGCAACAAAGAGAAGCCACCACAAGAAGCCCGCACACTGCAACGAAGAGCAGCCCCACCTCGCCGCAACTAGAGAAAGCCTGTGCACAGCAACAAAGACCCAAAGCAGCCAATTAAAAAAAAAAAAAAAAATCTTCCCACTGGGACTTCCCTGGTGGTGCAGTGGATAGGACTCTGCGCTCCCAATGCAGGGGGACCGGGTTCAATCCCTGATCAGGGAACTAGATCCCACATGCATGCCACAACTAAGGAGCCCACCTGCCGCAACTGAGGAGCCCTCAAGCCGCAACTAAGGAGCCCGCCTGCTGCAACGAAGACCTGGTGAGACCAAATAAATAAATAAATATTTTTAAAAATCTTCCCACACAGAAAAGCCCATTCCCAGAAGAAATAATACCAACCCCATGCAAACTCTTCCAGAAAGGAGAGGGGGAGGGAATATTTCCCAACTCACCTATGAGGCCAAAGACACTCTGGAACCCTCGGGCACCAGTGGGGGGTGGGGAATGGGGCGGCCACTTTGGAAACCAGTTTGGCAGTTTCTTAAAATGTCACATTACCCTGTAATTCCAACATGCGACCCCTAGGTATTCACCCAAGAGAAAAGGAGCAGTTCTTCCACAGGCATATTTCCACACGAATGTGGAATGTTCATGGCAGTATGAGTCCTCGTAATGAAAAGCTGGAAATAACCCATATAACCCGTATGCCCATCGACTGGTGAGTGGACAAGGCATGGTCCATCCATGCAATGGAATTCAGCAGGAACGTGAATTGCGTTAGCAATACAAAGAAATGAACCTCCGGCACAACGGTGTGGACGGACCCCATAAACAGCACACTCAGTGTAAGAAGCCAGACCAAAGCCTACACATTCGATCAAATTTCTACAAACAGCAAAACCAGAGAGGAAGAAGGAGGCCAGTGATTGCCCAGGGGTCAGGGCGGGAGTGGGGAAAGGGGCTTCTGGGGCTGACAAAAGTGCTCCCAAGCTGGGCTATGGCAGTTGTCACACAAATGCATAATTTTCTACATGGCCAATTGTCAGATCAAACAAACCAAAATCCATTAAAAGCACTCGATAACATCCCATGCCCACACTTCATGGAAACTCTTAGTGAACAAGGGATGGAAAGAAACATGTTACTGTATTAAAAAGGATTTGTCAGAAACCAGTATCAACGATCACATTGAACTGTGAAAAACACCTCTGTTACGGAACAATGCCCCTGGTGGTCAGAAATGCAATCAGAACAGAAAAAATGAGGCAGAAATATGAGAGAGAATGAGAAATTAATTGCCCATAACGTGATTGTCTCACTTAAAACTCTAAATTCAGGGCTTATTTAAATCTAAATTAAAATTAAGGTAAATAAAAGATTCAGTTTGGGAATTCCCTGGTGGTCCAGTGGTTAGGACTCTTCGCCTTCACTGCCGAGGGCGCAGGTTCAACCACTGGTTGGGGAACTAAGATCCCACAAGCCACGCAGTGTGTCCGAAAAAACAAAACCAAAAAAAAGGATTCAGTTCCTCAGTTGCAAGAGCCACAATTCAAGTGCTCAGCAGCCACAAGTGATTAGTGGCCAGGACTGGAGCGCATAGCTCTAGAGCAATCCCAACATCACAGAAAAGTCTACTGGACAGTGCCAGACCACAGAATCAGTGGGGCAATTATTAATGCTAAGAAGGGTTCAGAAAGAAATCGTTCAAATAGATAAAAATAAATGCACAAAAAATCTACAGCTTCCCAGCAAGAACCAACTAGAAAAAATACAATGGAGAAATTACTCACAACAGAGAAAAAACAAACAAAAACTAATCAGAAACTTAGCAATATACGTGCAAGACCTATTTGAATAAACTACAAAACTTTCCTAAGGTTTCACAAAAATGCCCTGGATAAACACGTTCCCAGATATATTTTGTATTCTAAACTGTCAGCTCTCCCAACCTGTATCTTTGCAAAGACCAATCCCTCCAGGCAATTCCTTTAGCATTTGATAAACTGATTCTAAAGATCATAAGGAACCACTGAGGCAGAGGCTGGTCAACTACAGCCCTGGGACTCAATCTGGCCCACCGCTTGTTTTTGTAAATAAAGTTTTATTGGCACACAGCCACACCCATTCATTTCTGTCTTAATGCATTTGTGTTGCTATGCCAGAATTAAGCAGTTGGGACAGAGACCGTGTGGCCTGCTGATACTATATACTATCTGGCTCTTTACAAAACTTTGCTGGTGCAAATTTACCTGAAGGTAAGTCCCACAGGGAAAGAGATGTCTTCTGTCAGCACTGTTTCAATGACTGTTGGATGCAGGGAGGGACAGATGGATGGATGATTGATTCTGGAAGAGTTAAGTGTGAGACGAGCTGAAAAAAGTCTTGACAAGGAGTAAAACTGGGAAGAACAGCCATGCAGTTCTCAAAACCCACCATAAAGCCACGGTCATCAAAAAACGTGTTATTGGGCTAAGCACACACAGATCGATGAAGGAGAAGAGACCCCAGACACAGACTGCTCCACTTCTGGGACTTCTCTGCACTGCTAAGTTTTCCGTGATAGATGAATAAAGGTATTTTAGATATTGACGTGGGACCATCCGATTTGTGCACAGTGCTACCCTGAAGATGCTCGGTATTTCCTCAGAGGGAGCCCCGCGAGCGCAAGCGTAGACAGTGGACTCACAGGTTTCCTGAGCACCTGCCGTGCCAGGCATTTTCCTGGGCCTAGCAGGAGGGAGAGAAGCAAAACCCTGTGGCGGTCCGGTGGCGGGGACTCCGCGCTTCCACTGCCAGGTGCCGGGGTTCAATCCCTGGTTGGGGAACTAAGATCCCACAAGCTGTGACTCAGCCAAAAAAAAAAAAAAAACTCCTGCTCACAGGAAGCCAATGACGGCAGTCGCAGAGAAAGTTAGGAGGAGAAAGCTGTCAAAACGCCGTGCAGGGCGAGGGGGTGGGGCTAAGGCGACTGGGGGCGTGCGGCAGGGGGAGGCTCCGAGTGAGGTACGAACTTGTCCGGGTGCCATCACTCATGCCAGGCCCTCCTGTGTCCCACACCCCGGGTCACCCTGTACCCAGAATTCACTGCCCCAGCCTGAGACCACCCCAAGCCTGGGTCCTGGGAAATGGTGGGTCCAGACCCCATGGCCTTCCTCAAAGTTAGCACGAGCCCCTCCCCGGCTCGGCCCTGCTCCCCAGTCACCAGATCAGGATGCTCTCCGCCCCAGGCCCGCATCCAGGATGCCACGTGGCTTTCACTTGTGTCCTCAGGCTCCTCCCAGGACTGGCTGGCGTCCTGCAGCATGGCCCCAAGCTGGGTTTATCTGGTATTTTCTCCGATAGGACCAGGTGTACTGGTTTCCTGGGGCTGCTCTAACAAATTACTGCAAATTGGGTGACTTGAAAGAACAGGAATTTCCTCTCTCACGTTCTGGAGGCCGCATGTCCAAGGTCAGTGTGTCCCAGGGCTGTGCTGCCCCCGGAGGGTCCCGGGGAAGGTCCCCCTCTTGCCTCTTCCAGCTTCTGGGGTCCCAGGTGTCCTGGGCTTGCGGCCGTGTGTCCTTCCCATCTCTGCCTCTGTTGTCACACGGCCGTCTTCTCTCGGTCTCTCCTCTGTCTCTCATAAGGATCCTTGTTGGATTTAGGGCCCGTTCAGATAATCCAGGATGATCTCTTCTTGAAACTCTTAATCACATCTACAAAGACCCTTTTTCCAAATAAGGTCCCGTTCACAGGTTCTGGGTGTCAGGATGTGGACACACCTTGTTGGGGGCCACCATTCAACCCACTACACTGGGGTTAAGGGTTTGGGGTGGAGCACACTGAGGTGAGGTGCCCTTCTCATTGATTCCTTCTAGGGGGACCCTGACACCCCCAGGACATCACCCTGAGGTCGACCTTGACCATCTGGCTGAGGTGGCATCTGCCGGGTTCCCCCAAGGTGGGATTCCAATCTACTCTTTACAAGCAAGTCCCCAAATCCAGCCCACGTGGGACAGAGGCGGGAGTTAGGTCCAGCCCGGGAGCATGGCGCACGGTATTAGGAATTTTCCCCACTCCTGTCTGTGTTCCATCAGTGAGGCTGCGAGGTGTTTCCTTTATGCGTTGGGTCACATCCCCACCTGCATTTTAAGCCAGCCTGTATGGAGGATGAGCCCCAGGCCACTGTGATAAGGACCTGGTTGGGTCACAGGGTCCACCCTCCCTGTGGCCCTGGGAAGGAGGTGTCTGAGTGGTCAGTCCCAGGTCCTGGGGGGTGGGGAGGTGGGGGGGAACTGAGGCTCAGCAGAGCCCAGGGTCACTCACGGTACAGTCATCTACCTGATCGCTACAGGTAAAATGTCAACAATGCATATGAAATAACAACCCAAAGGCTGAAAAGACAAAGAACCAGAACCTTCGATCTGGGAGGTCCACACAGCAGGAATGTGGGACAAGAAAGGCATGACGGAGGCTGGGGGCTCACAGGTGACACATCAACTGGCCCCCTACTCACAGCGTGCGGGAGAGGTGGGAGGGCCACAACACACACACACACAGGGCACGGAGGTACTGGGGACCGCATCACGGGCCTGGAAGCTTCCTTGGACAGGAATCTAGACCCAGTTGTATATAAATAACCAAAAAAAGCCAGAAAGAGGAATCTCGAAGGCACAAGTTAAATAAAGGCCACACGTCAGAAAGGTGGGGAGGACCCTCACAGCAGGTTGGGGGACACTCCAGGCAGAGTGGTGAGAACCCCTGCAGCCCCCCTCCCCAGACAGAACCCTCCCCAGCACCCCCCAGCGAGCAGGGGCAGAGGAACCAGCAGTGGGCAGGACGCTGTCTGACATCACTCCCACCCTACCCAGGAGTCTGGGTGCTGCACCCTGGAGACTGGCAGAGGGATGGGGCCTGGACCAACACCCCCCCGCCTTTTGAAAGGAGGCCTGTGGGATGGGGCGTCGCAGAGCTGGGTGACTGCAGAGCTGGGAGTCACTGGGGGTCCTGGGTTCACAAGGTGGGAGTCTGGTGGGGCTCTGGGGGTCTCAGCCCCAGAAGGATGGGGCACTTGGGGGAGGAGGTCACTGGGGCAGGAAGGAGGAAATGGAGGGAGATGGTACTGTCTGGGGGTCCTCGGGCTGGCCAGGCTGGGGGTTGCAGGGTCTGGGGAGCCTGGCAGGGGCTGAGGGGTCACAGGGATGCCGCGGGTGGAAGAGGTCACTGGGTCTGGGAGATCCTGGCCAAGGTGGCAGGGTCAGGGGTCACAGAGCCAGGAGACGCTGATGAGAGTGGAGGGGCAGGGGTCGCAGGACCAGAATACGCAGTATCTGGAAGTACGAGTGGAAGGGGGCCTGGCAGGGTCACAGGGCCTAGGGGTGCTAGGGCCCGGGGATGGTGGTTACTGGAAACAGCAGAGTCCCAGGGATGGTGGGTGTCCCGGGGTGAGGGCAGGTCCCTGAGACCAGCAGGGGTTCCAAGAATAACGGGTTGGGTCCTGGGACGACGGGGTCCTGAGGGTGGTGGGGTCCCGGGAACGGCAGGGGTTCCAAGAAGGGCGGGTCCTGGGGGACGACTAGGTCCCCGGGGATGGCGGGTATCCCCGGCGGGGGGGAGGGGTGGCGGGATCTCAGGGATGGCTGAGTCCCGGGGGCTGGCGGGGTCTGGGCCCGGGGATGCTGGGTCCCCGGGGGCGGCGGGTCCCGGGACGGCGGCCCACCTGTGCGCCGGGATGCGCTGCGCGCCGAGCCCCTTGCCCACCAGGAAGTGCACGTCGCAGAGCACCTCGTTGTTGAAGAGGAAGGCGAAGCGCTCCTTCACCGTGGGCTTGGTGGCCTGCCAGTTGTAGACGGGCTCGCGCAGCAGCGCCCCCGCCCCCGGCTCCTCGGCCGCCCGCTCCCCGCCCGCAGCGGCCTGCGCGCCCGGCCCCGGCCCCGACACCGACACCGGCGGGGGCGGCCCGGGGGCGGCGGGGGCCGGGGCGGCGGCGGCAGCGGCGGCGGCTGCGTTGCCGGGGGCCGGGGCGGCGTTGGCGCTGGGCCCGGGGCCGCCCCCCGCGCCCGGGCCGACCCCCGGCGGGCACGACGCGCGCCCGCCGCTCCCACCCGCCGCCATCTTGTCGGTGCGGCGCCCGGCGGGGCGGGGGCGGGGCGGGGCGGGCGGGGGGAGGGCCTGGGAGGGGGAGGGGAGGGAGGCGAAAGGAGGGGGCAGAGGAGGGGGAGAGGGGAGGAGGAGGGAGGGGGAGGGGCGGGGGAGAGAAGGGAGGGGGAGGATGTGGGGGACTTGGAGAGCAGGGAGGAGAAGGGAGGGGGCCGGGGAGGGGCTAGGAGGAGGGAGGGGGCGGGGCAGGGGCACGCGGGGGCAACGGACCTCGTACCTCCGACCGTGGGCCTGGACCCCAGACCGCAGACCTCAGACATGGGACCCCAAGTGCTAGATCTCGTACGTCACACCCGGGACCCGGACCCCGGACTCTATATCCTTTACTTCAGACCCGGACCCCCAGATCCTGGACCTCAGACCCTGACCCCCAGATTCTAGACCTTTAACCTCAGACCCCGGACCCCCGGATTCTAGATCCTTCACCTCAGACCCCGACCCCAGACCGTGGACCCCATACGCCGGAACCCAGGTACAAGAGCCCAGACCCCCTACTTCAGACACTAGACCCCAGACCCAGAAATTGCGACCCCACACCTCAAGACCCTGACCACGAATTCAGGATCGCCAGCCCCAAATCCTAGATCCTCCATCCCAGCAGCCCCAGACCTGGGACCCCAGTCCCTATATCCCAGACCTCAGGCCTCAGAACTCAGGCACTGGATCCCAAACTCCAGACCTCAGATTCCAGACCTGGGTCTCCAGAACTCAGATCCCCGGCCCCAGACCCCAAATCAGACCCCAGCTCCAGTCCCTGAAACCCAGATCCCAATCTCAGACCCAGGACCCCCAATCCCAAAGCCAGACCCAACGCCAGAGTCCAAACCCCAGACCTGGGATCCCAGACCCTATCCCCAGTCGGTCTGCCTGCCCAGTGGACGGGACAGCACTGAGTGTGTGGCAGGGGAAGCTGAGGCCCGGGCAGGCTGCCACTGAATGCAGGGAGGATGCTCTGTGCCTCTCAGACTCAACAGATATATGGAGCCCTCCTCTGGGCCAGGTCTCGGCTGCCCAGCGCCGGCAGAGCTGGAAGCCTTAAATGGCTAACTGCACCCACAGTGTCAGAGTGACAGAATGCCTTGAAGATGAGGCACAGGGAGCTAGGAGGGCATAAAATGGGGTCCCTTGAGCAACCTGGGGGTTGCAACCTGGAGATGCAGCCTAGGGGATGTAACGGGGGTACAAGTTCAGGGGGCAGGGGGCAGCCCGGAGGGCTTTCTGAAGGAAGGGATGCTGACCAGTGACTTAGAGTCAGGAAGATGAATAGGGGTTGGGTAACCTCTTTAAAGTCCCAGAAGTCAGGGGCTGGGTAGAGAGGGAGGGGTGAGGGGCCCTCCGCCGCCCTCCATCTGAGCATGGGACTTGAGTAACACCTGTGATAATTTAGCATCTAATAAGTGGCTGGGAGACCCCCAGGGGTCTTGGACCCGGTCCATCCCATGGAGAAGGGATTTCTGCGTGTGGGCTGTGGCCCATGGACACCCAGGAGAGCCACAGGCAAGACATTCTGTCTCAGTGTCCAGTCTCTGCCAGAATCCTGGCCAATTCTTACCTCCAAAGCAGACCTTGAAGCGACTCCCTTTTCCTGGGTCCCCACAGAAGCCGGCTTCACAGGCGTTCAGCCCCTGCACTTGATTGAATGCTCTGCTGTCACCATTGTGAAATTCATAATAATTTTTCGACAAGGGACCGCGTGTTTTCATTTTGCACTGCGGCCCAGGTCCCACTTCTCCTCCACTGCCGTCTAGAACTGCCCAGCCCTCTCTCTGACGAGCCCCAGCCCCAGCTACCTAACCTTCCTTACTCTTTTTAGAATCTAGGCTCCTCCCAACTTAAGCCAGGTCTCTGGGAGCCAATGCGTAAAGCCCTACCAGTACTTCCCTCAATTGAAAGCCAAACGCCCTCACCTGGGGACCACATTTACCCCCAGGGCCGAGGACCCAGCTGCACAGATTTTCCCAGCCCTCTTAGCTCGAGGTCTTTCAGCCCCGCCTCATAGGATGTACTCCCATCCTCAGCCTTGGGCTCTGGGTTTTACAAAATCTCACTTGCCATCCTCTGCTCTTTGGGGTGAGCAATTTCCCAAAGACCAAACCATACAACGTTATAACCATGGAAAAAGACATCCTAAACCCGGAGATAGCAGTGTTTTTGTTTTTGTTTTTTAATATTTGCTTCTCTTTTCAAGAAAGTATTTAAAAAAATTTTTTTTTTACACTTTCTCTCTCTTTTTTTTTTTTTTTTTGGCCTCACCACATGGCATGAGGGATCCCTGACCAGGGATCGAACCTGTGCCCCCTGCAGTAGAAGCACAGAGTCTTAACCACTGGACCGCCAGGGAAGTCCCTGGAGATAAATCTTTTTCAAAGGTTTTTCTTTTTCACTCTAAAAGTAATATATAAAAAATAAAGGCGGGAACTTGGAAATGCCAGAAAAAATTCAGGAAAAGAACATGAATATCATCTATCATATTACTATCCAAAAATAACCAATGTTAATACTGTATTTATTATCTTTTTTTATTGTTTAAGAGGAGAATCTTTTTATATAGTTGGGATCACCCTAAATATATATCATTTGGTAAGAAGATGTCAGCCTTTTTAGGTAGGGATGCTAAAACATGGTTCACCCAAATAAACTCGGGCTATGGATATAGAACTAGCAGCTTGATAAAGGACAAAAATCCTGATTCTTGTCTTTTGAGGATAATTATGAACTCATGGCATTCAGACTTGAGTAGTTTCATGAATTGGTCATTAACTAATCATTATTGCCATGGGATACCTTTAAGTGGGCTCCGGTGTACCTTCAACACACCCAGAACTTAGGCAGCCCTTCTTTCTGGCAACAAGATCTACTAGGCCCATACTGCATCTTACCTGCCCTGAAACATAAAACCAGCTATTCTCCAAAGAACCCTTATTCCTTGGGGTGGGGAAAAGTACCGATGACTGCCTTTTGGATATTGGGACCCCTCTCTAATTACTGCCCACAAATTTGTGGTGGAAAACTGATTAAAAACGACTTCAGTGGTCAGGTAGAAATAATAAATTTCAAAGATTGGAAGATCCTGTTGCTCTAATTTAGTTCTAACAATGCTGCAGAACACCTGCCCTCAGCAACTTCCGCCTGCCTGCGGGCCAGACCCCGCCCACCACCAGTGGTTGTAAATAAAGCTTTACTGGTACACAGCCACACCCACTCATTTACACATTACGTACAGCTGCTTCCCGGCTTGCATGGATTTGAGTAGTTGCCACAGAGACATTATGGCCAGCACAGCCGAAAATATTTACTCTCTGGCCCTCTACAGAAAACATTTGCAGATTCCTGCTCTATAAATGCCTCACCCAAATTATAATTTCACTCTTTTATCGTTTTGTGAACCATGTGAGTCTCCGAAGATCCTATTATAACTAGTGTAATTTCTTGTTTTATCTGGCAATATAAAATATAAATCCAGGCCACGACAGTAAGATCAACAATACCTAAGGTAACTGCAGGTTGGAAATTAAGATCTAAGATCACAGAAGCTATCAGGATGAGTGTGAATGACTCACTCACGGATTGGTTAAGGGACCAGGCATATGACCAGTCCTGGCCAATGAGATCAGAGGAAAAGCCTGCAGAGGTGGGTACGCCCCTAGCATCCCGAGCCTGGAGGCTGCCCTAGCTTACAGCTATTTGTTCTGTAAACTGATAAACGTCTTTATGGAGTTAAGCAAGCAGAGCTGTGTTCTCTGTTACTCATGGCTACAGGCGTGTAACTGCTGCAACTGGCCCTGGTGGCCACCTCTGAACACCTCCCGCTAATGACAGACAGGGAAGTGACTTTGTTCTTGCATCTGTTTTGATAATCCCTGATAATAACTGTGTGGTTATTCACAGGTATCCTACAGTATCCTGGGGAGACTGGTTCCAGGACTGTTGCACATACTAAAATCCGAGACTGCTTAAGTCCCTCATGTAAAATCGCATAGTATTTGCATACAACCTATGCACAAATGATACATATATTATTTCTAGATTATGTATAATACTTGATACAATGTTTTGTTTTGTACCTCTGTTCCCCTACCAGGGATTCAACCTGGGCCATGGCAAACATGTTGTAGATCTTAATAGAAGTTCAAGTTGCACAGATGTGTGCATCTGTCAAAACTCAGCAAAAGGGGACTTCCCTGGCGGTCCAGTGGTTAAGACTTCGCCTTCCAATGCAGGGGGTGCAGGTTCGAGCCCTGGTTGGGGAGCTAAGATCCCACATGGCTCGAGGCCAAAAAACCAAAACATAAAACAGAAGCAACATCTTAACAAATTCAATAAAGACTTAAAAAAAAAAACTCAGCAAAAGCATATTTAAGACTTATGCAAGTCATTGTCCATTTTACTTCAAAAGAAAAAATATAAACAAGTATTGGACTCTTGTTAGTCATATGCTAATGATATGCACACCAAACTGTTCAAGGAGTAGTGGGCTGATGTCTGCAACTGTGAAATGCATCAAAAATGAGATGAAGTAAAAAACCAAAAAACAACAACAACGAAAAACAAGATGAAGTGATGCATGAACAAAGGGATGGGGAGATGACAGATTTAATAAAATGGGAATGGTAGAAGTGATGTGTTAGGAATGTGGGTGTTCACTGTACACTTACTTAAACTTTGATACACATTTGAAATTTTTCACAATCAAATGTTGTTGGGAAAAAACTCAAATTTTGTTTTTTTTTTCCATTCGGCGGGTTAGGGGGCATTTCCTCTGTTGATCTCATCTGGGCTGATTTATGAGACCACAGACACCTGGAGGGTTCAGTCTGCTGCAAGGTCCAAGATGGCTCCACTGGCATATTGGGCAATTGGTGCTGGTTGTTGGCTGGGAGGCCTCAGTTCTGCATGGAGTCTCCCAATCTCCAAAAAGCTACACTGGCTTCCTTACATCATGGTGGTCGAACTTCCACACCTCACTTCTGCCGAATTCTATAGGTCAAAGCAAGTCATGTGGCCATGCGTCGATTTAAATGGGTGGAGAACCTGACTCCCCCTCTGGCTAGGAGTTCCATTGCAAAGGGGCATGCATATTGGGATGGGGGGAATTTGTGGTCATTGTACAATACACCCAAGTCCTTTGGTCCAGTTGTTTAAGTTCATGTTTAGTCAGAAGGTGTTCTATCAGGACTTCCCTGGCAGTCCAGTGGTTAAGACTCCATACTTCCAATGCAGGGGGAGCAGGTTTGATCCCTGGTTGGGGAACTAAGATTCTACATGCCACAAGGCACAGCCAAAAATAAAAAAGGTATCCTGACTCCTGACACTTCTTACTTGGTAGCTTACAGCCATCAGGTCTTCCTTGATAATGGCATTTGGCTATTGGAGGGTCAGGGAGGTCAGCTCTAAGTAGTTTGCTTTATGAGACAGAAGGAAAACAACATAAGCCATTCAATGTCTGAAGGCTTCGTGAAGAGACCCTATGACCACCCACCTGCAATGCAATGAAAATTGGACATGGGTAATTTTTTTTTTTTTTTTTTGGCTGCACCAGGCAGCTTGCAGGAACTTCCCCAACCAGGGATCAAACCCACACCCCCTGAAGTGGAAGCACCAAGTCCTAACCAATGCACCGCCAGGGAAGTCCCTGTACATGGGTAAGTTAAGACTCAGATGCACACTGCCTGCTCTGGCCCCACCTGACAGCATCACACTCATTCTGAAGTTGGAGGGCTTCTGGTGAAGCAGATGAAATCTCCAAGAGTTTTCAGCTCTTCATGAAATTATTGATTCAGGCAAAGATTACCAACGGTGTTGAGACACTTAGGTTCTTTTTTTTTTTTTTTAGCAGTGCTACATGGCTTGCAGGATTTTAGTTCCCCAACCAGGGATCGAACCTGGGCCCCCTGAAGTGGAAGCACAGAGTCCTAACAACTGGACCGCCAGGCGAGTCCCCCTTTGGTTCATTGTTGATGGAGAACTAAGCCATTGTATATGCGGAATTCTCATCACACACAATACTGTCTCAGATAGCTATTGAGACTTCTTAAACAGCTATACAGTAGTCAGTAAGAAAGGGGCTGAAGGATTGACAAATGGGTAGATTAGGAGCCCAAGACAGACCGTATCCACATCCAGAGGGTTGCTTTATGATAGAGGTGGTAATGCAGAGCAGTGCAGAAAGGACAATCTCTTCAATAAATACACTGCGACAACTGGATATCACTATGGAAAATACACAAAACGTGACCCCTACCTCACACCAAACACAAAGCCAATTTGGGGAGGACTGCAGACCTAATCTGAAAGATGAAACAATAACATTTTAGAAGGTGATACAAAATAATACTTTTATAACCTTGCGGTAAGGATTTTTCTTTTTGGCCTTGCTGCAGGGCTTGTGGTATCTTTAGTTCCCCGACAAGGGATCGGACCCAGGCCCTCAGCAGGGAGAGCACCGAGTCCTAACCACTGGACTACCAAGGAATTCCCAAGGATTGATTTCTGAAACAGGTCACATAACAATAAAGGAAAAGAATGAAACATTGGGTTACATTAACATTAAGGACTGTTCAGGGACTTCCCTGGTGGTCCAGTGGTTATGAGGCAGGAGATAGATGGGCCCCAGTCTGAGCAGCTGGAGTTTCTCCCCTGTGGACAGAGAGGAGACTGGGCCCTGCCCAGACAAGAGATAAAAGAGCACATATTCCTCATCCTCGAAGTCAAGGAGACCTTCCTGACTACACATGTGCAGAAAGGCTCCTTGGAGGTCAAAAGAGAGGGAGCATCACCCCATAGTAAGTGATGTCAACTACCCACAGGCCTCTTCACTAGAATCCATCTTGGCTGAGAGATGCACAGGCCCACGGGGAAGGACCCTGAGGTATACCGAATACGGACTCAGAACCAGGCAAAGCAAGGTGATTGGCCAAAGGAAACCTGGAAGAAATGCCCCATATAAGTGATTCAAACTACCATGAGGGCGCAACTCTCTCTTTGAGCCCAGCCATGTGTTTATCCACACATACTGTTTTTCCTCCTAATAAACACTTTACTTGTTTCACTACTTTCCACGTCTCTGTGGGAATTAATTTCTGTAAAGCCAAAGGGCCAGGGCCTTGTCACTGGCCACTGGTCTAGTGGCTAGGATTCAGTGCTCTCACTGCTGCGACCTGACTTCCATTTCTGGCTGGGAACTGAAATCCTGCTTCAAGCCACTGCAGGCCGAGGCCACCTGAGATCAGTTAGGGCTGTGTGCTTCCAATGCAGGGGCTGCAGTGTGTGTGGGGGAAAAAAAAAAAAAACTATTTAAAAGACACCCTAGGAATCATTGAGAGAAAATCAGGCAGCCAAGTTGAAAACCGGGCTATACCTAACTAAATGATTCACAAAAAGGGAAATCCAAATGGCCAATGAATCATGAAAAGATGTTCAACCTTATTAGTAAATAGAGAAATGGAAAATAAAACTGCAGTAAGGGAATTCCCTGGCAGCCCAGTGGTTAGGACTCTGCACTTCCACTGCAGGGGGCCTGGGTTTGATCACGGGTAGGGGAACTAAGATCCCCGCAAGCCACGTGGCATGGCCATAAATCAGTAACTAAATAAACATAAAAATCAAAACTACAATGAGATAACACTACAGACCCAACTGGTTGGGAAATAAAAATTCAGGTGTGCTGGTAAGTTTTGGCAAAGATGCAAGGCAATGGGAACTATCGCATCCTTGTGGTGGGTGGCAGTATAAATCAGTCCAACAACTTCGGGAAAGAGTTTACCATTATCCATGAGTCTGCAGATTCACAAACACTACACCCTGGCAATACCACTCCTAGGTATACACGCTAGTGAAACACACACACGTATATAGCCAGACATATCCATAGCCACAATTTTTGAGGGGGGGTAAAAGCCCAAGCCTGAAAATAACTCAAGTCAAATAGGAAATAATTTGATGATATATTCACACAATGGAATACGTATAGTCCTGAAAGTGAATGCACTCAGCTACATGGGATAACCTGGATGAATATTAATTGAAAGAAACCAGACAGAAAAGAATGCATGCAATACACTGTCCCTTATGTAAAGTTTTAAAAGAGGCAAAACTAAATTTATTTGGCTGCACATTTCTGTGGTCAAACCATACACAAAGCGAGAAAGTAATAATCATAAAATTCAAGTTACTGGCTACACTGTGGGAAGGGAGGACAGGGTCCAGATGACGCCCTGTGGTTGCAAGGGGGGTGGGGTGGTGAGGACTCCTAAGGTCCTGGCCATGATCATGTGTTGGCTTTATAATAACTTGTTAGATTATTCATCGGCATTGCATGCACTTTTCTGAAAATGCATTACAATTCACAATAAAAAGGTTTGCACACATGATGTTTTAAAAGACATCAGTAAGTCAGAGTATAACAAATTTTGGCATAAAGCCATAGTCATATTTTATTTTCCATTCTCTGGAATAGTAGTTCACCAACTGGTAGGGTTTTTATTAAAGCAAAGAGAATTGCTTTAATAAATTCAGAGAATTCAGAAAGTTTTAGCCATTTCAACATCAATGCAAAAAATGCAAACCTTTGCAGGAAGTAAAATTGGTGATGCTTGATCCCCAAGTTCCATTTTTTGTTTTGTAATAAATTTATTTATTTTTGGCTGCCTTGGGTTTTTGTTGCTGCACGCGGGCTTTCTCTAGTTGTGGCGAGCAGGGGCTACTCTTTGTTGCGGTGCGCGGGCTTCTCATTGCGGTGGCTTCTCTTGTTGCGGAGCACAGGCTCTAGGCATGCGGGCTTCAGTAGTTGTGGCTCACAGGCTCTAGAGCACAGGCTCAGTAGCGCAGGGAAGCCCCCCAAGGTTCCATTTTGTTGTAACTGCCCTATTGCTAAAAAGATGAATCAAAACTTAAAATCCTGGACTTCCCTGGTGACACAGTGGTTAAGAATCCGCCTGCCAATGCAGGGGACACGGGTTTGATTCCTGGTCCGGGAAGATCCCACATGCCGCGGAGCAACTAAGCCCGTGAGCCACAACTACTGAGCCTGTGCTCTAGAGCCCGCGAGCCACAACTGCTGAAGCCCGCCCGCCTAGAGCCCGTGCTCCGCAACAAGAGAAGCCACTGCAATGAGAAGCCTGCGCACCGCAACAAAGAGTAGCCCCCGCTACTCTAGATACCCAACTAGAGAAAGCCCGCGTGCAGCAACAAAGACCCAACGCAGCCAAAAATAAATTTAATTAATTAACTAAAAATCAAACAAAAAGAACCACCAAAATCCTGAGACACATTTCTTTTAGCAACACATAAGGAAACATTCTGAAATGTGAGAAATAAATGTTCAATTTTAATATGCCATATTCTTTATGTTAAACTGAAAGCCTTTTAATAAAAGCCCCTAGATTTGAAACCATTTTAAATGTGTAAATATAAACTTTTAAAACATCACCTTTGGATGGAGAAAGGGAATGCCATCCTGCCCTCTTTGAAATGTCAGAGCCTAGAAAAGGTCAAGCTCATGATTTTGATCAGAACATCTCCTTTCCTGTTGGCAAGACGATCTTTTCTAGGGATTTCCCTGGTGGTCCAGTGGTTAAGAACCCGTCATCCAATGCAGCGGATGCAGGTGCCCTTGTCGGGGAAGTAAGATCCCACATGCCGCAGGGCAACTAGACCCACACGCCACAACTAGAGAGAAGCCCACAACGAAAAACGAAGACCCAGCGCAGGCAAAAAAAAAAAAAAAAAAAAAGATGATCTTTTCTAAACAAATCAGAATGAAATGGAAAAACTGGTGAATTGACCATAATGCTATTTCAAATCACCATTTTTAGGACCCATAGGTGGTCACGGTGGTTAAATTACTTTTGAGGAATAAGTTACAAGATCTTTAGTTATTTTGTACACATTTCACCCTTCCATGTCTGCGGGGAAGAGACCAACACATCTATCCATAAAGGTGTTTATGTTTCAAGTAAAAAAAATGTCTTAAGGGACTTCCTTGGCGGTGCAGTGGTTAAGACTTTGCCTTCCAATGCAGGGGGTGTGGGTTCGATCCCTGGTTAGGGAGCTAAGATCCCACAGGCCTCCCGGCCAAAAAACCAAAACACAAAACAGAAACAATATTGTAACAAATTCAATAAAGACTTTAAAAAAAATGGTCCACGTCAAAAAAGATTTTTTGGGACTTCCCTGGTGGCACAGTGGTTGGGAGTCTGCCTGCCAATGCAGGGGACACGGGTTTGAGCCCTGGTCCGGGAGGATCCCCCGTGCTGCGGAGCGGCTGGGCCCATGTGCCACAACTTGAGCCCCCGAGCCACAGCTGCTGAGGCCCGTGTGCCTGGAGCCTGTGCTCCGCAGCAAAGAGAGGCCACAGCAATGAGAAGCCCGTGCACCGCAATGAAGAGTAGGCCCCGCTCGCCTCAACTAGAGAGAGCCCACGCACAGCAACAGAGACGGAATGCAGCCAAAAATAAATAAATAAACCAATTAATTAAAAAAAAAAAAAAAGAGAGAGCAGATTGCTCCATCTCCAAAGGAAAAAAAAAATCTTTTTTTTTTAATGTTTTAAATTTCTCTGAATACAAACTTTCTTACCTTACGTCGTACCTTTGCAAAGTCACAGCTCTTTAGGCAGGTGCTGAAGACATCCCGCGGGGGACCAACTGGATGAAGTTCCGGAACAGGCGTCATTCCTACGGTGCTAGAAATCAGGAAGACGGGTGTCTGGGGGAGTGGAGGGGACTTTTTAGGATGCCGGAATGTTCCAGGTCTCGATGGGGTGTGGGTGACATGGGTTCCCACACTTGCCTAGACCCATCGAAGTACACTTAGGATCTGTGCAGGTCACCATTAGTAAACTATACCTCAGTTAAGTTCAGCTGGCATAAAAATATTACATTTCTACCATCCGTTCTGGCATCTTTTCAAAGACACAGAGATTAGCTGTGAATGCAGAAAGTTGAGCCCGCCCAGACGCGGGGGTGACCAGAGAATGGCGCCAAGCCCTTCCGCCCCACCATGTTGATATACTTCCTGTTTGCTGATCAAACACCTGAGTCCCTCGCAGAAATTCTTGGAGAGGGTTTTTGAGGTTCACACCCAGGGCTCCCTGAACCACCCCCAGCCCTGTCTAAGCTGGTGGTGGCCTCTAGAGGGCGCTATTAACATAGCCAATCCCAGGAGTTTTCATTCATCCTGGAGCTTCAGCAATTTTTAGGAAACCATCATTGGCAAGCAAGGTGGGAGATCATTTCCTTCCCCACCTCCCTGACTCTTGGACACTGGGGCTGTCCCTCAGGGATATCATTCACACCAAAAATGCCTGATATTGAAGAAAAATGTTGGAGAGGCAGCAGAACATTTGGGAGGAGCCAACTGGAGATGCGGATTAGCCATCCCCAAATGTGCCGCTCTGGTGTAAGAATTTCTCTGAGCTGAAAGCATCTGAGTTCTTGAAATCTGTTATCTACCTAAACACAGAGCCTCATAGTGTCATAAATCCCTGCCCGGAATCAACTCATTTTCTCTTCTCAGAGAAGACAAGTCAGCTACCGGACAGACTTTGTCACAAACTATCATATCTCTCACCTATTCTCCAAAGGCCCATTTATCTCTCCTAACATTCGTTTGCTCTCCCATAAGTGGCCTTTCTCCTCTCCCTTTCCTCTATTACGAAGGCCTATGAGCTCTCAAATCTCACTGTTCCTTTGGGGATTCACTTCTTTCTGTGACGCCCCAAGCATGTAAAATTAAAAATTAATACATTTGTACGCTTTGTCTCCTGTTAAAATATCCTTTGCCAGTTTAATTCGCAGCCCCCAGTTATGAACTTAAGAGGGTAGAGGGAAACATTTTCCTCCCCCACACAACGAGGTCAGTTGTGGGTTGATGCTTCCTGCTTCTACTTGGCCTAAGTTAGCTGGTGTCTAAGGTGGAAACACTTCTGAGAAGCCAGCCTAGCCTCTCCTTGACATCCTGGCCCAGGAGGGGACCCCTTACAAATGGGTCAGTGACCGCAAACAGATGCGGCCCAGCCCGTGCCAGGTGCTCGGCCTGGGTTTAATTTCTGGGCCATTTAAAGTCTCACACCCCATCAGACTATGGGGTTTGCCAAAGCGCAGAAGATTCACCCACAGGGACAGCACGGCCCTTGTTACATCATAAATTGAGGATGTGACTGGATTTGGGGAAAGGAAGAGACAATTTCAACTGAGACCAGCCAGGAGTTTGGAGCTCTTAATGAAATTCTTGGTTCCAGCAGTGGTGATCAGCAGTGTTGAGATAACCAGGTGAGTCACAAAAGGGGAAATCAAGCCACTCTATGTGCTAGAAGCTCGTCCCAAGAGTTTTATCCATGTGACTTGTGTCACTCGATTTTTTTAAAGTTATTTTATTATTTATTTATTTTTAAAATATTTCATGTATGTATTATGTATGTACATATGTATGTGTGTGTGTATGTATGTATTTTGGCTGAGCCGGGTCTTATTTTATTTATTGTGCCATGTGGGAACGTCTTTGCAGCACGTGGCCTTCTTAGTTGTGGCATGCGGACTCTTAGTTGTGGCATGCATGCGGGATCTAGTTCCCTGACCAGAGATCAAACCCAGGCCCCCTGCATTGGGAGTGAGGAGTCTTACCCACTGGACCACCAGGGAAGTCCCTCATGTCACTCTAGTCCAAGGATAAACTGTAGCACACGGAGTCACCAGGTCCTGCCTGAGGGGATGCAAGTGCCACCTAGGAAGTATTCAAGCCAAAAATGTTACCCTGACTCCATCAAGCCTTTGACTCTGATTTCCCACTTGTAAGAAATTCAGGGGTTCAGGAAAAGAGCTAAAGGCACTGGAGCTGCCAGAAGTGGCATAGTGCAGGACGAGGGGCTTAGCCTCTGCAGGAAGTCAGATCAGGAGCAAAGGGCAAGGCGACATGGGCTGTTGGCAGGAGTCTCAGCCCTTCTCCACGTAGGCCTCTCCATAGCGCTGCTTGAGCATCCTCACAACATGGTGGCCGGTTTCCCCCAGATGAGTGATCCCAGAGACAGCGAGAGAAGTCACACCCCGTCATTTCCCTAGTATCCCATTGGTCGCCTGGTCCATCCTATTCCACGTGGGTGAGGGCTACACAAAGCATGAGTATCCGACAGCACGATCATGGAGGGCCAACCTGCAGGCCTGGTGACCATCAAAAAGGAAGGGAATGGAAAACGAAAGACAGAGCTACCATATGACCCAGCAATCCCACTCCTGGGCATATATCTGGACCAAACTCTAATCCAAAAAGATACATGAACCCCAATGTTCATGGCAGCACTATTCACAATAACCAAGACATGGAAGCAACCTAAGTGTCCACTGACAGATGAATGGATAAAGAAGATTTGGTACACATATACAGTGGAATACTACTCAGCCATTAAAAAAGAATGAAATAATGCCATTTGCAGCAACATGGACGGACCTAGAGATTATCATACTAAGTGAAGCAAGTCAGAAAGAGAAAGACAGATATCATACGATATCACTTATATGTGGGATCTAAAGTATGACACAAATGAACTTATCTACAAAGTAAAAACAGACTCACAGACATAGAGAATAGACTTGTGGTTGCCAAGGGGGAGGGGGTGGGGGAGGGAAGGATTGGGAGTCTGGGATTAGCAGATGCAAGCTAGTATATATAGAAGGGATAAACAACGAGGTCCTACTGTAGAGCACAGGGAACTATATCCAGTATCCTACGATACACGATAATGGAAAAGAATATGAAAAAAGAGTGTGTATATATGTATATAACAATCACTTTGCTGTACCGCAGAAATTAACACAACATGGTAAATCAACTAGAATTGAATAACAAACAAAATTTTTAATTAAGTAAATAAATAAAAAGGAAGGGAATGAACAGGACAGGCAACCAAGATTGGCAGTTCCTCCCGAATGAACTCAGTGTAGGGTTTTTAAATAGATCTTCTACCTCCTGGGACATCCCTGGTGGTCCAGTGGTTAGGACTCTGCACTCCCACTGCAGGGACCACCAGTTTGATCCCTGGTCGGGGAGCTAAGATCCCACGTGCCTCGACCAAAAGGAAAAAAAGAGAGACAGGGAGAGAGAGAGAGAGAGATCCTGGAGCAGCAGGAGGTCTGGGGCTCAGCCACCTGAGTTCCTTCAACCTCCACCACTTCCCTGACTCCAGCTCCTCACTTCCTCCCCCCTTCCAGAAGGTTCTGGGTGCTTAACTTCTTCACAGGGAGAAGCCCCGCCCTCCCCAGCTCCTACCTGAGCCAGGAGAGGCCCCAGATACCAGCACCCACCCAACCGAGGAGGCAAAACAAACAAGACAGGACAAGCACACCAAAGAGGCAAGCGTGCAGGCAACATCAGCTGACGCACCCGGCCAAGGATGCCCACTGGCCTTGTGGGCAGCAGGAGGGCGATTCCTTTGTGGGCAGGGACCTCCCCCACCCCACTGGCCATCAGGAAAACCCTCCAGTGTGTGTGGAGTGTACCCTCCAGTGTGGAGACTGTAAATGAAAACACTTATTCACTGAGGAATTTTTTTAAACCCACGGGACAAATATATTTTATATATGTTCGTTCTGGGACGTAAAGTGGTTCTGGATAGAGAGCAGGTGCAACATGTGCCTTCCTTTATGATAGGAAGGAAGGCAGACAGGAGGGAAAGAAGGAGGCGGGACCGGCTCCAACTGAGGACACGAAAGCTCTGCACCCACAGGCAGGTGACTTACGTGGCTGCACCTCCGTTTCCCCATCTGAGACTCCTCCTCCTTGTTGGGATGCCCAGAGCACCCCCGGCCCCAGATGCAGCCCTGCTTCTATCTCTTGCTAGGGTGGGGGTCCCGGTGGCCCTTCCCCCAGGTGCCACCCACTGCTGTGGACTGTATCCCCCTGGGTGGCTGTCACAGGGTGTGAAACCCCAAGGCTCTGCACCGGCGAGGGGTGAAGGTGCGGAGGACAGCGGGGAGCCCCATCTCCTGGAACTCTGGTGCCCTGACCCATTTTGCAGATGGGTGTACTGAGGCCCAGGTGAGGGCAAACCCAGTCTCACGTGGAGGGGCCAGAGTCACATGGAGGAGGTTAGAAGGCCAGGAGGGACTGCCCATCCAGAGACCTCTCACTCACTCAACCTGTCCCACCACAAACGTTTATTGAGCGCCAACCATAGGCCCGGGGCTCAGGATGAACAGACAGGATAAACCAAGGACCTGGGGTGAAACCCAAGGTAACGCACAGACCGGGCCTTTTGACCCGCGTTCTCCAATGGGGCCAGCAGCCCCACTGGGTCACAAAAATGCAAATAAATGAAAGTGAAATCAGTGAAGCATTCTGCGCCTCCTCTGCACTGGCCACGTTTCACGTGCTCAGTAGCCACATGTGGCTGATGGCTGCACAGATGGAGGACACGTTCATCATTCCAGGCGGTTCTATCAGAAGACACCGGCTTCCACGGTCCAGTCTGATTCCTTCTATTTCCAAGTGAGAACAGGGGGTGAGTGGAGTTTTGTCACCCGAAAAGCATGTTCTATTTTGCTTTGAGCCCAGAGCAGTGTTGGTTGGTACCACGAAAGGCACACACACATGGGGATACAAGAGACAGTGTCAACTTGTAGCAATGTCGGGATCCTGCTTGTGACACAGTAATAGACTTTTGCAAAAATGTTGCCACTGGGGAAAATGTTATTTCTTACAACTGCTACGAATCTACAGCTGTCACGGCACAAAACATTATCTGGATGACGGAGGTTTTTTGGCACCCCCTTAAATTTCACGCCCAGGGGAGGGTCCTAGCCCAGGACTGGAGTGGTGGCAAGCCGGCTTCTCACCATCGTGTGCCTGCAACCAGGCCCCCAGTGAAGGGATAAGTGGCCAGGGGTGACTCACTGGGCTGATGACCTCAGCTGGGGAGGCATCAGGGCTCCGACCCACAACTTTTATGTGGCCCCTGCACCTGCGGGGTGGATGCCCCTTTGAATGTGCAGATAAAACGCTGGCAACAGGGGACTTCCCTGGTGGTCCAGTGGTTAAGACGCTACGCTTCCACTGCAGGGCGCACGGGTTCAATCCCTGGTTGGGGAACTAAGATCCCGCATACCGCGGACCAGCCAAAAAAACAAAACAAAAAAGCCCCACTGGCAACAGGCTCTTGTCCCTGTTTGTCTGCAAATCTCTGCTGGGGGACTTGTTCACCAGACGCTCTCCCCAACGGCCTTTGGCACCAGCATCCTGGGACCCAGACCCTGGAGGCCTCCTTGGTTCCAGAGCCAAGGATGCAGCGCTGGACAAGCTCCCTCTTGTTGGTGTCCCAGGTTTCTGCCGCCTCTCGGGAGGTCACAAAAGGGAAACTGAGGCCGGGGAGAGCTGGAGTTGGCAGACGTGACAGAAACTCCACGGCGTCTTCCCGAAGTTGCCCACAGACCCCAAACCCTATGTGCCGGGGAGCGTGATGCCCATTGGACGGAGGGGATGAATACAGCCCAGTGTGGGGACCGGAGAGGGTTCACGGCACACGATGGCCCAGGGCCGATGGGCTCCAGATGCCCATCCAAATGCCAGAGGCAGGCGAGGTGCCTTGGCAGGTGACGCTCTTCACCCAGGTTCCCCGCCCCCAAGAAGCCAGCCCTCCCTCCCTCCCAGCTCACCCCATGCAGGCTTCCACCAACGGGGTAAGTCCTTCCTCACGTCAGACTTGATTTCATCAGGCTTCGCTCTAAACCAGTTTCTCCTCCTTCTGGGTGAGTCTAAGACCAGGACAGGCCGCAGTTTCCTGAGACGGAACAGTGAAAGAGGTTGTGAGATGGGATATGATCCACGGGGAGGACTTGGGCTGGTGACTGGTGACAATGGCGGGAACAAAACCTGCACAAATCCCTACACTCTGGGGTGGAGACACCTGTGCTGGTGATAAAACATTCCTCCACGCATTAATTGAGCACTCACTGTGTACCAGACTCAACACAGACTCGGTCCCGTCGTCTTTTTCATTCTTATTTAGGAGAAATTCACAGAACATGAAATTCACCCATTTAAAATGAACACTTCAGGGACTTCCCTGGTGGTCCAGTGGTTAAGACTCTGCTCTCCCAAAGCAGGGGGCACGGGTTCCATCCTTGGTCGGGGAACTAGGATCCTGCCTGCCGCACAGCGTGGCGAAAAAATAAATAAAATGAACACTTCAGGGGTGTTTAGTACATTCACAGAGCTATGTAACCATCACCTCTAGTTCCAGAACATTCCATCCCCCCAAAAGAAAACCAGTGCCCATCAGCAGTCACCCCCACCCCTCCACAGCCCCCGAAAACCAGCAATCCACTCTCTGTCTTTGTGAATTTGCCTGTTCCGGACATTTCACATAAGTGGGATCACACACTACGTGGCCTTTTGTGTCTGTGTCTTTTTTAGTTCACTTTATTCTTTAAAATAAAATTTCTTTTTTAAAAGACACTATTAGGTTCACAGAAAAACGGCGAAGACAGTACAAAGTTTCCAGATACTCGCCCTGTTTCCCCTACTCTTAACACCGTACATCAGCATGTGTGGCCCTCTTGTGTGTGCGGGGCAGGGTGGAGGGCAGCTCCCGAATCACACATGTGATTCGCCGTGATCTCTGGGTGACAGATCCAGTTTGCAGATGCCCCGGACCAGCTGAAGCACCTGCCGTGAGCCCGTGAGCCCCGTTTACTGAGGTGCAGACAGGTGGCCACGGTCGCCAAGTTGGGAAAGGCTTCAGCTCCTCCGGCTCTGGGATTTTCCTGCCACTCCTCCAGGGGACGTGGAAGGGGCGGGATCGGCCAAGAGGAAACCGCAAACATCAAATGTACAGCGGCAGCTCCGAGAACAAGCTGTGCCTGGCAGCTGCAACTTGGCAGGCGGCACGGGGCAGGCAGAGGTCAGCGGCGGGGCCTGGAGGGGATGGGCAGAGCTCGGTGCCACCTAGGAGGGCGGTGGCTTGGCATGCGGCACCCACCCCATTCCCCCCACATATACCCGGCCAGGCAAGGGATGGGGCGGGGCCTGGAGGAATTGGGAGGGGGACTGCGGGGTTTGAGAGGAGGGCTCTAGCAGGCGCTCAGCGGTAGGGCCAGGCTCCAAGGTGCGCCTGAAGGTTCCTCTGGAAGGGCCAGGTGGGGGAGGATGCCACCTGGCGAGCCTGGGATCCTGGGCAGGAGAGGGGATCCTAGCGCATAACACCTTGCCAGGAGGCCTTTTGGACAGCCCGGAGAGCCCCCCTCTCGCCGCCCCGCCAACATGCAGGCTGTCCCCGGGCGCTGGCAGACACCCAGCATCTGTGCGCTCTGTGGCCTCCACCCTCACCAGGCCCGTCAGCCCTCACTGGACTGGCTGCAAGGGTGACAATGGCTCTCGGGGTCCTTTGGGCCCCAAGCCCACACTCCACCTGGTGACAAGAACAGTCCTCCCAAAATGGCATCTGATGGGGTCCGTACCCTGCTCACTTTCTTCCTACGGGTGTCCACCCAGGGGCAATGAAACAACCACCGGACAAACGTACACTGATGTTCACAGCATGACTCACAACTCAAAAGAGCGGGAACCTCCATCGATGGGTGACGGATAAACACAGTGTGGTCCAGATGATGGACCAATCACTCAGCCATGTAAGGGAGTGAGACACTGACACACGCCGCAACACAGATGGACCTCGAGGACGTGATGCTCAGTGAGAGAAGCCAGACGCAGAAGGCTCCGGGGGCTGACCTGGACTGGCCCTCCCTGGGACTGCCTGCTCCCCACCCCAGGCCCTGCAGAGACGACCACATCTACTTCTTTCTTGTCCCTCTCGCTGTACTACCTGCTGGCCTCCTCACCTGGCTCCTCTCAGATCCCCGTTGTCAGTTGAGGAAACTGACAAGCACAGCAGTCCTTAACCACTGGACTCCACTGCCACCCCCTTTTGGCTCCTGCCTGCAGGGAGCCCTCCCTGACCCACCGCCTCCCTCTCCACCCGCATGCCCCCCCAGGATCTGAAGTCAGCCCTGGACTGTCCAGCAAAACCCTGCCTACAGCAAGAACTTAATCATGGCTGAGGGGATGGAGTCTAGAGAGGGAGGCGGGCCAGCCATGAGGCGGAGGTTTGGAACACCGGGTTTTATCGAATTAGGTTGCGCTGTCCAAAGGCGCCCCTCCCCCACACAAAGCTGTTTTCCCATCTCCCTCTGGATCTGGGACAGCTGTGCGCTTGACCCCAACCTAAGCTCAGACGTGGGGAGGTGATGCAGGAAGGCTTCCGAGGACAGGCCGCTCAGATCCACCGGCCATGCTGCGAGGGAGCCCAAGCCACGCAGGAGGCCACGTGTGGGCACCTGGCCCTCGTTCCCAGCCGAGCCAGCCTTGGTGCCAGCCCAGCCCACACCTGCAGATGAGTCTTTCCCAGCCGAGGACCCAGGTGTCCTGGAGCAGAGATAAGCCAAGCCCACCCGCGCCCCATCTGAATCGGTGACTCACAGCATCACCGGGAATATCAAAATGCCTTCGGGCCACTAGGTTTGAGCAGCTCGTCGCAAGGCAACAGAAAGCAGGGTGCGGGCGTGCAAACTAGTTTTTATGACTTTTATTAAATCCTTACAAAACAATACAAAATACCGGCGTTGACAGTTGGTGTAAAGGAAAACTTCTGAGCTGTATCAGTTCACCTGGTACAGTGGAGTTAAAGTGCTTGGACGTTTTTCCCCCACTTAAAAAAAATTTGAGTTTTTTTTGTCTTTTTTACACATCTTAACGTTGAAACACTGCTGTGCCCCCTTCCCCCCAGCGCCAGGCTCGTTCACAGTAACGGTTCTGACCAGTCCTCCGGGCCGCACTGTCGTTGTGACAGGGGTGGGGGAGGAAGTGGCTGTCCCACCTTTGAGAAAAAAAAAAAAAAGCTGCTCACAGCTCAGCTTTCCGGAGTAAAATGGCCATGGCGCCTGCAGCGGGCGAGAGTCCATTTGTTTCTTTTTTACAAAAAGGCAGAATCCTCGGTTGCAAAACGTGGAATCACTGATGGGCGAGAAATGATGGGGGGTGGCCTCCCCACCCCCGGAGTCTTTGGAAAGGCCAGTCCACAGATCGGCGGGCGGGCGGGACGGGGCGGTGGCCCCCCACCAGCCACCAAGGACGGCGACAATCTCCGAGACTCGGGGGACCGCAGAGACGGCACTCGAGCCCCCCACGCCTCGAGGCCCGCCCCCCCCCCCCCCCATTCAAGTATTCGTCAAGAACAGGGAAGGGAAGTCAGCTGATGTTCTGGAAAACTAACGAGACAGGACGAACAGCTAGGAGCCGGAGGGCGGTCTGGGCGGCTGCCCGCGCCCCCAACCCCGGCAGAAGCCCGTGTGCACGTGGAAAAGGAAGCCTGTGAATTGCATAGAGTCTCCCACCCGAGGACGAAAGGCGTCAGAGTCTCCCCAGCCCGGCGGGTCACGCGACGTCTGACTCAGGCGCGGGCGGAAGGGGCGCGGCAGCTGCGGCCTTTTCCTTAAGGTGGGCGGAACAGAGACCCCGGGGACGGGGCTGAGAGAGCTTCCACGCCAGACCCGAGGGGCGGCCGGGCAGGACGTGGCCGTGGTCAGACTGAGCCCTGAGAAGGGGCACTCGGGTGCCCGGGTCGGGGGTCCGCGGGACCCCCACTTCGGCTGACGGGGGCCTGTCCGGCTCCTCGCGCTTCCTCTGGCGCCCCCATTCGCGGGTGGGCACTCCCCAGTGGAGAGACCAGGGGAGGGGCCCCGGGCAGCCGCAGCTTAAGGTCAAGGTTCGAGGGAGCCCCGATTGTCAGTCGGCGGGGGCTCCAGCGGGCGGCGCCACCCCGCCTGCCCCCAGGCCCCGCCCTTTGACAGGGGAGACGTGAGAAGCCCCCGGCCCGCCCGGGTGTCTGAGGGGAGGGAAGGAGCTACCGTCTCGTCGAGGGAAGGTGGGTGGGGGTCGACCCGTCCCTGAAAACACTGTGAGGGCCGGGGAAGGGGGCGGCGAGGTCCCGCCGGCTCGGGGAGACGCCACGCCCTCCTCTCCTGAGTCACGCGGGCGGCGGGGAGCGGCCTTCACAGTACCCGGCGCATCCCGGGCCGGGGCGGCGGGAGGGCCCCACCCAGCCACAGGCCCTCCGCTCTCCTCCCCGAGCGCCTGCTCTGCGTTTAACACCATTGAAAGGGGAAAAAAACAAAACAAAAGGAGGGGAACAGGAAAAAAAACCCAACAGCAAAAACCTTATATAAAAAGACCCCCGAGCTGAGCTTAGCGCCTCGGAATCCAGCCGGGGGAGGGCAGCCCGCTGGTCACCCGCGGGCAATAGCTTAAAAAAATCTCTAGACTTGACGGGGTGAGGGGCGGCCTATGTACAAAGGGAAGGAGAGGATCACGCGTGGTCTCCCACCAGGACCACGGGGGCCGCGGACAGGCTGGCTCGCTGCCGCCGCTGGGCCAACTTGGACTGGGAGGGCGGGGACAGCTGCAAGCAGCGTGAGGTAGCTCGGATGACCACGGGCTGCTCCTGCCCCGCCTCCTCGGCCGCGTCCTCCTCGCGCTGGGCCAGCTGCCGGTTCATGGCAATGGCCTCGGCCGCGAACGACGTGAGGTCTTTGGCGCAGCTGTTCCTGGGGACAGGGTGGGGGGTCAGCAAGGAGGGGGAGGTAGCCGCCGGCCCGTCCCCCCTGCTTCCCTCGGGACCCCCGGGGTCTGTGCAGTGCCCTGGGGGAGGGGCTGCACGCCCCAGGAAGCCCCAGACTCCGCAGGGGGCGGGAGGGGCCGGCGGACTGGAATTCGCGGTGGGGTCACAAACTCATCACCCGGTACAAGGACACCCAAGCGCTTGGACGGCTTCCCCCGCCAAGACTGAAAGGATCGTGTAGTCTTCTTTAAACATCTTAACATTTAGCGCCCCCTCCTGGACCCGGGGCTCCCCGCTCGGAGCCTGAGATCCCACACGGGCCTCACCTCTGCAGGACCATGGGCGTGGGCAGGGTGTTCTCCGGGGCGCACTGCAAGGAGACAGGAGAGGTGAGGCTGGAGAGCAGAGCCCGCCCGCCTCGGGGCGCCCAGCTGGCTGCGACAGCACCGGGGGTTAAGGCGGTGCACCTGCCCGGGAACCGAGCCAGGCTGGGGGGAGGGGCGCGGCCCGAGCCGGGCGAGCGTGGTGGACGTTGCCAGACCGCGTGATGGGCGGGGCCTGCCTCTCACCAAAGCTGCCCCAGTTCCCAGCAGGGGTTGGGAGCCCGCTCCAACAGCCCATCTGCCTTGACAGTGGGGCCCCAGTCTTTGCTCCCCACAGTGCCAACTTGTATTTTTGTTAAGCCCCCTGCCCTGTTGGCCTAGGCATCTGCCCCGCCAGGACAGCAACTGGGCAGAAGAAACAGCAAGCTCTTCTCAGCTTGGTGGGGACAGAGCCTTGGACGGGGGGTGGCAGGCCCCCGCCTGCCACCTGGCTGACCTCAGCTTGACACTCTGTTCCAGGTGAGAAGAGGCCCCTGCGCCTCCAGGACACAGGGCCTGGTGACTCACTGAGAAGCAGCTCCTGCAGTCCCAACTCAACCTGGCCAGCAGGCAGTGGGGGCCTCCCTGCTGCGCCCTTGCCCGCTCGGGGGGGTCTCGATGCTGAGCCGCCTAGGGCTGTCGTACCCTTGTGCTCTGAGTCACCCCAGCCCAGTGGCAGAGGCTGGAGGCCAGCCGCCCCCCAGGCCTCCCTGGTGCTCCCACTCACCCCCTGCACCCAGGGGTGCTGCAGGACTTGGGCAGCACTCAGCCTCTGCTTGGCGTCACGGACGAGGAGCTTGGAGATGAGGTCTTTGGCAGCAAAGGAAATGTGGGCCCAGTCCTTCTCCGGAAACTCGTACTTGCCCTCCTGGATGCTCTCAAACAGCATGTTCTGGAGGGAACATGGAAGGTGGGGTGAGCTGCAGCCAGCAAGGGCTGAGGCCACGTCGCAGACGCCTGGCAGGCCTGGACCCAGAGGAGCACCGATGAGTGACAAGTTCTGTCAGGGTCCCCAGCCTCCACCAGCTGCATGTGACCTGGGCCCAGGCTTAGGGTCGGGGAAAGTGCCCTGAGCTCAGCTGGCAAGGCCAGGGGATCTGGCAGGCCAAGGAGGGCAGGGACCCACCCAACTGGCGGTGGCTGGGAGGCTGGGCCAGAGAGTGGACTCGGGGAGGCACCTGGTGGGCTCTGCTCAAGTGGGGCCCGATTTACTGAAGGGTGGCTCTGGACGGCCAGGCTCTGGGGGGATCAGGCCATGAAGCCTGAGCCTCACATGGTGGGTAGAAGGCTGGAACCTGGCCACCTCAAACCATAGGCCTCGCCCCACCTCAACTTCCTGACCCCTGACTGCTTTCTCCTGTGGGGCTGGGGAACCCAACAAGCCTCTAGAAACCCAGAAAGGTCAGGCCAGCAGTGGCCTGTGGATGTTGTCAGTGGTTGGAGGCCAGGCCCTTAGGGGTGCTCAGGGGGGTTCACAGGCCAGCTCCTCCAGGGTGGGGGGTAGGTGTGTGCATGGACCAAGCCTTGGGGTGCACTGGGCAGGCAGGAGTGAGAGTGCACGTGTGCGTGTGTGTGTGTGTGTGTGTGTATGCCGAGGCAGGCCAGACGCGGTGCTCGGGGGAGGGGTGCACGGCAGGACCCCACTCGCACCTGGCAGGCCGGGCAGGCCTCGCCGCGGTCCCAGCCGCAGTCGCTGCCGCAGTGGCCCACGAAGGGCGGGTAGCCGCTGAGCAGGATGTAAAGGATGACGCCCAGGCTCCAGAGGTCGCAGCGCTTGTCATAGATGCTTGCCTCCTCGCTGAAGGCCTCCACCACCTCCGGGGCCATGTACTCGGCGGAGCCGCACTGCGGGCGGGAGCGGGGTCGTCAGGGCCCGCGGAGGGGGGATAGGGGGGCGCCCCGACAGGGACTTCACGGAGCCGAAAGCCAGACAGCCCTGACCGACCAATCACAGGTTGCTGAGGGAGCCAGCCCCGCCTTCGCCCTGCCGGCCAATCACAGGCTGCTGAGGGATTCGGCCACGCCCCCAACCCCCCCGCCCAATCAACAGGTGCCGGGAGCCCGCCCAGCCTCACCGCGCCCGACCACGGCCCCGCCCAGCCGCTCTGCCCGGCCAATCAGCGGCTGTTGCTAAGCGGAAGCCAGAGTTCCGAGGCCCGAGCCGCCAAGCAGGCTCCGCACCTCGAGGTTATGCAACTGTAGCCTGGCACCGGATTCGGGGGCCATTCCCGCCCTTTCCGCCCCTGCCAGCTACCCCTCCCCCCCGCACCCCACTCGGGGCGCCCTGACCCCGCAGGCCCTCACCGGGGTGAGCAGCTCCGGGGTGGAGATGGGGGAGCAGTCCCCGTTGAGTTTGATGCCACTGCCCAGATCAAAGTCACAGATCTTCACGGGGGACACCTGGGCAGGGTCAGAAGGGGCTGTGAGGGTGGCGTCCCGACCCTGGGGGCCCTGGCCCGCAGGAAAGGCCACCCCCCGGCGCCCCTCACCTGGTTGGGGTGCTCACAGAGGATGTTTTCCGGCTTTAGGTCCCTGTGGGCGATGCCTGCAGGAAGAACCAAGAACCACGAGGGCAGGTCAGGGGTCCATGGGCGGGTGGGCTGGGCGCAAGGCTAGGCACCCAGGGACCCCTGGGGCAGGCAGAGTGGCCACTCACCTTTGTTGTGCAGGAAGTCCAGGGCGCTGGCCACATCCTGCACCACGACGCTGGCCTCCAGTTCGTTAAAGTGCCGCCGCTTGTGTATGTGGCTCAGGATGGAGCCTGGGCCAGGCCATGGAGCAGAACACACAGGGGTCACCTCCACTGCCCAACGGCCAGCACCCACCCCACCCTGGCAGGGAAGCCCCCACTCCGGCCTCCTCGGGTCCAGAGTCCTCCAACCTGAGCTGGCGTGTGGACCCCACAAGGCCCCTCTGATGTGCAGGCCCCCCGAAAGGTTCTCCCTGGTGGCCCTAAACCCCCGGCCCATTAAGATCAGATGGAAAAGCCTGCCAGGCCCCACGTACCGCCCCGCATCTTCTCAAACACCAGGTAGAAACGGTCGTCTTCCTCAAAGAACTCAATCAGCTCTAGAACGTTCCTGGGGTGGGGGCAGGGAGGTGGGGGAGGAGTGAGGCTTCCTCAGGCCTGTGGGCAGCCACAGAACTGCCCAGCAGGGGCCCGCCTTCTCCACCCCACCTACCCACAGGAAGGCTGCGCCCGGGGCCACGGGCCTGCTTCCGCCTTGCCCACCTCGGACTGTCAGCCTGCCTGCCACTGGGCCCACCCACAATGCCCAGCACAGGGCCTGGCACATTGTGGGTGCTCACTAAGTGCTTGCTGGGGGTGATGAGGCACTCGGGCCCATTCAGCCACTGAAAGATGGCTCGGGGCCCAGTGTTGTGAGGGTAGGTCACATTACCTGTGTCCCTGGCACTGATACAACATCTCCACCTCCCGGAAAACCCTACTCCGAATGTGGCCCGGCTGCTTCTCAATGATCTGAAATGTCAGCGGGGGGAGGACACACACACAGACACCAACTGGGTCAGCCAGACCCCCTACAGCCTGAGACCTGCCCCCCCTCCCCTGCCAGAAACTTCCCCTGTCAGAAACTTCTCCTGTGTCACGCGTGAAGCTCGTCAGAGCTTAGATTTTGAAGTTCTGGAAAGCGGAGCTATCCTATGGGGGCCCAGAATTTACTGAAAGTCAATACTGTGGTGTCAGAACAAACTGGGGGCAATGTGTTTCCCCAGAGGCATCACAGGAGGGGTGAGCGGGACAGGAGCCGGTAGCTCTCCGCCCCTGACTGCCACAAGCCTTGGGGTGTATTTGGGGCCTGGAGCCCCTGCAAGATACTCCTTCAGGGCAGCAGGTTCCTTAGCCTAGCGGCCTGCTCTCCCTGACCAGGAGACTGGGGGCCACTGTGCTGGCTCACACACCACCCAGGGGACTGCAGGGGCCTAGGGGTGCCTGGCTGCCAGCCAAGACATCCCATTTGCCTGGGAACCAGTCTGGACAGATGCCCCAGCCCCGTAAGCCCAAGTCTGTTTCAGGCCAGGTCAGTGGGCACAGCCGACCAGGACCCCAGAGCCTCAGGAAACCAGCCCACGCCTCTGCGCCCACCCCCCTCTGGCACCCAGGAGCTCTAAGGACAGGAGGGTTCTGGGCCCACCGCCTGGGGTGAGCCGCTTCGCTCCCAGAGAGGGGAGGTCAAAAAGCGCGTGCCAAAAAAAAAAAAAGAAGTGCGTGCCAGCTCTTTCCCAGCAAAGCCAGGCCGCACACACCTCCTGGGAACCTCTTCCCAGGTTGGACCTAGGGCCCCCTCTCACTAGGTGGGTGGGCGGCCTGGGTCACCACTGTGCCCAGGGCTCCCGGCCCACCAGCAGCCTGGGGGAGGGGACGTGGTGTGCTCCACTGGCCAGGCTCCAGCAGCAGGCGGGCACGCACATCCACTGGTCACTGGGGCTCGGCCACCACCCTAAGCACTGTCCGACCTGTCTAGTGACAAATACACCTGCCCCACAGAGGGGCAGAACCACCAGATTCCAGGGCTCCTTGAGATAATGCCAGCAGCCGTGCCCTGGAGTTACCTGAACCTCATTCCATCCCTTGGGAATGTGGCTAGGGCCCCCCACTCCACGGAGGAGACAGCGGTTCCTCTTGAGAGGGGACGGCCTTCTGAGGGGTCACACACGGTGCAACTAACCCAACCCTCTGAGGCTTGGTTTCCCTGTCCGTCAGAGTGACAGAAGCCAGGCTGCCCAGCAGGGGCCTTAGGAAGGAGGACACTGACCGTGCAGAATGTGCTTGATGCCTGCTAGGTGTGCAGTCCTATGGCACCATCAACCACCCAACCCGGTCGCTCCCAGGGGGTGGGGACCACAGCCACCCTGGTCACCACGCTTCCACCAGGGCCTGAGGCTTCCGGGCCAGCCCGCTTGCCACTGTGCACCTGGCCCTCCTTCCTGGGCAGCCAGCCTCCCGTTACCCCACCCAGCCCAGATGCAGGGTCACGAGGGAAGCCTGGAAGGCTTTTTGGAACGCAGGGTCTGACGCCCAGCCAGGCAACGCAGGCTGCGCAGGCGCACACTGGGTCAGAGGCGGCCCAGGGCTTGCAGGAGGCTCTTGCAGGCCTTCCCTGGTCTCCCCTGATGCCCAGCTCCCCCAGGGCCCCGAATAGGGCATTGCCTTTCAATGTTTGTAACCAGTACAGGGAAGCATTCGTCATCCCTGGGGACAGGGGCCTGGCCCGAGTGACCCAGCAGGTGAGCATCAGCTCTGACTGAAGTCCCCAGTTCTCGGCGGTCCCTCTGGCACCAGGTCCTTGGCCACCTGTGCAGCGGGGCCACCCCTTGTCACTTCTCACCCGGACTTGGGGGCTCAGCCCAGGCTGACCTGGATTCCCAGGTGTGGCCTGAGTCACCAGCCTTGAGGCCATTTTTAGACACTGGTTTTCCCCGCCTGCCAGTCCGGCAGCTCAAATGCCAGCTCCCCTCCTTTTGCCACCCCTGGAGGGTGCCAGATCCCAGGCACGGCTGGGGAGGGGCGAGGGGGCCGCCCAGGTGCTGGGGCCTGTCTCACCTTGACGGCATACTCCTGGCTGGTGATGAGGTTGACGCAGGTCTGCACACGGGCGTGGGCACCCTCCCCAAGCACGTCCTCCTGCAGCTGGTAGACGTCTGCGGAGCAGGGGGCCGGTGAGAGCCACCCTGGGCCGGCCCATCTTCCCGACACCGCTGCCCCCGCCGGCCCCACTCACCTTCGAACCTGCCTGAAAAGCTGTCGGTGGCCCGGCACCTCTTCTTCTTCTTGCTCCTTTTCTTGGCATCGGGGATGTCGATGGGCTGGCTTGCAGGCATATCTGTGCAGGGGGAGCTGGAGGTGAGGTCCGCCTGGCTCAGGAGGTGGCCCAGCCCTCCGCCACCGCCAGAGGCTCGCCCTCCCCTCCAGCCCCTCACCAGGGCGGGCCGGGCACTCCAGGACGAAGTCAGGCTCCCCGTGGTGGGCCTGGTCTAGGGAGAAGGCCAGTTCGAAAGGATTCTGCCCCTGCAGGAGAGGAGAGGACAGAGCTCAGGCCCCAGCCCTGCGGGGCAGCTGCACCCAGAGTGCCCCAGTCTCCATGTCCGCACGCTGCGGAGCAGAAAGCCTGGCTCTGCCTGACCACAAGGAAATGGACCTTTCACCCCCAGCCCAGGGCCCTCGGGGCCTCTGGGGAGGGGGTGTGGTATGGGAAGAGGCCAGACGCAGGCAGGGGAGGGGGTGCCGCCTCCCAGGCCAGGCCTGAGTCGCCGTGGGGCACTAGGCCACGTTTTGAGCCTCGGTTTGCTCACCTGCAGGATGGGGCCAGCACCACAGCATGGCTGACCGCCCGCGCCCCTGCCGCAGGGATCAAAGGCGCAGGGCAGCCAGTGGGAAGGAGTGAGTCAGCGGCTTCCCGGAGCGGGGCTCCCAGCCGGGCAGCCCTGCCTGCTTTCCCATGGCTTCCTGGTCTCAGTCTCCCCTCTGTGTAATGGGGCACCACTGCCCTCCTTGTCTCTCACTGTCCGCTCATCCCCACTGCACCTCCCGGCCCGAGACGATTCCCGCCACCACACCTCTGCTCCTGATGCGCCCACAATGCGCCCCGTCCCCCAGCTCTGCGCCTCTGTCCTGGTCCGACCCCCTCGCTCATCTGCTTCCAGCTCTGCACCGCTGGGACCCGGCTCCGGGGTACCACGGGAAAGGCACCTGCGGTCTCCCGCGTGAGCACCCGGCCACTCCCTCGCCCGGCCACAGCCGCACTGTCCCGTGTACCCTCAGACACACCAGGATGGAGCCCCTCACAGGCCGCGGTGTCCAGCTAAGGAAACAGCCCTTGAGCAGGAAGGGGCCTGCTCAAGGTCACCTGACAGCCCCCGGGACTGGGGCAGGGTGCGTGGGATCCTAACAAGGGAACGAAGGCAGCTGGGGTTCCTCCAATTTCTGCGGCTCCAGCGTGAGGACTGGCAGCCCCCAGCAACGCACGAGGCTGAGGCTTTAAGGCTGAGGCTCTGAGGCCCCACCGTGTTTCTCTAGGAGTTTGCTCTCATTTAGCTCCCCGAATCCTGGGGGTCCAGGTGGCCAGGGCTTCAGGTGGGCGTGGGGGCCCTGTACAAACAGCAGTGGCTCCAGCTCTGATGCTGGAGGACCTGGGTCAAGTCACTGCCTCTCTCTGGGCCTTGGGACAAGGGGAAGCAGGTCTCCAGCAGGAGGGCCATCTGGCAGAGAAGGAACTCCGGGAGAGCCCCAGGGAGATACCCAGGGGCCTAACAGCAGAAGGGGCCAGGCCAGATTCCTGCAGACGGGAGGCCCGGAAGCCAGTCCGGCAGCACAGGGGCAGGCAGAGGTCACAGGGAGCGGCTGAAAAACAGGCGTGGGCCCTCCTGGCCTTGCCACCCACCCGCCCTGCAGATAGTTGCTAGGAGGCCCAGCGGGCGGGGGAGGGGAGGAAGGCGGTGCTCCAGCCTGTCGGCGCAGGATCGTCCACCAGCACCTGCCTCTGCCGGCCCAGGGGTCCGGCACCCCCGGGGAGCCAGGCACACGGCTGTGCCAGTACTGGCAGTCAGCGCTCTGAGAAGGCTCAGTCCAGGGGCGTCTGGAGGCGCCAGGTGACTCCCTCCTCCCAGAAGGAGGGGCCCCAGGGTGGCAACGTGGGGGTGATCAGGAGGCTCGGGGCCAGCGGCGGCCCTCACCAGCTACTTCACCTCGGCCTAGTGACCTCAGCTCCGAGCCTGACCAGCACCCAGGGGTGACTCGAAAGGACCACGTAAGGGCATGAGGACCTCAGGGGGCCTGTCACCGACCCCACACCCCTGTGCCAGCCTCCAATGCAAAGAGCTGGACCCTGGAGAGAAGGGGCGGCCAAGCCACCAAGGTGAAGGGACACTAGCCATGCCAGCTCCTGTGTCCCTGTCACCACGTGCGGGGGGTGCTAAGACAAATGCCCACGCTGTCCAAGGCTCCACTCTCCCATGTGGAAATGGGGAAAAATACATCAGAGACACCTGGCAGACGCTGCTGCCAGGCTGAGGGGAGGGAGGTGGCTGCGGCCCGAGGAAGCTTGGGGTGCAGCGGGAGGAGACACGTAGCGAGGCCGGCCTCTGGCCACCAGGAGGGCCACCTCAGAGCCAGCACTCCCGGCCCAGTGTCCCTCCAACTCCCTCAGGACTCCCACATTCCCACCTCAGCGCTGGGCTCTCGCACGGCCTGCAGAGGCCAACCCATAGTACCAGGCAGTGTTGCCAGGCCAGGCCCAGGGCTGGCTGTGGGCCTCCAGTCAGCAGGCCTTGGCAGGAGGTGGCTGGAACCATCCAGAAAGTTCGACTTTGCTTTGGCCACTGTGCCGGCCCCACGCGCTGACCCCATCTCGGCTCCCACCCAGCCCCCAGAGGGGACAGACCACCACCAGTGACGTCTCAAGTCCACCCTGCTCCCGCCCTGCCCTGAACACTTGGACGTGCCAAGGCTGTGGCTGCCCTGGGGGGAGAAGCCAGAATGACAGGCGTGTGGGCAGGGTTGGGGCGCTGGCCCAGGACGCTGGCTGGACGGGCCTGGGAATTTTAACCCAAACAGTCTCAGCTCGCTCCTCCCACCCTGGTGTGCAGTTCGCCTGTAGGCGCGCGCGTACTCACACACTCACACATGCACATACACCCAGGTCTTGCCTTCTCTAGAGGGCAACAGGTTCTTGCCCAAGAAGGCCCAGGGAAGCCATTACATAACGCGGCCAGCGGGGTGGGGTGGCCGCTGACATCACTGTGTCCCCTGGGCCAGGCCCTGTGGGGTCCCTGCCTAGCACCTGCCTGCCCCCCCCCAGGCTCGCTCATCTGAGACTAGAACTGCGGCGGCCCCATGCCACAGCCGTGGGGCCCGCCACAGAAACTTCCTGCTCCGACAGGAAATAGCCTTGGGCCTGGGGTGTCTGGGAGGTGCTGGGCTGGAAGGGCATCCAGTCCACTGCCCCATTCTGCAGACCACCCAGGAGTGTGTAGGGGAGGCCTGCAGCCCTGCCTGGGGTTCCAGAAGGAAGGGCCCCGCAGACCCCCGCAGGCCCCATGACGCTGGGGACCGGACTGTGGCCTGCTGACAGTCCCCAGCAGTGCACACTCGGCTGGGCTCTGCTGGGGACACACAGCCAGGGGCCCCCACGGGCAGGACGCCCCTCAGCCCTGCCCGGGATTCCTGGAGGAAAGACCCCAGGGCGCTAAGGACTGTGGCCTACTGAACTCCCCCCTGCTCACCATACCAGCACATGCCTGGCTCGGGTCGGCAGGGGACACATATGTAGGGGTCCCCAACCCGGTTTGGGGCTTCTAGAAGAAAGAGCCGACAGGTCCCAGGGTGCTTGAGATTGGACTGTGGCCTGCTGACACCGCCCCCCCCCGACAATGCACACCAGGCTGGGGCAGCTCCAGGCGAAGGGTGGGGAGCTGGCACGAGCCCCGGTGGGTATCCTGGGGGGCGGGCTCCGCGTCCCGCCACCGGCCACTCGGGTGGTCCAGCCCGGGGCGGCCCCAAGACGACCCGGCCCTCACCTTGAAGGAACGGTGGAAGCCCTGAAGTTCGGCTGTTTTCTTCTGCACCATCTTCTGTCCGGGCCCCGCCAGCGGGGGAGGGGACGCGGGGCCCGGGGGGCGGCCCGTGGGCGGGGGGCGGCCGGTGAGGGGACCCTGTGGGCGGGAGCAGACAAAGGAGGGCGTTGAGTGGCCGCGGCCGGCGCGCCGGGAGCCCGGGCCAGGGCGGCGAGGCTCCGTGGGGCCCGCTCTCCGCGTCAGGGTCGGGGTCGGGCCGGGGTCGCTGGGCCACACTCACCGGGGTCGGGCTCGGGCCGGGGCCGCAGTGCCGCCGCCCGAGACGCGTAGCCCGGAGCCCGCTGCGCGGACCGCGCGGGGAACAGCGCCGCCGCCGCCGCCGCCACCGCGGACTCCTCCGCTAAGGCCGCCACCGCCGAGAGGAGCCGGGCGGGCCCCGTCGCCGCCACTTTTATAGGCCAGGCTCGCCACCCCCCCCCCCCAGCCCCCGCCCCCGCCCCGACGCAGACCCCGCCCCTCATGGCTCCGCTCATGCACGCACGGCGGGGGCGGGACTGGAAGGCCGCTCTGGCGGCGGGGCGTGTCTGCGCGCCTGCGCCGTGTGGTGCGCGGGGTTCGGGGGGCGGGACCCGGGAAGGGTCCTGGCGGGCGTGGGCAGGGTTGCCGGAGGCTCCGGGAGGCCCGCAGGACCCTGACACTGAGCCCAAGCCCGGCCCTGACGTCTGGCAACAACCGCAGTCTGTCGGCCGGGGCCTAGAATACACTGACTCCTTTGGGCGACACCCCTGCTCTAGAACCTGCCATGGCTCCCTCTTGCATCTCTGTTCTAGGATCTGCCGTGGCTCTCTTTTTGGGTTTCCCGATCCTGGCCCCAGCTGTCGTGCAGGCGCACCCAAACAGGCTTATAGGCCCAGCTGCCTCCCCAGGTTGCTTCCCAAGAGTTCACGTGATTGTTGGCTGGGAAAGGGGACCACATTAGGGGGTGGGGACAGACCTGTGAAGGACTGTCCTCCCGTCCTGCAAAGGAGTGCTTCGCCTGCCTGATGGAGAGAAAGCCCAAGGGGTGGGGGCAACCAGGACGGGAGGCAAAACACAACCCCATTTTGGCTGGGGCCCCTGACCCAGGCTCTGAGAGAATCAGTCAGCTCTCTGTCCCCGCAGCCCAGTGGTGCATGGTCCTCAGACCCGTGTCTGGACTCTTAGTGTTACAGGCCTGCGGAGTGAACTGTCCTCCCTCTCCTCCAGGCCCCAGCCTGTCCTTTCAGAGGCTTCCCACCACCCACCCCCAACTCTCCCCCAACGAGGCCTGAGCTGGACCGTCCCCTTGCCTGTTAGGCTACCTCTATTTCTGTGCTGCCCCCCAAGGCCACAGCTCAGGCCACAGGAGCTGTAAGGCCTGACCTCAGCCAGCTCTGGGGTGTTTGGAGGGACCTGCAGGGAGCACCCTGGCCAGCCCCCAGCCCTCCCCTGCCCCGTGCATGTGCGTGTGTACGTGTGAGTATGTGTGTGTGTGTGTGTGTGCGTGCACGCGCGCATGTGTGTGTGTGTGCGTGCGCGTGCGTGTGTGTGTGTGTGTGTGTGTCTGTAGACACACATTGGCTCCAGGTGCTGGGGTGGGGCTGCTGGACTTGCCTGCCCAGGGGAAGCCTCAGGCTCCTTCCTCATCATCCCCACCCCCCTCCTTACCGGGCTGTCCCTCTCTGTGTGTACACCGTCACCTGCAGGTCTTCATGTGCTTCTGGATGGCATGGGTGTGTACAGATGCCCCTCGCCAGAAGGCCAGCTCTGAGAAAGCCCAGATCCCCGCACTGCTGGTCCAGCACCCAGCACAGGGCCTGGCACACACACAGGAAGTGCTCACTGAATAGTGCTGAAAAGAAAGGATGTATTTAAGCATGTGTGAGTGCGTATGTGCATGTCTGTGTGCACGCGTATAGGGGTTGGGTAAGGTCTGAGCTTCCTGAGGCTGCTTCTGGAGCCCAGAAGTCTGAAATCAAGGTGTCATCAGCAAAGCCACACCCTCTCTGAAGGCTATAGGGGAGGATCCTTCCTACTTGTTCCAGCTTCTGGTGGTTGCTGGCAATCCCTGGTGCTCCTTGGCTCATGGCCTCATCACCTCAACTCTGCCTCATTGTCACGGGACCATCTTCTCTGTCTGTGTCTCTCCTCTCTCCTAAGGACACCAGTCATTGCATTAAGGCCACCCTAGGGACTTCTCTGGAGGTCCAGTGGTTAAGACTCCGTGCTTCCAGTGCAGGGGGCACAGGTTCAATCCCTGGTCAGGGAACTAAGATCCCACCTGATGCAACCAAAAAAAAAAAGGCCACCCTAATCTAGTAAAACCTCATCTTAATTTGATCACACCTGCAAAGACCCTGTTTCCAAATGTCACATTCACAGGTTCTGGGTGTTGGGACGTGGACATATCTTTCTGAGGCACGCAGTTCAGATCAGACAGGAAGGGGACCCAATTTCTGGTGTGTGGCTGTGATACATCTATCTCCTGGTGCGGGTGTTTAGCTGTGTCCATCCTCATGTGTGTATCCATGGGGGTTGCCGGTCACGCTGACCTCAGGGAATAGAAATGAACTGAGGTCTTGCTTCAAGGCCATCTTCCTCGGTCCAGCCGAGCTCAGTTCCTGGGCAGCCTGATTTGGGAGTCCGGCTGGTGGGGGTAGATTTTTTTTCCCAAAGCCAGAAGCACCATCCAGCCCTGGGCGCTGCTCAGAGGAACTGCCTTACCCTCAGGCAGCCTGGACAGATGGTCCCTTGCTGGGCCCAGTACCACAGGTTGGGAAACAGGAAGCTCAGAGATGGGAAGATGACCCCCGGGCCTTTGGGGTCCTTCCACCCAGCCCTGCTGACATCTGGGGCCTGGATCATTCTCTGTGCAGGGCCGTCCTGGGCACTGTGGGCTGTTGAGTGGCATGCTCACCCACTCAATGCCAGAAGCCCCCCCAGTCATGACGACCACAAATGCCTCCAGACACCGCCCAGCATCTCCTGGGGGGAGGGTCACCCCCTAGGTAAGAGCCACTGCTTCTGCCCACTGGATGCACTGAGTCCTGCCATCCCCCCACCCCGTGTGTGAGGAGGGTGGCCACCAAGGGAGCACTTGCGTGAGTGCTGGGAGGGGTCCTGGTGCACACACGGGCTCTTCAACCAGGGTAGGGGCCATACGTGTGTGTGCACACACATGGGCTTCTGTGTTGGAAACACGAGTGCCTGCATGTGTGCGTGTATCCATGGGTGCATACAGGCATATGCATACAGTCGCCACACGTCCCCCCAGGAACAGGACAGGTTGGAGACTCACCCAAGCCCTCAGGAGGCACCTAAGCCCCCAGGGCTGAGAAGTGGGATTGGCCTTGGTGCGGGCCCCTGTGGGTGCCTGGGCTGTGGTAGCCAGGGCGAGGCAGCCAGGCCCAGCCCCAGCCCGGCCTGCACTAGGTGGGGGTAGGGTACTGCTAGTGGGAATGGGGGAGCGGAGGGACCTCTGTGCCTGGCCTGCTGGCTCTGAGGCCTCAGCCCCGTCCTGCCACAGGCCGGCTGCCAGACCCAGACAATTCTGTCATCTTCCTTGACCTCATGTACAGGCCGAGCTCCCAGAGGTGCTGGGCGCCCAGGGACTGGGAGGTAGCTGGGGGCCTGGCCACGCTGCCTACCTTACCTTGGGCCCCAGGAGTCTTGCCTGACACTGGGCGATTGAGCCAGAAAACCTGGGGCCCGGCCCCTCCTCCTCTTGCCAGCCAGTTTCTTCCATCCCTTCGGAGTGCATTCGGGGTTGGGGCAGTGACACAGTGAGGGGCAGGTCCAGCAGGGCGAAGGACGACACAGAGCAGTGGGCAGGACAGGCAGAATCCAGGGCAAGGATACTCCCGCCACCCAAAGGATAGCATGGGAGATGGCCAGCTGCAGAAGGGGGCTCAGGATTGCTCTGGGGGACTTGGAGTTGGGAGGCGCTGGCCTGATAAAGAAGGACAAGGCTTCTGCAGCAGTTGGAGCAATTCCCTGGCTCCAGGGCCTTCCCCTCCCCTACCCCAGCTTCCCTTGTGATATACCCTAGGGGACCAGGAGGACAGGGGTGCTGGCCCCCATCTTCCACCCCAGTCATGGAGGGGACTTGGCAAGCCTTAGGCCAAAGGGGCAGAGAATCAGCTTTCTGAGAAGCCCCTCCCTTCTGCAAGGTGACTCTCTTCCCATGTTGTATATGGTCTCCCCCAAACCCCAGAGGAGACACCAGGCAGGACGTGATGCTGAGCCCTAGGGCCTCTGCTTCCCCTTACCTCCTATGAGCCAGAAGGCAGGCTGGCTGGCTGGGTGGGGTCCATTCTGACCACCTTCCCCTGAGTCTGGTTGGGCAGCCAGAGCCCTGGCATCCTGGGGCCTCAGTCGTGTAGAGTTCACCTCCTGGACAGCATCCAAGGGACCCCAGGACAGCTCAGGGCCTCGAAACCCAGCAGGTGGAGCCCCCAGATTTAGCAAATAAAAATATAGGACGCCAAGTTAAAGCTGAATTTCAAGGCTTCCCTGGTGGCGCAGTGCTTCAGAATCTGCCTGCCAATGCAGGGGACACGGGTTTGAGCCCTGGTCCGGGAAGATCCCACATGTCGCGGAGCAACTAAGCCCGTGCGCCACAACTACTGAGCCCGTGCTGTGCAACACGAGAAGCCACCGCAATGAGAAGCCCGCGCAAGGCAACGAAGAGTAACCCCTGCTCGCCGCAACTAGGGAAAGGCTGCACGCAGCAACGAAGACCCAAAGCAGCCAAAAATAAATAAATAAAATAAAAAAAGATTATAAAAAAAAAGTTGAATTTCAGATAATGAGTAACTTTCCAGTATAATTCCCAGGCATAAGTATATTCCATGCGTAAGTATATCCAAAACAATTATTCTTTGTTTATCTGAAATTCAGATTTAAATGGGTGTCCTCTAGTTTATCTGGCAAACTTACCAAGGAGTAATGGTGAGACCTTTGTCTCCCACCATTATTTATTTATTTATTTTTATTTTTGGCTGTGTTGGGTCTTTGTTGCCGCGCGTGGGCTTTCTCTAGTTGCGGGAAGTGGGGGCTACTCTTCTTTGCGGTGCACAGACTTCTCATTGCAGTGGCTTCTCTTGTTGTGGAGCACGGGCTCCAGGCGCACGGGCTTCAGTAGTTGTGGCTCGCGGGCTCTAGAGCGCAGGCTGCAGGCGCATGGGCTTAGTCTCTCGGTGGCAGGTGTGATCCTCCCGGACCAGGGCTCAAACCTGTGTCCCCTGAATTGGCAGGTGGATTCTTAACCACTGCGCCACCAGGGAAGTCCCTGTCTCCCAACATTAAAAAGAGGCACCTGTTTGGTGTGATTGTGTGTGAGTGTGAGCAGATCGGGGTGTGTGTATGTGTGTCTGTGCACATTTAGAGAGGCACTGAGCCTGTGTCTGTGTAGGGCAGACTGTGCACAGGTGGGAGTGGAGGTAAAGCCCATGCTTGGGGCCAGTGCTGGGACCTCTGCAGTATCCTCATGAGCCCATGCCTTTGCGGGGGAGGGTTGGGGCCCTCCCTCCTCTGCTCAGGCACCTTAGCCTCAGAGCAGGCACAGGGCTGGCCCTAAAGCACTGAGAGGTTATGGAAGGAGCCAGATCCCAACGCAGCTTCTGAGCTAGGATCAGGGTGTCAGAATCAGGGTTGGGTCGGCACTCGGTGCTTGGGTGACTGTGAGCATAAGGGGAAGGTAGAGTTGGAATCCTGGGCTGGAGCCCAGCCTGGCTTGTGCCCCCTCTGCATGTTCCTACCTGTCTGGACCCCCAGAAATAGGAACCACCAGCTCCCGGTCTTATCAGGTCCCCAGATAAGTGAGGGTCATGGGCAGAGTCATCACTGGGCCCTTGCTGGGCTGGGGCCTCCAGCCGTGGGGCCCAGCAGCAGGAACATCTGATGCAAGTGGCTGTAAGTGTCCCTTCCTACTGGCTGACTCACAGCCCGCTCCATTCCAGTGGCTCAGCAGTCCTGGGGACGGAGCCAGGCCCGCTGTCCTCTGTGGGGGTGGGGAGAGGGCAGGGAGAAGGGAAAGCAGGGGCGGGTGTGGCCAGGAGCTCGGAGCTGGCCCGCCTGCCTGGCTGTGGGTGTCTGCAGCCCTGCGGCCCGCTCTGCTGTGATGGTGGCGGCTGCGTAGCCTCCCAGGGGTCAGTCACTGAAAGTCCCCAAGGGAGGGGTGGGGGTGGGGTCGGGGGCTGAGCAGTGCTGGCCCAACTGACGGCCAATGGCTGCCACTCTGCGACTGGGGACGGGGCACTTTGCTTGTCATCCCGCTTTCCCTCCATGTCCAAGGCAGTGGACACCCAGGTGGCTCTCAGGGGAGCCAGGTCTCCCACTCCCAGCTGACCTCTCCCCAACAGTGATCTGGGCGTCATGTACAAGAGCCCTTAGTTTTGAGGAGGGTGGAGGGCTTTCCCCGGAACCTGTGGATATGAAACCTTAATGTGGCAGAAGGAACTTTGCAGATGAGATTAAGGGCCGTGAGATGGGGGTGATCCTGGATTAGGGGTCGGGCAGTGTCATCACAAGGTCCTTATAAGAGGGAGGCGGGAGAGTCAGAGGCAGAGAGAGACAGGAGAGGCGCGCTGCTGGCTGTGCGGATGCAGGAGGGGCCTTGAGTCAGGGATGCGGAGCCTCTAAAAGCTGGAAAAGGCGGGAACCGCTGCTCCCCTGGAGCCTCCGGACCAGCCCTGCCCACACCTGGATTCAACCCCGTGAGACCCGAGTCGGACTCCTGACCTCCAGGACTGTCAGAGATTAAATTTCTGTCATTTTGAGCCCCTAAATCTGTGGCAACTTGTTACAGCGGCCCTAGGAGTTTCATACAGGCACCAACACCCGCAGCGTCCCAGAGTTCCCATTTAGCAGATGAGCAAAATGAGGCAAGTCCAGCCAGGTCCGGAGGAGGCCAACCGACCCCGGCTTCCCGGCCAGGGCCCCTGAGGGGGCTGGGGACAGGGGCGATGTGTTCAGTGGGCCTCGCAGCCTGGACTCCTGGGCCCGGTGTCTGCTGACCTGCCAAAGGCCCCAGAGGCCGCTGTGGCCGGAGGAGGGGGGTTCTGCCTGACCACGGAGCTGGCGCAGGGACCAGCCTCCAGGAATGTCCTCCCCCGGGGTCGGATTTGCTTGTGCTGCTAAATGCTCGAGCCGATCTGCTGCCTGGCGTGTGACCCGGCGCCTTTGAACCCTCCCCGCCCTCTGCAGCGAGACGCCAGCGGCGCCCAGCCCGTTCCCACGCCGTGACCCCCGCCAGGCATGCCCTCCCCGGGGCGCCTCCTCCTCATTCCAGTCGCGGGGACTCCCGGGGGGGCCCATCGCCGGCTGCCCTGGGGTGGCCATCGGCCTGGGGCGGCGGCGGGGGACGCCGTGGACTGCAGGACTGGGTGCCCTGGGGACCCGGGCTGCGGCGCCTGCGCTCTGGCTCTGGCGCGGGGCCCCTCTGCCCGCTACGGGACCGGTTGCCGGGCAACGCGTTTGCGTCACCGAAACCGGCACTGGGCCCGGGCTCCCCTGGAGCGGGAGGCCGGGCCCTGGCGCTGGGCCAATAGAATTCTAGGGACTGAGCGCGAAGGGCGTGGCCTCGGCCTGCCCCACCGGCCAATGGGGTTGTTGTTGTCGAGGTCGCGATAGGAGGGCCGCGCCCCTTTAAAGGGATCGCGCTCATCTCACCGCGTTGGGCTTGCCTACGGGTTCTGAGAGAAGAACCCGGCGCGGGGTTAGGGGTCCGCGAGTCTCTCTGAGCCTCAGTTTCCCCAGGTGCGCATAGCAAGGGCACGGGGACTGTGCATCCAGAGCCCGCAGCTCCCCCAAGGGGCCCCCTGCATTTATGCAGTGCCAGTTTGCACCTGGACCCCATGCAGCGCCATCCCCCCGCCCCCCGCCCCCCGCAGGATGTCCCTGGCCGCACGGCTTTAGGGCGATCGCGTCCCCAAGAAGACCATACTGCAGCTGGGGGGCCAGGTTTGTCCTCAGGCCTGGGCCCCTGCGCCAACCCCTCCTCCTCAAGGGCTAGGAAACATCCCTTACAAGGACCCCTTCTCCACCTGTAGGTCTGGGAGGTTGGTTCCCCTGTCCTCAGGTCTCAATGCCCCGGCACTATACCCACCCGCCCTCAGTTCCGACAGGAGAAAGCAAAGGGGGTTGGTGGTGAGGGTCTATTTCCCGTGGACTCTGGGGGGCAATGGCCACAGCTACGATGTCCCTCCACTCTGGATGGACCCTACTCTCTGCTGTCAGGTGGCCCATGTCAATGAAAGACAAATCAGGAGTAAGAAGTGACATTGGCTGATCCAGGGTGCAAAGATCAGCAGAAGTGACCCATCCAGAAAACCATTCACCTGCACCCTCTGTGTCCCAAGACTGGAGTCCCCCCAGGGGTGGCCTATGGTGCCTGGAGATGCCTGCGGCCTGGGTTTCTGCCAAGACTGGTCTCAAAGAACAGGGCTGGAATCTGGAGGGGTGACTGGGCCCAGAGATGCGGGGAGGAGGGGGACATTTAGCTGGGCAGGGTCCCTGGTCCATGTCAGGCTTTGGGATGTGGACTCAGCTCCCCCCTGGTGGCCCTCTTTCCTGTCCCTCCATCACCCCCGACCCCAGCACCCTGGACACCGCTAACCTGGGGTGTCCTGCTTTGATCCTTGTTCCCTGGTGATGTAAGATGTTAGCTTTAGGGGAAACTGGGTGGAGGGCATCCAGGACCTCGAAGTACAATTTTCGCAACTTTTCTGTAAGTCTAAAACTTGTTCAAAATAAAGTAAAATAATAAAGGAAGCACACCACTAGTGTTAAGTAATTTCTAAACATTTTTGTCGCCCCTGCCCATTGACCCATAAAAGATGACCAGCAGGTGCAGCATGGCCCTCCAAGGCATGAAGCTGGACACGTCCCAGAAGTGCCACAGCCTCCAGCTGTTCTGAAAGCAGGCTTTACTGCTTCCAGGCATGCTATGTCCTCGGAAGGCTGGCTTTGGTCTGCGGAGGGGAGGTCATAGGCACCCAGCCCCCCGAGGCCCTCCTGGTCAGCTGTCCATGTTCTCCACACTCTCCTGGGACCCCCAGCCAGGAGGAAGCTCACCCACGTGTCCAGGATTCTTTGGGGTTTACGGGGGTACCACTGGGGTGGGCTGTCTGTATCCAGGGGGCCAGCATGCTGCGAGGATGAAAGAAGGGGCCACGAGCCAGAGATGTGGTGCCTCTAGAAGCTGGAAAAGGCTGGAACCGATGCTCCCCTGGAGGCTCTGGAGGAGCCAGCCCTGCCCACGCCTGGATTTTGACCTCCAGGACTGTGACATGATAAAGGTGTGTGGTGTATTTTTTTTTTCTTGGCTGCGCCCGGAAGCTTCCAGGAATTTAGTTCCCGGACCAGGGATCCATCCTGCGTCCCCTGCAGTGGAAGCGCGGAGTCTTAACCACGGGACCGCCAGGGAAGTCCCAAACACGTGTGGTTTTAAGCCACTGAGTTTTGGTGATTCATCCTAGCAGCCACGAGAAGCCAACATGCCCTCACCCCGGGCTAACCCTCAGGGCTGAGCGTACTGCCGTGACAGACTGGCGTGGCTCTCGGGTGGTTTTGGGGGCCTGGACTGACGGACGAGTACGTTCACTTGACAGAGTTCCTGGAGGGACTCATGGTGGCCCCCGAGCTGAGCTGGAGAAACAGGCAGGGAGATGGGCTCACAGAAAGCAGGAAACGGGCCAGATGGCAGTGGAAGGACAGCAGGGCCAGCACATGCCGGGCGTCTCAAGGCTGTCTCCTTGCGCCATGACCAACCAGGGACCTTGGGGGACCAGAGGTCAGGACCAGAGCCCAGGGCCTGGCCAGAGGGAGAAGTTTCCAGCAACTTGGCTGGGGTTCCTGGGCTGCGGGGCTTAGCAGGGACCACCTGAGTCCATCTCTACTCTCCAGCAAAGTGCTGAAGGGGTCAAGTGTCCCCAGTGGGAAATGCAGGTCGACCCTCCACATCGGCTAGACGCTCAGATGGGTCCCCGGGGCGGGCAGTGAAGGGGACCCTGATGGCCTGGCGGGTGTGGGGACCGGCCTCCCCCCTCACCCATTTCCCAGCTGGCCTTCGTGGGGCAGAATTCTTGTCCAGGGATGCAAGGCCCTCAGCGCGGTGGCCGGAGGGCAGCTGCTGGTATATGAAACGTCCAGAACAGGCAAATCTACAGAGACAGAAAGCGGGGAACTGGGGGGCTGGAGCTAATGGGCTTCTTTTACAGTGGTGAGGATGTTCTGGAACTGCATAGGGGTGACGGCTGGACGACCTGTGAATGGACTGTAAGCCCTGAATTGTCCACTGTAAACAGATGGACTGCAGAGCACGTCAGTGACGGCTCACAAAGATGCTTATCAACAACAGAGACCCTGCACAGCCCAGTGGCGGCTGGCAACTGTGCAGTGACAGCGCCAGGTGGGCATCGAGAGGACCCTGCCGGCCTGTTAACTGAGGTTGGATGCAAAGCAAACATCTGCACACTCCACGCTTCCTGGCCGTGATGGAAGGAAGGAAAGGGTCTGAGCGGACAAAGAGAAGGAAGCCAGCGTGCGTCCGCCACAGGTCAGGAGCTGGGCGCTGAAGACCGCACTTTCGGAAAACATCCACCACGGGAAACAGGCATTTGAGAAAACACCTGCTGTCACTCGCAAGACATTTCAGTGTACGCAAGAGAGGACATAGGTCAGAGGCGGTGCTGGTGAGGGTGTGAGGTCGGCAGGACCCCCAGACGCTACCCTGTGGGGGTCGGGGAAAGCACCAACCTCCCGTGCCAGGAGCGTGCCCTGGAGCCTTTGCACCTGCGGGGTCCTGCCCCCAGGGGACACTGGGTCATGTCTGGGGATGGCTGTGGCTGTTACACTGGGGGGCTCCTGGCATCCAGTGGGTGGGGCCAGGGAGGCTGCTCCACACCCTCCAGTGCCTAGGACGCCCCCCCACCCCTGAGAATAACCAGCCCCAACGCCAGCAGCACCGAAGGGGACAGACCCTGGTCCAGAGAGACTCCCCATGCGGGAGGAGGAGACGTCAGAAATGTCTCTAGAGGCGAACAACTGCAACTGCCTTCGTGCCATCAAAGAGCCACCGACCTGTGCTCCTGCCACGTGATGGAGTGACCCCAGTAGTTCAATGGTGGGGTTCACGTCCACTAAATGAGAAAAAGCTGGAGGCTCTCACGTGGCCGCTGCAACCCGCCTCCTGGCGGTCACGCCCTGGTGCCATGCCCTCCCCTGAGTGTGGACGGCACCAATGAGTGAGGCAGTGGTCACATCAGGTCCTAATGCCCCTCTGGCCCACTCCTCTTGCCGGCTCTGATGAAGCATGTGGCCATGTTGGGGTGACCCACGTGGCAGGGGGCTGAGGGAGGTCTCTGGTTGACAGCCCGCGAGAACCTAAGGCCCTCTGTCCTGCAACTGCAGGGAGCTGAACTCTGCCAACAACCACGAGAGCTTCAAATAGGATGGGTCCCCAGTTGGGTCTCTGGGTGAGACCCCAGCCTTGCTGACACCATAACTGTAGCCCAAGCAGGGCAGGGCAGGGCCTGGACTCCTGGCCCATGGGAACTGTGGACTGCAAATGTGTGTTGTCTCAAGTTTTGTTTGTGGTGCTTTGTTATACAGCACTAGCTGACTAATACAGCTACTCCATTACTATATAACTAACAGCTTCTCTTAAAGACACATATATGCAATCTCCACTTTACTCATGGAAGCTGATGTTTACACAGTTTACATTTCTTGTTAGGTTTGTCTGACCCTACAGTCAGGACTCTCCCCTTAAAATGTGAGCTCTTGGGCTTCCCTGGTGGCGCAGTGGTTAAGAATCCGCCTGCCAATACAGGGGACACAGGTTCGAGCCCTGGACCGGGAAGATCCCACATGCCGCGGAGCAACTGAGCCTGTGTGCCACAACTACTGAGCCTGCGTTCTAGAGCCCGTGAGCCACAACTACTGAGTCCACGAGCTGCAACTACTGAAGCCCACGCGCCTAGAGCCGGTGCTCCGCAACAAGGAAGACACCGCAATGAGAAGCCCACGTACCGCAACGAAGAGAAGCCCCCACTCGCCGCAACTAGAGAAAGCCCGCGTGCAGCAACGAAGACCCAACGCAGCCGAAAATAAATAAATAAATAATGAAAAACCCCAAAACATCATTTAAAAAAAAAAAAATCTGGGCTCTTCCCCCCCGTGCAGAGGTATCCATTCTGGAGAAGGCTTAGTATGTTTCCAGTGGCTGAGAGTTACTTAATCTTTGGCTATTAATTTCTAGTTTTAGTGGTGTAGTGTAAGCCCTGACAGTTGATATTTTCTTTTTCATAATGCAGGCGCCTGACTTAGATTGCTGACACACCTACTTCAAAGGTGGCATCTCGGACTTCCCTGGTGGCACAGTGGTTGGGAGTTCGCCTGCCAATGCAGGGGACGCGGGTTTGAGTCCTGGTCCGGGAGGATCCCACATGCCGCGGAGCAACTAAGCCAGCGTGCCGCAACGAAGAGTGGCCTCCGCTCGCCGCAACTGGAGAAAGCCCACGAGCAGCAACAACGAAGACCCAACGCAGCCATAAACAAATAAATAAACAAACCAAAACCAAAAAAAAAAAAAAAAAGATGGCATCTCGAATAAACACCTTGCCAGCCACGGGACGAAGTAAAGAGCCAGGCGACCACCCCTCACTGAGTCAGAGATCTTGGTTGGTTTCCATAACTGACCATTTGGGCTGCTGGTTTTTTCTCTTCCCATGCTTTAAATTCCTGCTCGTATGTTTTAAAGTCAGCAATAAAGAGTGAGCCCATGAAACCTAGGCCCTCACCCTCAACCCCAATAAAACCACAAGCAGACCCCTAAGCTCTCTCTCTCTCTCTCTTTTTTTTTTTTTTTGCGGTACGCGGGCCTCTCACTGTTGTGGCCTCTCCCGTTGTGGAGCACAGGCTCTGGACGCACAGGCTCAGCGGCCATGGCTCACGGGCCCAGCAGCTCTGCGGCATGTGGGATCCTCCCAGACCGGGGCACGAACCCGTGTTCCCTGCATCGGCAGGCGGACTCCCAACCACTGCACCATCAGGGAAACCCTGAGTGAGAAATTTTAAAAATAGCCAGCAAGTAAACTTTAATAAATAGCATGTATAGAAAATATTATTTTAATTTTAATTATATTGAACATATTAAATATTCAGTTAAATATATTAACTTGTAAATCAGTTGTACGATATGTCATGTTAATAAATTTATATATCATTTTATAATCAATCTATCAATAAATTTATATATTGATATATCAGTATATTAATATTTTCTTAGCTGGCAAGAGAAGTAACTTTAAATCATTTTGCCATGTTTTCCTTGAATTTCTTTTTTTTAAAATTGAACTATAGTTGATTTACACTGTTGTGTTAATTTCAGTTGTACTGCAAAGTGATTCAGTTACATATACATATAATGTTCTTTTTGATTCTTTTCCCTTATAGGTTATTACAAAATATTGAGTATAGTTCCCTTTTTATTTTTTTCTTTTGGCTGTGCCGCATGACTTGTGGGATCTTAGTTCCCCGACCAGGGATTGAACCCCGAGCCCGGCAGTGAAAGCACCGAGTCCTAACCACTGGACCATCAGGGAATTCCCAAGTATAGTTCCCTGTACTATACAGTAGGTCCTTGTTGTTTATCTATTTTAAGTATAGTGGTGTGTATATGTTAATCCCATACTCCTAATTTATCCCTCCCCTCCTTTCCCCTTTGGTAACCATAACTTTGTTTTCTATGTCTGTGGGTCTATTTCTCTTTTGTAAATAAGTTCATTTGTATACTTTTTTTAAAGTTTTCCTTGAATTTCTATTTCATTTAATATATTTCAGTACATATAGTTTTCTGACTAATATATTTTCCCTATAGAGCTATTAATCAGGAAACTTGATCAAAATAAGTATACTCTTTCTCGTACGCATTAATACTGCAATCCCTGCTCTCTCATGGTTCTCTTTGCTTGGATATAACTCAGCCTCATCTACTCTGAACCGTGCTGTGCCTTTTTTTTTTTTTTTCTTTTTGCGGTACGCGGGCCTCTCACTGTTGTGGCCTCTCCCGTTGCGGAGCACACGCTTCAGACGCACAGGCCCAGCGGCCATGGCTCACGGGCCCAGCTGCTCCGCAATATGTGGGATCTTCCCGGACCGGGGCACGAACCCGTGTCCCCTGCATCGGCAGGCGGACTCTCAACAAATGCGCCACTGGGGAAGCCCCGTGCTGTGCCTTTTATATAACAGCTTTATTGGGATAGAAGTCACATGTCCTGAGATTCTCCCATGGTAAGTGCACAGCTCCTGGGTTAGCATATGCAGAGTTGTGCAACCATCACCACTGTATAGGTCTGTGTGAAAAGAAGAAAGTGTTAAGATTGTGGTACTCTTTTTTAAAAAAAAAATAAATTTACTTATTTATTTATTTTTTTTGGCTGCGTTGGGTCTTCGTTGCTGCACGTGGGCTTTCTCTAGTTGCGGTGAGCAGGGGCCACTCTTCGTTGCGGTGTGCGGGCTTCTCATTGCGGTGGCCTCTCCTGTTGCAGAGCACAGGCTCTAGGTGCGCAGGCTTCAGTAGCTGTGGCACGCGGGCTCAGTAGTTCTGGCTCGCAGGCTCTAGAACACAGGCTCAGTAGTTGTCGCTCGCGGGCTTAGTTGCTCCGCCGCTTGTGGGATCTAGTTCCCTGACCAGGAATCAAACCCGGGCCCCCTGCATTGGGAGCACGGAGTCTCAACCACTGTGCCACCAGGGAAGTCCCTATTTGTTTATTTTTACTATTATTATTTTCTTTGGTCACACCACGCAGCTTGCAGGATCTTTGTTCCCCGACCAGAGATTGAACCCATGCCCCCTGCAGTGGAAGTGCGGAGTCTTAATCACTGGACCGCCGGGGAAGTCCCAAGAAAATATATTTTAGAAAATGAGAAACTCATATTGCCAGATATTAAAATTACTGTAACTTCATAAGGTACAGTAAAACTGGAGGTGGGATAGGCAAATTCCTGGAAAAGGCAGAAATGGACCCCTGTGTAAATAAGTAACATTTCTGAGGCGGGAGAGTCATATGGTGTTGGAACAGGGGATTCACTTATTATTTAAAAAATAAAAAATTTGGGCTTCCCTGGTGGTCTAATGGTTAGGAATCCGTGCTTCCATTGCAGGAGGTGCGGGTTCAATCCCTGGTTGGGGAACTAGGATCCTGCGTGCTGCGGGGTGTGGCCAATACATAAATAAATAAATTAATTAATTAATTTAAAAAATGCATCGAACATTGGAGCACCTAAATATTAAATAAATAAATAAAATTTTAAAAAATAAAAATTTCTCTAGAGCCTTTCCTTTCACCACACATGGAAATTAAACTCTTTAGTTTACCCATATTTAATATTAAAAAAAAAAGAAACATGGAGAACAAGAAGAAAACAGAGGTGAATATTCAATAAAGGCCTTCCCCAGCTCAAGTTTATAAGCTCATCACCAGGGGTAGAAACCATCAGGGAAAAGGTTGACCAAAAATATGAAAGTTCAAGAATAAAGGAAAAGTGGATATATGTGTATGTATAACTGATTCACTTTGCTGTACCGCAGAAAATAGCACAACATTGTAAATCGACTATACTCCAATCAAAATTAAAAAAAAAAGAAGAAGAAGGGAAAAGTATGTCAAAAGGATCATAAATAATGTTAAGGACAAACAAGAAACCAGGAGAAATTTGTGTAACATATATGACAAATTATATATAGGAAAGCTTTTATAAACAAGTAAAAAACATTAATAAGCCCATATGTAAAATGTTTTCAGAAACCAATAAAAGACCACTTCCCAATGGAAAAATGGACAAGGGATATGAATTGGCAATATCTCTGGTCAACAATGAATTACTACTAGGGAATTTGGGATTGACATGTACACACTGCTATATTTAAAATGGATAACCTATCAGGACATAGTGTGTAGCACAGGGAACTCTGCTCAATATTATGTAACAACCTAAATGGGAAAAGAATTTGAAAAAGAATAGATACATATATATAGATAACTGAATCACTTTGCTGTACACTTGAAACTAACACAACATTGTTAATCAACCATGCTCCAATATAAAATAAAAAAATTAAACAAACAAAATAATGAATTACTACAACGAGGATATTCCACCTCGAATCGATAAGTGACTCAAGGCCTAAGTCCCAGTGTTGGGAGGAGGATGCAGGGAATGGGAACCACCAGACACCTCGATGGGGGTGTAAATTGGTTTCCCCTATCTGCAGGGTACTGCACAACACATACAAAAATACCCTACAACGTAATTCCCTCTGACACCAACAGCAATATTGGCTATGTCAATAGTTAAGGATGTTTAAGGACTTCCCTGGTGGTCCAGGGGTTAAGGCTCTGTGCTACCATTGCAAGGGGCATGGGTTCGATCCCTGGTCAGGGAACAAAGATACCACATGCTGCTCGGGGTGGCCAAAAAATTGAAAAAAAAAATTGAAAAAAAAATTAAGGATGTTTATAAAGATTCAGCTAGAGGAATATTTATCATAGCTATAAAATAATGGCAACAACCCAGAGGGGCTTCATTTGGTTCTCAACAGAAGGACAAGTCTATCTGGGCTTTTTCAAATCCTCCATCTGTCCTCCATGACCCCACATGGCCTCTCCGTTTGGTGGTCCAGGTGAAGACCAATTATCAAATTCCAGATTTCACCATCGAGTTTTATGAACTGGAAAGGATTCAAATCATCTCTACCTGACCTTTGTTCTGACTCAGGAACTGCTTCTAGAAGCAGTGCCAACAGACGTGGCAGAAATGGGTGGCCGTGGAGACACCACCGACAAGGGCTTAGTGAGAGGGAGGAGCTGAGACACTTTCCTTTTATTTTTTATTTTAATTTTAAAAATATATTTATTTATTTATTTGGCTGTGCTGGATCTTATTTGGGGCATGTGGGATCTAGTTCCCTGACCAGGGATCGAACCCGGGCCCCTTGCATTGGGAGCGTGGAGTTTTAGTCACTGGACAACCAGGGAAGTCCCCATGTTCCTTTTAGTTGATCTTGAATTAGAAGTGAAACAGCCACCTGTGGCTAGTGGCTGCCATACTGGACAGCATGGGACGCTAGGACAATGCCTGCCCCAGTTTGGAAGTTTTCAGTAGCACGGGGCTCCTGATTTTCCAAGATGGCCCTACTAAGCAGTTCTCCTCTTCCTGGAAGAACATCCCTTCCGGGTACACCAGAGGTTGCCTTCTTTGTCACCTCCATTGGGATGATACGAATCCACAGCCACGTCTAAGTGGCAGCCTCTCCCATGCTGACCGGGAAGGAACCGGGCCAGCCGGTCTTGTACAAGCAACACAGCTGGTTTCTTCTACCACTGTCCCGGCTGACCAGACTTCCAGACACCAGTTCCTGCCCCCCACTACCTCTCCTGGTTGGACAAGTTTTGGGGTGAACTGTCCTGTTAAGACGAGTGATTCTCAGGCCCGTGGAGGGAGGAGTTGCTCAGAAGCTGGCCTGGCTAATTCTCGCATTCCAGGCAGCCCAAGTCAGCGGGTCCCAGGCATTCTGTGTGCGAAAATTTTCCTTCTAAAGGGTGTGTGAGTTTCCCGTGGCAGCACTAACAAGTCACCACAAACTCAGTGGCTTAAATACTATGAATTTATTCCCTTAAAGTACTGGAGGTAACAAGTCCAAAACGGGTCTCACGGGGCTAAATCCAGGCGTGGGCAGGGCTGGTCCTTCCGGAGCCTCCAGGACAGCATCGGTTCCCGCCTTTTCCAGCTTCCAGAGGCGCCGCATCCCTGGCTCGCGGCCCCACCTGCATCCTCAGAGCCCGCAGTGCAGCATCTCCCGTCTCTCTCTGCCTCTGACCCTCCCGCCTCCCTCTTATAAGGACCCTGAGATGACGCTGGGCCCCCAGGGAATCCAGGGTCACCCCCATCTCAGAGGCTTCAACTTAATCCCACCTGCAAAGTCCCCTCTGCCCCGTGAGGTGACACATCCACAGGTCCTGGGACCGGGATGTGGATGGCTTCGGGGTCTGTTGTTCCAAATCACAGCTCCCCAAACTTTAAAATGGTCCTGGAGACCTCTGTGGTGCATTTGCAAAATCAAGGGGTAAGGAAACAGCAGCTTCTTTAGAAGGTATTTACAAGTGATGGGGAGTCCCCGCAAGTCACTCTGTCTGTCCGATGGAGATGGCACGCCCTCTAGGGGTAGGAAGGTCTGGAGCACAGGCCCCAACCCGCCTGGCAAAAGACCATCCTGTCAGCCCCACGATCCCTGAGAGTAAGTAACCCGTTCCCATTCCTCACATATAAGAGATTTTGGGGGTAAACTCATGTGTCAAGGTCACAGGATAGTTAGGACGGGGCTGAGACAGAAAACACCCCTCTGTTCCCACGTGGTTCAAAGTTTTCTGGAAGCTTCTTTACACAGCAAAGAGGCAACAGTTAAAATCTCGTTTGCTGAGTGCTGAAAGCAGAAACGGGAGAGGGAGTGGGCGCCGTCTCAACCTGCTTTCCAGACTCTGGTCCTCATCAGCCCCGTCCTGTACCCTGTGAAATTCTAATCCCACTGATATTCTGTGCATCTGTTTAGCTACTTGGGACACTCTGCGGGGGGGTGGGCACAAACTGTTGTGACATCTAAGATTTCTTTGCCACTTGGGGATGTGTCCCAATGCCAGGCCCTCCCACCAGGAAGACAGAAATGACAACCAGCAGGTGCAGGTAAGGAGACACGTGATTTATTCTGATGGTCCTGTGGGAACACCCATGGGCACGGGAGGGTGGGCAGGGGAGCCCTCCCCTCCAGCCCCGCCACCTTTCCAACCTGGCTGGTGACCTGAGTGGCACAGTGGTTACGGCGTTTGGTCGTGGTTCTGCATTTAAGAGGAGCTACACGCGACCGGGCGGTTTCCTGCAGTCTTTCCAGGACTCCGGGAGCGGGACCCCAGCAACTTCTGGAAGGACCGAGGCCCAGGTCGTGTTAATTGCACTTGTTGGGTGTTGGTGTCGGGTGGTGGCCCTGTCTCCGAGCGAGCGTCCCAGAAACCCAGAGGTACTCAGAGCTGGTGTGGTCCAGGTGGGCAGGACCGCCATGGCGAAAGGCCACGGAGGATGCTGTGCGCGGATGGGGCGCGAGCGGGCGGGGCCCCCAAGCTTCTGCGGGGAGACGGTGCTGGGATTTGGTCCCGGAGCCACGGAGGGCCACGCTGACAAAGGGTTTCGATATGAAGCTGGCAGGCGTGTGAAGCAAGGCTAAGTCTGGCTAAACATTCGGCAAAACTCAAAGGTCCCAAACCAGGGAGAGGTGTGCCCTGGCAGAATCGTACTGCTATTCACGACGGAAAGGGGACATTTTTCTAGAGGGGAGGGGGATCACTCCTTGTAGGTAAAAAACTTTTTTATTCCGGTAACATCTCATAGTGGTCGTAAATGCAACTAGACGAATTCAATCTTTTATGCGACATGAAGGGGCCCCAGGACACCTGGGATGTGGGCGTGGGCTCGGGAAGCTGGCACAGGAGCCTAAGGGTCCCGGAGGAACAGTGGGACGGAAGTGGCTTGGGGGGAGGATGCCGGGAGGACGCAAGCCGAGCGCTCGTACCACTCGGAACCAGGCCTGGGCCGCAGAGGGGGGCACTGCGGGGTCTCAGCCTCGCTCATGGGGGCCTGACCACCCACGGCCGAGCAGGCGGGCTGGTGCAGGAGACGGACCCGAGTGGGGCCAGCCTCCGGGCAGGTGCAAGCGGTCTGCAAATGAAGTGGGTTTTCCCGGTTGCTCACAACACGTGGAATCAGAGTTCAAGTTCTATCTTATCTCCCCCATGCTGGCCGAGGAGACTGGGGCTCAGGGAGGCTCAGACCCATGGGTGCTGCCACCTTGGGATCGGAGAGAGGACGCAGCCCAGACAGCACAGAATTTGCTGGGCTAGAAAATACCGGTCCCTGTTCTGGAGACGTGGCCCTCAAGTAGGACTGTTCCCCAGGCGCGGACTCGGTGACTACGGGGCCAAGGGGCTCTCAGTGGCACATCCGTGCGGTCATTTCTTTCTGTTAAGAACAAGCAGGACATCAGCAAATCACACAGGAAATCGGGGGACGCAGTCTCATGGGAGCCCTCAGGCCTCACTTAAAGCAAATCTTACGAAATACAGAGCAGACGGCAGCGCGCCTCAGGCTGGGGCGCAGACTCTTTCTGTGAAGGGTCCCACAGTCCCTGTGTCCAGAAAGAGCTAACTCTAAGCATCAGTGTGGGACAAATGACCATGCGATTAGGGCGCTGAGTTAACCAAACAAAAGTGAGCTGATCACAAAACTGTACACAATGACTTTCAGTATTTGGTGAGATTCACATAAAAGGAACTGTGGGAAAGAGGCATTCACCTCCACAAGGGTGCACAACCCCACCTCTAGTTCCAGAACGTTCCACTACCCCAGAGGAAAACCCCAACCCCACTAGGCATGTGCACTGTAACTTTAACTCCGGAAAAATGTTTACTGATAGGCAGAGCCTGCAAGGGAATATATAAAAATGAGAAAGTTCTGTGAAGTTGTTTTCAGAGAGTTTTAAAAGTTGTAAAAGAATAGAGGCTGGGGCTTCCCTGGTGGCGCAGTGGTTAAGAACCCACCTGACAATGCAGGGGACACGGGTTTGAGCCCTGGGCTGGGAAGATCCCACATGCCGCGGAGTAACTAAGCCCGTGCGCCACAACTACCGAGCCCACATGTTGTAACTACTGAAGCCCGCGCGCCCAGAGCCCATGCTCCGCAACAAGAGAAGCCACCACAATGAGAAGCCTGTGCACCGCAACGAAGAGTAGCCCCCGCTCGCTGCAACTAGAGAAAGCCCACACGCGGCAACGAAGACCCAACACAGCCAAAAATAAACAAATAAATAAAATAAATTTTTTAAAAAAAGAAATAAATAAAGTGGGTTAGTGGTTGCAGGAGCTGGGGAGGAGGATGGGGGTGACTGCTGATGGGGGCGGGGCTTCCTTTGGGGTGATGGAAGGAAGGTTCTGGAACTGGATAGAGGTGATGGTTGCCCAACCCCGTGAATGTGCTGAACACCACTGAATTGTCGACTTCACGACAGCTAATTTTACGTTATGCAAATTTTACCTCAATTAAAACCAAAAAAATCCTTGTTCTCCGCTGGCAGGGGACGGGGGTGGGTGGAGGAGGTGTAGGTGGGGACAGTCACCAGAGGCCCATCTGTTTCTCCCACAGGGAAGCGGGGGCAGCTGCAGGCAGTGACCCGCCCGCCCGCGCCCCGATGGGCATGCAGCCCCAGGACAGGGGGCACTCGCCTCCCCACGATGCCCCGACCCGCTCACCAGCGGCTCCAGCTCCTTGGTGTCGATGAGGCCAAACTCCGTGACGAAGTAGTAGAAGTGCTTATAGCAGGTGTTGACGTGCGCCTCCGAGCCCAGCTGCGCGATGCGGTCGAAGTGGTGGATGTAGACGTGCACGAACACGCGGAAGAGCCGCGACAGGATCTTCTTCACCACCTGCAGGAAGTTCTTGGGGAACGGCGTGCCTGCAGAGGCGGCAGGGGCAGCTCAGCTAGGATGCGCCCCCAGCTGCAGGCGCGAACCCCTCTCTGCGGGACCCCGGGCCTGGGAAGCCCACTTCTTGGCTCCCTAACAGTGCCTGGGGGCGGGGTGGGGTGGGGCGGGGTGCCGGCAGATAGAGTGCCAGGACTGCAGCCCCCGCGGCCCAGCACCTGCTGGACGTGTCCCGCCCCGCCCCACCCCGGTCTGGCCAGATGTGGACATGCCATCCCACTTCCGGTGGCTCACAGGTTTCTGTGTGTGTCTGTCTCCAGTTACGTTTATTTTTTGGAATAGAACTGGAGAACCCATAAAAACCTATGTTTTGGCCTTTGACATTTTTCACTTAATACACTTCTCTCTCTCCAGTGTATGTTTCATGACATCACTTAAATTTGAATGTACATATCCTAACTTAATTGCATGCATACACTATATTGCATTTTCTTGTCCAATTACTGAATTTAATACATTTTATTTCTATTTTTTAAGTGTATTTATTATTTATTTATTTTGGCCACTCTGGGTCTTTGCTGTGGCACGCTGGCTGTAGAGCGCCTGGGCTCAGTAGTCGCAGCGCGTGGGATCTTAGTTCCCTGGCCAGGGATCGAACCCGGGCCCCCTGCACTGGGAGCGTGGTGTCTCAGCCACTCTGCCACCAGGAGGCCCCTCTGTTTTCTAAATTGCGGTGACACACACGTACTGTGGGACTGGCGGACTCAGCCCTCCTCCGGTGTTAGTCTGTGCCCCCCACGTGCTCGCCCGCTCCCACCTCGTGTCCTCTTCGTCCCACAGGGCAGATGCCACGCACTCGCTCCACCTGACCGGCACTACCAGGGGGCTCCCCAGGACCAGGGTGGACCGGCCCCATTTCTTCAAGAGAGGGGCTCCAGAGCTGGCAGCCCAGGGGGAGGAGCACAAAGGTGCCACGAAGCGCGAGGAAAGCCATGGCGCACAAGGCACACGCTTCCGGAAGATGGAGCGGTCAGCTGTTGGACGGTGCTGTGCTTCACAGCCCTGTGGTCGGCGAGCAAAGGCCCCAAAGACGTACAGGCAAGTGCCGGAGATCCGTGCGCAGGGCGGCATCACGGGATGGTGTCTGCAGTGAGATGGGGAACAGCCTGGCCCAAGTGGGAGGTGGAAGACGAGCCCACGCAGCGGCTCACACCAGGGAAAGGTCCAAGGACTGTGGAGGCACGAGGCAAACGGGAAAGACGCTCCCACGAACGTGCGCCTTTCCAGCTCCCGTCCTGCTCCCTCCTGCGTGTCCTGGTGGGTGTGACAGCTGATGGGACTGGTATTCCATCGGCCGGAAGCGCCTGTGAACGTCTGTTACAGGTGGACAGGGCCCAGCGGCTCCAGGGATCTACCTCTGCGGAAGGTTCGTTCAGCATCAATGAGGCCTCTGGGTTTTCTCCCTCCATCCAACCGGAGAAAAAAGGCTAAAACAAAAGGCATGCTCCACTCTCGAGAGACGACCACGTTCACAGGGCATCTCAGGAGCACACGCCGTCTTGAAGGCCTGTGAAAGCCACTTGGTGGGACAGTGGTCTCCAGGGCATGGGGATCCCCATAAGGGAAGTCCCCCTAACAGTGTCAGGAAGTCAGAGGGAGCGCAGAGCCCATGGCAGGCAGAGGAAGGTGAGCACAGGGTGTGGCTGGCACCAGCCACATGGGGTCCTGGGCCCAACGAGGCTAAGGCCCTGCCCTGCCCCCTCTCCTGGGAGAGGGATGCCAGGAGTCACCGAGGTCACCCTGGGCCATCCTGGGTGGAGGGGGAGCGGCAGCCCCGTAGGAGAAAGGCCTAGAAACAGAAGATGCTGGGACTGCATTGCCCACACCTGCCACGATGCCCTCACACGGGGGTCACAAATCCGGCCCACCTCCCACTCCTGTAAATAAAGTTTTATTGGAACGCAGGCCCACTCCTTATGCACCCTTGTCTGTTTATATACCGTCCATGACAGCTTTCAGACTACACAGCAGATCCGCGTAGCTGAGACAGACCATCTAGAGGCAAAAACCGGAAAGATTTACTGTCTGACCCTTTACGGGAAAAGTCTGTGAAAGAACGTTTCTTTTACGGGAAAGAACCTGGGTCTAAGCTCAAGAGTGTGGGCAGGTGGCTTTGGGGCCTAAGTGGATGCTCAGGTGTGACTGGAACCAGCACGGAAGGTAGGATGAACTTTGGACCCGCCCTTTCTTTGCCCGCCCACAAATTTCACCCTGAGGAGCGAGGCAGGCTCTGCGCAGCACCACAGACCAGCAAAAAGAAGCATTCCAGTCTGTGTGCCTGGCTGGGGGTCGAACCTAGGTGAGGGGCGAAGCTGGCCCCAGGGTCCGTGGACAGGGCTGGAAGGTGTGGCCTGGGCCAGGTGGCCCGAGGAAGGCGCCAGCAGCCACAGAACCCACTGTGGCCGTGCGGCAGAGGTCTCTGACCCCTGCTGGGCAGCTGAGTGATGTCTGACAAGGTCATTTCTCTCACCCTTCTCGTGCTTTCCTCTTTGGTAGGATTACTAGAATTTGCTTCCGTGGGCGAGGCACTGACTAGAGGCCCTCAGGGTCTGAGTTCTAGGATGTGGACCGCTCAGGATCTGAGGAGGCTTCAGGGGGTCCTAGCAAGGCAGGGACTCAGGATGACACAGAGCATGTGTAGACGTGGACCCGGCAACCTGATGGGGGGCTGCCCAGGAATCTCTATTCTGGGCAAGTGATGATTCCGGGATGGCCTTTTCCCAGATGAGTCCCTGAAAACCCCACCAGGGTCAGCCTGGTTCAGTGTACCGACGGCGGGCGAGAAACTTAACGAGGCACAGAGCACGCCAGCGGCCAAGAGCTGGGCCCGAGGCCTGCGCACTGGCCAGTGGTTTGCCAGGAAGCCGTGTCGCACTGGTGAATGTGAGAACGACATCTACCATCGCCCGGGGCTGACAGGACAAGTCGCCCAGGGCTGCTCAGTGGCTCAGAACAACTCATACGGGTTCTCCCACAGCTCCTGAGGCCAGAGTCCACATGGTGCCCTGGGCCGAGATGCAGGTGTGGGCGGGGATGGGTCCTCCGGGGGCTCCAGGGAGAACCCGTTCCTGCCTTATCTGGGCTCACAATCCCTTCCTCCTGTTGCTTCACTGCCTTCTGCTCTCCTGGGTGTCTAGTCTCCCTCCATCTCCCTCTTGTTAGGACCCTTGTGATGACATTTAGGGCTCACCCAGATAATCCAGAATAATCTCTCCATCTCAAGATCCTTAACTTGAAGCAAAATGTAGCCCCTCCACACACGGGAGCATCACTCAGCCGTGCAAAGGCGGGAAGCCCCAACACTCGCTACCACGTGGACGGACCCTGAGAACACGATGCTCAGTGAGAGAAGCCAGACACAGAACACAAAGTGGGGTGATCCCACTGATGGGAAACGTCCAAAACAGGCAAATCCAGAGACAGAGTGGATTCCTGGTTGTCAGGGGCTGGGGAGGGGGTGGGGAGTGACTGCTGACGGGGACGGGCTTCTTTTAGAGTGATGGGTTTATTTATTTTTTTTTATTACTGTTATTTTTAAAATTTTTGGCCACACTATGCAACATGTGGGAGCTTACTTCCCCGACCAGGGATCGAACCCGCACCCCCTGCATTACAAGGTGGAGTCTTAACCACTGGACCACCAGGGAAGTCCCAGGGTGATGGGTTTAGATAGAGCTGATAGCTTCACGAAGCTGTAACTGTCCTAAAATGACACCAAACTGTGCACTTTAAGTGGGTGGGTTTTACAGGGTGTGGATTCCATCCTGATAAAACTGTTATGAAAAGAACATGAGGACTTCCCTGGTGGCGCAGCGGTTAAGAATCCGCCTGCCAATGCAGGGGACACGGGTTCGAGCCCTGGTCCAGGAAGATCCCACATGCTGCGGAGCAGCTAAGCCCGTGCGCCACAACTACTGAGCCTGCACTCTAGAGCCCGCAAGCCACAACTACTAAGCCCACATGCCTAGAGCCGGTGCTCCAGAAGAGAAGCCACCGCAATGAGAAACCCGCGCACCACAACGAAGAGTAGCCCCAGCTCGCCACAACTAGAGGGAGCCTGCGCGCAGCAACGAAGACCCAATGCAACCAAAAATAAATAAAGAAAAATAAAATTAAAAAAAAAAAAAAAAAAAAAGAACATGAAAGTGCAGAGACTCACCGACGTTGGTGGGGAAGACGTCCTCATTGTTGATCTGCACCTCGATCCAGTCCATGAGCAGGTCCATGTACCGGGGGGCCGACAGTGCCGTGGGCCGCCGGAACCTGTGCTCGTCCTGCCAGCGGTACTCATACTTGGGGCCGCCTGACATGACGGGGCAGGAGCGCTCGGTGCAGCCGTCACTGATGGTGCCGTAGATGAGGTTGACGCGGTTGAAGAAGTCGACCACGTGCACGGCCACCCAGTCGTTGAGCTCCTCGCCGGCGGGCAGCTGCACAGCCAGCTTCAGGTCTAGCCCCGCATTCAGCGATGCCTGCGCCTTCTTGTGCAGCTCGAAACGCTGGGTGCCCGGCTCGAACTTGCGCTTGGGCCGGAAGGTCTTGTCCTTGTTGAAGACCTGCTTCAGGAAGGGGTTGGACATCTCCGCTGCGCGCTCAGGACGCCCCCCGCGAGGCCTCCACGGGGAGGGCCGGGCGGGACGCTCACGATGCGAAGGTCACCGGGCCCCCGGGTCTCCCCCAGACCTGGAACACACAAAGAGGAAGCACTGTCACCCTTCTCAGAACCCTGTTCTGTAAGCACCGGCGGGCAGACTGGGGACACTCCCGGGACTTCTGGTTTTGAGTTTCACCAAAAGGGCGCACAGCACTGCCCCAGGCACATCCCCCTGCCTCAGAGCAGAAGACACTGAGTCGGGCCCTGCATCATCTTCTCCACGCCTGGACGCTTTCAGTAAAGCGGAGAGAGCTGCTAGCTCCCACACGCTGGCTGAGGGCGGCCCCCACAGGCGAGGTGGTCTCTTCATCTCCACGAAGAGACATCCACAGCCCTGGGACTAGCGAATGGACCTTATCTGGAAGAAGAGACTTTGCAGTCTTCGCAGATGTGACTGGGTTAAGGATCTTGGGATGCCCTCTTCCCGGATTATCCCCGTGGGCCCTAAGTCCAATGATGAGTGTCCCTATAAGAGAAGACAGACACCCAGGGAAAGACCATGTGATAACGGATGCAGAGATGGGGTGATGTGTCTACAGGCTAGGGGACACCAAGGACTGCCAGCACCATTAGAGTCGGGAGAGAGGCCTGGGACATATGCCCCCTCAGAGCCCCAGGGCGAACCAGCCCTGCCCACACAGATCTGGGGCTTCTGGCCTCCGGGACTGGGAGGGGGTACAATCCTCCTGCCTCTCTGATCTTCCCTGTGTCTCGTGTCCCAATCTCGTCACTGGATTAGGGGCCGCCGTGACCCATCGTGACCTCATCTCTCCATTGTGACATCTGCACAGACTCCATTTCCAAGGGGTGGATATGAATTTGGGGGGACACTATCCACCCCAGTGCACTAAGTAAGATGCCTCTATGAGCTGTCTGGACTCGTGACTGACGCCGCCCGTTTTGGGGGATGAGGCCCCGATATAGGGGCTGCAGCTGCCATGGCCCTGCCGTGATGCCCGGTCCCCCTCCGGCTCCTCCCGAGTCTTTGCTCTGCACCGTCTCCTCTGTTACAAACCCCACCTCGGAGGGCAGGAAAGGATGAAATCGAGCACAAGGAGCTCAGGTCGGGCTCACGCTCGGGACTGGTCACGGCGCCATCCCCGTCCCCATTGCTGCTACGATGACAGCGCTGGCCCGCCGCCCCTGGCTCTCCATCTCCAGCCCAGGAGATGCGCTTTCCCGGGAGTGTGGACCTGGCCGGCACGGGGGTGTCCTGGGCGCTCACCCAGGAGCAGCCACAGAAGGGGAAGTCGGCCTAGAGGGGAAGCGGAAGCAGAGCCTCTGCACTGCCCAGGCCGGGCTGCACCGCACGCACCCGTGCACCCCCGTATGACGAATGACCACTTATCTGGAACGTTTTAATAAATCCCTCGGCAGTTGGTTTCTGGGCCCTGGGACCAGCAGCCTTGTCAGGTGGCCTGCCCTCCAGACTAGCACACTGTGTGGCAAACTGCCAGAAACTGAGGGGCTTTCAACAGCCCTCCTTCATTATCAGAAAGTTCTGGACGTCCCACATCTGAGCCGGGCCTCATGTGTCCTTGAGTAGGGACCTGTCACCCCCCAGGCCCAGGGCGGCCCTGCAGAGAGGACGTCAACGCCACCAGGACGGCCTCAGTGACAGAGAAGCCGTTCCAGGTGGGCAGGCCCGAGGCCGGCAGGTCTGGTCACCCCGACCTTGGAGGACCTGTGTCCGCGGGTCCAGGCGGAGCAACCGGGACGGGGAGGAGCTCAGCAGACAGTAAGAGCTGAGGCACGACCCACCACGTCCTGTAGGCCAGCGTCTCCTGCAGGCTCAGCCCTTCCACAGCTCGGAGGTCTGGAAACCCCCGCAGGCCCAGGGCTCCTGGCCTGGCCTTCAGCAGCTGCCTCGAGAATGTGAGCCTCTGGGTTAATTCCGGAGGCTGGAGAGATGATGTCTAGGGCTCAAACCAGCCTTCTAGCCAGGGCGGTCCTGCCCCCAGGGCAGCAGAGCCAGGAGGATGGAGACTTTAAGTTATGAGAATTTACAAAGAAAAACATTGCTCTGGCCTAAAGGGAGATGGTGCTCGAGCTGAGCCTGGAGAGCAGATCCTTCTGGAGCCCAGGCGTGGGGAGGGTGGGGCCCGATGGAAGGGGGCGGAGGAGACCCCAGCGTCTCTCCCCTCAGGGCGGGAGTGACCCTGACCCTACCTCCTCCTGTGTCCTCAGTGTGTCCACAGGGCCTGCTCACAGAGGGCTCAAAAAGAATCCAATGTGAAAGCATGGAGGAGGCCTCCCTGCCCTGGTTAGGGGAGAGGGCGTGGTCAACAGGATAAGGGCCCCAGAGACACCCCCGTCCTGGTCCTGGGCCCCGAGGACATGTCACCTCAAACGGCAGAGGGAACTCTGCAGACAGAATTAAGTTGAGGCCCCTGAGATAGGGATGACCCTGGATTCCCTGGGGGGTCCAGTGTCATCACAGGGTCCTTATAAGAGGGAGGCAGGGGGTGGGGGGGGCATGTCAGAGGCAGAGAGACACGGGAGATGCTGCGCTGCTGGCTGTGAGGATGCAGGAGGGGCCGCAAGCCAGGGGTGCGGCGCCTCTAGAAGCTGGAAAAGGCGGGAACCGATGCTGCCCTGGAGCCTCCCTGGAGCCTCCGGAAGGACCAGCCCTGCCCACACCTGGATTTAGCCCCGTGAGGCCCGAGTCAGACTCCTGACCTCCAGAACCGTGAGATAATAAACCTGTGTGGTTTTGGGCTACAAAGTCTGTGGTGACTTATTACAGCAGTCTTAGGAAACTCAGACAGAGGCTACGCAGATAATCCTAATGAGCGCTGGGCAAAATAACTTGTAGTTGATGTAACTGGATCTGGTTACATGTGGGCCTGGGATCTTCTGTTCTCCCCGCTGGCAGGCAAAGCCCGCTCACGCTTCTGGGCCCCGCTGGACACTACGGGTGTGGGAAGGTCAACTCAAGGCAGCATGAACTGTGCAAAACACAGGAGCTGAGCATCCGGGGATGGAGCCAGATGGACGGGAGGAGCTCCAGTGAAGAGCGGAGGGACCCACCTCCCCCCACGAGGACGGCCGTAATCAAAAAGGACAATCAATAGGGCTGTTGAGGACGTGGACCAGTCGGAACCCTCCTGCACTGCTGGTGGGAACGTAAAATGGGGCCACCGCTGTTGAAAACAGCCTGGCAGTTACCAAAACACGGTTAAACCTCACCCAGCGATTCTCTCCTAGGTGCCCAGCCAAGAGAAGTGACAACACATGTCCACACAAAAACCTGTGCATGTGCCCAGCAGCATGATTCACAACAGCCAAAAGGCAGACACCCAAATGCCCAGCAACGGGTGCACTGATCCACACACGGGAACATCACTCAGTCCTGAAAAGGGGTGAAGCTCTGACACTTGCTACGATGTGGATGGACCCTGAGGACACGATGCTCAGTGAGAGAAGCCAGACACAGAAGGACCCACTGTGTGTGATTCCATTGACGGGAAACGTCCAGAACGGGCCAATCCACAGACACAGAGAGTGGGTTCCTGGTTGTCAGGGGCTGGGGAGGGGATGGGGAGTGACTGCTGTTGACGATGGGGCTTCTTCTGAGGTGATGGAATGTTCTGGAACTAGACACAGATGGTGGCTGCAAACGTTGTGAATGTACTGAAAACGCTGGAATGTACACGGGACACAGGCGGAAAGTCCGGCATGTGAATGACAGTCAGTGAAGCTGCCATTTTGAAAGCAGGGCGCGGGAGACAAGCAGAGCAAGTGCGGGCTGAGCCGCTACCCCAGGCACCATAAAGAACTGAAGCAGTTTCCCTCTCAGCTCAAATCGAGGTCAGCACTACTGTAAAATCTGTTTACCGTGAAAGGTAACAACACAAGCACGGAAAACTGCATGGGATAAAAGGTGCAGTCACTGATGCGCCACAGAGTGAACACTCGCTGTGTAAGGGCCCCCCTGGCAACGCAGCTGGAGGCCACCTGTGCTCTGGAGCAAGAAGGCCCCGTGCCTCGTCCACAGACCAGAAGTGCCTTCGCTTCCTTCCCCAAAGCCATCATCACTTCCTGCCACCTTGGTTAACACCCAGTGAGGCATTCACAGTAACCCTCAGAACAAAACAGAACCCCCACTTTACATGGGAAGACTGAGGCCCAGACCTAGCACTGCTGACATTAGGGCCGTCCCAGGTGCTGTGGGGGGTGGAGCAGCATCCCTGCCCCCATCCCCTCGATGCCAGGAGCTCCCCCCAGTCCCGAAGACCACAGATGTCCCCAGACATGGCCCAGTGTCCCCTGGGGGCAGGACCACCCTAGGTGAGAACCACCTGGGTTAGAAGATGGTGACTCAGTACCACTAGTTAATGATTAGTAAATCAGTGCTAAGCCACGCAGCTGGCAGCAGGAGGAGTCGACTCCACACCCTGAACCGTGGCTCCTTCTGCCTGCCACTGCCTCCACAGCCCCACCCCTCTGCTATTCGAGCTTCTGTCCGTCTCATCCCAAACCCAGGGCCAAGTGCCCTCTGGGTCGGGGCTGCTCCCGTACCAGGTGCCTCCACAATGCCTGCAGGCCGGCTGGGTACTTCCGGCTCCGACTCTCCCTGGTTTTGGGGGTGCAGGCAGGGATGCTGCAGGAAGGTGGTGCCTCCGAGAAGGGAATGCAGCTGAGTACAGGGTGCAGCCACAAACGCCCCACCTGCCCGCTTCTCTCCCGACATGGAGGACCTCAGACCCCGCAGGAGGCACTGATTAAAAGAGGCCACCTGCCCCGACCCTCTGTTGCAGAGACTGGCTGTGTCCCCTGCGCCGGGCAGCCAGGACCCCTCTACGCGAGGGCATGGGCGCTGGATGTGTCGCGTAGGGACCCTGCGGCCCCACCTGTGACTGCAAACTTCCCAGGGCACCGTGAACCTGCCCAGGTGATTAATCTGCAAACCAGCCACTCTCCGGCCACTCGGCTGCAGGTCAAGGGACGGTGACCCTGTGTGGACCCACTAGCGACTCAAGCTGTCCTGCCCCGTTCCCACCACCTGCCAGCGGCACAGACTGATTTCAGCCTCCAAACACCCTTCAGCCCAGGCTGAGCACAGCCCCACTTTGGTCACGAGGAGATGAGGCGGGGTGCTCCCCGCTGTCCAGCCGGCGGGTGGCGGGGCTGGGAGAGCTGGGCCAGACCAGCCACCGAGCCCTGGCAGCAGCTTCCGTGCACCCACCCGCCCAGGTTCCTTATCCACCTTGCAGCCAGCCTTCTAACCCTCATGGAAACCACAGAGTCAAGAAGAACGCAGCCCGCTAGTGTCCCGCTGCTGCCTTCTATTGATCCTGGGGCCTCTCTGCAGACAGGTTTGGGAGTCTAACTCCCCACGATGTTACCTGGCGACGCGTGACATGTCAGACAGGTGTGGCTGTGGGGTGGAGAGGAGGGTCTCAGGGAGGGGGCTGGGGCAACCCTGCGGCTCTATCCACAGCCCATCATGCCGTGGGCTGACCCATGCCAGGACAGTTCTGGAAGACAGGGCGGGGCAGTGGAAGGGGATTGTAAGGTTCCTGCCTGCCCTTCTGTCTCCTCAGAAAGTGGGAGGGTTTTTTTTCTAACTGGAAGCAACGATTTTCTGAACAACTCCCTGGATGGGCAAAGGTCCCATCAAAAGCAAAGAGCTTTCTATCAGAAACACATGCTCCTGTGGCCACGGGGTGGCCGGCCACCGGAAAGTGCCTTTTCCTTGAGAAGCGCTGCCGCAGGCCAGGGCGCCCAGGAGTTGCTGCCCACCACCGCCCCGCCGTTCCAGGTACCATCTCTGGGGCTGCTTTGTCTTGGTCCTTCTCAGAACACCTCCAAGGACGGCGGGGCCGGGGGGAGCCAGGACAGGCTTCTCGGAATTCAGCGCTAAGGGCTCCCCTGGTTCTTCCTGCAGATGAGATGCGTGTGGCACTCAAACTCTGTGACAAAAGTAAAGGTGACAAAGCTCCCCTCCCCGGCACACACGCACCCCCGTTTTCTTCTAAGAACAAAATGAAACAGTTCTTGTAAGCAACTGCCGCACCTTGGCCCGGCAGCCACTTCCTTCCGGTGCTTCCACATCCTGGCCGGCCACCGCCGCCATGGGGACAGGCCCCAAGCTCGGAAGTCCCGCATGTTTTCGGTTGACATGTAAGCCCTGGCCCCTGGCCTGGAAGGCTAAGTGTCTGGCTGGAAGATGCTCACGGCCCAGGATCTGTCCTGTTAAAGATGGCTGCGCTCCAGAGCTGTCTTCCATCAACTAAATGTTTATATTTAAATACTGTGACTGCAGCCTGGGTGGGGAGGCTGCCCGCCATCCTGCAGGACACACATGAAAGCCAGGCGCTTCAGGCATGTTCTGTATATTCCAGCCCTCCTGATAATCTTTTTTTTTTTTTTTTTACACAAAAGCCAATTGAGGGCTTCCCTGGTGGCGCAGTGGTTGAGAGTCCGCCTGCCGATGCAGGGGACACGGGTTCGTGCCCCGGTCCGGGAAGATCCCACATGCCGCGGAGTGGCTGGGCCCGTGAGCCACGGCCGCTGAGCCTGCGCGTCCGGAGCCTGTGCTCCGCAGTGGGAGAGGCCACAACGGTGAGAGGCCCGCATACCGCAAAAAAAAAAAAAAAAAAAAGCCAATTGAGATATAATTCACACAGCTATAAACTCCACCCTTTAAAAGTATACAATTCAACGGCTTTTAGAAACATCATGAAGTATGCAACCATCACCACTATCTAATTCCAGAACATTCTCATCACCCCACAACGAAACCCCGTGCCCATCAGCAGTCGCTTCCTATCCCCCTTTATGGGCTAAATCACATTCCCCAGCCCCAGAAGACATACAGAAGTCTTAACCCCCCAAACCTGTGAAGGGACCCTGTTTGGAAGTGGGGTCATTGCATACATAATTAACTTAAGATGAGGTCACACTGGAGGACGGTGGGCCCTAAGCCAATGACTGTTGTCCTTATAAAAAGAGGGAGATCTGGACACAGACACCGGGAGACAGCCATGTGATGGAAGCAGAGATCGGGTGATGCGTCTACAAGCCCTACAAGCCAAGGAATTACCAGGATGGCCGGCCGCACCAGAAGCCGGGAGAGAGGCACGAAGGTCCCTCCCTGGGGCCTCTGAGAGCCCTGAGCCCACAGCAGATAAGAGCTGGTCTGGGATCTAAACCCGGCTGTCCCCACGTCCACGGCCTTCACTCCACCCAGACGGAGAGGGGCTGCCGGGTGCACACAGCCCAGCGCCACGATTCTCCTCCGAACCTCCTTCCTCAGTCTCAGTTCCCCATGGGGGCAAACGCGATTTTCTGTTCAACAGAACGGTGTCACGGGGGGGTGGGGGTGGAGACAGAAAGGAGAAACGCGGGGGGAGGTCGTGGGTGGTGTGTCTGTGTAGGAGCCACACCTCTTCCTTCTGAGGACCCGGTCTGAGGCTGCAAGAGCCGTCACCGCGTGTTTAACTGACCTGAGTCCTGAGTGTCAGAAAGGGTAACGGACAAGAAACCGAGGCCCGATCTCCCGTCCACCGCGAGCTCCCCTTCGCTGGCTGCCCAAACTTCCTCTCAACATCAGGGTCCTCGGGATCTGGACTTGCCTGTGCGCTGACTCAGTCTGTGGGGAGGGTGTCCACCAAGGACCGCACTCTCTCCAGGCGCCAGCAAGAGCTCCTGCCACGCTCCGCTGCAGCCGTGGGTCTCGAATGAGGCGACCCGGCCCCCAGGGGCCACGGGGGACATCTGTGGTTGTCACGACTGGGGATGCTCCTGGCACCGAGTGGATGGAGGTCAGGGAGGCTGCTCCACACCCCACGGCGCCCGGCACGGCCCCCCCAGAGAGTGACCCGGCCCCGGATGTCTTATTTGGGACTCAGGAGCTGCAGGAATGACCATCTCCTTCCCAGAACTCGGTTTCTGAAGTCGGATTCGCCTCTTTTGCTGCAGCAATCTGAACCTCGCAATTCCAGGAAGTCAAGAGCGGGGCTCACCAGCTGGGGCATGTCCAAAAGTCCCCAGAGTAAAAACCCAAGTTCCAAGCCGGCTGCCTGGGGAATTTCTGTTCAACCTCCATTTCGAGAAGCCCTGGAGATGTGAGAGCAGCTCCCGGAATGATGGTTAATGGCTGACTTTTCCATGAACTCTGGCTGGCTTGGGAGTGTCATCACACATGAAACAGACTAGCTTAACCTTCTTAGGAATACGGATCATCTAGAGTCCAGGAACTGAAAACAGCACTTCCAAGAACCCCCTCAGGGACTAAAATAACCACTTATGCTTTTGCTGAGAGACAGAGGTGATCTTAGAACTCAGCTTGTCACAGCTATTTGGGGCACCTGGTGTGCGAACGCCACGGTCCAGATTTTCAAGATTTGATAGAGTTACTCTTCTCCTTTAGGGAGGTCCAAATAAAAAGCAAATTATCAAGCCACGAAGAGAAATGAGGAACCGTAAACACCCACCACCAAGTGAACAAAGCCCGTCTGAGAAGACGACACTGCGATTCCAACTCTGTGACGCTGTGGAAAGGGCAGAGCAGAAAAGGACCAGTGGTTGTGGAAGGCAGTGGGGGTGGGGGCTAAGGGACAAATGAATGGGGGGCACACGGGGTTTTTAGGGAAGCAAAACTACTCCGTGTGATAAGATGATGGGTACATGTCAGTACACATTGTCCAAACCCAGAGAGCATACAACACCAAGAGTGAACTCAGGGGGCTTCCCTGGTGGTGCAGTGGTTAAGAATCCACCTGCCAATGAGGGGCACACAGGTTCGAGCCCTGGTCCGGGAAGATCCCACATTCCGCGGAGCAACTAAGCCTGTGCGCCACAACTACCGAGCCTGCACTCTAGAGCTTGTGAGCCACAACTACTGAGCCCGTGCACCACAACTACCGAAGCCTGCGCGCCTAGAGCCCGTGCTCCACAACGAGAAGCCACCGCAATGAGAAGCCCGCGCACCACAACAAACAGTAGCCCCCGCTCGCCACAACTAGACAAAGCCCGTGTGTGGCAACGAAGACCCAACACAGACAAAAATTAAAAAAAAAAAAAAAGAATAAATGCCATGGAACACATTGAAATATAATGTACACCACGTATGTAATTTTTAACCTCTGGTAGCCACACTGAAAAATAAAAAACGAAAAAAGTGACTTAAACATTGATAATATATACTATTTAACCCAAGAGCACCAAAACATCACTTCAACACCTAACAAACATAGAAAATATTAAGGAAATAATTTGCACACACTCCCCGCCCCACCCCCGCCTTAACACACAGAGTCTCCGGAAACTGGTGCATATCTTACACGAATGGCGCATCCCACTTTGGACCAGCCTCGTTTCAGGTGCTCACTAGCCTGGCTGCTGCACTGGACAGCCCAGCTCCGGGGCGGTTTAAAAGGGGAAAACTCACCTGTCAGAGGACAGGAGCAATGGGATGGGTGCTGTCTGAGGTGGGCACTGGATTCGGACCCCAGGGAGGGGAGAGGCTCTGGATCAGAGAAGGTTGAGGTTTGAGGTGAACAAACAAAGGGCGCCTCCGGAAGGGAGGGGAGAAACAGGGCGCCCCAGGGTGCAGGCAGGGGCAGGGCAGCCAGGACTTCCACTTGCTCCACTCCATAATCAGTACAACAGACACTGACAGGCTACCATGAACTTGGGGTGGGGGGAGGTGGGTGGACGGGTGCTCAGGGCTTTGGGAGGCTGCAGCGTCCTGTCCTGACACTGGCCAGGGCCAGGATTCTTGGCATCACTCCACGCTGAGTCTGTAAAATGGGCTAATAAAAGCCCCTGAACTTTATGTTGCGGGGAGGGAAGAACAAAGAAGCCGCCGGCGGGGGCCACGTGTAACAGAAGCAAGTCCAAAATCACGAAAGTGCGGACAGGCAGTGGGGGTGAAATATGAAAAGTGCTCGCGCATCACATACCAAAATTTATCCAAGTGTGTGCTGTGAATGTGTGCAGTTCACTGCATGTCAGTTGAGCCTCTATAAAAGGTAAAAAAAAAAAAAAAAAAAATGCAAGGAGCAGAAGGCACATATGAATAAAGACTGGAAGACTCTTACCCCAAAATAAGCAGTGAGTGGCTCTCTGGGGGGGAGCATCACTCGCAATTTATTTTCTGCTTTGTGACTCTCCGTCACAAAGAGAATCACCCCGATCACACACCCCCTTCCCTCCTCAGTGACATTTTGTAAAATACATGGGCCTTTAAAGCAAACGCAAGCCCTACAGCCAGTGCACAGACGGAGCGGTGGAGTCAGCCAGTGGGCAGTGCTGACACGCAAACACCTCCCACTGCTCAGGGGTTCTGGGGACCAAGAAGCCTGCTTTCAGAGGGCGGGGTCCCAGTGTGCTGGGAGCCGTAAAATCCTGTGGACTTTCCATCCACACCAGGAGGTGGGGTCCTGGTTACTGACACGGCCAGGGGGTGACCCCAAAGTGACACATGTAACCCCTAATTCCACCAAGGGCCGCCACCGTTCACCCCTCTGAGGGGCCCGGTCTCCCCGCCGCCCGCGGTCTCCTCTCCTGAGGGGCTCGGTCTTCCTATCGCCCGCGGTCGCCTCTCTGAGTACCCACCTGCCGCCTGCCGCCAGAAGAGTCGGGCCAAGCTCGCCGCTGAACCGCGTCGCCGAGCCGTTAGCCAGCGTAGCCTCGCCGCCAGGCCGGAGAAGCTCCGCGCACGACCACCCCGCCCCCCGGCCGGATATACTTCCGCTCCGGGCCGAGGCCTCCCAAGCTTCCGGGGAGGCCTGCGGACGGAGCTTGCTCGTAGAGCGGGGCGGGGCCTTGAATAGAGGCCAGCCTGGAAGGAGGAGCTTGCGCCGGCCTACGGCGCATGCGTGGAGCGAGGTCGCGGGCGGGGCCAACAAAGAGGTGGAGCCTCCCCGGGAGCGGCGGCTCATGGGCGGGGCCTGGAAAAGGATCCGGCGCCCTCAGTTGTCCGTTGCGGGGGCGGGGCCTACGCCGGGGGCGGGGTTGGGAGGGGCGCGGCCCGGCCCGAGAGGGCGTCGTTGGTTGGTGCCCGGATAGGGGCGTGGCAGGAGACACCGTTGGTTGGTGCGCGGCGGAGGGGCGTGGCACGGGAGGCGCCGTCGGTTGGCCGGCGGCGGGCGGGGGCGGGCCATGGCGCTGCTGCTGTGCCTGGCCCTGACAGCGGCGCTGGCCCGCGGCTGCTTGCACTGCCACGGCAACTTCTCGGAGAAGTTCTCCTTCTACCGCCATCACGTGAACCTCAAGTCCTGGTGGGTGGGCGACATCCCCGTGTCGGGCTCGCTGCTCACTGACTGGAGCCAGGACACAATGAAGGAGCTGCACCTGGCCATCCCCGCGGAGATCAGTGAGTGCGGGGCCCCGCCCGGGAGCACCCCCGGCCCAGTCAGGCCCCGGCCCGCTCACACGCCTCCTCCTGCCGTCCCCAGCCTGGGAGAAGCTGAACCAAGTGGCGAACGTCGTGTACCAGAGAATGGATCAACTGTACCAGGGGAAGCTGTATTTCCCTGGTAAGGGGGCGACCGCCGCGCATGGGGAACTGAGGCAGAGCCCACCCGCCCCATGACACCTCAGGTCCGCCCGCCAACTGTGCGTGACCCCCCACCCCTTGCCTTCCCGCCATCAGGGTATTTTCCCAACGAGCTGCGAGCTATCTTCCGGGAGCAGGTGCACCTCATCCAGAAAGCCATCATCGAAAGTGAGCAAACGAGGGCTGTGGGGGAGGGAGAGTGCTGCTGCCCAGGGTCTGAGGACCCAGGGCTACGCGAGTATTTCAGTCTCCTTCCAGGCCTGGGGTCCCGGCCAGGTCGTGGTGAGACTGGAGTAATGTGAATAGGGCGTCTGGCCTGGTGCAGCCAGGTGTCAGAACTCAGGGCAGAAACGGGGGAGAAGGGCCACACCCTGAGGGGGGCCCTTTTCATCCAGTGGGCACCAACAGGAGGCCTTGAAGGATAAATCCCACCCGTCCCTGCTACCTCCCCCCAACGGGTCCCTGGAGGCCTCAAGAGTCTTGCGGCTGCCCTCCCCCGTGCTTTGCCCCATCCCAGGCTGGGGCCTACCTAAGTGGCCAACGGACAGGCCCTGAGCCTTGGGCAGCCTGGGAGGGGGAGAGAGCGGGGGACAGGACAGGCCTGCTAAGAAGGCGCCGGCTGTGCTCTCGTCCCCCCACAGGCCGCATCGACTGTCAGCGTCACTGCGGTGAGTGAGCCTCTGTCCCGGTTATGGGGTGTGGCGGCAGTGGCGGCAGCTCGGGGCCCCAGAGGCTGAGGGTGAGGGTAGGGTGCGGCCGCCTCTGGTGTGTTACAGGCATCTTCCAGTACGAGACCATCTCCTGCACCAACTGCACGAACTCACACGTCGTCTGCTTTGGCTACAGCTGCGAGTAGGGCTCAGACGCGGGCGGCCCCCTGCCCCTGGGGTCCAAGGCTCTCCCTGGAGGGTCCCCTCATCACCCAGGCAGGGAATGGAAGCCCCCCACCCGGCCCGTGAATGTGGGCCGCGCCCCCCTCCACACCCCATGTCCCCGCAGGTCGTCGGCAGAGTGGAAGGCAGCAGTGCAGGGCCTCCTCCAGCACATGTGAGTCAGGGCAGCTTGGCTCGGGGAGACCCCGATCAAGGCCGCTTGGCCCTGACTAAAGTCCTGCTGTCGTTGTAGAAATAACTGGAGCAAGTAAGTAGTTGCCGCTCCGCAAAGGCAGTGTGCATGTGCGTCCTCGTGGGTGAGTATGCGCCGGGGCAGCCACAGAAGGCAGCACCTGCCCCCGGTGTGGCGGGCCCAGCCTCTACCTCCCAGGGTCTCTGAGCTCGTCTGGCACGAGGGGGCACATCCCGGTTAAGTGGTCCCCAGAGTCTGGTCCTACCCCTGCCCCAGGCTGGTGGCAGGCTGTGATCGGAGCTGGGGAGGGCGCCCCCTGGTGGAGGCGTGCTCCAGTGGAGGCACCTCAGGGCCACAGGCACAGCCTCAGCCCCAAAGCTCAGAGCTAACTGGGGCCCCATTGTGTCTTTCAGACAGAACACCAACACAAGGTAAGCCCCCCGCAACAAGGCCCGTCCTCCTGGAGCGGGGGTGTGTGGCGTGGGGTTGTCCCGGTCAGTGGGGGAGGGCAGGGGTGTTGGATGGGGTGGGCACAGCCGGGCAGGGCTCCCTCTCTGCACCTGGGACATGTGGACATCACCTCTGCAACCCCGCCCATGCCATCACTGCATGAATAAACATGAGCTCCTCCTGCCCCTAGCCTGGACACACAGAACCACTCCAGCCTTTTGAGTGACCCAGTGGGGGTAGGCCGCAGGGACATGGGTGGACTCCAGGGGCAGGAGTTGTGCCTAAGCCAGAGATCAGAACCCCATGCCCCCCCACCATTGCTGCCTTCGCAGCCCTAGTCGTGGGAGTGTAGGGCGTGACCCCACTGCTGTCCTAGGGATGTGAGAACAGGCAAGGCCTCCGAGTTCAGCTTGAGGGTCTGTCTGCAGCCCTGTCACATGCCCAGCTGGGATGAGGGGCCCAGGCCTCCAGCAAAACCCCACCAGGGAGAGCAAGGTGTGGGAGGGGAAGAAGGACTGGGGCACCCACGTCTCCTTGCAGCTTGATATCACCAAGCTTCAGGTGTCTGGAGTCCTCGCACCTGGCCAACCTGACTCTGGAAAACGCCTCCAAGTGCCTGATACAGCACTGAGGGCGGCCAGGCCAGCCAGACCCGCCCCCGCCATGGTGCGGGGCCTCCGCTGGACCGCCTCAGCCTGGCGCTGTGGAGCAGGCCTGCTGCTGCCTGGGTGCTCCACCCGGCTCGGAGCCCGGGCTGGGCCGGGCTGGGGCTGGGAGGACGGGAAGGGAGGTAGATGGGTTTGTATATAGCGGCAGGATCACAGCTGTTTGAGGGAATGATTAAATATCCCTGACATTTCTCATCCCGAAGTAGTCCTTGTTGGGGCTCCGGGCTGGGGCCCCAGGCGAGGTGCGACCTTGGCTTACAGGGCAGGGCTGCGGGGCTTCCCAGGCGCGCACGGCAATCAGCCTTCAGAGCAACTGGTTCTTTTGATGACACGAAAGGAGGCTGTTTGGTGAAAGCCAAGGCCAGCATCGGTGTATCTTGGGGCTCCTACCACATCGGCTGCATTTCAGCCGAGGCACAGGAACTGCTGTGCCCACCACTTGGCCTCTTAGTTTCGAGAAAACACCCAACATGGGTCATGAGGGGACAGACCCGAATTGTGACCCAGGGCTCAACATCCATCCAGCGGACGGGAGGTGCCTCTGTGCCTGTGGATGCCATGGTGAGCCCAGCAGTTGTCTGGCTCCTGGGCTGGCCCTTCCCAGCCTGGTCAGCCGACGATCCCTTCCCCCAGCTAAGGGGTCCCCTGCCTGGCGTGGCGCCTTCCTTCCAAGGGCTCACTGACAGAACACTGGCCTCTGCCTGCCCAGGAATGTTGAGATCAGGGGAACGGGGAGCGGGAAACTCCAAAGGGATGCTCCAACGCCCCGGGACCTGTGCGGGGTCCACGAGCTGGAGCAGGGCAGGCCAGGCCAATGACCACCCGGGGGCCACCTGAGGCCTCTCTCCCCACCCGCTGCCGGAGGGGGCTTCCGTGCGGGGCTCCGCACCTGCCCACGTTTTGGATTCAGGTTGGAGTTGATTTGGGCTCTGCTGACAACAGTCCTCTGTACACATGGCATCAGTGAAGCCATATGAAACCTTGAGAATTAAAACAGCAGCAGGGGATTTCCCTGGTGGCGCAGCGGTTAAGAATCCGCCTGCCAATGCAGGGGACACGGGTTCGAGTCCTGGTCCGGGAAGATCCCACATGCCACGGAGCAACTAAGCCCATGCGCCACAACTACTGAGCCTGCGCTCTAGAGCCCGCAAACCACAACTACTGAGCCTGCGTGCCACAACTACTGAAGCCCACGCGCCTAGAGCCTGTGCTCCACAACGAGAAGCCACTGCAATGAGAAGCCTGCGCACCGCAACTAGAAAAAACCTGCACCCAGCAACAAAGACCCAACACAGCCAAAAATAAAATATAAAATTAAAAAAAAGAAAAAACAAAACGAAACAAAAAAACCGCACAACAGCAACACGGCCTTCCTTCCAGCATCTGTTCCTGCTGATTCCTGGGGCCCTGGGGTCTGTACACGTGTGTCTGGACTCCTAACCCTGCCCTTTTCTCACTAGGCACTTCGAAGATTAGAAATGAGGGTGTGTGTGCGCGTGCATGTACAAGCGTTTACCTAACTTAAACTTTATTTTAGTAATGTTTCTGCTCACCCTGCACACCACTTACGAATGGGGTTCCCTAGTAAAAGGAGGGAGATCGGTGGACGCCTCAGAATCCCGTGTGGGGGGGTGTCAGGTGGCTCCTCATTACCACCAGAGCCCAGGGGCCTGGATGACGTGAGGACCACGTCCCCTCCCGAGGGGCCGAGGGGTGCATGGCAGGAGGGCAAGGGCTCCCCCCGCACACTGCAACCTCCATGAGGGTGCCCTGCAGCCCCCCTCGGACCACGAGCATTTCAGGGGCTGTGTGCTGACCCGCACAGTGGGTCAGAATCCCCTGGCTGGGGGGCATACACTGTCATGGGCCAGAGACCCAACAGGTGAACGTCTGTTTTGCAAGTTTATTGGATCATCTTGACACAGAATCATTACAGCAGCGTGATATGTCTCTCCTTTATACGGGAATGTCGATAGCAAATAAATTCTTATATAACACATCATACATTTCGAGATTCTAGAATCACTGCACAGGATTCTGTAATAGGTTACTCTACATGCTAAAGTGACAGTTTTCATCAAAAGGAAAAGTTAAAACGTCATCGAGGACTGTCATTTCTGAGGAAAGTTCCGTCTCACGGGGGTGGGCTGGGGTCCCCCCTCCCTGCCCCTGAGGTGCATTTCAGGGGCCCAGCCGCCCCTGGACACACGTGCTTCGCCATCAGGGCTGCGGAGCCCAGGACTAGGCCCTTCCGCACGTGCAGGCACAGACCTGCAGAGAGTCCAGTGATGAGCAGAGGGGCCAGAGTCGCAGCTCTCCACCACTCACCCCAACACCTGACTGGGCACGGAAGCCAGTGAGGTCCGGGATCCCCGCTGGGCACCCCCCGCTCAGCGGACACACGAACACGGTGGTGGGATGAACGGGATGTAATGGACGAGAGCCTGCACGACCCTCTCCCACCATGTGTCCTGCGGGGAGGACGTGACCCTTGGCGTCAGGGATGAACAGGAATGTCGCCTGAGTAGCTAGCCTGTTCTTCACCCCCCAGCTGCCAGTGGGCAGGGCATCTGGGGACTCATGGGACTTGGATGGCTTGACAGAAGCGGGACGCACCACCCCGTTTGGTCCCCACCAGGAACCGGCCTGGATGGCGGTCACCCCCACCCTCGGGCAGCTCCTGTGGCCACGTGCACAGTCCGCTCCGGCTACAGAAGTCCCTGCTGGCCTGGGGAGTGGAAGGGGGCTTCTCGCCAGAGAGAGCAGTGAGGGCGAAGTAAAAAAGATGACAGGATAAATCAACGCAACATAAACCTCAGTGTCTACACAGTGGATGACGGTGGACTGGGTTATCTCCCGGCTGCACCCAGTCCTTGCGACAGAGGAGAAACCCGGCACTTGGCCGCCCTCCCCGCGAGCCCTCCCCATGGCGGGCGGCAAGCTCAGCATTTGGCCAGCGTTTCCTTCATCTCCTCCAGCACGTTGCTCAGCAGCGTTGAATCGCTGCACTTCCCATCCACCGACACCGACTTCTCACCCTGAAACGGGGAAATAACGGCCAGTGCCTTGAGACGCCACCCTGCGACTCCCAAGTACCTCCAACTTTTACAAATGCTCTCCTATGCCCGGGTGCTTTCACAATCAAAAGGAGGGGCTCCAGGCAAGAAGGAGCAGGTGCACCGCGCCCTGCTGTCTCCCAGGGGCCCAGGATGGATGCTCTGGCAGAGCGCAGCAGAGGCAGCAATGCCAGCCCTGCAGAGGACACACAGCCCCACCCGGCCCGGCCCCACGGGCACGCAGGAGCCAGCTGTGCAGAGAGGAAGGCTGTGAAAACCGGAGGGCGTGGGACCAGACATCCTGCAGCTGGAACCTATGTGTCAACGCTCTCCACAGGGTGTAAGGAAGGCCCAGGGTCTCCTCCTATTCGAAGTGTCCAGGATATAGTCCAAAATCACTTGGCACCGCAAGACCGGGGAAATCTCAGCTCACGTGGAAAAGACAATCAACAAACGCCCACCGAGAAGAGGTGGATGTTGGAATCACCTAACAGGCTTTGAAGTAGCTACTAGGAGAACCTCCCATCACCAACCACATACACTCCTGAAGCACACAAGAAAACACAACATCTCAGCAAAGGAATGGAAGAGTCAAGATCAACCCAGTGGAACTTCTAGACCTGAATACAACAGCCAAGATGAAAAGCTCACTGGATGGGCTCAACAACAGAATGGACATGACAGAAGAGTCAGTGACCCAGACAAGAGATTAATGGAAATAATCCAAGCTGAACAGAGAGCAGAAAGGAGTCGGAGGTGGAGTAGGGTGGGGAGAGTAACAAAAGGTCTGAGATTCACATCACAGGGGTCCCGGAAGGAGGGGACAAAGAATGCAGTGCTGAAGAGGTATTTAAATCATAGCTGAAAACTTCCAAGTTGTGCAAAAGACATAAACGCACAGATTCAGCAAGTTCGGCAGACTCCACACAGTTAACATAAACCCAAGGAAGTCAATGCCCGGACACATCACAAACTGCTGAAAACTGAAGACAAAGAAAAACCTAAAATAGCCAGAGGAAAACGATGCATTCCCCAGTAAAAGTAAAATGTTCCTTGTCAGAAACCACAGACACCAAAAGGAAATGGCCTAGGGCCTTCCCTGGTGGTCCAGTGGCTAAGACTCTGTGCTCCCGATGCAGGGGGCCCGGGTTCGATCCCTGGTCAGGGAACTAGATCCCGCATGCTGCAACTAAAAAGATCCCGCATGCTGCAACTAAAAAGATCCTGCATGCTGCAACTAAGACCTGGCGCAGCCAAATAAGTAAATATTTCCTTTTTTTTTTTTTTAAAAAGGGGGAAATGGCCTGTTTTTGGGGTACTGAGTGAAAAGACCAACAAAGCCAGAATTTCATACCCAGCAAAAATAGCCTTGAGGAATACTGAAATAAAGAATAATCAGATGAAGGAAAACTAAGAGAATACACATCCAATAGACCTGATCTAAAAAGTTGTTCTTCAGACAGAGGAAAATGAGCCAGAAGGGTGGAACGTGAGGAATGAAAGCGACAGAAATGGTAGACACGTGGGCGAGCACAAGAGGCTATCTCACCCCCTCCCACCCCCACCTACACCCCGAGTTCTCTGAAATCTGTAAAGCTGTAACGTGGTGTAAGGCGTCTTCAACGTCTGCAAAGGCAAAACCTAAGACAACTGCCCATGAGAAGGGAGGGTCAAGGGACCGAGAGGGTGTGAGCTTTTTACATTCCGCCTGAGTTCCAAGTAGACTGTGCACACCAAGTGTGTAATGTAATCCCTCGAGCCCCCCAAGCAGATACACGGAGACCATCAACAACACAGCCAACATATAAACATGGGATACTGTAATGCTCACATACGCCACAGAAAGTGGGAATAGGAAGAAGAGGAACGAAAAACACAGGGAAAAAACAAAATGTGGGACAAACCCAAATGAATCAGTAATACTTTAAGCACAAATGGTCTAAACATGACAAGTGAAAGACAAAGATTGACAGGATGAATAAGGACACGTGACCCGAACTCTACAGCATGCACAAGGAATTCTTATCCAAACAGGATAAAGGCAGGTTCATAGCAAAAGACATACCACGTAAGCACCCATCAAATGAGAGCAGGAGTGCCTGTACTGATACCAGATAAGGTAGCCTTCAGAGAAAAGAACACAGCCCAGGACAGAGAGGAGCACACCCACTGATGAGAGGGTCCCTTGCCAAGATCCCACAATTCTAACGGTCCACACAGCCAACAACAGGGCTCCCACACATGGAGTAAAGCCTGACAAACTGGGGGAGCAGACCAACTGACCACCACTGGCCTCATGCTCCTTGCTCACTCATCAAGGCCCAGAAGAAAATCTGCAATCTGCAAGGATCCAGAAGAAAAGGAAAACGCCATCAACCAGCAGGATCTAGGTGACAGGTATAACATGCTTCCAGGCACCTATGGAATATCCACCCAGAATGACCACATCCTGGGCCAGAGCACAAGCCTCAGCACGTTTCAAAGGCCTGAAAAGTCAAACTAGAAATCAGTAACCAAAAAGCAACAGGAAACTTTCTAAATGCTTGGAAATTAACATACTTCTAAGTAATCCAAGGGTCAGAGAGGAAGGAGTGATAGAAAGTATTTTGAACTGTATAGAAATTAAAATGAATCATAAAAATGTGTGCAGTTCATCCAAAACAGTACTTAAGAGAAAATTTTATAACACTAAAAATTTTATTAGAAGAGACAGGTCTCGGACTTCCCTGGTGGTGCAGTTCCCAATGCAGGGGGCCCGGGTTCGATCCCCGGTTGGGGAACTAGATCCCGCATGCCGCAACTAAAGATTTACATGCCACAACGAAGAAGTCCGCGTGTGGCAACTAAAAGACCTGGCTCGAGTCAAAAATAAGTAAATAAACGAACAAACAAACAAATATTAAAAAAAAAAAGAAGAAGAGACAGGTTTTGGTCTAAGTTTTCACCTTAAGAAACCACAAATGAGCAAAATAAACCCAAGGCAGGCAGCAGTAAGGACATATGCAGCAGAACTCAATACAATTTATTGTTTATAGAAACATTAACTTTTTTTTGGCCGCACCACGCCAGGGATCAAACCCGGGCCCCCAGCAGTGGAAGCACGGAGTCCTAACCACTGCACTGCCAGGGAAGTCCCTAACTTTTAAAAAGATTGGTTATCAAATTGATCTTTCAAAAGATCAACAAAATGGATAAGTAAGACTTCTGGCCAGGACAGAGAGGGAATAGGGCCAGGATAACCAAGACACCAAGAAAAATGAGAGAAGACACCAATCACCAACATCAGGAATGAAAAATAATCACCACTGAGCCCTCAGACACTAAAAGGACATGAAGAGAACTGGATGACTTGACACACCATCAGCTCCGTAACTTGGATGAAACAGACCTATTCTTTGAAAACTACAAACTACCAAAAATCACCCAATAAGAAACAGAGAAAGCAATAAGTCTTACAACTATCAAAAAAAGAAACTGAACTCGTAGATAAAAACTTTTCAAAAAAGAACCCCCCCCCCCAAAAAAGAAACCCCCAAACGATTTCCTTGGCAAATTCTACATAACGTGCAAGAAGGAATACTGACTACACGCAATCTCTTCCGGGAAATGCGAGAGGAGGGAATGCACTAGTGCCCTGATGCCAAGGCCAGATGGACAAAAGGAAAGGCCGACACTCCTCACAAACACAGGCTCAAGGAGGCACAGCGGCGAGGGGTGGACAGGCCTGGCTGGGGCCCTCCCATGGGGCTCACCTTCTTCACCAGGAGGCAGACGTGGTGGCCCTGGATGGAACGGCTGTACATGGAGGCGCAGGAGTCCACCCGCTCCACGACTGCAACAGAGGGCCTGGGGGTGAGGCTGGGCCAGCCCCTGGCGGCAGGGGACAGTCACAGGTACGGGAAGAGGGCCGAGCCATCTGTTGGCACGTCCAGTCTTACCGGAAAAATGGTGGTGAAAACAGATCTTTGCCAGAAGGTTCTGGAAGGACATACTAATGCCATCAACCTTGACTGAGCTCATGCTCAGGTCCCCGGACTCCAACAACTTGGCAAATGCGTCACTGTGGGAAGGACACAGAATGGGGGGGAACAACAGGGGGCTCCCCTGCAGCAGGGCAGGCAGAGACCCCAGCCCAGGGGGTGGGGCGCGTCCTTTATGGGTAGGAAGTCAAGAGCTGAACTGTGTCCCTAGGACACGACTGCACGTGGAGACAGGGCCCTAATCTAACATGAGCAAGGTCCCTGTGGGAACAGGAAATGAGGATACAGACGTGCAGGGATGGGCGAGCATGTGAGGACACGGGGAGACGGCCACGGAGAGGGGCCTCAAGAGGGCTAGCCCTGCCTACACTCTGGGCTCGGACGTCCAGCGTTAGGACCGCCAGGCCTGTGCTGAGTCAGGCGCCCGAGCTGGCTGGCCCGGCAGACGTGCTGGGCGTTCTGCGCCAACCACAAGCCGGTCACCCAACACTCCGTGCACATCCTCGTCTTGGGTCAGAGGACGCTGCCAATGTGACCGCATGGAGAGCTTCCCATGGCACAGAAGTGGGGAGCCAGGGGTGGGCGGGAGGGTGGCACACCTGTAGCATGGCGTGGTGACCAAGTACGAGGTGCAGGTGAAGTGTAGCTTGAAGTCCAGCTTCTCATGGGTGGAACCTTCGTCATTCTGCAGGAGCAGGGGCGCAGGGTGGGTGGGGGCGGGGCACGCAGCTGACCCTCAGGGTGCACCCCCTCCCCCACCAGGTACCTTGGCGATGAAAGAGAGGGTCCCTTTGAGCTTCTGCGCCGTGACGATGCTCTGAATGGTGAACACAAACTGGGCTTCGTTGGAGATGCCTGGAGAGGGCGAGAAACGTACCTGAGAAGCAGCACGGGGCACGGCCTGGGGTGGCAGGTGGGGGTGCAGCCACCTGGGCAGGTGGCAGGGATGCAAGCCTGGCCTGGGTCTGTCCTCAGTGCTGCCTGCCTTGGTCAGGGAAGCCAGGCTCAGCCCTGAGGGGGCACCAGATGACAGGATCCGGGGGCTCCTGGGCGCCACTCACCAGGGGGCAGCTGGAAAGGCACGGGGACACCGTCGTGGACCGAGGAGCCCTCTGGCCGGGCCAGTCGGGCGTTGAGTGAGTCCAGCACGTTGAGCTCCATGTTCTTGAGGAAGCTGCTGCTCTGGTTCTCCAGGACCATGGACACCGTGACCTGGCTGTCCTTCTGCAGGCTGCCCTGCACGTCGTACGTCTGCAGAGCAAGGCCCGGGGTCGGCGGGGCAGGGGAGCCCACCAGGGACCCCCGTGGGCCTAGACGAGGGCCTGGGAGAGTGTGGGCACCACCCGCTCTCCCAGCGCATGAACATGCAAACAAGGGAACGTCCTGAGCCCTCGCACAAGCACCCGAGTTCCAGCTCTGTCCGCGACTGTCAGCTGTTCCCGACCCACAGTGAGCAGGCCTCGCCGGCCACCCGGCTCCGCTGCACGCCCTGCACATCCAGAAACAAGAGCCCTGAGCCCGCCCAGCCCCACCACCCGTAACCCCCACGTGGCTCACCATTTTGATGTAAGAATTTTCAGCCAGGAGAGAGTAGCTAGACATGGGCTGGAACAAAAGAGAAACGTTTCAGCTTTAGGCGGTGAGGACCTGGGGCTGACGTTGGGAGCTGCCAGGTGCCACCGGCAGGAAACACTAGGGACCCCCGCGGGTCCCGGACAACATGAGTCTACACCCTGGGGCTCCTGACACTGGCAGGGCCGGGAGGACCGCAGGGAGGGTGCAACGCCCACAGCCCGCTCCCAACGTGCTCGGGAAGCACCCTCACCGGGAGGGGCTCCTCACGGAGCGCGCCGTTCTGCACGGGCTCGGCGTCCCCTTCCCTCGGAGGCGCCCTCTTCTTGGGTCTCTTCTTGTCTTTGGAGCGCTCCCCCTTGTCCTTCTTGTGTTTCTTCTTCTTCTGCTCGGAAGGCTTCTGAGACAGAAAAGGGCTCAGGTCAAGCCCATGCTCCTGTGCGAGTCACAGCCCATGGAGCCGTGTGGAAGCAGAACCCCGTAAGCACAGCGACAGGAGGCCCCAGTGGCCCGCTCGGTGGGACCCGGTGGCGGGCTAGCACCTCCCCCAGCCCGGCTCCTGCACAGCGCGCCCCACACCTTCTCAAGGTCCTGCTCCGCGTCCTCGCCGGCGTCCTGCTCCTCTCCCCTGCGCTCCTCCTTAGGGGCAGTGACCGCGGCGTTCACGCCAGGCTCCTCCTGCAGGAAGCCGGGTGGCAGCTGGCGCCCAGGATGGGGTGGCCTGCGCCCTCAGCCCTCACCTGCCCTGGTCCGGGACACCCCGCAGTGACGAACCTCCCTCCACACGCCAGGCGTGTTGTCAGCACACAGACAGACATGTGGCCCCCAGTAAGTGCCGGTGGCCAGCAGAGGGAAAAGGAGGCCCGGCCTGTGGCCGGCTGGCACTGACCGGGGTCACGGCTGGAGACCCCAGAGCCACCAGGCCCCAGCCACTAACACAAAGCGGTCGCTCAGGAGCGCTGCCTGGCTCTGGGGGCCCGGGCCCTGCGCCGAGGGCCAGCCACGCAGCCACTGCCTGGGCGAGACCTTGGGCACAGAACCGAGCCGGCCCAGACCGGGGTTCTGCCTGAGGGTCCCCCACCTCCTCCACCGCCAGGGCAGGGCACCGAGGTGGCACCCTGACGTCTCCAAGGCCAAAAAGCACAGGTGTCCACCAAGGGACACTCGGGGCCAGCACGGGTCACTAGCAGGCTCTTACCGGGGCCGGGGTGGCAGCAGGCGGCGTGGTGGACAGCCAGAAATCTAAGTCCACACCCTGAAACCACAGGAACACGTGCCTTTGGCCAGAGCAGCAGCCCCGAGAGGGCACAGTGGCTCCGCCAGGCACAAGCCACTGCGGCCCCGCAGGACCCGAATGTGCAGGGAGCTGGGGGCATGTCCAGCGCTACCACCACAGAAACGAGCGCCCGCCAGGACCACGTGGCCAGGCGGAATCACGCTGCTCTGCGGCAAGGCCCATGAGCCGTGCGTGACGGTTGTGTAGGAGCCCCCCTCCACACGTGTGACACACACGTAATGGAAGAGGGACGGCTGGCAACCCGGGCCCGCCCCGCCCAATGTGACACGCTGCCTGGCCTCTCACCTTCTCCGCCTCTTTCTTCTTCTTCTTCTCTCGCTCTTTCTCCTTCTGCTTCTTCTCCTTCCTCTTGGGCTTCTTGCTCTTCTTTTCCACGACAGTGACGTCCTGTCTCTCCGGGGACTTGGAAGTCTCAGTATCTCTGTGTTTCTGGACGGGCAGCTTCTCACTGTCGGCTAGGGGCCTGGGGGTGGTCACAGGAGGCGTGGCCCGTGACAAGGCCGCTCCCCCTCTGTGCAATGAACAGAGAACAGAGAGAGGAACCAGGCCATGGGGAGCCCAGGCCGCGTCCAGCCCCACGGGGCAGCTGCCCAGGTCTCAGTCCCAGCACTCACTTGTCCAAGTCGATGTCCAGGGCCCTGTAGGGGTCGTTGGGGTCTTTGTCGTCCTCGTCGCTGGGCAGGGCGTTCTGAGGGGGGAGAGAAGCCCTGCGTCCATCCAGATCAACCCATCCGGCCCCTGACCCCGCCAAGCCTTTACGGGTCCACAGGGCCCCCATCTCCCTTCTCAGAAACGGGCCACCAGGTCCACACCCACGAGGGAGTCTGATCTGGGGCCTGGCGCTCAGCGCGGGCAGCAAACTCAACACAGGTAATGGGGCAGGAGTGCAGGGGCCGCCTGCTCCCAGTACACAGGGCACAGCTGGCTGAGGCTGCCCCATGCCATGGAGGCAGCAGCGATGGGCAGGCCCATGCCAGGGTGGAGCCCACCTCGGGGAAGGGCGCCCACCCGACACGCAAGCCCGCGGCTGACCTCGGGCATCTCCTCGGTGACGATGTCCACACGCTGGGCGGGGGTGATGTCCTCGTCGCTCTCCGTGTGCAGTGAGGTGTGGCGCCGGGCACCCCGCCTCTCCCGCTCCCTCTTCTTCCTCTTTCTCTTGTCCTTCTCCAGCCTCTGCCGGTGCCGCCGTTCTTCCTCCAGCTTCACGTACTGGTCTGACATGGGCATCCCTGCCGACAGGCGCACATGCGGCACTCAGCCCAGAGCCGTGGACACGTCCCACCCGGCCAGCACCCTGCTGCCACCTGGTTCACCCACAGCCCCGAGACCCATGCCTGGGGGAAGGGGATGCTGGGCAATGCCCTCTGGCTACCGAGATGCAGATGGGGGCCCCTGGGCGGCGAGGGGTGTGAGGCTGAACCTGGGGGCCGTGGCGTGCACCCGTGCCTGCTGGGACGAGGATGCAGCACGGGGTGCAGGGCAGGGCTGGAGCGCAGGCCCGAGGCGGTGCCTGCACCTGGCCTGAGGTCCCCGTCACCCGTGCCACTGGGCACACACTTGCCTGGCACCTTCAAGGGCACCGAGAGGTCAATCTGCACCACGGGAATGTGGTCCACACCTGGCGCGTCCTGGTACCGCTGGAGAGGAAACACTGAGGCCCCGTCAATGGGCAGGGCGGCGGGCCCAGCGTGATGCGCCGACGCCCCAGAGCAAGGGGTCACAAAGACGGGGGTGGGGTGCCAGTGGGGACGAGTACAGGATGGGGCGCAACACCTCCACTTTTTGCACCTGAATCTTTTTTTTTTCCAAGTCGGAAAAACAGTGCAGGCTTGGAACCATGGTGACATAGTGCTTCCCGCCCCCAGGACGGCTGGAATCAGCAAGCCCGACACACAGGTGCCAGCGGGGGACAGTCTGCAGCCCCTCAGAAGGGTGACCCAGAAATCCCAGGATCAAGGAAACCACGCAGCACCCGCCCCGTGGAGCCACATGTCCCCAGGGGAGCCCAACACGGATGACGGGTCTGCAGTGTGGAGGGTACAGATGAAGGAGGTGGCTCCAGGCAGGACCCCAGGTCCCCTTGCGCCCCCTCCCCTCCCACCAAGGCAAAGGAGCCTGACCTCGCCCATGCAGGACTCACTCCCCAGCTGCTGGTGTCGGGAGCCCCTCACGGTCCTGCCCGTGGACTTGCTGACAGCCCCGCACAGGCCGTGGACAGAGAGCGGATGGGCCCCGTGGGAGCGTGTCTCAAGGACGAGCAGGCCGGCCTTACCTTTTGAGGGGACGGGGAACTCTTGATGTAGAATGGGTTGTTGGCCTGCTCCTGCTTCCGGGCCTCGCGGCGCTGAGGGAACAGGATGCAGCGCACACGTCAGCGGGTACACGGAGCCCTCACCCTCGCATGCTCCCAAGGTGGGGGCCTCCTCCACGCGCCAGACCCAAGGGGGCCGGGACCCCTCGCCACTTTCACTGTTGGCCTTTGACCACCAGGAGACAGAGGCCGGCGGTGGGAAAGAGCAGGTGGGAGACAGGCAGGCGGCAGGAGGGACAACCCAGGAGCTGCACAGGCGGGGGTCGGAGAGACCGCGTGCTCTGGGGTAGGGCCTCGGGTGGGGGGCAGGCCGGGCGAGGAAGGCCGGCGGGGGAGCGGGGGACGCAGCACGCCTTGCTTCTCCATTCTGCACGACACCCTGAGGCCCCGCACCCACAAGCGCAGGCAGCAGGCAGGCGCAGCATGCCGGGCACCCCAGGGCCTGAGCATGCTCGGGCCCCACGGTCTCCCTAGGGAGCTCCTGGCTCAAGAGGCCACTCCTGGTCTCAACGAGAACCCCCACCCAAAGTCGAAGGTGGGCTCAGCGCTGCCCACCGGACAGTGGACCCAAGCCCAGACCTGACCATGCGCGGCCCAGACCCGCCCCGCCTCACCCGGGCCAGTTCCTGCTCGTCCGCCTCGGGCGGCCGCTGCTTGGCGTGCCGTGGCTCCTCGTCGTGGAAGATGGCCTTGGGCTTCTCATCCTCAGACTCACTGTCCGAGAGCGGCTCATTGATCCAGGCGTCCAGGTCCAGGCTGCAGGACACAGTGAGATCACACGGTGGCTCCAGCCTGCATGCCTGGCCCTGGGCGCTGCCGTCCCCTTGGAGACAAGGATATGAAGGCTGGGCAGTGGCCCAAGGTCACAGTGGGCAAGGCAGACCAGGGACCCTGGAGCCTGGGCAGCCCGCCTCCCCCGTTCTCACGCTGCCCGCAAGGTTTGTGGGCGACAACTACCAGCCAACCTGCTTCCCAGGGGTGGGGCAGCAGGGCCCCAGGAGAAGTAGTGAGTGCCGTGCCTACGGTCTGTGTGAGAAGGGTCTGTCCCGTCCACAGGCGACTGGGGCCTCAGGGGACCTTCCTCCCAGACCCCTCCACCTCGCCCGTCTGGACAGCAGGTCCGGGCTGTGGTTCTGCTCCCACGGGCCCTCATGCCACCCCGTGTCTGTGTCCTCTGACGGACCGCACAGCTCACCCTTCGGGGACCGGAACCTTCTTCTGTGCCTTGGGAGCCACCGGGTTCAGCTCCCCAGCAAAGAGCGCACTCACTTCTTCTGCCACTGGCACATCCCTGGCCTGAAGCTTCTGGACGTGTTTGACCAGCTGCAAGATGCAGGATGCCTGGGGGGGCCGTGGATGAGTCAGGAAGGAGTTACGGAGGCCTGGCTGTGAAGGCCACTCAGCCCCCGCAGGGCATTGCTCAAACCGTGCAGACGCCCAGCCAGACCCCTGCTGAGGACTTGCAGAACACACCGCGAGGAACCGCTGACCGGGCCAGCCAGGAGGCCAGCCCAGCTGCTGTCTCCTTCACGAGGACACAAAAGGGCTCCCAGATGAGACAAGGGGTTGGGGGTGGATTGAGCACCGCCCCACAAGGCAACCGCCCCAGCGAGCAGCGGCGCCAGCCACCAGGGCACCTTCACACAGCCCCCAAGAGTGCAGCTGACCCTCGGCCAGCAGACAGGCGCACGTCACACACCCGCCCATGACCGCAGAGGCCGCCGGGGCCCACTGAGCGCTGGTGCGGGGTCTGGGTAACTGAGAGCCCCACGTCACCACAGAGCCAAGAGGCGGGCTCCTAGGCCACCGATGCCCAAATGCCATGCCAAACTCTCGTCCAACCAGCTCTCCTCCACCCTCCCGGCCAGCGCCCTCCAGGACCACGGTCACCTCTGAGGCTTCCCTCTCGGGTTGACCACATACCCTCACACTGTCTCCCGTTCGCTCACAGTCTCCCACCCACCGACCCAGGGCCTCCCCAGCACGGTGGCTTCAGATCTGCCCACTCCCCCAGGCCGAGTGCGGGGGAGCCAGGAAAAGAACACCTGCCCAAGCTGCTCTCCCGGAGCTGACCCGACCCCCTGAGGACGTGCTGACGTGCGGCACTCACCCGCTCCTGGGCTTCCAGGTCCGCGCTCTGCACAAACTGGGGCAGCCGCTCCACTAGGAGCTGCGTGACCTCCTGGGCCGCCTGCGCGTCCGCGGCCTGCTCTTTCTGCTGCAGGATGGCTGCGTACAGCTTGACCACGTTCTGCACATACACGGCTTGGATGTGGCCCGGCAGGGTGGTGACTTTGGGCCGCAGCATGGCCTCCAGGGTCTGCTGGGGCTCCTGTAGGTGCCTGAGGACAGGGAGGGCCGGTGAGCAGCCGCCCCAGCGGGTCTGTGTGCCAGGGCTGGCCGATGCCAGGTGCTGAGGGAGGGGATGTGAAGGGAAAAACCACAGCAATGGCATAACAGTCACAGCGCAGCCGCACAAAGCAGTCGAGAAAAAGGAGAGGAAAGCTATCAACGGCCTGGATTTGGCAACGGACGACCTGTGGCTGCAGCAGTGAAGAGGGGAGGAAGGCTGGGCCAGCGGCTGGTGGACCTCTCACCGCTCCCCGTGACGGGAGACGTTCGCCGCGAGAGCAGTTGTTGCCCAATGAGGGCGGGAGAGAGGAGGTGGGCGGGTGGGCGGGGCGGCTGCCGGGACTGGGGTCTGGCGGGCACACCCGCTTCCCCTGGGGAGCAGGAGGCCCCTGGCCCCCACTCACTCGGAGAACTCCCCGCAGATCCAGGCGGCCGCGTAGAGCACCTCGCAGATGCTGCTGCGCTGGGTGCTGCTGGCCACCAGGTGGGCGCTGTCAAGCAGCGTGGACATCTGCGACACGGCAAACCGGCGGATGGCCTTCACGCGGATGGCCACATCCAGCATCTGGGCGGCGATGAGGTGGCCGTGGCGGGTGCCCTCCAGTCGGGTCAGCTCCACCAGGATGCTGATGTACCTGCGGGACAGAGCCCGTGAGGGCAGCGCCCCCGCCTGCCCGCCCACCCGCCTGCACGCTGGGCTGCGGGCCGCACCACTCGAAGTTGGTGATGTGCTGGTAGTTGGACTGGCTGCAGATGTCAATGATCTTGGTGAGCAGCTCGTCGCGGTAGGTCGTGCCCTCGGCCTTGTCCACGTGGGTCATCAGCTTCTTGACAATCTCCATCAGGTTCTTCTTGGACACCTGGAGCGGGGGCGGCTGGTGAGGGAGGGGCTGGGCGGGCCGGCGGGGCGGCCAGGTGGCAGGGTGGGCACGTACCATGCCGTACAGGAGGTCGAGAGCCCGCAGCCGGATGGACTCGTCCTTGTCGTCCAGGCACTGCAGGACAAGATCCTTGTGTGCCTGTACGGACTTGGGGTGTGTCCTCAGGATCTTGGACATGGCCAGGAGCCCCAGGTACTTCACTGCAGAGACAGCGCAGCGCTCTCAGACGTGGACGAGGTTCTGAGAGCGAGGCCGGGCCTGCAGCCCCACCCCAAACCACCTGGACCCCGTCGGCCCACGTCTCACAGGCACCAGGCCCACCTCGTTGCCCACCTCAAGCAGCCCAACGCACCGTCATCTAGATTAGGTCGCAGCCCGTCTCTAGGGCAGCGTTACTGGCACACGACAGGCCTGTGGTCTACACCCGCCAGCAGGCTTCTACGCTACAGTGGCAGAGACCACACAGCCTGCAAAGCTGACAAGAATTACTATCTGGCCCTTTCCAGGAAAAGTTTGGCAACTCCTCTCAAAACAAACAGACCTGGATTCAAAATGAGCAGCCAGGGAATTAATTCCCTGGCTGTCCAGTGGTTGGGATTCCGCACTTCCACTGTAAGGGCCCAGGATCAATCCCTGGTCTGGTCGGGGTACTAGGATCCCAGCAGCCACAAGGCGCAGACAAAAAAAACAAAAAAAAGCGAAAACCAAAAACTGAGCAGCCCACATGACCAGGCCCTCAGAAGCCCTCTCCACCGTGGTCCTGGCAGCAGGGGCGTGTGACTGGCTGGAACCCTCGACAGCACATGTCGGCTGAAGGAAGTGCACGAGTTGGCACACGAGCAAGACGTACAGCAGCTCCCCCTCGCTCGTCAGGAGCCCCACGCACCACCCCATCTGATTAACCGCCGGGGGTGCCTGCAGCATGCCCGCGGGGACTTTCCTCCACGCCCAGCCTGCTCCTCCTGGGGCTGAGCTCGCCCTTTATGTCTCAACTGTGCTTCCGCTGGCCTCCCCGGCTCCTCCCTGCAACCGGGTCCCAGCTCCCCGTGGATGTGGGCCCGAGTTTAAAGACCTTTCCAGTGGACACGGCCGAGCGACACCCTGAGATGCCAGCTGGAAGGAGCCCGCCGTGCAGACGAGGGGGCTGTACCCGGGGAGGAATCTGCCAGCCGTGCCAGGCTCGCTCTCCTCTCGGGCGGGGACGAGCCCTCACTTGCGGAGGTCTAGGGCGCAGGGCCTGCAGGACCTGCAGAGGGAGCAACTCACAGTTCTGATCGGAGTCTTCTATTAATATCCTCAGTTTCTGAACACAGAGCTGTAAAGAGGGGAGATGCCACTCGTCACATTTTCTAAACCAATGGCAGAGTCCCTGGGGCCTAGGAGAGGAGCCCCTGGTCCCATGACATACCTGGATGCTGGCACTATGGTTGGGCATGCCAGACGACAGCGAGATGAGCACTGAAACAAATGACTGGGGTGAGGGCCCTGCGTGACCAGCCCCAGTGAGAACCTCAGGCTGGGTCTCTGCGACCAAAAGAGCAGACCACAGGCCCCGGGCACCAGGGGTCCTTGTCCAGGGCAGGTCTGTGGGCCAGCCCTCAGCTGAGACCCGCTGGCCCTGCAATGCACAATGGACCAGGCCTACCTCCCGTCTGCATCCCCACTCCCTCTGCCCATAACCAGGGCCATCTGCGATCCTGCCACACCTTGGTCCTCCCCATGGACCTTTCCAGACTCAGGGACCACTCTCTGGCCAGCCTGCCCTGCTCCCAAGTCCCACACTCGCCCTTCCTCTCCCTTTCACTGTCGCTGACCCTCAGCGACACTCACAGCCCACACAGCAGTCATGAGTGTAGACCCCGGGCCAGTTTCCTGGGCTTCACTGAACTTAAGGCTGCCCATGGGCTGTGAGGAGCATCTGACAGTTTAGGGCAGGGACAGGCAGGCAGCAAGAAGCTGAACCCTTGGGCCACCAACTCCCTCTGCCTATCTACAGGAAACTGGGCTGCAGGGACAAGTCACCAGGCGGTCTGAATGTAACTAACGGACTCCACGAGACCCTTTGGGGAGCACGTGCCGATTCCCTCTCGAGAACTCTCGTGGTTGTAGGTCCTATGCTAAAGACACCACAGGGAAAGCGGCCTGAGATTTGCTTTAAAATGCTCATGAGGGCTTCCCTGGTGGCGCAGTGGTTGAGGGTCCGCCTGCCGACGCGGGGGACGCGGGTTCGTGCCCCGGTCCGGGAGGATCCCACGTGCCGCGGAGCGGCTGTGCCCGTGGGCCATGGCCGCTGAGCCTGCGCATCCGGAGCCTGTGCTCCGCGACGGGAGGGGCCACAGTGGTGAGGGGCCCGCGTACCGCAAAAAAAAAAAAAAAAAAAAAAAACTCATGAAAAGCGGTCTTGCTGGTGGGTGTGGCAGATGCCAGGGTGCAGTGTTTATCACTGGAGCCCGAGGTTGGCAATGGCTCTGGCTGCAACCGTGTCTGAGCTGACACTTCCAAAGGGGCTGCAGATGGGCCGGGCCAAACAGCTTCCCAGCCGGGAACAAGGTTCTGGTGAGGCCCGGGGACCAGCTCCCCCGCCGGCGACAGCTCCCTGCTCCAGAAGAGGTCACCCCGGTGCTCACCTGCGATGACGGTGTTGACACACTCGTACAGAAGGGACATGGCAGACGTGCTAGAGAAGGAAACATAGGAGCCAAGAAGACAGGGCCGCCTGCCTCCCGCTCACCCCACCGAGACTCCTGGGGGCACCACCTCTGAGGAAATGCGGAGCCCAGGAAGCCTCGGGTCTGAAGGCCATGCCGGTGACACCCCACCCTCGGCAGTGAGGCCATCAGATTCCTCCAAGGGACGGAAGCACCCCTTCTAGCCCTCAAAAGCAAACTGAAATGCTCCCGCCACTGCAGCCCACGCACGAATAACCTGATTCTGCGACCCCCATGAAGAGAATCCAAGTTCCCCAAAGGCCTCTCTCCTCCAGCCCAGACCCTGCCGGCCGCCTCCACTGGGACAGGGAGTAGGCCTGGCCACGCGCAGGCAGGAAGAACACGGAGTCGTGCCCCATGTCATCCCTCGGGGGCGTCCAGGGCCACAGTGAGCACAGCCCAGGACGACCAGGGTGGGCACCAGGCACGTCCACTCCACTCTGAAATTCTCACAGTGATGTTCTCAAGCCCAAATCCCCCAAACCCGACAGCACGGGCCACCAGAGGCAGTCCACATGAACGGTCACAGGACTGATGGCTTCTCGTAAATGCTCTGAAAACCACAAGCTGCTATAAACCCGGTGACTGGTGATTTGTTTAAAATCAGCAACGTCCCAAGCCCTTGGCCACTTCCCAGGGGACCCCAGGAGCAGAATCTCCTGGCACCTGAAGCTTGGCCCCCACAATTCAACCACCTGAAGGCACCTGAAGTCGTGTAGAAGCTCCTAGAACATTCCAGAACTGGGCGGTGACACACTCACCTAGGGCTCTTCAATTAGACTGCTGAGATCTACTTGTGAACCAGAGACTGGCTGGGACAGCTTTCTCCATCCTTTTTTTATTTTTAAAATATATCCCCATTGCCTGCCTATCTATCTGTCTGTCTGTCTACTTCTGGTGCTGCTGCACGGCTTGTGAGACTTTAGTTCCCCAACCAGGGATTGAACCCGGGACCTCGGCAGTGAGAACTCAGAGTCCTAACCACTGGACCGCCAAGAAATTCCCTCTCCCTCCTGTCATGAATGTGCTGTCTGCAAACTGAGGAAGGGAGAACCCAGAGATGCGGCTCCTGGCGGCGGCAGGCTCTCAGGCCTGGGTGCCCCTCCACCCGCCCCTCCTTGGGGCACCCCTCCCACGCCCGCCCCAAGCCCTACCTGTGGATCAGGTTGGTGAGAGGCTCAATCAGCTTTTTACCCAACCTTGGCTCCAAGGGAGTCAGAGCACCAAACTAGGGGACAAGAGAGGCCAGTGGTCACCCGAAGCAGGGATGGGACGGCAGCCCGGGGCTCTGCTGGCTGGCATGCCCAGGACACCCCAGGGGCGACACTTGCCAGTTTGATAATCTTAATGAGGACCCAGTTGTTGGTGGAGGAGGTCATGAGCTTGAAGAAGAGCGGAGCGAGAGAAAGGTAGTTCTTGGGGTTACGTCTGGCCAGCTCACAGATGACGTTGACTGCCGCCGACTGGACCCCTGAGAAGCGACGGATGCCATCAGCAAGGGGGCGCCCACCAGAGCAGGCGGGACCCTCGGGGTGTGTCCCCAGCAGGATCAAAGTCACTCCAGGTGCTCTGTCCGCCTCCCCCCGGGGCTGCCCCCGCTCATGCCCCCAGCCCGCCTCGCCTGCCCCTCGGCTCCTGACCCTAACCACGACGCTCCACACCCTGTGATCCTCTGCGATGCACAGCAGATTCTCCCGAGACAAGCAAAGATTTGGAGAAGCTGTTTTACATCTGCATGGCCCGGGGTCTCTCCGGAAGGAGTTACAGAAAAGGACAGGCGGAGGCAGGAGTGAACCCTGTGGTGTGGGACTGCCAATCAAGGCAGCAGAATAAACACGAGACTGCGAACATGCGGACAGAGAGGCCTCCCCAGTGAGCGAGTGTGGTGTCTACTACGGCCTGGAGGCAATGACAGCTGGCAGAAATAAGCACACCCAGTGGTCTTGGTTTCTAAATCCCACACCAGCTAACAAAACTAGAGCTGTTTGGAGAAACGGCGGATTCCAGGACTGGCGGGAAAGTAGAAAGCGAACCTGGCATCTCGTGGTGCCAGAAAGTAAGAAGGTGCCCTATGGGGGAGGGCTAGGACGGGGTCCTGGGACCTAGTTACCCCCCTCCACCAAGCCTTCACAGATGCTGGTGGAGCATCACGGCCCCACACGGGCCCCTTCTTAACTCAAGTCAACAAACCGGGATCAGGGTCCTCCAGCTTCTCCTTCAGGCGGGGAAAGGCAGGGCGCAGAGACTCAGGGTACTTCAGGAACACCTTGTACATGATCAGCACAGCCTTCTTCCGGATGTATGGCTTGGTGTGCGACATCTGCAGGGGCAGAGGGTGTCAGTCTCCCTGCTGACACCACTGCGCCCACCCCTCCCCGGTCCTTCCCGCACCCCCTGCTCCCCCCCACTCGCCTCCCGTCCCCTCCCACACCTGCCCGCATCTCGCCTCCATCACCTGGAGGATAACCCTCTCTCCAGCTCATCTGGCTTCTGGCCTCTGAGACCGGCCTGCAGGTTTACTCCACTGCCCGCCCCCAGCCCAGGGATTACACAACAGTGTCTTGGACGGAATCGAAACCTGCCTCCCTGAGTCCATGACCCCAGCTTGCCCTCTGGAGGCTGAGACCGGCCTCCTGGACTCACTGGGGCGCACTGAGAGACAGAATGAGGGAGGGGGGCCCCAAATGGAAGGTCACGCTGGAGAGAGCCTCCACCTGTCAACACTGGCCTCGGACTCTTCGGGCCACCAAGACCTGTCCCCAGAGCAGTGCCCCTCGCCCGGGCCTCAGCCCCCTCCACACTTCTGCACTGCACCCCTGGAGCTCCTGTCCTTCTTCGGGACCGTGCTCCGGCCAGGAGGGCCTCTGGTCTGCAGGTGGGCACACTCCTCACCTGTCAGGGCCCCAGGCAGCCTGGCCCTAAGGAAGCTACCCCCGCCCCCATGACCTGGCACCGAGACTCATTGTGATAGCTCACTACCGCCCCCCTGTGGACTCGTGACCGCTTTCACCTAGAGAGCTCCTCACACTTCCCGAAGAGGGCCTGAAGATCAACACTGTCGGCTTCGCAGGCCAGAGTCTCCATCTGACTCTGCCCTTGCTGCTGGGAAGCCCACCGTGTGGACGAAGGGGCGGGGCCGTGTGTGGACAAACCATTTATAGCAGGCGGTGACCGGATGCAGCCTGGGATCTAGAAGTTGCGTGTACCCAAAGCCTTCTAGACCGCGAGCCAAGACCTGACCATCTGCACAGAGAACGGGCCACGTACGGACAGAACCCTCCTGGGAGGAACATGCCACCCTTCCACGCTGCTTTATCGTGGCCGGAGGGGGGAAGCCTCCCAATCATGGAGAATCTGGCGTGCAGGCAACCCTCTGAGGGCTGTGATTTCTTTCCGTTTTTTTTTTTTTTTTAGGGTCAATTCCAATTTTGTTTTTATTTTTTAAATTAATTTTTATTGGAGTCGAGGATTGTGATTTCCAAGAGCACGTCCACATTTCAGAACAAAGTTCTTGCCCACCTTGGAGATCAAGGCTGGCTGGGGTTTCTGCCTTTTGGATGGACTGGGCCCCAGACAACAGATTTGCTCAGATGAAAATAAAAAGTTCCCTCGCCAGAGAACCACCTGACCACGCTGCCTGCCAAGACCACTGCCATCACCACCCATGCCTCAGAACACAGCGGATGGGTCATGCGCTCACGACAGGCCATCGTCCCCAGCCAGACCCCGCCCCTCCCCAGCAGGACCATTTCAGAGGAGGTGAGGTGTGAATGCTGGGCCCCACCAAGTGATGGAAGGGGAGACAGTGACTCGGTGTCCCAGCTCATCCTGGGGACCCAGGCCGTTTCCACCCACCCAAGTGCCCTCAACGTGACATTACAACCTCGGTTTTCCAGGCACGTCAGGGAGCAAAAGCCAAGGGGGGCGGTCACGCTCCCAGACTCACCAGTGTCATGATGTCGTTGGCCAAGTCTCTGGCAAGATCTGGGGTAACAAAACAGGACAGGCCAGTCAGCGCAACGCCAGTGTCGTACTGGCTGGGGCTGCTCAGGTCCTGGAAAGGGAGGGAGAGGGTTAGAGGCAGGCGCCCACCGTGCCTCACTGGGTCCCAGCTGCGCCCGCCAGTCCTGCTCTGGGTCTGGAGACGGGCTTGGACGAGGACTCACAAGCAGCAGCCAGCTCCACGCTCTGTCACCGAGCAAGAGCCGGGACGGCTCCAAGGGGAGGGCTGTCTTGGGTCCGCCCCTCGCTCCAGGGGTGCAATGGGGCAGAGCCAGTGCCACCCATGGCTTCCCTATGGGAGAACCCAAGGGCCGAGGAAATGGTGCAGCCAGACGGGCTCTGACCGCCCAAAGGCACAGAGTGGGGGCCGCCCAGGGTGGAACCCCAGAACCTCTGCTTCCATTGGGGTGTCTCCCCTACTACAGCCAGGGGTGACTCCTCTGGGCCCCTCCCCAAAGCGGAGAGAAGCTTCCACCAGAGCTCCACCCCTCAGGGGAGCAGGAAAAGCAGCCACAGGAAGCGCACATCTGCCCTAGCCTCTGACGTCACTCGCCTGTGCTCCCGCTAAAACCGATGCGGAAGCCCCATCTCGGCACAAAGAGAGGACTCTGTTTACATAGAGAACCTCCCCAAACTTCACACATGTGGTAAAAGATACACTGAGAGACGTTTTAAGAGTTAATCTTCCAGGGACTTCCCAGGTGGTGCAGTAGTTAAGAATCCGCCTGCCAATGCAGGGGACACGGGTTCGAGCCCTGGTCTGGTAAGATCCCACATGCCACAGAGCAACTAAGCCCGGGCGCCACAACTGAGCCTGCATTCTAGAGCCCGCGAGCCACAACTACTAAGCCCATGTGCCACAACTACTAAAGCCCGCACACCTAGAGCCCGTGCTCCGCAACAAGAGAGGCCACTACCATGAAAAGCCCACGCACTGCAACGAAGAGTAGCCCTGCAGCCTGCCCTGCAGCGCCCGCTTGGAGCCCCGACACCAGCCACCTGCGGGGCGACCACAACAGCTCTGCCCCGACCCTGGCGCCAGCTGTCTGAGAGCCCTGGGCCACAGGGTCCGATGCAGGGTCTGGGGTGGGAAAGGGTGCCTCTGACACCCCCTCTGACCACTTGCAGCGAAGCGGGAGACAAGAGATACTCAAAGTCCTGAGGCCAAGGAGGAGCTAACTACTCAGTGCTCTCACTGAAGAACATAGAATACCACACGGGGCCGAGAGACGCACCTGGTCCGACTCACAAGACCCAGTGGGCACAAACGCCCCCACGCTGGGAGGGGCGATCCCTCAGCAGGCGCCCCCAAAAGAGGGGAAAGGGGCTGAAAAAAGGAGTGACCGAGGGGGCAGCCCCCATCGCCAAGGGGGGAAAACCAGAGAGGAAAGCCCCGCGTGCCCCGCCGTCCCTTTTCCCATTTCCGAGGATCGCAGAAGGCTGTCCATCTGCCCGCTAACCTGCTCCCGCAGGAGGGGCCTACCTTGCGGATCTGGTTGGTGGTCAGCATGATGACGTCGGTCCCTTCGTGAAAGCACTGGGAAGCAGCGAGGTAGCCGATTCGCTGTGAGTGGAACAAATGGAGACGTCAAGGGTGACAAGGGGACTGGGCGTCCTCGGGGAAGCACCCAGCCCTCCTGAGCTTCACGCCAAGCAGCCCTGGCCGGCCCGTCACAAACCAGGAGGAGGGCACCCCTCGCCCTGTCCCAGGCGTATGGTCTCTGGAGCACAGTGTATTTCAGGGGTTGCCAAGCACGTCCTGTCGCTAACGTGTGCATCCTCACCGCCTTCTTGGCAGCGGGAGCTGCTGTTACGGCCTGACGGAGTAAGTCATCACAAGCGCCTAAACTCGGGCTGAGTGTAACCTAAAGTCACACCCGCACTTGCATGTGATACTTAAACACACGTGCAGAGCACTGGCCCAATTTTGGCAAATACGGCATTTCGTTTCTTCACCAAGAGTAACCGGCAGGCAGGACAACTGTGTCCTTCAGGAGGACGGGAACCCGCCCTCGGCAGTGACCCGTCGGCAGGACACAGCCTCAGCCGCTGCAGGGTGTGTGTTCCCAAGGAAAACTGAGCCAAGCCAGGAAAGCCACGGAACACCCCCAAATGGGCTGTGGGCACTGAAAACCGCTTTTCAGAACATTTACTAAAGCAGAAGACATGTTTATTTGTTACGATATCAAGTAAGAAGAAAACAATGTCCCAAACTGCGCATGAGTAGGATCGCTGAGACGCCAAGAAAAAACGCTCAGAGGGTCCTAAGAGACACCGCGACAAATGACAAGTGGTGGCCTCTCGGGGAGACGATCAGTGTCTGCTTATTTTTTTGAAGAGTCACAAATTTAATCTGTATTATGAAACACATAACCAACCCTACAAACCCGAATTTCACTGACACTACTTAAAATGGAAAGAAAAATGTGATGCAATAGTGCTAAGACCTAACTGGACAGAAGTGGTGATGGGAATGGGTCGCTGGTGTCTGTCACTGTGTGCCCTCCCAGCATGGCCTGCGTCACAGGATGGATGCCCTCCTCCCCCAGGACCCCACCCACAGGGCTCAGGCCCCAGAGCGAGCTGGTTCCCTTCACCTTGAATGTGAACTTGGAGGCGCTCATCACTTCTATGATGTTGAAGGCGGCCCAGCTGATGTCATATCCTAGCATCTGCAGCTGCGGAGGAAAGAGGTCGATTCTCACGCACCTGCCCCAGCTCCGCACCCCCATACACTCTGGGGAGATTCATTTCTTTTTCTGACAGGTGAGTCTTCACATTTAAAACCAAAGTGACAGGTTAATAACACACTAAAATAATGCCCCTGATAAATAAACACCTGCAGTTGAAATACCAGCGTTACATGGGTTAAAATTCCCCACAAGGACCGGTAAACGACGGGCAGGCCGTTCATCTCCCTTCTCTGACCAGGGGAGGCCAGCATGGGGTGCCTGGCCCAGGCTCACACCCCGACCAGGGACTGCAGGGCTCCACCCACCAGGTTTCGGGGCCCAGCCCGCAGGGCAGTCGTGAAAGCAGGGACGCTCCCGCCCCTCCAGGTGGGAAAGGCCCACTGGATGGGGCCCCAGCTTGCCCTGTGCCATGTGATCCTCACGCATGCCTCGCCCTCCACCCCAAGTCAGCCCAGCGTGTGCCCCCAGGCTGACGCCTGGAGCGGATGGTGTCCATCAGTGATGGTGGGACGGATGGACAGACAGCAGGGGGATGCTGGAGCCAGACCCGGCCTGACAGAGCGAGCGGCCCGGCACTCACGTAGGTCAGCTTGCAGACCGCATTTGCTTTCACTGCAATGTTGTCTTGCTTCAGCTCTTGCTTGATTTCATCAATGCACTGAGAGATATATTTTGCCTAAAAGGAAAAAAAAATTGAAAAGTTTCAAGTGTCTGGCTAAAACCTAAAGAAGCCAGACACAAGAGGTCACACAGTGTGCAATTCCATTTAGATGAAACGTCCACAGCAGGCAACTCCAGAGAGGCAGAGGGGAGTCCTGGTTGTCAGGGGCTGGGGGAGGGGGAGAGGGAGGGTGCTGGAATGCTCTGGAATTCAACAGAACTCTGTGACTATACTAAAAACCACTGAATTACACATATTAAAGGGGTGAGCTGAATGGTATGTGAATGATAACAAGGCTGTTATCCTGAAAAGCCCTGTCAGTGCAATAAGCTGCCTGGGACCCCCCAGAGCTCTCCTCCCAAGGGGCAGGGGGCCGCGAGAGAACAGGAGTGGCCTGGGCTGATCTAGCCTGAAGCAGGCACACTGAGCTGCGGGAATTCTGCTTCCCCTACTCGTGTGTATATCTGACACTTTCTATGATGAAAAGTTTTGAAACTTAGAAAAAAAAGAGTAACCATTCCAACACAGAGCATTAAGACACGGAAAAGTTCTTACTCCTCCAGTTTAGCCCTTTAACCAGCTGTGAACGAGAGAAACTGCAAGCCCAGAAGAGATCCCACGTCCCAGCGCCAAAGGCCCATCCCTCAGCCCGCATGGCCAGGGGCGGCAGGTCCACCTCGGTCCCACGCTGCCGTGACCGGGGAGCCCAGGAGCCCCACCCAGCACGGCCACCCACGCTGGGGGGCCCCACTGGCACCCACAGCAGGAAGGGCCTGGCCGCCCCAGGAACCGTGCCTGTTGGGCCCCTCCCGTCCACCTCCACGCGGCCCGGGTTCATTACTGGCCCGGGCAGCCATTCTCCTTCCCCACACCGCACACATCACAGAGCCGGGGCCCAGCAGGTGACAGGCCACGCCGGGGCCTCCCCCTAGGCACCCGCCACAGCGCTTCACATAACTTCACTCGTTTGATCCCCCTCCGTGCCCCCGTCCAGGTGAGCGCGCTGGTGCCTTCCAGCTCCTGCAGGGCTGGGGCTCACTGCCCATGTGCAGCGCTGCCCCCCGTGGGCAGGAGCACCCATGGGTCCCCTGGGAGGGCCCCTCGCAGGCCTCTCGCTTGCTCTGGGGCTGGCCACCCAAGAAGAGCGCCGAGGCGCCTAAAGCCTAGATGGGCCAGATGGCATGGGCGCAGGTGAGAGCCGCCGGGGGTGGGAGGGTGAACACCTCCAGCCCCTGGGACCCCCGGCTCCTCCCAGGACCAGCCACACTGGCAGGGGCACCGCAGGCTCCCCTTGGGATCCCCCTTCACTGAGGCCCTTCTCTAGGCAGCCTCTCCCGCAGGCTTCTCAGGGCCTGTCTGACGGGGTCTGTGTGCACGCCCCACTGGCCTTATGACGGACGCTGCAGCGTGTCAGTGCTTGGCTGCGCTGCCATCATGCGTGTCCACCCACCCAGCAGCGCAAGGGCTTGGATCCTTCCCACTTTCCGGCTCCCGTGATGCACACTGCCGTGGATGTGTTTATACAGGCGCCTGTGTGGACACCTTTTCGATTCTCTTCAGTTTCCTCACTACCCCAGCACCTGTACTAAAACACGGACCAAAAGGTCAGTACCGACACACGCGGTCCAGAGCCAGGAATGTGCCCCATGGGGTGCAAGGCTCCACCCCCCAGAGCCGCACAGAAGTCCCATTGGCAGTCCCAGGAGAGCCCAGCCCTGCCCAGAGACGGGTCGTCACTCAGGGCTGGGAGGAGTGTGGTGCCCCGCGCTCCCGTCACCCACCAATAGTGGCATCGCCTAAACCTGCCAGGCTAGCGAGCTCAGTGACCTCGCCCAAGTGGCTGCACCCTCCTCCCATGTCACCCCAGACCACTCGTAGGCCCAGCACAGGCTCCCGGGGAAGGCGCCACCCTGAGAGCGCTCTCAGCGAGCGTCTGATGAATATTCCATGACCAAGAGTCGGACAATGGAACATGGGTCACCAGATCCTTCCAACGGGCTTCCAGTTACTAATCCCCCAGGCGCCTCAGTTCCCATCCCAGTGCACGATAACCCCTTCGTGCACCCTGGATGTGCTGTTAATGATTCAAAAGGGAAAGAACAGAGAGATGATCCCAAGCGTGGGAGAACAGGCCCAGCACACACCGCTGTGGGAGATGGTCTGCAGGTCCCAGGTGCAAACTGGTGCACGTGCACGCGCACACACACGCTGGCCCCTCGACGCCCAGATGTCCGTCCGCTGGTGAACGGCCAACACGGTGCACTCTCTGCACAAATCTATTTTCTAGGTGGCCCAATGACCTCTCAGCTTTCAGGAAGCCAGGCACAGTCCACTCCTGGTAATGTGTGCGCAGCCACCGTCAGACCACGCCTCCCACCAGCACTGTTTGGAGACAAATGTCCAGGCAGCACAGGACAGGCGAGACCACTGGTCCTGCCCCGGCTTTGATCCTGAGAGCCACGCAGAGCAGGGAGCAGCCTGGGCAAACGCAGCTGCTGGGAAGTGAGGGGGGAATGGGGGCAGGGGGTGGCACATCCTCACGTGAACTCTGCACCCACCGCAGCACTCCAGCGGCCTCCTGCCCACTGTAGGAGAGGCTGAGCCGAACTTCCAGCCCAGACAAGCTCACTGCCCCTAAAACACATCCCCTCTCTGCAAAACCAACACTCTACTGAGAATACAACAGAATCCAGTGACTACAACATACCAGCCACAATGTCCGGTTCACAAGCCCAAATTATTCAAATTAGAAACAGGAAGGACTTCCCTGGTGGTGCAGTGGTTAAGAATCCGCCTGCCAATGCAAGGGACACGGGTTCGAGACCTGGTCCAGGAAGATCCCACATGCCGCAGAGCAACTAAGCCCGTGTGCCACAACTACTAAGCCTGCGCTCTAGAGCCCACGAGCCACAACTACTAAAGCCCACACGCCTAGAGCCCGTGCTCCGCAACAAGAGAAACCACCACAATGAAAAGGTCATGCACCACAATGAAGAGTAGCCCCTGCTCGCCACAACCAGAGAAAAGCCCGCATGCAGCAACAAAGACCCAACACAGCCAAAAATTAATTAGTTAATTAAAATAATAATAAAAAAAGAAACAGGAAAACATAACCTAACCTATACCCAAGGAAAAAAAGAGACGGCCAATGAAGACGGGCCCTGAGGTGATCCTGGTGATGATGAACGCATTCATTTGCTGAGATTTCAACACAGCAACTGTAACCATGCTCTCATAACCAAAAAGAAAATATGCTCCTAATGAATAGAAAGAGAGGAAATCTCAGCAGAGAAAGGAAAGTGACACAAAACAACCAGATGGAAATCCTAGAAATGAAAAACAATTTCTGAGGTAGAACAGGCACTGCGTGGACTGGACGGGGAGCTGGAGCTGAGAAGAACAGGGAACAACAGGGCCCACTCATTCTGAAGGAAGGAAAGCCAGGCAAGGCTGTGGTACACCAAAGGTGTAGCGTGTGTACCACTGGGGTCCCAGGAGAGGAAGGACAGAGAAAATATGTGAAAACCTAACAGCTCAAACTTCCCCAGATTTGGTGAAAGACATAAACTTACAATTTCAAGAAGCCCAGCACCGCCCCCCCAAAACAGGAAATATAAAAGAAAATCACCCACACATATCACCCACACATATCACAGGCAAACTGCTAAAAACTGAATATAAGGAGAAATTCTTCAGAGGAGCCAGAGGAAAAGGGTGTGCTGCTACAGGGGAGCAGGGGGCTGAGGGAGGTGGGAGGACTCCAGGCCCAGGGCTCTCCATCCAAGAACACCCCTCAGGAATGAAGGCACAGTAACATCCCTGCACCTCAGAGCACCCACGGGGGCCACAAATGAGCCCACAGGAAGTGGTTAACCTGCAGGAAGACCCAGCCTCAACACTAGTTTTTAGCTATAGGACAAGTGCACAGGCTCATGGTTCCTACAGGCAGGAAAAGGGAGGAATGGGTTGTAAAATATTAAAATAATGTTTCAGGAGGGTGGAGTCAAGATGGCATACTAGAAGGACGTGGAATTCGCACCTCCTCACAACTAAGAGCACCTACCAGGCACCGGTGGGGGACCACAGACACCTAAGGGGACGGGAGGAACCCCCAGCGACCGGTTGTTTCCATTATAGTTTTATTTTTCCTAATATATTTTTTATCTCTCTAATTTTATTTTGTTTTTTATTCTTTGATATTGTACTGCTCCTTTTTTTCTTTCTTCTTCTTTTTTTAAATTTTTCTTATTGCGCCACAATGCTTGGGGAATCTTGGTTCCCAGGTGGGAGGTCGGGCCGGAGCTCCTATGGTGGGAGCTCCAAGTCCAAACCGCTGGACTAACAGAAAACCTCAGACCTCTGAGGAATATCAATCAGATATTCAATATCAATCAGAGTGAGGCCTCCCGGAGGTCCTCATCTCAGCACCAAGACCCAGCTCTATCCAACTGCCTGCAAACTCCAGTGCTGGACGTCTCAGGACAAACAATCAGTAAGACAGGAATACAGCACCAACCATCAAAAAAAAAAAAAAAGACAAAAAAATTTGTTTCAGACGAAGAAGCAAGGTAAAAACTACAAGGCCAAATAAATAAAAACAAAACAGGTAACCTACCTGAAAAAGAATTTAGAGTAATGATAGTAAAGATGATCCAAAATCTCAGAAACAGAATGGAGAAAATACGAGAAACATTTAACAAAGATCTATAAGAACTAAAGAGCAAACAAACAGTGATGAACAACACAACTACTGAAATTAAAAATACTCTAGAATGAATCAATAACAGAATAACTGAGGCAGAAAAACAGATAAGTGAGCCAGAACATAAAATGGTGGAAATAACTGCCAGGGAGCAGAATAAAGAAAAAAGAATGAAAAGAATTGAGGACAGTCTCAGAGACCTCTGGGACAACGTTAACGCACCAACATTCGAATTACAGGGGTTCCAGAAGAAGAAGAGAAAAAGAAAGGGTCTGAGAAAATATTTGAAGAGATTATAGTCAAAAACTTCCTTAACATGGGAAAGGAAATAGTCAATCAAGTCCAGGAAGCACAGAGAGTAGTACCATACAGGATAAACCCAAAGAGAAACATGCTGAGAGACACATATTAATCAAAGTATCAAAGATTAAATACAAAGAAAAAATATTGAAAGCAGCAAGGGAAAAGCAACAAACAACATACAAGGGAATGCCCATAAGGTTAACAACTGATTTTTCAGCAGAAGCTCTGCAAGCCAGAAGGGAATGGCAGGACATATTTAAAGTGATGAAAGGGAAAAACCTACAACCTAGGTTATTCTACCCATCAAGGATCTCATTCAGATTTGACGGAGAAATTAAAACCTTTACAGATAAGCAAAAGTTAAGAGAATTCAGCACCACCAAACCAGCTTCACAACAAATGCTAAAGGAACTTCTCTAGGCAGGAAACACAAGAAAAGGAAAAGACATACAATAACAAACCCGAAACAATTCAGAAAATGGTAATAGGAACATACATATCAATAATTACCTTAGGGCTTCCCTGGTGGCGCAGTGGTTAAGAATCTGCTTGCCAATGCAGGGGACAGGGGTTCGAGCCCTGGTCTGGGAAGATCCCACATGCCACAGAGCAACTAAGCCCGTGTGCTACAACTACTGAGCCTGTGCTCTAGAAACCGCGAGCCACAACTACTGAGCCCACGTGTCACAACTATTGAAGCCCGCACACCTAGAGCCTGTGCTCCACAAGAGAAGCCACTGCAATGAGAAGCCCGTGCACCGCAACGAAGAGTAGCCTCTGCTCGCCGCAACTAGAGAAAGCCTGCACTCAAAGACCCAATGCAGCCAAAAATAAATTAATTAATTAATTTAAAAAATATATCTTAAATGTAAATGGATTAAATGCTCCAACCAAAAGACACAGACTGGCTGAATGGATACAAAAACAAGACCCATATATATGCTGTCTACAAGAGACCTACTTCAGACCTAGGGACACATACAGACTGAAAGTGAGGGGATGGAAAAAGATATTCCACGCAAACAGAAATCAAAAGAAAGCTGGAGTAGCAATTCTCATATCAGACAAAATAAACTTTAAAATAAAGACTATTACAAGAGACAGGGAAGGACACTACATAATGATCAAGGGATTAATCCAAGAAAATACAACTGTAAATATTTATGCACCCAACATAGGAGCACCTCAATACATAAGGCAAATGCTAACAGCCATAAAAGGGGAAATCAACAGTAACAATTATAGTAGGAGATTTTAACACCTCACTTTCACCAATGGACAGATAATCCAAAATGAAAATAAGTAAGGAAACACAAGCTTTAGATGACACATTAAACAAGATGGACTTAATTGATATTTATAGGACATTCCATCCAATAACAACAGAATACACTTTCTTCTCAAGTGCTCATGGAACATTCTCCAGGATAGACCATATCTTGGGTCACAAATCAAGCCTTGGTAAATTTAAAAAAATTGAAATCGTATCAAGTATCTTTTCCAACCGCAACGTTATGAGACTACATATCAATTACAGGAAAAAAACTGTAAAAAACACAAACACATAGAGGTTAAACAATACACTGCTAAATAACCAAGAGATCACTGAAGAAATCAAAGAGGAAATCAACAAATACCTCAAAACAAATGACAATGAAAACATGATGACCCAAAACCTATGGGATGCAGCCACAGCAGTTCTAAGAGGGAAGTTTATACCAATACAATCCTACCTCAAGAAATAAGGGAAATCTCAAATAAACAACCTAAACTTACACCTAAAGCAATTAGAGAAAGAAGAACAAACAAAACCCAAAGTTAGCAGAAGGAAAGAAATAATAAAGATCAGATCAGAAATCAATGAAAAAGAAATGAATGAAACAATAGCAAAGGTCAATAAAACTAAAAGCTGGCTCTGAGAAGATAAACAAAATTGATAAACCATTAGCCACACTAATCAAAAAAAAAAAAGGGAGAAGACTCAAATCAACAGAATTAGAAATGAAAAAGTAACAACTGACACTGCAGAAATACAAAGGATCATTAGAGATTACTACAAGCAACTATACGCCAATAAGATGGACAACCTGGAAGAAATGGACAAATTCTTAGAAAAGCACAACCTTCCGAGACTGAACCAGGAAGAAACAGAAAATACAAACAGACCAATCACAAGCAGTGAAATTGAAACTGTGATTAAAAATCTTCCAACAAACAAAAGCCCGGGACCAGATGGCTCCACAGGCGAATTCTATGAAACATTTAGAGAAGAGCTAATACCTATTCTTCTCAAACTCTTCCAAAATATAGCAGAGGGAGGAACACTTCCAAACTCATTCTACGAGGCCACCATCACCCTGATACCAAAACCAGACAAAGATGTCACACAAAAAAACTACAGGCCAGTATCTCTGATGAACACAGATGCAAAGATCCTCAACAAAACACTACCAAACAGAATCCAACAGCACATTAAAAGAATCATACACCATGATCAAGTGGGGTTTATGCCAGGAATGCAAGGATTCTTCAATATACCCAAATCAATCACTGTGAGACACCATATGAACAAACTGAAGGCTAAAAACCATATGATAATCTCAATAGATGCAGAAAAAGCTTTTGACAAAATTCAACACCCATTTATGATAAAAACTCTCCAGAAAGTAGGCAGAGGGAAACTACCTCAACATAATAAAGGCCATATATGACAAACCCACAGCCAACATCATTCTCAATGGTGAAAAACTGAAACCATTTCCACTAAGATCAGGAACAAGACAAGGTTGCCCACTCTCACACTATTATTCAACATAGTTTTGGAAGTTTTAGCCACAGCAGAGAAGAAAAAGAAATAAAAGGAATCCAAATTGGAAAAGAAGAAGTAAAACTGTCACTGTTTACAGATGACATGATACTATACATAGCGAATCCTAAAGATGCTACCAGAAAACTACTAGAGCTAATCAATGAATTTGGTAGAGTAGCAGGATACAAAATTAATGCACAGAAATCTCTTGCATTCCTATATACTGATGATGAAAAATCTGAAAAAGAAATTAAGGAAACACTCCCATTTACCATTGCAACAAAAAGAATAAAATACCTAGGAATAAACCTACCTAAGGAGACAAAAGACCTGTATGCAGAAAACTATGAGACACTGATGAAAGAAATTAAAGATGATACAAACAGATGGAGAGATATACCATGTTCTTGGATTGGAAGAATCAACACTGCGAAAATGACTGTACTACCCAAAGCAATCTACAGATTCAGTCCAATCCCTATCAATTACCAATGGCATTTTTCACAGAACTAGAACAAAAAAACTGCACAATTTGTATGGAAACACAGAAGACCACAAATAGCCAAAACAATCTTGAGAAAGAAAAATGGAGCTGGAGGAATAAGGCTTCCTGACTTCAGACTATACTACCAAGCTACAGTAATCAAGACAGTATGGTAATGGCACAAAAACAGAAATATAGATCAATGGAAGAGGATAGAAAGCCCAGAGATAAACCCACGCACATATAGTCACCTTATCTTTGATAAAGGAGGCAAAAGTATATAATGGAGAAAAGACAGCCTCTTCAATAAGTGGTGCTGGGAAAACTGGACAGCTACATGTAAAAAAATGAAATTAGAACACTTCCTAACACCATACTCAAAAATAAACTCAAAATGGATTAAAGACCTAAATGTAAGGCCAGACACTATAAAACTCTTAGAGGAAAACATAGGCAGAACACTCTATGACATAAATCACAGCAAGATCCTTTTAGACCCACCTCCTAGAAAAATGGAAATAAAAACAAAAATAAACAAATGGGACCTAATGAAACTTAAAAGCTTTTGCACGGCAAAGGAAATCATAAAAAAGACGAAAAGACAACCCTCAGAATGGGAGAAAATATTTGCAAATGAAGCAACTGATAAAGGATTAATCTCCAAAATATACATGCAGCTAATGCAACTCAATATAAAAAAAAAAAATCCAAAAAATGGGCAGAAGACCTAAATAGACATTTCTCCAAAGAATATATACAGATTGCCAACAAACACATGAAAAGATGCTCAACATCACTAATCATTAGATAAATGCAAATCAAAACTACAATGAGGGCTTCCCTGGTGGCGCAGTGGTTGAGAGTCCGCCTGCCGATGCAGGGGACACGGGTTCGTGTCCCGGTCTGGGAAGATCCCACATGCCGCGGAGCGGCTGGGCCTGTGAGCTATGGCCGCTGAGCCTGCGCGTCCGGAGCCTGTGCTCTGCAACGGGAGAGGCCACAACAGTGAGAGGCCCGCATACCAAAAAAAAAAAAAAACCTACAATGAGGTATCACCTCACACCGGTCAGAATGGCCATCATCAAAAAATCTACAAACAATAAATGCTGGACAGGGTGTGGAGGAAAGGGAACCCTCTTACACTGTTGGTGGGAATGTAAATTGATACAGCCACTACAGAGAACAGTGTGGAGGTTCCTTAAGAAACTAAAAACAGAACTACCATATGACCCAGCAATCCCACTACTGGGCATATACCCTGAAAAAACCATAATTCAAAAAGAGTCATGTACCACAATGTTCTTTGCAGCTCTATTTACAACAGTGAGGACATGGAAGCAACCTAAGTGTCCGTCAACAGATGAATGGATAAAGAAGATGTGGCACATATATACAATGGAATATTACTCAGCCATAAAGAGAAACGAAATTGAGTTATTTGTAGTGAGGTGGATGGACCTAGAGTCTGTCATACAGCGTGAAGTAAGTCAGAAAGAGAAAAACAAATACCATATGCTAACACATATATTTGGACTCTAAAAATAAAAATGGTTCTCATGAACCTAGGGCCAGGACAGGAATAAAGACGCAGACGTAGAGAATGGACTTGAGGACACGGGGAGGGGGAAGGGTAAGCTGGGATGAAGTAAGAGAGTGGCATGGACTTACATACACTACTAAATGTAAAATAGCTAGCTAGTGGGAAGCAGCCGCATAGCACAGGGAGATCAGCTCGGTGCTTTGTGACCACCTAGGGGGTGGGGTAGGGAGGGTGGGAGGGAGACGCAAGGGCGAGGGGATACGGGGATATACGTGCACATATAGCTGATCCACTTTGCTGTACGGCAGAAACTAACACATCACTGTAAAGCAATTATACTCCAACAAAGATGTTTAAATAAATAAATAAAATGTTTCATATTCCCTTGGGAGTATTTAAATATTTATCTAAAACATAGTTACACACATGAAGTTAAAGTAAGGAACGTGGGAGAGAATGATTAGTCTTTGCAGTCTTATTTACACACAGCATTGCTAACAAAGAACTATTTACTCTCCTTTTCACAAAAAAAGAAAAAAAAATGGCCAAGGTATACAGGCATGATCTAGATCCAGGAAATTATACAGGCAGACCTCAGAGATATTGTAGGGAGGGTTTCAGACCACCTCAATACAGTGAATATCACAGTAAAGCAAGTCACACGTAAAAGTTACGTTTACGCTGTTCCGTAGTCTGCCAGGTATGCAGTAGCATTATGTCTAAAAAAACAACATACACGCCTTAATTAAAATCACTTTATTGCTAAAAAAGGCTAACCATCATCTGAGCCTTCAGCGAGCCATCTTTTTTGGGGGGGGGCGGGGGAGGGGGCAGGATCTGAGTTCCCTGACCAGGTATTGAACCTGCGCCCTCAGCAGTGAAAGCGCCAAGTCGTCCTAACCACTGGACCGCCAGGGAATTCCTAGCGAGTCAATCTTTTTGCTGGTGGCGGGTCCTGCCCCCATGCTGTGGACGGGGCGGCCGTGGCCATTTCTTAAAATAAAACAATGAAGTCTGCCATATCGGTGGCCTCTTCCTCTAACGAACGGTTTCCCCGTGGCGTCCGATACTGTTTGACGGCATTTTACCTGCAGTAGAACGTCCTTCACAGTTCGAGTCAATGCTCTCAAACCCTTTATCAACTAAGTTATGTAATATTCTAAATGCTTTGTTGTCATTTCAACAATCGATTATGTCACGTCTTACGTGGGCGAGGTTCGTGGAGTCCCAAAACAACAGCAAGAGTTAACATCAGAGATCACAGACTACAGATCATCATCACGTAATAATGAGATAGTTTGAAAACTTGTGAGAATTACCAAAATGTGACACAGAGGAAGTGAGCAAATGCTGTTGGAAAAATGGCGGCGACACGCGTGCTCCCTGCAGGGTCGCCACAGACCTTCCATTCGTGATAAACGCAGTATCTGCAAAGCACAACGAAGGGAAGTGCGAAAAAATAAGGCCTGTCTGTACCAAAAACATGAAATAGAAATATTTTAAGATCTAAAGTATAAACAGCTAACACATATAACGGACACTGTTTTCAAAAAAAGAAGTTGGAGATGCAAGCATGACGAAATTCTCAAACACCTTGGTCTGTTCTGAGCAGGGTCACACTTCACCACAGAGCAAATAGTACTGAAATGGATGTGTGATTCAGAATTTACCAGAGAACAAAGGATACAACCTTCCCTCATATATGAACCCGGCAGCTATAATAAAACAGCCATTTCAATACTGCCTGCTCAGCAGAGTTCCCTGGGACACTTAAAAATCCCCAGGATCCCCAGGCCCTCCCAGAGGAGTGGAGTCAGACCTCGAGGGCTGAGGCCCAGAGAAGCTGCCGTTGACCCGGAGGTGCTGGCAGGCTGCAAAACCATGCAGCTGGACCCTGGACTCCTCTTTTAGACTTCTTTTTTAAAGAGATTTAGGTTCACAGCAAAACTGACTGGGAGGCAGAGGTTTCCCACCCCCTGCCCCACGTGTGCACAGCGTCCCCACTAGCAGTATCCCCCACCAGTGCGACGTGTGTTACAACCGATGAACCTACACGGACACGTCGTTATCACCCAGGAGCCACAGCTGACGGAGGTTCACTAGTTTGTGGGTTTGCACACACATACACTGACCCGCATCCACCGTTACGGCGTCACACGGCGTAGTTTCACTGCCCTAAAACCCCTCTGTGCTCCGCCCATTCATCCCTCCTCTCCCCAATCCCCTCACCATTGATCCTTCCCCCCCTTCCAGAGTTCTGCCTTTTCCAGAATGTCCCAGAGTTGGAATCACAGTGTGTAGCCTTTACAGACTGGCTTCCTCCTCTCGGTCATGTGCGTTTAAGGTTCCTGCGTGTCTTCTGTGGTTTGATGGCTTTCTCCTTAGCTCTGAGGGACACTGCATCGTCTGGATGCTCCGTCCACAACCTGGGCGACATTATCTCTGCTGCCTCGTCCCCTGCCGTCTCCCAGAGGTGCTCTCTGGATCGTCCCAACATGCCGGTCCTGCCACCACCCACAGCTGCCCCGGCTCGGGACCCAGAGCCCCAGCACCCTGCTCTCATGAGCACCAGCACCAGCAGTGCTCAGACCTTTGGGAGCTTGGATGGGTTGAGACCACCGCCGCCGCCGCCAGAGATGGGTGTAAGGACAGCAGCATTTCCAGGGCATGCCAGTGTCAGACCAGAAACATTTCAGAAGTCGTTATGATACACGACCAGGGAGGGCTCTCCCCGTTATTCCATCCACCTTGCCAAGAACAACCCAGCTGCCATCTACAACCATTGCTTCCACAAGAAAATATTAACATTTTAACCCAGAAACGTAGGCGAGTCAGCGTCGAGACGAGATAACTTCTCCTGACGAGATGCAAGCAGGACCCACAAGGAGGGCACTGTCCTGTGCTCACCTGGCTGGGCATGGGCGCCGACGCCTCTGCAGCCGGAAGAGTCAGGCCTCCTGTAGAAGCCCGAGCTGAGGCCCACCTGGGGTCAGGACCCTTCACCATCCCAGCAACAAACACAGCCAGGGCACGGCGCTGAGGAGTTCAACGGACAGAGGCCAGACAGCCCATCCGGACCACTGCCACCCCATCCACCCCACGAGCCCCTCGTCCCCGCGCTCAGCCCCCGGCACCCCACGCAGGCACGTCAAGCAGCTCCTGACGGCCAATCATGGCCCTTCTCGTCACCTAGTCGCCCTCGGCTCGGACTGGAGCCCCACCTCGGCAGAGACAGAAGCAGATGGGTGGGGGCCGGGGGAGGGGAAATGGGGACCGTAGAGTGGGCACGGCATCTCTGGTGGGGTGACAGAAATGTAAAGGTAGATCGTGCTGATGGCTGCGCGTTTTTGTAAATACACTAAAACCTTCACAGAATTTCACACTTCAAGCAGGTGGATGCTAAGCTATATAAACCATACTGTCTCAATAAAGCCACAAGAGAAAAACCACTTCGGTGCCACCAGAATGGAAAGACGTTATTCAGCGACACGTGACCCGACGGGCCTGTGCCTCTGGTTCTGCAAATGCTCACAGCACTAGTCTACACCAGAGCAGCGACCCTCCTCCCTGCAGGGCGACAGCGGCCCGGAGACCCGGCCCAGCAGTGGCCTCCAGGGCCCGAGTCATTCAAGTGGAGGAGGAAGAGACCCTCAGCGCCGGGGTCCCCCGGCAGTGGACGGCAACGGTGGCGCCAGGACTCACCCTGAGCCTCCGCACCCAAGTAAGCGCTGGGGTCGACAAGACCAGATCAGAGGATTCGTGGCGGCACTCTGGGGAGGCCGAGCTTTGGGAGACAGCGAGGGAGGCACGCCCGTCCTGCCTGTGCCCACCGCGGACCCGGGCACAGCCGGGGGGGCCGGGACTCGGCCATGGGGCCGCAGCCAAGTCTCAGGCTTCCCGACCTTCGAATCCCACCCCCGTCCCCCCAGCAGAGCTCCCAGCGCAAAGGCTCTCAGCTCTGCAGCCGTGCCCCCAGGGGACACCGGGCCACACCTGGGACTTCCTTGGTCCTCAGATTGGAGGGTCTGGCAGGCAGTGCGTGGGGCCAGGGCGGCTGCTCCACACCCCAGCGCCCAGGACGGCCACCCCCCAGGGGATGAGCAGGCCCCAGAGTCCACGGTGCCAAGGGGGCACCCCAGCATCGAGCCTACTTAGGTCACCATTCCTTCCTTGTTTTTTTTTTTGTTTGTTTAATACTTTTGGCCACACCGCGCACAGCTTGTGGGATCTTAGTTCCCTGAACAGGGATTGAACCCACGCCCTCAGCAGTGAAAACGCGGAGTCCTAACCACTGCACCGCAAGGAACTCCCCCCTCCTGCTTTTCAACCTCCTGGAATTGTTATGCAAATGGCATTCCCGAGGGCTGGTGACCCGCACAGACACAGCCCACTACAGACTTGGTCCTCACAACTGCCACCGCCCACAGCCTGGCCACCCACTGCGCCCAGGGCCCGGACTGTGTGCCCTGTGAATAACTCCTCCAAGTCAGGGAGAGCTGAGAGCCTTATGCTGGGAGCTCTGCTGCGGGGACGGGCTGGGGGTCGAAGGCTGGGAAGCTTGAGGCTTGACTGCAACCCTGCGGCCGATCCGTGGCCGAGTCCCGGGACCCCCAGCTGTGCCCGGGTCCTCGGTGGGCACAGGCAGGACGGGCGCGCCCCCCTCACTTTCTCCCGAAGCTTGGCCTCCCCAGAGTGCCGCCACAAATCCTCCATTCTGGTCTTGTCGGGCACCAGCGCCCAGACTCCCAGCGCAAAGGCTGGGAGGGTCAGGCAGACGGCGTCACGAAGGCTGCAGATGGCACTAAGCCGAGGAAAGAGTAAAGGCAGGCGAGGCCCCGGCGGCTGCTGCTGGGAACGGGAGCCACAGGAGCGCTTCTAGTGGTCGCGACGCTGCCCTGGAGGCCAAGGCTGCTCCTGCCCATGCTGCTGCAGTGACTGCCCTCCCACGCAGGGCGCTTCATCAAATGCCCCAGGCGGGAAACAACCCAGAGGTCCGGCAACAGTCCGAAGGATGTTCTGAAGGATAAATCAACCACAGCAGACCCCTGCCGGCGACCAAAGCGAACAAGCCACCGTGGCCCTTCCCCGCAGCAGCGAGCGACAGAGGCGGCCACTGACACCAGCCTGCAAGCAGAAGTAAGCGAGATGTTCAGGGACATTTAAGAGACAAAACTATAAGCAAGGCAAGGAAATTACCCTCAGAGAACTTAGGATAATTATCATATGATACTTAAGCTGTACGAATGTGCATTATATACTTCACAACTAACAAGAGTTTGAAAGAAACACACAAATCTAGGAGACTCACCCCGTGGGCTGTCTAGGAAACCTCCCCGTTTCCCTTCACTCTGACATCCAGCGCGGGCGTCCCGCACAATGACCGACTCCCTGACACCAGCTGGGTGTCCCAAAACTCAGTTCGGATCTGACCCTCTCTGCTCGGCATCAGCGCAGACCCCACAGGCTGAGGGCTCCGTCACAGGTCTGTCCCCACCTCACACACCCGCCAGCTGTAAACCAGAGTTCCCATGACCCGCTTCTCCGCAGGGAAGCACTTACTCGTTCGTGTTTTCCACTTTATCACACGGTGTGAGAGGCACGACAAAGGATACAGATGAACAGCTGGACGAAGAGGCAGAGAGGGTGGGGTTCAGAGGGTCAGGAGGCAGAGCTTCTGTCCTCGTGGCACTGGGGGGCGCCACCATCCTGGCACATGGATGCTTTCACCAACCGAGAACCTCTCTGAGCCTCATACTTTAGATTTTTATGGAGGCTTCATCACGCAGGCATGATCCATCATTAACTCCACCTGCAGCCCCTCTCCCCTCTCCGAAGGATTGGCGGGTGAGCGGGTATGAAGCTTCAAACCACGGCCTGGTCTTTCTGGTGACCTGTCCCACCCAGGAGCCCACCCCGGATCATCTCATTAGAACAAAAGACACTCCTATCACCCAGGAAACCCCAAGGGATTCAGCAGCTCAGTGTCAGGAACTGGGGGCAGCGACCGAATAACCCAACAAGGATGCCCCTAGTACCTCTGTTGCTTAGGAAACGACAAAAGCTCCAGGAGCTCTGCGACAGGAGCAGGGACAAAGGCCATCTTATCTCACAATAGCACAGCGTCCAACAACACAATGACAACACAGGGGACAAGGGACGCCTGGATGAAGGGCCAGCATTAGGGAATTCTGGGAAATTTTCCTTTATCAATTTGGGTCAGGGGTTCTCGTCTGGGCAATCCCACCCCCCCAGGGGACACTGGGCCACGTCTGGGGAAACTGTGGTTGTCAAGACTGGGCATGGCCTGGTATCAGATGGGCGGGGCCAGAGATGCTGCTCCACACCCCAGAGCGCCCAGGCCAGCCCCCCTCAGAGGAATGACCCAGCCCTGATGTGGGCAGTGCCGAGGGGGAGAGACCCTGACTTAGGGTAACAACCCATTTACTAAACGTCCTATCTTCACTCTCCTCAGAAGCTGTTAAAAGGAATCTTACAGAAATAGCTTAAAAGCACCAAGTGCTTAGCCGTGCCAGACATAACACGTGCTTTCGTCACTGTCCTCGGAGCGAGGGCCAGCCCCACACACACCTCACAGCCCGAGGAGCCCCACACAACTCGGCACAAGGATGAACCCCAGGAAATTGCCATTTTTGAGGTCAGAAGCACTAGAATATCAGCACTTCACACAGTTCCATCTTAATCCCAGATTATACCCAATTTCAAAATATCTCTCTACAGTCACCCCTTGGTATCTGTGGGGGATTGGTTCCAGGACCCCCGAAGACACCGAAATCCTCAGACACTCAAGTCCCTTGTATAAAATGGCGCAGACTTGCATACAACGTGCACACAGCCTCCGGTACACTTTAAATCATCTCTAGATGACTTACAATACCTGATACACTGCAAGTGCCGTGTAAATGGTTGCCTGCGTTCAGCAAATTCAAGTCGTGTTTTTTGAAACTTTCTGGAAATTTTTTTTTGGAAATATTTTTTAAATGTGTTTAATGTATGTAACAGCACATATATGATGTATGCTTTTAAAAAAATATTTACTTATTTATTTATTTGGCTGTGCCAGGTGTTCGTTGCAACACGTGGGATCTTCGTTGCTTCGTGCGGGATCCTAGTTCCCTGACCAGGGATCGAACCCAGGCCCCCTGCGTTGGGAGCATGGAGTCCTAACCACTGGACCACCGGGGAAGACCCGAAACTTTCTGGAATTTAAAAAAAAAATACTTCCAATCCACAATTGGCAAATACAGAACCTGCAGATACACAGAGCTGACCACACACAGTTAAAACTGAATTTTTTAAAGTTCAGAAACTTCGGGACTTCCCTGGTGGTCCAGTGGTTGAGAATTCGCCTTCCAACGCAGGGGATGCAGGTTCGATCCTTGGTCGGGGAACTAAAATCCGACATGCCACGGGGCAACTAAGCCCATGCGCCGTAACCACTGAGCCCGTGCACCGCGACGAAGACCCAACGCAGACAAAAAAAAAAACAAAATTTTAAAAATTTTAAAACAAATAAATAAAAACAAAGTTCAGGGGACTTCCCTGGTGGTGCAGTGGATAGGACTCTGTGCTCCCAATGCAGGGGGCCTGGGTTCAATCCCTGGTCAGATCCCAGACGCGTGCCGCAACTAAGAGTTCACATGCCACAACTAAGAAGCCTGTATGCTGCAACTAAGACCCAGTGCAACCAAATAAATATTTAAAAAGCAAATAAATAAATTAAAAATAAAGTTCAGAAACTTCAGTTAAGTGGGTCGGAAATTTTTAGACCCAAGAGAAAACGCTCAGACACCACCCAAACCCTGGCTGATACTGCTGAGCGTCGCCTGATGGAATAAGCTGTGGCACCAAACAGAAAACATGGAACCCACCTCAACGCCACTGGGGGGCAGGGTACATAGACTGCAGTGCCCCACGTGGAACCCACACTCGTGAGGGCGAAGCCCTCAGGAGCACTTGGCGTGCGTGGACAGCACTCAGGAAGGCTAACAGGCAAGACCAGGACAGAATCTTAACAGACAGAACCTCCCTCAATTTCTACATACAGAAAAAATTCTCAAATTGATTTCTGGGGAGAAGAATGTTACCTTTTGACTTAATAAACGCTAAGCTCGTTACAAAAAGTTACGGGTATAGTTTAAAAGACTGAAAGAAAAACCCTTCCCCAAAACATGAAAAGTACTCGTAAGAATGAAACGTTAAAAAGTCATTTGTTTTTTCCTAGTCATACCCAAGTTTTGGAAGCAAGGACATTCGCAAGTGAATTTCCACCTACCTGCCAACATTACCTGTACTGTATCTTAGGGACTGAAACAAACTCAAGCATCCAAGAAACAGGTGAATTAGCCAACTGTTTCTCAAACTTCTTTGACTCATTGGAAAACATATATTTTCCATGGTAACCCAACTCACAGGCATACATACACTTAGTATCATAAACTGAAACAAAAGTTTCAAAAAACAAGTTACTCCACCAGTGATCCGGATTTCCTAGTTTCTTCTTTTGGGGGCTCACAGAAGCCTGCATTCTGTCACTTGCTGCACCCTCACAGGCGCTCAGCAAGGTGGAGAGGTGGCTGTCACCCCCACTTCAAAACATCAGGGGGCTCTCCCCAGGTCACCCAAAGAGACCCAAGAACCAGGATGTGGGTCTCCCAAAGTCAAACACTAAACCACGCTGCCTTTCCACATGGCTTTTAAAGTCACCGATAACCCTCACTTCTGTGGTGCCGCACAGAAGTTTTAAGCTAAAATCTATTACTTCGGGGACTTCCCTGGTGGTCCAGTGGTAAAGAATCTGCCTTACAATGCAGGGAACACGGGTTCAATCCCTGGCCGAGGAACTAAGATCTCACATGCCGCAGGGCAACTAAGCCCACACGCCTCAACTAGAGCCCCCGTGCCACAAACTACAGAGCCCACGCACTCTGGAACCTGCGCACCACAACTACAGAGCCCACGCGCCACAACTAGAGAGAAGCCCATGCACCACAACGAAAATCCCGCACACTGCAACTAAGACCCGACGCAGCCAAAAATAAATTAAATAAATAAATAAAAAATAAATACGTAAATCCTTAAAAAAGAAATCTGTTACTTTGAGGGGAAACTATACTGCTGCCAGAAGTCTTCCCTGGAATGTGTGGGGCGGGGCGGGGTAGAAGGGAAGAAGTCATCTTGGAGCTAGAAGAGTCACCCCACAGCCACCTGCTGTGCTCCAGAACATCTGGAACCAGTAATGACCCTCCAGATCACAACTCTTCTGATGAGGAAACCTCCACATCCCGACGCCACGTCTGTGGGAATCGCCAACAGGCTAAGGGCAATATTCGCGTGGAACCTTGCCTTGAGGACTCCCAGCACCAGCACCTCCACCACCAAAACCCCATTTAGTAGGCTCCGAGCCTGTGGGGACAGCGCCATCAATCCCAAATGAACAGAGCACAGCCCAGGGTACTACCAGTGATGACTGGCACACGCCGTAAAAAGCAGACCCCCCTAACTGCATTGTGCATCTCTCTACTGGAAAGACCCCTCGGCCCCTCCTCGGAATCCTGGAACAGACTGCTCAGTAACATCCACTAACCAAGGCGGGAAAATCAGGAGGCCAACTGGCACAGAAAAGGAAATCTAAGGGTGCAGACACCTTCCAAATTCACTTAACCATGCTTAGTATCTAAAATGCAGTCCAGGGCTTCCCTGGTGGCTCAGTGGTTAAGAATCCGCCTGCCAATGCAGGGGACACAGGCTCCATCCCTGGTCCAGGAAGATCCCACATGCCACGGAGCAACTAAGCCCATGAGCCACAACTACTGAGCCCGCGTGCCACAACTACTGAAGCCTGCGCGCCTAGAGCCCGTGCTCGGCAACAAGAGAAGCCACCGCAATGAGAAGCCCGTGCACCGCAACGAAGAGTAGCCCCCGCTCGGCGCAACTAGAGAAAGCCCGCGCGCAGCAACGAAGACCCAACGCAACCAAAAAGAAATAAAATAAATAAATATTTAAAAAATTGAAATAAAATAAAACAAAATGCAGGCCAACCAGTACTCTTTCAACTCAAAGAGAAACTGAAAATCAGACCAAGAGTTCCCTACACTTGTAACCAACGCAGCTGGCCAGAGCTTCCAATGTGATTTAAAACCCAAGTGTAGCCAGAGAAGAGAAGGAGTGACAAAAATGAACCAAAACAACCTAATTACATTTCAGCGAAGTCACACCCATTCTGAGAAAGTGCAACAAAGAGGCAAGGAACTCAGGCTCTCAGCTGAAGGACAGAGCCCAGGGCCCTTGGTGCCTCCCAGCAAATTCCTTAACTTCTCTGCACCTTCCTCCGGGTACTGCTGGGCTTCCCGGGAGCCACTGTGAGGGCCGGCGGGGTGTAATCTGGTAGTGGGACCTGCACAATGTCTAACAGTTGCTCTCCATCGGGCAGCCTCACTCTCCAGCCAGGAAAAGGGGACCTTCTCCAACACCCCATTGTGTAAGTGCAGGCTTGGGCGTCCATTCATGGAAGTCAGAGGTCTGGTGGTCACTAACTGTCCCCGATCCTCCTAAATCTAGGTCACAGGTTGGGGGGTGGCGGGAGGGAAGAAAATGGTGCCCACGATTACATTACTTCTGGAAAACCTTTTCCCTCCGACTTTCGGGTGTCTAGTTTAAGTCGGCTTCCCTATTCCAGGACCCCTGAGCGGCTTCCTCATTTCGGCCGAGGACATCCGCTGCCCCACCTCCCCCACCCCGTAAGAGGCGCGGCCCCACCTTCCGGGGGACTTGGGCCCACGAGGCAAGGCCTGGACGTGCGTTTATCCCACCAGGGGTTCCCCCGCGGAGAGGAGAGTCCCCCAACCAGGAGTCCAAGGCCTGGGGCGGGGCCGGGGGCCCTCCCTTTTGAACAGGAGACCGAGAACCACACTCAAGATTGGAGATCCACCACTGGGGGGGCGGGGGTGGGCTGTGAAGTCTCTTCCGGGCCACCCTCGGGGAGGAGGCGGGCCCCCAACGCCGGGCAGTAAACTAAGGCTCGGAGACGGAGCGGGCGTGCGGAGGCCCAGGCCGCGGGCAGCCGGGGCTCGAGCCGGGAGCGGGGCCTCGGGGGCGGGCTGGGGGCAGGAATCAGGGGCAGGGCCGGGGTCGGACTGCGTCGGCGCGAGGGTCCGGGTCCGGATCCGGGCCCGGGCCAGCGCGCCGGGCTCACCTCGTCCTCCTTGTGGTTGCGGATGCCGCGCACCAGATCCTGCAGATTCTTGTCGAACATGCGGTCGATGCTGCCCTTGACCATCTTGAGGGCCATCGCGGCTGCTGCCGTCGGGCCCGAACCCCGGGAGGCCCGCGGCCAGGCGCCCTGAGGGGGCCCGGGGGGCCGCGTCTGCCGCCCGCGGAGCGCTGCGCTGCCAGCCGCCGCGGCGGGGCGGTCTCCCAGGCCAGTTCGGCGGCGGTCGGCGGGGCGGCGGCGGCAGCGGACCCGCTCAGCAGGCCGCGCTCCCCTCCCCTCCGGCTCCGCGCCGCTTGCAAATGGCGGACAAAATGGCGGCCGGTCAGCTGACGGCGGTAACCCGGACCGGGCGGCCCGCCCCCATAGGCCCCGCCTCCCTATAAACCCCGCCCCTTCACCCCTAGACGCCGCGTTTCCCTGACAACGCCAGACAGCCCAATGGAAACGCAGACAACGGCCTCCGGGCCGCTCGGCCGCGACCCCTCCAGCTCAGGGCTCTTCCCTCTCATAGGTCAGTGACCTCCGGAACTCCACCTACTTCCTCGTTCCGGTTGTAACCACGCCCCCTAAGCGCTCCCTCCCTGGCCCGCCCCTCAGTTAAGTGACAGGTGTGGGCGGGCCCATCTGTGGGCGGGGCCTGCTATGGGCGGGGCGCCCACGTGGAGCTTCCCAGGGTGGTTCCTGGAGAAGGACCCAGCTCCGCCCTTTCTGATTCTAAAAGTTGACGGTGTCAGAGAACTTCCAAAACCGACTCTACGGCGAACCGATCCTGAGTCTCCTGCACATCTCACAAAATCCTGTGATATGGACAGGACAGGGATTAACATGACCACGTGGAAAAACTGAGGCCCAGAACTAGGACTTCAACACAGTCTTTCATTCAACGAACTTTATTGACAGCCTACTATGTGCCAGGCCTGACCAGTGAATGAGATACACTTGGTTCCTGCCACCGTGATCCACCATAAAGAGAGTAAAAAAGCAAGCCACAAACTGGGGTAAGATATTAGCAATACATATATCTGACAAAGGACTTATATCCACAATACAGTTAAACAGAAAATAAAGCAGAACCAAACAAAAGTTCCTACAAATCGCAAAGAAAAACACAAACCAGTTAAAACATGGCAAAAGATTGTGAATATGCATTTCACAAAAGAAGATATCCAAGGCTTCCCTGGTGGCGCAGTGAGAGTCCGCCTGCCGATGCAGGGGACACGGGTTCATGCCCGGGTCCGGGAGGATCCCACATGCCGCGGAGCGGCTGGGCCTGTGAGCCATGGCCGCTGAGCCGGCGCGTCCGGAGCCTGTGCTCCGCAATGGCCAATAGACTGCTGTATCTCAGTTATGAGGGAAAAGTAAATTTAAACCACACTGAAATATTTCTGTACCCCCATAAAAATGGCTAAAATTAGAAAGGTTGCCAATTTCAAGTGTGGCAAGGATGTGGAGCAACTGCAACTCCCCTGTCTTACATTTCAGGTAGGAATGTAAAACTAAACAGCTACACTGGAAACCTTTGTAGTGGAAGCACAGAGTTAACCACTAGACTACCAGGGAAATCCCCTGGCTGTATCTTTTAAAGCTAATATATGTATGCCCTTTGACCCAGCAACTCTACTACTGTACCCAACAAGAATGCATAAATACATCCACCAAAGACTTGGATAAGAATGTTCACAGCAGCCGTATTTATATTAGGCCAAAACTCAAAATGATCCAAATGTCCATTGACATAAAATGGATATATAACTCCTGTGGTATATCCAACAACGGAATACTATGCAGCAGCAAAAAAGAACAAATCACTGGGACTTCTCTGGTGGCACAGTGGCTAAGAATCTGCCTGCCAATGCAGGGGACACGGGTTCGAGCCCTGGTCTGGGAAGATCCCACATGCCGCAGAGCAACTAAGCCCGTGCGCCACAACTACTGATCCTGTGCTCTAGCGCCTACAAGCCACAACTACTGAGCCTGTGCACCTGGAGCCCGTGCTCCACAACAAGTGAAGCCACCGCAATGAGAAGCCCACACACCACAGCAAAGAGTAGCCCCCACTCGCCGCAACTAGAAAAAGCCTGCTTCACCAGTGAAACAGTAAAAGTTGCTATTAACCGAAAAAAAAAGAAAAAGAAAAAGCCCGTGCACAGCAACAAAGACCCAATGCAGGCAAAAATAAATAAATAAAAATTTATAAGAAAAAAAGAACAAATTACTAATACACAGAACAAAATAGATGAATTACACAGACACAATGGTGAACACAAAAGAGTGTACACAGTGTGGTTCTATTGCCATGATGTCCAATTGCAGGCAAAATTAATCTATGGTGATAGAATTAAGTAACATCATAAGTTACACAACTATACAAGAAAGAACTGGAAACTGGATAAATAAATTCAATAAAAAATTAGTAGACATGTGAAGAAGCAAGAAAATGTAACTTATGAACAAGAGAACAAAAGGGATGAATAGAAATGGACCCTGGGGACTTCCCTGGTGGTCCAGTGGTTAAGACTCTGTTCTTCCACTGCAGGGGGCTCAGGTTTGAAGATCGGGGAATGAAGATCCCACATACTGCTCAGCATGACCAAAAAAAGAGAAATGGACCCTGAAATAACAGAGAGACGAGAATAAGCAAAGATTATACTATAGCTACTACAAATACACTCAAAGATTGAAAAGAAAACATGTACACAATAAAGAGAGAAAAAGGAAGATTTAAAAAATAAACCAAGGAACTTGTAGACTGAAAAAGTACAACATATGAAAAATATTCATTACATGGAATTAATAACAGATTAGACATTGAGGAAGAAAAGATTAGTGAAATTAAAGACTTAAAAGCTATCTAAAATGAAGCACACAGAGAGCAAAAACGCTTACAAGATGAACAGAACCTCAGTGACCTGTAGAACAATATCAAGTAATCTAATATACATAACTGGAGTCCTAGAAAGAAGGAGAGAGAAGAAGGACAAACAAAAAAACAAAGAATGAGGCTTCCCTGGTGGTGCAGTGGTTAAGAATCCACCTGCCAATGCAGGGGACACGGGTTCGAGCCCTGGTCCAGGCAGATCCCACGTGCCGTGGAGCAACTAAGCCTGTGCGTCACAACTACTGAGCCTGCACTCTAGAGCCCGTGAGCCACAACTACTGAGCCCACGTGCCACAACTACTGAAGCCCGCGTGCCTACAGCCCATGCTCCAAAATGAGAAGCCACTGCAATGAGAAGCCCGTGCACAGTAACAAAGAGTAGCCCCCGCTCACCGCAACTAGAGAAAGCCCACTCACAGCAACGAAGCCCCAACGCAGCCAAAAATAAATAAATAAATAAATTTATTTTTAAAAAAATCAGAGAATGAATGGCCACAAAGTTTCCAAATATAGTAACTATAAAACCACAATCTAAGAAGCTCAATGAATCCCAGAGGAGATAAACACAGAGAAAAGCACAACCAAGCACATTATAAATTAAAGTGTTGGAAATCAGAGATAAAGTGGGAATTCCCTGGTGGTCTGGTGCTTAGGACTCTGAGCTTCCACTGCAGGGGGCCTGGGTTCTATCCCTGGTCGGGGAACTAAGACCCCACAAGCCGTGCGCAGCATGCGGGATCTTAGTTCCCCGACCAGGGATTGAACCCAGGCCCCCTGCAGTGGAAGCGCCGAGTCTTAACCACTGGACCACCAGGGAAGTCCCAGGCAATACCTATTTTCAGATAAATAAAAGCTGAGTGAATGTGTGGCCAGTAGACATACAATAAAAGAAATGTTTTCATTCCTAGGTTTTGGCACCAAAAAAAAAAAAAAGAAAGAAAGAAAGAAAAAGAAAATTAAAAAGAAAGGAATGTTAAAGGAAGTTCTTTGGAAAGAAGGAAATGTTACCAGAGATTTGGATCTATGCAATGGAATGAAGAACACAAGAAATTTACAAAATGTGGTTAATGCAATTTTTTTGTTTTTTAATTTGGCTATGCCAGGTCTTAGTTGCAGCATGCAGGCTCTTCTATTTCCCTGACCAGGGATCGAACCCAGGCCCCCTGCGTTGGGAGTGCAGAGCCTTATCCACGGGACCATCAGGGAAGTCCCAATATAATTATTTCTTTTTCTTTTTTTTTTTAAATAGTCTCTTCCTTACTGCATTCAGGGTTTTTTTTTAATTAATTTATTTTTTATTTATTTATTTTTGGCTGCGTTGGGTCTTCATTGCTTTGCGCGGGCTTTCTCTAGTTGCGGTGAGTGGGGGCTACTCTTTGTTTCCCTGCACGGGCTTCTCATTGCAGTGGCTTCTCATTTTGGAACATGGGCTGTAGGCGCACGGGCTTCAGTAATTGTGGCTTGTGGGCTCTAGAGCTCAGGCTCAGTAGTTGTGGCACGCGGGCTCAGTAGTTGTGGTGCACGGGCTCAGTAGTTGTGGTTTGTGGGCTCTAGAGCACAGGCTCAGTAGTTGTGGTGCATGGGCTTAGTTGCCCCGCGGCATGTGGGATCTTCCCAGACCAGGGATCGAACCCGTGTCCCCTACATTGGCAGGCGGATTCTTAACCACTGTGCCACCAGAGAAGCCCTATAATTATTTCTTAATGTCTTCAGATGATAATTCCCTTTTAAAGAAAAACTAACAGCAATGTGCTATGAGATTTATTTTACAACATATTTGAAGTAAAGCAATAGTATATACAGAATGGGAGGTGGAAATGGAAATGGAAGCTTGTAAGGGTCTTACAGGATGTGTGAAGCAGTATGTTTTAACCCTAGTCATATTCAGAGACAGAAAGTAGAATGGTGGGGGCCAGGGGCTGGGGGAGGGGTGGAGAGTCAGTGTTTCATGGGGACAGAGCTTCAGTTTGGGAAGATGAGAAAGTTCTGGAGATGGATGGTGGGGATGGTTGCCCAACGGTGTAGAGGTACTTAATGCCACTGAGCTGTGCACTTAAAAATGGTTAAGATGGTGAATTTTATATTTATGTGTATTTTACCACAATTAAAAATTAATGCACAGGGCTTCCCTGGTGGCGCAGTGGTTGAGAGTCCGCCTGCCGATGCAGGGGACACAGGTTTGTGCCCCGGACTGGGAAGATCCCACATGCCGCGGAGCGGCTGGGCCCGTGAGCCATGGCCACCGAGCCTGCGCGTCCAGAGCCTGTGCTCTGCAAAAAAAAAAAAAAAAAAAAAAAAAAATTTGCAGGAAGACAGGATCTGAACCTGCACTTGACCAAATCTCCTCCTCTCCTCCTCCTAATCCCAGCCCTGTCAGATGCAAGTGAAGGGATACACACAATGTGGTCCCTCCACACGCGGGAGCATCACTCAGCCACGAAAAGGGGTGAAGCCCCAACACTCGCTACAACGTGCATGTACCCTGAGAACATGATGCTCAGTGAGAGAAGCCAGACGCAGGACACACTGTGTGATTCCACTGATAGGAAACGTCCAGAACAGGCAGATCCACAGACAGAGAGAGTGGATACCTGGTTGCCAGGGGCTGGGGATAGGGGGTGACTCTGATGGGGACAGGCTTCTTTTGGGGTGATGGAATGTTCTGGAACCGGATAGAGATGATTGTGGCACAACTGTGGGAATGTACTAAATACCACTGGATTGTACACTTTACAGAGTGAATTGCACATGAACTGTATCTCAATAAGGCTGTTATTTAAGAAAATGACAAAGTAATTTCCAGTACAGCTCGGCTGGGCTGAGTGGTGTGTGTTTGATGATTGACTAAACAAAGGTGTGGATGGGTGACTAGGTGGGATGATACAAAAGCAGCCCACAATTGAATGTAAATTGGTGCAGACACTATGGAAAACGGTATGGAGTTTCCTCAAAAAACTAAAAATAGAGTTTCCGTATGTTCCAGCAATCCCACTCCTGGGCATATATCCAGACAAAACTCTAATCCAAAGAGATACGTGAACCCCTATATTCCTAGCATCACTATTCACAATAGCCAAGACATGGAAACAACCTAAATGTCCATCGACAGAGGAATGGATAAAGAACATGTGGTACATATATACAATAGAATATTACTCAGCCATAAAAAAAGAATGAAATAATGCCATTTGCAGCAACATAGATACAACTAGAGATTATCATACTAAGTGAAGTAAGTCAGAGAAAGACAAATATATGATATCACTTAAACATGGAATCTAAAATATGACACAAATGAACTTATCTACGAAACAAAAACAGATTCACAGACATAGAGAACAGACTTGTGGTTGCCAAAGGGAAAAGGGGGGTGGGAGAGGGATGGATTGGGAGTTTGGGATTAGCAGATGCTAACTATTATATATAGGATGGATAAACAACAAGGTCCTACTATAAAGCACAGGGAACTATATTCAATATTCTGTGATAAACCACAATGGAAAAGAACATGAAAAAGAATATATATACGTATAACTGAGTCACTTTGCTGTACTGCAGAAACTAACACAACATTGTAAATCAACTATACTTCAATTAAAAGAAAAAAAAAAAAACAGCCCACAGTTGAGCCTCACAGCCCCCCCTGGGAGGAAACGACCCGACTTTCCAGATGAGGAAACCAAGGCCTCTGAGCTGTGCCTGACCCGCGTCAGCCAGCAGAGCCTGGCTTCTTTTCGATGGTGTCATCCTCCTCCCTGAAGCCCTCCCTGATGGACCCCAGCTCCACAGGGACGTGGATGTTTAGCTGCTTCTGAGCCCGGCACGCAGCAGGTGCTCATAAAGGCGAGGTGACCACGCTTTGTGGGTGCTCCCACCCCCAGGGACCCTCTTTTCTGAGGCTGAGAGAGGAAGCAATGCTCCCAGAGTCACCGTGGCCAGCCTGGTGGTGGCTTTGTGCTCATGGGGGTGGGGCCAGTGCCTGGCCCTGCTCCGAGGTGGGGATGTGCCCCAGCAGGGACCTCAGGCCAGCCCTCCTTCCACCCCCGCAGCGGCTGAGGAGCTGATTGGCCCACCTCGCGGCCTCCAGCCACCTGCTGCTGTCTGTCTTGGGGCCACCCTCCCCATGCTCCATCCTGTCCACCAGGCCCAGCGTGGCAACAGCGGGGTAAGAGGGGCAGAGGGAGGCCTGGGCAGAGATGGTGGTCCCTGGGATCTGGGAGGGCATCCCTGAGGTCCACGGGTGTCCCCGACTCCTGTGGCTGCCCACACACACCCTTAGGGGCACCCCCTGGCCCACTGGGCCCCTTCCCCACGGCCTGCTCTGGCCCCAGGGATGGGTCACACTAACGCTGGCAGCAGAGACACTGGGGACCCCAAAGAGCAGGGCTGTGGAAGCCAACAGACGGGTTTGGCTCCAGCTCTGCACAACCTCTGGCCCACGGCTCCACCTCCAGCCTCAGTTTCTTCATCTGCCCTATGGGAGCAGAGACGGCCAGAAGAGGTGGCGACCCCAGCGTTGGGGTCTGGAGGCCCGGGACCCCTGCCCCTGCCTGCCAAGGCCAGAACCAGGCTGGTCCCGGCTGCTGGGGCTTGAGCTCCTACACCCAGGGTGTCTGGGGGGAGGCTGGGTGCCAGGAATAGGGGGCGAGGATGATCCAAAGGGAGACCCCAGGGGGGCAAGGGCCTAGGAGGGGCTGGGCCCCACATTGGCCTGTCCTGCTGGCCTCAGGCACTGGATAAAAATAGTCGCTGGTCTCTGAGAACATGAGCCGACCCTGGAGCCAAGGGTTCCGGTCTGGGCTCTTTGCTCACCTCTGTGTGACCATGGCCAGAACCCAGCCCACTCTGGGCCCCAGCAGCCCAGCAGCCTGTCAGGAGGGGTCCTGAGGCAGGCCTGAGGGGGGCAGGGAGAGTGCCTGGCGGAGGGCTGTGGTCGTGCCCTGCGTGTGAAGCTACCGAGGAAAGGTGGCTCCAGGCAGAGGGACAAGGAAGGCGGTGTGGGGAGGTAGGGAGCCCCCTTCTCCCCAGGTCAGGCCCAGGCCCAGGCCCATACCAGGGGCTCAGCAAATGCAGGCTGCCTCCTCCCCCTCCCCCCCAAGCCGGACTCTGGACCTGCTGCTTCTCAGACGTCTCCATGACAACCAGGGCCTTGGAGGAGTTGGATGGAGGCCTGGGCAGTTGCCAAGTGGACGAGGACCTCTCTGCACTGGCTGACCCCTGCCCAGGCCGGCCCCGGGAGGACAGGGCTCAAGGTAGCCAAGAGGGTACCATAGGATGAAGCCCACGCCCCCATCCTCCTGTTGAGCCAGGTGGCTCACCTTCAGGGACCAGGACTTGGTCTCCCACACTGGACTGACTTAAACCATGCCCCCCATTTCCAACCTGTGTCCATTAGTGTGTTGGGGGTTTGTAAAGAGCCCAGAGAACACAGGTGCTGGGCCACACAGGTCGGGGTTTGAATCCCAGCTTGGCAGTGACGCGCTGTGTGCCTTCATGCAAGGCTGCCTCCGCGTCTGTCTGCTTTCTAATCTGCAGAACGGGAGCAGTCACCTGCCCCTCACCCAGCAGAACTGAGCGGAGGGTGGGATCAGCCTGGGGGTTTCCACGACTGTGACTGTCCCTCTTTTCCTGCCAACAGCGACATCCAGGCTGGCCGACTCCAGCAGCTGGCCCCGTGTGAGTAGCCAGGGCCCTGGGGTTTCAGCCCAGGGTGCCCCTAGAGTAGGGGACATGTTGGCCAAGAGGGTGCATTTCTGCAGCCCATGGGAAGGGTTTGGTCTCCCTTAGGGAAACACCCAGGATGACATGTTACTCCCCACAGGATTCTCAGGAGCCGGCAGCTGAGGGCAGCCCCGCAGGCGGTGTGGATGCTTGGCCCAAGAAAACAGAAAAGGAGCCTGTGGACAAAGTGGCCTCCGGACCGGGTAAGGAGAGGCTGAAAGCAGAAGCAAGTGGGTTTCCGGGAGGCAGGGGTGAGGTGGGGGGGGGGGTGTGGACCAGCATGGGGGTGGGGGATCCGTCCTGGGCTGGGTCCTTGGATCTGGGGGGCAGGGTGATAGCGTGCATGGGGCTCCTGACTGGGGGGTGTCTGGGTGTCACAGGCCGTTACTCAGTGGGCTGTGGGAGCCTCTGCTAATTCATGATAACACCAGCTTAGGTGCCACTAAGCTTCAGCTAATTATCTTCTAGAATATTCTCGGCATCCCAGTGAAGCGGCCAATCCCGCAGGGCTTAGTTCCTCGGCCCAAGGCCGCACAGCCGGGCAGGGCAGAGCTGAGTTTAGCCGCGGGTCAGCCCCACGCGGCCTGCGCCCAGCCCGCACTTGCTCCCGCAGGTCCCCGGAGCCCCGCGCGGAAGAAGGCGCAGGCCGCGCCGCCCTCGCAGCCGCCGCCCACGCCCCCGGTCCTGAGCGAGGAGCTGCTCTGGGGACACCTGACGCTCAACAAGTGCCTGGTGCTCGCCTCGCTCGTGGCGCTGCTGGGCTCCGCCTTCCAGCTGTGCCGAGGTGAGCCTGCGCCGCAGCACGTGGTTACTCCCTCCCGGAAGCGCGGACAGCCCAGGGGCGGGTCTGTGCGCTCCCACTCTAGGCCGTGCGCGCCCCCTTCCCCCCAGTATGGACCTTGTGAGTGAGGGGGGGTTCCCCCGCCCCGTGCACCTCCTGCTCAGGGACAGACTGACCTTGTGCACCCCGACGGTCGCGCCCGACTCCCTCTATCCAGGACCAGCTTTGACCCCCGCCTCCCATAGACCATAAGAGGAGCCCTGCCCCCCCACCCCCCAGCAAGGACCTCGGTGCATCTCCCTTTCCCGGTGACCGACCCTCACTGCCCCACGACTCCCACCCCGGGCCTTGTAGGCCCGGGATGGGCGTGTGCGCCCCCGTTCGGTAGCGTGCTGCTTTCTCTGTGCGCCAGGGCGGGCGCTCCTGCGTCCCTCAGAGAAACGGGAGCATCCTTTTGCAGCCTGAATGAGGGAGGTTTGAAGGGAAGGTCATCGCAGCAGCGGAGACTCGGAACCCCTTCCCAGGGCTCGGAGGGACCCAGCCCAGCCTCAGCGTACCCGGTGGGGTCCGGCTGGGCCCCCTTGCATGTCCCCAGGGAGAGGGGTCTCTGGGGGCAAGGGCGGGGATGGACGGTGTGCAGTGGTCGGTCCCCTGGGCCAGGCTGTTTCGCATCCCCTCCCGTCCCCTCCCAGAGGCCGTGGCGGGGGAGGCGGAAGCCCCTGCGCCTGTCCCTGAGCCGTGGGTCCCGCCAAGCTCGTCCCTGAAGGAGCCAGCGTCACCCCTGGTAAGCACTTCCTCAAGTGACCTGTCACTGGGGCCTTCACTGGGGGAAGGGGCCTGGGCCTTGGAACTCTGTGCCGACCCCACCACCCCACACTGTCCACATTGCAGCCAAAGTCCGTGGCCTGGGCCCCCCCACTGGGATCGCTCGAGCCCCCGGCGAAGGTAGAGGAAAGGGCCGCGGTTCCCAGGAGCAGCGGGGCTGCAGGGAAGGACAAAGGGGAGTCTGAGGAGACCGCTGAGGAGGAGCGCGTGCCGCTTGCCGACCGAGGGCCCAAGGAGAGGCGGAAGAAGGCGGAGAGGCTGAGAAAGGAGAGGCCCCGGAAGGAGAGGCCACAGAAGGAGGAGAGGCCGAGGAGGGAGAGACCCCGGAAAGAGGAGAGGCCGCGGGCTGCCGGGGAGGCCCTACACCGACGCTGGGAGGCGCGCGAAGGGGGCCATCGGGCATGGGCGGGAGAGTCCAGAGACCCCGAGCATAGGAAGAGGCAGGCCTGGGCCTCCCCGCGGCGCCCCGATGAGGAGGACCGGCCTCCCGGCCGCCAGAAGCACCACGCGGGCAAGGGGCGGGACTGAGCCAGACCTGGGTCCTGCGCGGGGGTCCCTGAACCTCTGCTCGACCGCCCCGCAGTTCCAGCAAATAAAGCGAGCGCTGTGGTCCCCCTCATCGCCTGCTCCTTTGTGCCTGGACTCCAGAACCTGCCCGGGGCCTGAGTGACAGGGATGGGGAGCTTTAGGCGGCTGTAGGGGGGGGGGGGGCGGGGGCGGGGTCAGGGAGGCAGTGGGTGCCAACGGGGAGGACGCGGCCCTGCCTGCCAGAGGAGAAATGGGGGAAGGAGGCCTCCGCCTGTCCCCAGACATGCACGGACACCCCAACCGCGTGCTTTCTGGTCTTTATTGGGAGCGATGAAGGGGTCCGAATAAATATGGGCCGGCCGGAGCACGGCGCGGGGTCACCGGCAGCCGCACTCGGTGGCCACCATGTTGGGCACGTGGTGCGCGCTAATGCGCTCCTCGGACAGGCTGATGAGGAGCTTGCCGGCGTAGGCCGTGGGCACGCAGCAGGGCGGGCGCGCCAGGGCGGCGCCGCGGGCCTGCATCTTCAGCAGGAGCACCACGTGGTTGCCGTACCGCGGGTTGCGGTCCGATTGCGGCCAGCCGCACGCGCCCTGGCAGTTGTTGGCCTGGTACGTCTCCGGGATGAGCACCGAGCGCTCGGCGCGGAGGTCCACGCTCAGCTCGCGCAGCCCGCACGGCCCGTCGGTGGCCGCGGCGCCGGCGCTGCGCTGCGCCCGTGCCGACCCGCTCCGCTCCCGCCCGCGCCACTCGGCGCGCAGGCCCTGCAGCGCTTTCAGCAGCAGCAGCGCGCGCAGCGGACCGCCGGGGCCGACCGGGTTCCCCGGGCACAGCGCCAGTAGGCGTGCCAGCAGCGGGGTGGTGGCGGGCGGCAGCCCCGGGAGGCCGCGCAGTTCCGCGGCCGCCGCCTGAAGCTCGGCGGCTACCCGGCGCGCTAGGCCCGCGGCCCACAGCGCGGACGCCGGACCCTGCAGTGGCGCGGGGACCCCGGGGGTGGCTGCCGTGGGCGGCAGCAGCAGCAGCAGCGGCTCCTCGCCGTCGAGCAGGCGCTCCAGCGCCGCGGGGTCCGACAGGTTGACCTGGCCCTGCGGGAAACCGGTCAGCGAGCCCGGGTCCAGGGCCAGACGCGGCGGCGAGGCTCGGGACGCGGGTCCCCGCAGCGCGCGCACCAGGCGCGTGAGCGTCTCCAGGAAGGGATCGGCGCTGGGCGGCGCCTCCTCGGGCTCTGGGGACGGCCTGGACGGCAGAGTGGGGGATCGTGAGGGCGCAAGGCTGCGCCGCCCCCCACTCCCCGCGCCCCCAGGGCCGGGCCCGCGCGCACCTGGGCTGCGGGAAGGGCACCGAGTCCAGCTGGCCGTGCGCGGGCATCGGCGTGGGACCCCGCGGCGGCAGCAGGAGCAGCGCCGGGGTCATCCGTGTGAAGCAGCGGGAGTCGGCGCCGAACAGCAGCGCCTGCAGCTGGGCGGTGCTCAGTGGCGCACCTGCGACGGGAGGCGCGTGCGCGGCGCTGCTTCAGCGCCGGAGGTCTGGGGGTCGAGGACAGCCGTCCCCACCACGCTCCGCAGCATCCCTGTCCCTGTCTGGGCGAGACCTACCGTTTCCGCGGCGCCGCAGGGTCAGGGCGAGCCCAGGCCCGCGCCAGGCCGCCTCGGGGCGTCCCACAACCAAGGGCAGGTAGCTGGAGTCCCGGCTCAGGCAGAGGCTCTGCGGAAATGGGGGCTCAGCCAGGCAGTGGGCGCGCAGGGCGCCAGCCCTGCTCTGCCTGCTGCCCTTAGCATCCCTTCAAAATTCCAACCTGGGCACTTGCAGCCTTTTTGTTAAACCCAGTTAAAAAAATCAACAAAACCGTAACCCCTTCCTCGCCCTGAGTGAGGGCTCCTGGTGGCCCAGGGGCAGTCCCCTTCAACTCCCTGGTACCTGGGCGCCGGGCAGCCCGGCCCCGGTGACGGTGACCTCCGGGCCAGGCCCTGGGTACAGCACCATCAGCGCCAGCTCTTCGGGGCTGGCTCCTCCAGGTGGAGGCTCCTGGAACCTCAGCGAGGGTGTCGGCTCCCACGTCACTGCGGCCAGGACAGTGGGGAAGGGGATGCCTGAGCCCCTCCCCCAAGCCTGTCCCAGTCCTGCAGGAGGGAGAGCCCCCACCCCACCCAGAGCCCCGGGGAACCTAGAGGGAGAGGCTTGACGCCCCTGGACCCCAGGTGTAGCGCTTCCTTGGGACACGGGTGGCCTGGGAGGAGTGACAGACACTGTGGGCAGTGGGGTGGAGCCCTTGGGGTCTCTTGGTCTGGTGATGTCCTGGGGTAAAGCCCTTCCTTGTAGTGTGTCTGAGGCCAGCGGTCCCTGGGGACAGGCCCCCTGGGCAGCCTGGTCAGGGAGTGGGGGGAGGGGCCCTCCTCGGCTGGACCTTCAGGCTGTGCTGGCCCTGCCCCCTGTGGCTCCAAGGTCGGAGGAGAGGGGACCCTCCCCAGGCACTGCAGGAGGACTTGCTGCCCCAGGCAGGGCAAAGATAAGATCACCCACCTCTGTGGCCATCAGCCTCCACTTCCCAAGGGTTCTCCCACCCCGGGGCACCAGAGCCGGCCCCCCGCCCAGGCCCCTGGGTTAGGGCCCCACGTACCTTCCTCCAAGTGCAGGACCACCAGCCGCCGCCCCCCGGGCCCCCCAAGCCATGCCTGCAGCTGCTGCAGATGGGGCAGGGCGGGCTGCCCGTCTCTCGGGGGGCAGACTGCAAAGGTGGCCAGGTCCCGGGGCCCCCAGTGGGCGCGCCGCACAGCCTCTAGGAACGCCCGCTCGTAGCCGCTCAGGGCCCCCACCACCCGCAGGGGAGCACTGCTCCTGTTGCCACCCCCATCCAGGGTCACCAGGCACAGGGGGTCCCGAGGGCTGCCTGGTGGCCAGACGCCAGGGGGTGGCCAGTCCCAGTCTTGGTGCAAGATGAGCCCTCCGCCTCCGCCGCCTGGGGTTGGCTCCCTGGGCAGGGCCGGGGTGCTGGGGACCTCTCCCCTGAGGGTCCTGGCCCCCAGCAGGGCCCCCATTGCCAACAGCACCAGGGCCAGCTGAGAGAGAGGTGGACCCTGCATCATGGGAGCTTGGAGGGGCCGGGCTGCCCCAGCTTATATGGGGGAGCAAGAATGTTTGTGCCAGAAGGCGGCCCCTATCTCCTTCAGGGATGTGACCTTGGGGGCCAGTGCCCGCTGTGAGCCCGGGCAGGCCGGCAGCCTCCTCAAAGCCCCTTCTGTTCCGGCTCAGCTGCCTATCTATCTTCTTCTCACCAGTGCTACAAAGTGTGGCCTGTGACCCATTTGTCAAAATGTCCTTGACAAGTTTTCCCCTTTAGAGCCAGGAGCAGGAATGTGAGCAGGGAGTGTGTGGCCCAAACGATCAACAATTTGGGGGGGTGGAGGGTGCTGGAGGAGGGCAGAGGTGCAGAGCCCCTGCCCCACAGGACCACTGGGTAGGTGGGGGGCGAACCCCCACACCCACTGCACGCTCGCTCACCACGCCTTCGGGGCCCACAGAGACCCCCAAGGAGAGCGAGCAGCCTTTGCTCTGCTCTCCTCCCAGAGGGCGACCCCAGACCCACTGCTGGCCAGCAGGGTCTGTCCTCACCCAGCAGCCTCCAGGGCACAGCATTGCCAGCGGCCACCCCCTGGGATCCTGGTGGGGCCCCGACCCTGAGCCACCCCCATAGGTGGCAGAGGGCAGCCGTGCGTGTTCACCCACAGCGAGTGGGTGCTTCCCGCCCACGCGCCCGCCGGCCAGCCCACACAGCAGTGCGCTCCAAGGTTAGCAGAGACTCTTTAATGGGCTCTGGGAACACGGTCCAGCCCTGTACAAAAAACTCAACTTCACTCTGTGGGGGGGAACACAGGAAAACAAGGCCAGACTTGCTGGGACAGGGGTGGCTTTTCAGTTGGTGGGGGGAGGGGGAGGAATGTTCCCAGGGCCTTCGGAGGGCAGCGGGGGCCTCAGCATCGGAGGCATGGGAGTTGGGGGATGCACCCCGGGATTTGAGGGGTGAACTCCAGGAGGCTGGGGATGGACCCCAGGAGCTGGAGGATGGACCACAGGAGCTGATGGGTGGACCCCAGGAGGTGGGGGGTGGACCCCAGGAGGCTGGGGGTGGATCCCTGGGGCTGGGGGGTGGACCCCGGGAGCTGGAGGATGGACCCCCGGGGCCTGGGGGTGAACTGCAGGAGCTGGTGGGTGCACCCCTGGGGCCTGGGGGTGAACCCCAGCAGATGGGGGAGGATGGACCCCGGGGGCTGGAGGGTGGACCCCTGGTGCTGGAGGGTGGACCCCTGGGGCTGGGGGATGGACCCCCGGAGCAGGGGGGTGGACCCCAGATGCTGGTGGGTGGACCACTGGTGCCGGTGGGTGGACCCCAGGAGCTGGGGGGTGCACTCCAGATGCTGGGGGGTGGACCACTGGTGCTGGGGGGTGGACACCGGGAGCCGGTGGGGGCAGCTGAGGAGGGCCCGGAGGCCCCGAGGACGCAGGCCCACTGGGCGGCATGGGGGGCAGGGGCAGGCCTCCTGGCGGGGGCGGGGGCAATGACTCGGGCAGTGGTGGCCGAGGGGGCAAACCATTCATCAGCGGGGGTGGGGGCCGCTTCACCCCAGGAGGCCCTGCAGGGAGGCTCGGCGGGGCCGGTGGCTTCTCCATCTTAAAGTGGAACTGGAGGAAAAACTGGACAGAAAGGAGAGGCTGAGCGTGGCCCCTGGGCCTCGGGCTGGGAGAAGGTTCGGCAACTGCCTGGACCTGCAGTGACTCACCTGCTTAGTTTCCCGGTTCCAGTGAGTCCAAAACTTGCCTTCAGCCTTGTCAATCTCCCTGCTTGGCACCTGCGTGGGGTGGAGCAGGGGGCAGAGACGGGCCTTCAGGACCACGAGATGGCCTGGCTGAGGAGGCCCTTCTGTGAGGGGACAGGGTCTAGCTTAGGGGTAACAGAGTCGACTGATGTTCTTGCTCCACCGCTCAGCAAACCTGCAAGCCCGAGAAAGCCGTGATCTACGCTATGCCATTAACGTCCATCTGGGGACCAGATCTGGTCATGGAATCCATGAACAGCCAGCAGCAGGGACACCTTACTGCTGGGGCCATGTCAGGGGTCTCTGCTTCTGGGCGGACACCCACCTCGATGCCCAGCCCCCGGCCCTCGCGCTGCCTTGTCCTTTGCCACCCTCTCAAGAGGCAAGGGCCCAGAGGGATACCCCTGGCCCTGGCAGGAAGGGGCATCCTGGAGTGGGCTGGAGGCCAGCTGCCCGGACGGAGCAAACTCCTCGGCCGGCTCCCCACCTCTCGGGGGTCCAGTGCGCTACCTTGAAGGCAATGGTCTCGTAGGGCTCGGCGGCCATGAGCAGGTACTGCCAGCGCCGGTCCGGAGGCTCGATCCTCTGCTCGTAGGCGGACATGAAGCGGTGGCGGGGCATGATGCCCTCGGCAATCTCGGGGTAGTCGATCTGTGGGGACACGGCCAGGTGGCAGCACCGCCTCTCAGGGAGCCCCTTCCCTCAGAACTGGGTCCCCAGCCTTTGCTCACCTGGAAGAGGAGGCTCTGCTGACCCATCTCCGTGTCCCTCTGCTTGGTCACTGCAACACAGGAGGTGTCAGGACCAGCTAAGGGGCCCTGGGGCTGGCCTAACACCACCCACAAACGGGAGAGCAGGCCTGGGGGTGGTCACCTGGCTGGGGAAGCACAAGAGCCATCCGCAGCTGGACGGGCACCACCCAGGGCTGGGAGGGCTGCACCGCGGGTGCCATCTGCCCCAGATCACACGGGTGGGGGTGGGGGTGGGAGGGAGACCTCCCCACTGCCCGCCCCCCCACCTGGGGAGCATCGAGTGTGAGGGTCAAGACTGTGCCCCCACTTCTGGGAGAGGGTGCCCACTGCCAGAGCTCTGTGGCTTTGGGCTGCTTTCCACACGGGTGCTCAGTGTCTCCCCGCTACACCCAGGAAGACGCCAGATGGCCTGGACTGGCCAGAAAGCCTGTGGTGGCCTCCCCAGGGAAACAGTGCCATCCCTGTCCTGGCTCACCAAGCAGGCCCACCCCAGGGCCTTTGCACGCCACGCCCCGAAACGCCACCCACACGCAGGATGTCCCCACCTTAGCAGGACGCCTACCAGGTGGCCTGCCGTCCCCACCCCCCCCACCCCCCCCCCACCCCCCCCCCACCCCCCCCCCCCACCCCCCCCCCCACCCCCCCCCCCCCGGCACACGGTCTCCTGTATCCCTTGTGCTCCAGCTGGGCCGCCTGACTGGCTTTCCGAACCAGGTGACACAGGCCACAGGCGCTGCTGCACGCACAGACCCTCCCCCTCCCCTTCCTTTCTCCTCAGGTGAAGAAGAGCCAGCACCCAGTTCCGTGGTCAGAGGAGAGAGCCACACCAGGGCTCGCGCTCACGTCCCACAAGCTCACCCACCTTTGCTAGGAGCGTAAAGAATAACGACACTGCTCCTCCTCCGGCATGTGTGTGAAAGTTCACGGTGGGAAGGCGGTCCCAGCCCCCAGGGAAGAAAGCCCTCTGACAGGAAGCCACTCCCCAGAGGCGGATGGTGTGGGTGTGGGTGTGGGTGTGGGTGTGGGTGTGGGTGTGGATGGGTGTGGGGCTGCCCGCCAAGGCCACAGAGCATCCTTACCTTTGTAGCCCGGGCGGCCGATCTTCACGAACTTCTTCACCTCCACCTTGACCTTCTCTGGCGCCGGCTGGGCGGGGGCCTCCTTGGCCTCCTTGGCTGCTCGCCGGGCCCTGCAGGTGGGACGGACATGGGGCTGAGGCCCCTCCATACAGGCCGCCAAGGCCATAGGCCCAGGTGCCAGGAGCGCCACCCCCCCGCCCTGCCCCAGCCAACCTTGGAGCTTCGAGGTCAGGGGGGACGGGGGTCAAGTGAGGTGACAGCTCTGGTGGGGGTGAGCGCCGGGCATGGGAAGGGGCGCGAGGTACTCACAAGTTGGTCTGATGCTTTTTCCCTTGGGTGTGCGCGAGGTAACTCCCCTAGAACGGGAAAGGGACGCACAGCTCAGGACAAAGCGAGCGGGGAGGTGCCGATAGGCACCCGATCGCTGCTGAGTAGACGAGCGCTAGTGGGTCTGCACACAGGGGAACGAAACCCCCAAAAGCCGGGGGTGAGGCGGGCCTCCGGAGGGTGCGACGCGGGCAGTCTTGCAGCTGCTGGGGTGCAGTGTGGGCTGTGGACACTGCTTGGAAGTGGTGGGGAAACCCGGGAGTGATCATGTCCCGTGATTCCATCTCCACGATGCCCCAGGGATGAGACACGCGAATCAGTGGTTCTCAACGGGGGCCGGTGGTGGGGGCGGTTTCTGACCCCCAGGGACAGCATGCCCAGGACGGTCCTCCCCGGAGGATGAGCAGCCCCAATGCCGCGGGGAGACCCTCCCATATCGGGCTGTTCAATTCAGTGCTGCCGACCGGGGCTGGCAACCACCAGAAACAAAGCACGTCCTCCACACGAGAAAAGGGACAAAGGGACCTACTCGTGCCAGGAGAGGGGCCCAGCGTGAGGGAGCATCAGACTCTCGCCTGCTTCAAAGGCGCAAACTAGAGCCACACCGGCTAGACTTCACAACCCCAACCCTGACGTGGAACGTCCCAGGGTGTCCCCACGTTCCCAGATACACATCTGTGGCAACGGTGCCACCGGTACTGAAGGACTCGCCAAGTCCACAGCAGCACAGGTGGGGCGGGGTGGGGGGTGGGGCAGGGGCGGGGCCACACCTCGTTGTTGTGCAGCGTCAGGCACAGCTTGCACTCGTAGGAGCCCAGATGGTTCTTCATGAAGTAGGGGTCCTGCGGAGGAAGCACGCTTGTTATGCGGTGGGAGGGGCCCTGGGGACCCCGCACGGGCGCTGAGAGAACACCACTCTCTTCAGGGCAAACGCTCGCGGCGGGGGAGGGGGCGCAGAGGACAAGCAGGAGCCCCCCAGGCAGCACCGCAGAGCCCACTGGGTGGGGCTGGGGCTGACCACACGCCCCTGCAGCAAGCTCGGGGAAGGGTCCTCCGGGAGCCCCGGCCCCACGTCCTCGGCAGCCTGGGGTCCAGGAGGCAGAGCCGAAACAGCACCGCTGCTCATGCATCTCCATGGCGCCGACCAGGCCAGCCCTCCTTGTGCCGCAGCACAGCCTGACGCGGGCAGAGAAGCAAGCGGGCCAACCCGAGGCCCTAGGAGACCCCGTCTCTGCACATCCCGTGAGTGGGGCAGGGGCTCCAGGGCCAACTGGTGACCACTCAAGAGGCGCAGAGCAGACGGCAGGGGTTCAGGTCCCAACTCCACCGCCCAGAGACCGTGTCGTCATTGGCGATGACAATCCCACCCTCAACTCTGTTTCCTCATCTGGAAAATGGAAAGAGTAACAGAACTGACCTCCCAGGCCAGGCCTCTGAGGGGCTTTGGGAGCGTCCGGCACACGGTGCGGGCTCGACACACCTCAGAGCGTTTCAAAGTCTAAGAGGACCTATACACTGAACACCAAGGGGCACATCGAGGGCAACTCTGCCTCCAGGGTCCACTGGGCAATGTCTGGGGACGTCAGTCGTTGTCACGAGTTGGGGGCTCCTGGCATCAAGTGTGGAGGTGAGGGTGCTGCTCCACACCCAACAGCGCCCGTGACGGCCCCCACGCCCCAGGGAATGACCGGGCCGCACCTCCAAGCTGAGAAACCCTTAGTCAGTTATTCGCGAAAACCTTGAGTCTGCTCCCTGCTCACGCTGGACACCAGGATAAATCCCCGATGCTCAGCTGGTGTAAACCAGGGGGGCCCCCATCATCTGTATCACCTCCTCTCCCTCCCACTCAGGTGTGGACTGAAATGTGTACAGCATCCCAGGACCACAGAGGTCAGGTGGTCATGGAACCCCGTCTCCTGGGGTCAGTGGAATCCCTATCCCTGGGGTCTCACCGGAGGTGATTCCGCCCCCCAAGGGACACTGAGCGACATATGGAGACATCTGTGGCCACTGTGACTGGGGAGCTCCTGGCATCTGGCGCGGGGGCAGGGCAGGGATGCTGCTGCACACCCCACAGCGCCCAGGGGGACCCACATACGTATCCCCAGGGCCGAGGCAGAGGCCTGTCTCCCTACAGCTCTGTACGGATAAGCTGCTGTCTTTCGCTGCCCGTGGTGCCATCAGGGCCCCCACCACTGGCGACTCCCCACACCTCTGGCTAAGTATAGCTTCCTGTGCTAACAGACCCTTCAAACGTGGGGCTACGAACAGCAGCCGGCCTCTGGTGGACACTGAGAGCTGCCACTCCAGGTGAAGCTCCCTGGTGCAGGGTGGGCACAGGCGGCGGGAGGGCACGTGTACCTTGTTGATGTCGATGGTTTCCAGGGCCAGCTGCCGGAGGCGCTCCCTACGGTCCCGGTTGCTCTCAGAGGAGGAGGCCACGCCCCCACTCCCAGTCTTGCCTCCGGGGCGATGCTGGAAGTCCATGGTGAGGACCTTGGGGCTCTACCAGACCAGAGAGGAAACCTGTGGAGGCCAAGGGGCGGCTGTGAGGCTGCGCAGGAGGCCTCGCCCTCCTGGTTCAGCCTCATCCCCCAGAGCTCTCGCAGCTCTCAGCCTCATGCCCACGCTTTACCAAGTCTCTTCCAGTGGCCGAGGGTCCACTATGGGCCAGGCACATGGAAATGAGGAAGAAGGAGAAACAGGGCATCTCCAGGTGACCTGGTGGGTGGACTGAGGAAGTCCCCCCAGCCTGAGGAGTGCAAAGGCCCAAGGACCCGAAATGGCAAAGGGCAAAATGAGACCAAGGTCTCACTAATTAGTCTCACCTCCTCCAAGAAGCCTCCCCAGACCACCCAAGCCCATGCTGTTCACTCCCTCCTCTGAATTCCCTTTCTGATTGTCTTACACTTATTTCTCTCAGCCTAAATTCTGCTTCTCCGGCTCAGCTGTACATTTGCTGGAAACAAGGAACACATCTACCAACCTATCCCCCCGCCACTGCCTAACGCACAAGATGTTCACGGCTCGTTCGCGGCTGAGGAAGGCTCTCCCGAGCCCTTGATGTCTCTTCCAGCCCAGCCACTGTTTCCCACCCTCCTTCAGGCTCAGCTCAGACCCAACCTCCAGGAACCTCTCTCATCTTACACTCCCTTTCCCACTGGTCAATGTTGGCCCCAGGCCCCTGGCATCTTGTCTCTGTTGGGGTAAATTCACAGGGATGGGGCCCAGGAGTGACTATGACCCCTGCCAAAGATGGCCCCATCTCAATCTCAAGGGTTCCTGGACGTGTCACCTCACGGGGCAGAGGAGACTTTGCAGGTGGGGTTAAGTTACGGCCCCTGAGAAGGGGAGGACCCTGGATTCCCCAAGGGGCCTAGTGTCATCACAGGGTCCTTATAGGAGGGAGGCAGGGGGGTCAGAGGCAGAGAGAGACGGGAGATGCTGCGCTGCCGGCTGTGAGGATGGAGGACGGGCCGCGAGCCAGGGATGCGGCGCCTCTAGAAGCTGGAAAAGGTGGAACCAATGCTCCCCTGGAGGCTCCAGAAGAAATAAAGCTCAGTGAGACTCACAATGAACTCCTGACCTCCAGAGCTGCATCATGAACTTAGGTCGTTTAAGCCACTAAGTCGGTGGTGGTTTGCTGCACCGACCACAGGAAACTAACAGTCCAGGCACCAGCCAGCTGTGCCACCGACCGGCAGTGTGACCTGATGAGTTTACAAAAACCTCACACGTGGTGAGGCTGCAGAATCCCAGAACTAGACTTTTTATTTCACGCCAAGTCCACCCAGAGCCGCCAACTGGTAAAGGCAAAACACTACCAGAGCCAAGAGTTCCAGTCAGTTTGGGGGGAGCCCAGTTTCTCCTCAAGCAGCCAGAACAAGCTCTTGTCCTAGCCGGGAGTACGCGCCACAGGTGTCGTGAGAGCACCTGTGGAGAGGATCCGACTGGCTCAGGAAACCCAAACGCAAGCAAGTACTTAATCACTCACCACGTTACAGTGAGTGCCAGTAGCTATCAGAGACTGAGATGAGGCCAGAGAGAAAAGGGGGCAGGTCTATCAAAACCCATCTGCTAGGGCTTCCCCGGTGGCGCAGTGGTTAAGAATCCGCCGGCCAATGCAGGGGACATGGGTTCGAGCCCTGGTCTGGGAAGATCCCACATGCCACAGAGCAACTAAGCCCATGCACCACAACTACTGAGCCTGCGTTCTAGAGCCCGCGAGCCACAACTACTGAAGCCCGCGTACCCAGAGCCCCTGCTCCACAACAGGAGAAGCCACCGCAATGAGAAGCCCACGCGCCACAACGAAGAGTAGCCCCCGCTCGCCGCAACTAAAGAAAGCCCGCGCAGCAACGAAGACCTGATGCAGCCAAAAAAAAAAAAAAAAAAAAAAAAGACAACAAAAAACCCACCCGTTAAGCAGCAGGCAACACCCCTTCCCCTGGTCTGTGTCCAGCAGGCAGGAGACCCAGCTGGTGCTCCCAGCCCAGGGGAGATCAGGAGTCTTTTCTGGGAAGAGAGCACCAGAGACAGTATTCTCAGACACTGACAGTTGGGGGCCCCCCACACTCCCCAAACCCCAGCACTCTGCCAGGCCCACTGAGCTCGCTAGATGAGAAGCACTACTCTCCATGCAGACTGGTAACTTAACATAAACAGACGCAAAGAAACGTGTGTATCAGAGAAAAAAGAAACCTGGTGAAACATCAATAGAAGATGTTAACGTCCTCCTGGATGACAGGAGACGTTACCACATCGTGAAACTAGAATAGATGCCAAAGGTGAGCATGGTGAATTAAAACCAGACGAACCCTGAGACTTCCCTGGTGGTCCAGTGGGTAAGACTCCACGCTCCCAATGCAGGGGGCCTGGGTTCCATCCCTGGTCGGGGAACTAGATCCCACATGCTGCAACTAAGAGTCCGCATGCCACGACTAAGACCCGGTGCAGCCTAAATAAATAAACAAATAAAGTTAAAAAAAAAAATAAACCTTTAAAAGTAAATACGTGATGAACCTGACAAAACAATGAATACGAGCGCTTGAATGTAAGAGTTAAAGAAGGCTTTCATAATGGAGAACAGGAAAATGAACAACAATAACAACAATAATAGCAAAATAATAACAGGCAAAGCAAGAATCTAGAAATCACGAACTGAAAACAGAACGAAACGTGGGCACACTACTATATTTAAAATAGATAACCAGGGCTTCCCTGGTGGCGCAGTGGTTAAGAATCCGCCTGCCAATGCAGGGGACACGGGTTCGAGCCCTGGACCAGGAACATCCCACATGCTGCGGAGCAGCTAAGCCCGTACGCCACAACTACTGAAGCCTGCGCACCTAGAGCCCGTGCTCCGCAACAACAGAAGCTGCCACGACAAGAAGCCCGCGCACCGCAACGAAGAGTAGCCCCTGCTCGCCGCAAGTAGAGAAAGCCCGTGCGCAGCAACAAAGACCTGACAAATCCAAAAATAAATAACTTTATTCAAAAAAAAGATAATCAATACGGACCTCCTGCATAACACAGGGAACTGTGCTCAATGCTCTGCAATGACCTATATGTGAAAAGAACCTGAAAAAGAGCGGACACATGTATGTGTATAAATCACTTTACTGTACGCCTGAAACCAACACGATGTCGTAAATCAACTATAGACCCACATAAAATAACAATTAAAAAGAACAAACGTGGAGAATATCATCAAAGGAATAACCTATGAAATAAAAGAAAATACCCCAGAACTGAAAGAACCTAATTTTCAGACAAAACCAAAAAAAAATACTCTCAAACGAAGAAACCATTAAATTTCACAGCACTAATGAAAACCTAAAGTTTCTACTAGACAGAAAGAATATCAGAAACAAGAGGTCGGAAACCAGAACGGGACGAGACCCTTCAGGACAGCAGGGAACTCCTAAGACGGGCAATGCTTTCACAGCTCCCACCGGGGGCTTTTGATCTGGAACTTTACACCCACCCTTCTGCCTGTGAGGGTAAATAAAGCCGTTTTCAGCTAACCGAGAGCTCAATATAAAAAAATGAGTCGAGGGCTTCCCTGGTGGCGCAGTGGTTGAGAGTCCGCCTGCCGATGCAGGGGACATGGGTTCGTGCCCCGGTCCGGGAAGATCCCACATGCCGCGGAGCGGCTGGGCCCGTGAGCCATGGCCGCTGAGCCTGCGCGTCCGCTCCGCAACGGGAGAGGCCACAACAGCGAGAGGCCCGCGTATCGCAAAAAAAAAAAAAAAAAAAAAATGAGTCGACTTCTTCAAAAGCTACCTGATGAGCTCTGATGGAAGAAAGGAAGGGGAGTAGATGGTCACACTGAAAACAAGCCAGCCCAGGGGAGCCCGGACAACAGGTTCTAGGACAGCTACTCAGCTGCAAGGTGGGGCTCCAGTCCCGACCGGAGCAGGAGGATGACAGCTTTGAGAGGGAAGTTTCCACGGGGGAAAGGAAAAAAGACATCCATTTGTTTCAACCTGTGGGAAAATACAACCGCTAGGCGTGTGAGGTGAAAACGCTTTGAGTACAAAGGTTTAACAACAAGCAAAGAAAATCAGGCGAATAGGAAAGGTGAAGAAGTTAATGAGCTTTGGGGGGCAGGAAGAAGAATGGTATAAGAAACCTAGACTGACAGGCGGGGAAGTCACTTAACCTCGGGGCTTCGCTTGCGAAACGGGCCCAGCTAACGGGCTCTGGTGGCCTCGGGCGCGGTGCCGGGCGCTCCGCCTCCGGACCTTCCTTTCCACTCGGTGGGCCTGGAACTGGGGCCGCCGTCACCCCTATCCAGGTGAGTCCCGGACCACAGAGCCAGCAAGCCAACGGACGAGTCCTCGGGCGCAGGGAAGGCGCCCCGGACCACGGGAGCCGCCACCCGAGCCGACCCGACCCAATGGGCCTTTGCAGCCGGAGCTCCTAGCGGGCGAGGGTGTGGGGGTCGGGCCTGCCCAGCGCCGGGCGCGGGCGCGAAGCCGGCGCCCGCCCCCAGCCCGCGCCCCTGCCGAGGCGCCCCTCGCCTACTCCCCTCCAGGGAGCCCCTCGCGGTCGCCGCCCTAGCCCCGCGCGGCTCTTAACTCTCACCCGCGGCCGCACCGCCGTCGCCTGTTCGGCCACCACCTCTGCCGCCGCGCCGACTTCGCTTCGTTCTGCACATGCGCGCCGCGGGCTAAGGAAGCACTTCCGAGGGCAAGCGGGGCGGGGTTCTTCCGTGTGCGCATGCCCGGCCCGCCCAGCGGCGCAGGCTAGACGCTTCGGAGGCTGGAGGACTGCGGGCAGCCGGAGTGCAGGCCGGAAGCCGAAGCGCGCGTGCGCACCGGCTCTCACTGTCCTTATCGTCGGCCAAACTCGCGCGGAGCCAGTTCTCGCGGGATAGCGAGTTGCTTCTCGTCTCCCACTGCTGTCCGCCTGTTCCCTTGAGTACTGGGGGCTATAGGTCGTGGGGGTGCTTTATCGTTTCCACCCCGGGTCCACCTTGTTGCTTGGTTACGTGACAACCGTCCATCTTGCCTACTGCTCTGTGCGCCCCACGAGGGCTCTACTCGGCCCCGGCGGCCCCCGGGACGCTTCTGCCACTCGCCGGTGTAGGACAGGCTGAGCGGCCCGGGAGCGCGCAGGCGTAGTAGCTCCGGCCGCGCTTCCGGGACGACGCCGTGGGACTCTTTTGGCGCCGGCAGCGGCGCGAGTGAGGACGGCGGCCCGGAGGGCGCGGCCCAGCGCTCCGCGTTCTGGGTCCCAGCGGCGCCATGCGCTATAACGAGAAGGAGCTGCAGGCGCTGTCCCGGCAGCCGGCCGAGATGGCAGCTGAGCTGGGCATGCGGGGCCCCAAGAAGGGCAGCGGTGAGCGGCCCGAGGCGCCGGAGCGGCCGGGCGGCAGGGCGGCCGGGGGGCGGGGGTGGGCAGCCGCGGAACGCGCGCGAGCCCGCCTTGTTCCCGCAGTGGTGAAACGGCGGCTGGTGAAGCTGGTGGTCAACTTCCTCTTCTACTTCCGGACGGACGAGGCGGAGGTAAGGCGGCGGGGAGGGCGGGGTCGGGGTTTGGGGTTGGGGTCTGGGTCGGGGTCGGGGTCCGGAGTTGGGGGGGGGCGGCCGCAGTTGGGGGGCGGGGTGTGGAGTCGGGGGCGGGGCGGGGGCAGGTTCCCGGTGCCCGCCCCCATGCCCCTGTCTGCCCCTAGCCCGTCGGAGCCCTGCTGCTGGAGCACTGCAGAGTCACTCAGGAAGAGCCCAGCGGCTTCTCCATCAGTGAGTGCGGCCTGGGGCGAGGCTACTTGACCCCGTCCCGCCCCGCTCCACCCCGGCGCGGCCCCGCCTGAGTCCCCAGAGGCTGAGTCCAGTGTCCCGGGCAGCCCCACTCGCGCTGGCTCCTCTGGGTGGGGACCCAGGCCGAGCGCACTACCTCAGAGGCCGCCCTTGTCTTGTTGGGGAGCGCTGCCCTCTCGGGGTGGATGCCTCGCTGTAATTGTTTCATTTCTCCTGGGATCAGGGCCCTGTGCTGGGGGACTGGGAGGATTCTCCTGGGTCGTCTTGAGAGGGTGGGGTCTGCAGGCGAAGACGGAGCTACTAACTAGTCTTCTGGGGAGGCTGCAAGAGTGCCACAGACTAGGGCGCTTAAACAGCAGAAATTTATTTCTCCCAGTTTTGGGGGGCAAGAAGTGTGACATCAAGAGTGTTGGCATGGCTGGTTCCTTCTGAAGGAGAATCTGCCCCCATGATCTCTCTCCCGGCTTCTGGGGGGTCGCTGGCGACCGTTTTCACTCCATCTCTGCCTTCCTTTTCATGGGATCTTCTCCCTTGTGTGGTAGTGTCCAGGTTTCATTTTCTTAAGAACACCAGTCCTGTTGGATTAGAGGCTCACCCTAGTGCAGCGTGACTTCAGCTCAACTGCTTGTAACTACTTAGACCTGCAGTGATTCCACATCCGGATAGATTCATAGTCCTGGGAAATGTCTCATGTTTTTTAAAACTCGAACATACATCTTTTGGGGGACACAGTTCAACCGACGCCCAGCTGGTGGGAAGCAGTGGGCCCAGGCGGGCCGGGGCTGGAAAGGGGACAGTCGTGGACAATGGCAAGAGGAAGTTGAGGGCTGGGTGGGGGGGAGGTGGGAGCGAGCGGGGACAGATGGGGGCTACTCCTTCCGCAGGCTTTCTAGAGGACCCAGAGAGAAAGTATCACTTTGAGTGTTGCAGTGAGGAGCAGTGTCAGGAGTGGATGGCTGCTCTGCGTCGAGCCAGGTGGGGTGCGTCGAGCCAGGTGGGGTGCGGCCACCTTGGGGGCCTGGGGCAGGGGCGGGGCAGGCCCTGTGGACTCACACCACCCTCCTCCCTAGTTACGAGTTCATGCGGAGGAGCCTCATCTTCTACCGGAATGAGATCCAGAAGATGACTGGCAAGGTGCGCGTGGGTGCAGGGGTGGGAGTTGGGGGTCTTCTGGGCCTAGGCTCATGCCGTTCCCCCCCCCCCCACCATCGTCCACCCACACAGGATCCCCTGGAGCAGTTCGGCATATCAGAGGAGGCCAGGTTCCAGCTGAGCGGCCTGAAGGCATGAGTCTGGGTGTGGGGCTCCTCAGCTTTCCTGCTGGGGGCTGGATGAACCCTCCCTGGGTCCCCGGTTTCTTGGCCAAGCCTGGATTTGTCGTGGGAGGTGTCTTGGTTTACAGATTTTAAAAGCCCCAGGATCCGCAGGGGCTGCCTTTTTGAAGAAACAATCCAGCAAGCCCCTTCTGGATGCACTGGGACCCACTGGACTGTGGCACCTCAGTGCCACATGCTGCTGCCAGGGGACAGGTGTCCCCTCCCAGGAGCTGTGCCCAGCCCCTTGGGTGCGTCCATCCAGGCCTGGCAGGTGCCTGAGGCTGGTGCAACTCTCCTGCCCCGTGCAGGCTGAATGTACAACATTAGGTGATGCCGTGAAGGGCGTGGGCCCATGCTGGGGCTGCTGTGAATTCTCCTGCTGAAGGGGCAGGCCCCGGCCGGACGCCTCTGGGCAGAGCTGGAAGGTGCGCCTTTCGGGTGGCCAGTTTGTTCTGTTCAAATAAAGGTACCTCTTTTTCACACGGGACGGCGATGCAGTGAATGCAGAGAGGGACCTCTGTCCTCCGCAGGCTGCCGGTCCCGCAGAGTCACAGCGGGGTCCTGAGGGAAGTGAAGCCCTGCCCAGGTTCAAGGTTTAAGTGCCCAGTAGGAACAGAGGAGAGGAGGCCTAGAACCCAGAGCCAGGAAAGGTAGGGAGGCTGGGGCCCAGCCCACAGGGCCTCTGGGGCTCACAGGCCTCCCTCCGAGTGCAGGCGGGACTTCAGGAAGGGTTTTGTTGGTGGTGTGAAAAGTACCCAAGCAGTCGGTTTCAGTTAGTCAAGGAGGAGGCCCACCCTGGGTGGGCCTGACCTAGTCAGGTGTTGGCCCTGAAGGAGGGGCTGGGCCTCCCTGAGGTGGGGCTCACTGTCTGCTGTGGTCACAGGGCCTGCCTTCCGGAGCAGGTGGGGCTTCTGCTGGGAGTGACCGTCCTTCCCAACTGGGGATGGCTATCACGGCCCGGGACCCTCTTTGCGCTCCAGGACCTTGCCATGTCACGGTCGGGAAGAAACACTGCCACCAGACCAGGTTCAAGTGAAAACAGGTATTTTATTACAGCGTCTACAGGTGGAAACGCAGTGCAGTGGGGTTCCCTTGGGAAGAGGGGGTGGAGCCAGCGCCCCAACTGAAACATAAGCTACCAGAACAAGAAAGCAAAGCCCGTCTCCGTTACAAACCAAGGCAGGGATGCGAGAGCCAGCGTGGATGGATGTGTAAATGAGAACAAACAGTCCTAACTGTAGACGGGCCGGCTGGCAGGATAAATAAGGGCAGTGGGGGGGGGGGCTGGTTCTTAAATAGGTCACGATTCATAGCTGAACAGAGAACGCATCCCCTGACTGGAGGCTGTCCTAGTTGTTAGGTTTTCCTGAGCAAAGCGACAGCAGCCGTCAGACCTGGAGCACCCGCGTCGGCAGCAGCGGTGGGGCTCCCGCAGGGCCGCTCCCCACGCACGCCAGCCGGCGCCCTACTCCCGTGGCTGGCGTCAGCAGCGGCGCTCAGGCTGGGACCGGAGGGTGGGTGTGGAGAGGCCGAGCTGGGCCCCGCTGTGGGGCAGGCCCTGCGCGGGTCGTCCGTCCCCTGGTGCCTGCGCGTGCGTGCAGAGGACAGACGCGGCGCGGTGGTCCTCCCGAAGTGACGCAGTGTTTGTGTACAGTGTCCTTTGTTCAGATGGGGGCTCCGCTGGCCGCGCCGTAGCTTTCTCGGGAGCCCTGTGTTCCTGACACGGGGAGGGGAGCCTCTTGGAGAGGCCGGGGGCCGGGGATCAGGACAGCACCGTCGTGCACTGGCAGCACCGACCTGGGGGGAAGGGGGGCAGGGCGGGCGATCACAGGAGGAAGGCTCCGTCTCTAGCCTGATTGCTGCCCCACACAGTGTAGAGGTGGCTGCAGGCAGCGCACTGGCCCGCTCTGACCCTTGTGGCCTGCGTCCCGGGGGTCAGGAAGCGGGGCCGGGCCTCGGCCACCACACCGACCCCACTCAAGGGCAGGCAGAGGACCCGTGGCGTCCACCTCTGAAGGGTATGTGGAGTCAGCCAGGCCGGGGAAGGCTCACGTTAGGCCACCACACAGAGGCCCACCCTCCCGCGCTCCTTGACGGGTGCCGCCTGGGTGGCAAACACCTGAGGATGGGGCTCCGACTGCCCACGCTCAGCCCTCGCCGGGGCGCCCACCTTTGGCCGATGTTGGCCCTTTCGGGGGACCGAGAGCTTCTCGGGAGGCACACAGACAACATTGCCCCACCCAGGGACCCAGGACCAGTCACAGGTGCTGTGCTCGAGGGACCGAGAACCCTACCGGCCACCTCGGAGCCTCAGGGAGCAGCCCTCCTGCCCGGCCACCCCAAGCGCATCCCTTCCCAAGCACCACCGTGGCCGCTCGGGTGGAGCAGGTGTCACCCCAGCAGGGTGGGCAGGAGGGCCCTGGGCCAGTGCCGCTGTGCACTTGAACAGGCGGGAGGGTTTCCCCTCACTTTCCTTTCCTCCTTTTCTCTTTAGTTTACTGTGTATTCGTCATACAGTCTAAAAATAAATGAAGTCCGTCTATGAAATTTATAAATTTTCATCACCTCTCTATAAAATACTGTCACCTGTCAGCGTGACTCCCTTGTAGACAAAGCAGGCACCCACAACTAACCCGCCTGCGTCCCCGGCCACCACAGGAGCCGACCCTGCGGGGGGGGGGGGGGCTGCGGCGTGAGCCCAGGGCGAGCAGAGACGTACAAAAGTAAATGCACCTGTCACACGAGTGAGCCAGCCAGGCAGGCAGCAGAGTCGGGTACCAGACCCTCCTCACAAGCACCACTGAGAACGGGTCCCCTCCTCGAGGCTCCGCCACCGCAGCCTTGCCGCGCAGGACTGCCGTTCCGATGCCAAAGGCGCCATCCCGAGGGCTGAGCCGAGGCCGTTCACAGTGATGGCGGGGCGGGGCGGGCCTCCACCGGAGACGCCGCCTTTGGTATGGGAAGAGCGGCGGGAATGAACACGCCAGGCGCTAGGACCTGGCGTTGGCGTGGTCAACCTCGAGAGTCAGCACCAAGAGCACGTGGAGGCGCGAGCCTGGCGACGAGATAGCACCGGGCCGGCTGCCAGCGTCTCCGCGGTGGGCCGGTCCTTCGGCGATGTCTTTACATATATTCTCTCATATAATATAGTATCTACATCTCTCGATAGGTTGCCTTCACGACTTCGGTGAAATAAAATAAATCAAAATTGTTTATACTTTTTAAAAAACGATAAATACTTTATCTAAGACTATCGACAGTACAGGCTGGAGCCAGGCCCCAGCGCGCCGTCTCCGCAGCTGTGCGCGGCGCTGATTCACAGTAGAGCCTGTCCTCTGGCCTCCATCCGTCCTCGCCGTCCTGCGGGGGGCCCCGCGCCGCCAGCCCGCCCCATCCTTGCATAGTCTCGCGGTTGAGGTAGAAATCCTAGTTACCTGCGGACACGGCGCGGGAGGAAAGGCAGCATAGCGTTAGCCTCGCGCCCAGACGAGCCCGTCGCACCCCCAGGCCAGGGCGCCAGAGCCACCTACGGACGGACGGACGGACGACAGACGGCAGACGAGGTGGTGGCAGCACCCTGAGCCACGCCTCTGGGCCCTGTCAGAGGCAGGAGGTCCTGTCCCCAGGCCCTTCCAGTGCGTGTGGGGCGCTGGTTGGGTCCTGGCCTCCCCTCCTCCCCAGGAGACCCTCCCCGGTCCCCACGCCGGGCAGCGCTCCAGGACAAGCCTGCATGCCCCAGGAGTGAGGCCGGCGCGGCCAGGACGGCAGGCAGGCAGCGTCCACTGTGGGCCTGGTCCCCGACCTCCCAGTGCACGTCTGCCCTCTCCAAGCTCCTCTGACGGCGCGAGGCCATTGCAGGCTGAGCCGCCCTACCTTCTGGGCTTTTCCAACAACCGAGGCACAGCCCATCCCCAGGCCTCGGGTAGGGCTGTCCACTGACCTGCACCCTGACCAGGAGGCCGTCAGACTCCAGCGGCCTCTCATCTGTTTCCACTTAAAAACACGACAGACAGCCAAGGACGGCAGGCAGGACCCCCGCTCCAGTCCTGGCCCCACGGGGATGTGGACATGGCACCAGCAGTGGCCAGGCCAGCTGCACCGGGGCCCAGGACCCTCCCTGGAGGCCTCGCAGACACCTGCCCCCTCCAGCTCCCGAAAGCGGGCCCTTCCTACGCTTGTCTCCGCTGACCCCCACACGGACGGTCTGAAAGGCAGCCCGTGCGTCTCGGAGGCCGGAGGAGCCGGGCCTCGGCCACAACTACAGAGCCCCGCCACCGGCCCGGCGTTCCTGCCTGTGGGGCTGGCGCCACACTCACCCTGCTGCCCATCGGCCCCTGCAGGCAGGCCCTCTAGCTAAGGAGCCCAACAAACGCGACCCCCACGTCCAGAAGGCCTGCCGTGTACCAGGTGCCTTAAACGCGTTGAGCTCTCCCCAAACCCTCATAAGGCGCGTTTATGGAAACGGGCTGAGGGGCCCAAGAGCGCACACAAAGGCAAAGCTGGGATCCTGAGCTGCCCCCATGACCCCACGCCGGGGCTGCCCAGGTCCCAGGCTGCTGCAGACGCCAAGCCTAGGGCGGCGGCAAGCTCGAGCTAGGCTCCACCCGGCCAGGACGCCAACCCTGACTGACTCCTCCTGGCCCCCTCCCTGGTCGACCTGGGGGGAGGGTCCACCGGCAGCGGCGGAGGGGGCGGGGCCAGCCACACCCTCCCTCTCTCTGCTCTCGCCGCCCGGGTTCCCTTGCCTCCCTGGCTCTTCGCCTTCGCACCTCCCGGCCGCAGGAGAGCAACCTTGGCCCCCGGGCCCCTCCACGGGGCCCCGCGGGCCCGCCTGTTTTCTGCAAAGGAAGGTCAGTTCAGGTTCTCGTATGGGCCGCCTGGTCGAGCTCTAGCCTTACCTTACAGAATACGAACTGCTAGCTAAGCAAGGTCTTTATCGCGGCTTAACCCCCGCAAGGCGCGCGGCATACGGAGGTGGCATGCCAAGGGAAACCCACACGGCGGGCGGCCCCGTGGAGCTGGCCTGCGGGATCACGGGCGCGGCCTGGGCCAGGGCCAGCCCGGGCAGGGGCGGGTGGTGCACCGTGAAGGAGGGGCGGGACACCTTGTGCGGAAGTGAGGCGAGCTTGATGGACAGAGAGGCGTTAGCAGGCGGCACAGAGGCAGCAGAGGAGGCAGGTAAGAAAGCTTGGTTAGCTGGGAGGGACGCGAGGTTCTGCAGGAGCACGGGCTCAGAGTTAGCCGGGAGCAGCGCGGGGGGCGGAGGCAAGGCGGCGTTAGGAGGGGGCGGGGCGTGGAGGGCGGGCGGCCCCGGAGGGGGCCGGCCCAGGTGCGGAGGGGGCGGGGGCGGCCTCGGCTCCGCAGGGGGCGGGGCCTGAAAGGAAGAGGCCGGGGTGCTGGCCACCGCCTGCAGCGGGGTTAGGCTCAGCGTGGCGCTGCGACATGCAGCCCCACTGCCGAAACTGGCTCCAAACGGATGAGCGGAGGCGGGAGGCACCGCGTGGTTAAAGGCACCTGCAAACAGGAGAGAAAAACCCAGCTTCAACAGGCGGGCATCACCAGCCAAGCCAAGGAAGGCGCGCGGAGAAGGGGAAGCCGACGGCGGCTGCAGCTCCAGCTCCGCGTGCGAGCGGCACAGGTGAGGGTGAAGCGCAGGCAGCGGGAGCGCAGGCGCTGGGATAACCTGCAGGACGGCTCCCCTCCCCTCCCCAGCCCAGCCCCGGCGCTCGTGCCCGGTGAGGGGCCGGCTGTGGCTCCCTGCGCTCCTCTCCACCCCGCACGCGCCACGGTGCATTTGGCGGGCGCCGCGGCCCTTGGCTCTTCCCCAGCGCCGGCCCCAAGGCTGCCCAGAGCCCGGGCTGCGTCAGGCCTGAGAGGTGACCTCCGCGGGGAGGAAGGAGAGAGCTCCGTCTGGCGCCAGCTCCCCTGAGAGCGAGAGGGACGCCGTCAGACCAGAGAGCGTGGCACAGGCCGACTCACGCCTGAGCGCTCTGCCCACACGACAGTCACGTCTGCGTTTCGCGAAAAGGAACGAGGTGACGGGTGCAAAGTGGACCCAAGGGGATACGCGGGCACAGCCTCTCCCCCCTCAGGGGGCCCTGGAAGGGAACCTGCAAACAGCGGTGGTTAAACCCAGCGGTCCCGGAGGGCGCCGGTGAGAGCATGCGGCCCGTGGCCCATCCCCCAGCGGGTCCCGCACGGCCAGAGGGCGCTGCCTACCTCCGACTGCACCGCCGGCCACCCCGGGGGAGAAGCTGCCCATGGCGTGCGAGTTGGTCAGTCTGGTGGCGGCGGTTGAGACGTGCACCAGGCCGGCGGCGGGCACGGAGCTGAACAGGGACTGCAGCACAGACGGACCCAGGTTGGCCTGCAGGGACATGGGGCCCAGTGCGAACTGCGGGCCGGGGGCGAAGGCGCCCAGGAAGGGGCGGTGGGTCTGGGCGGACGGGGCCGTGCCCCCTGCCGAGGACGCCGCCGGGGCAAGGCCCGGGCCGCTGAGGAGGCCCCCGGGGGGGGTGGCAGCGGCGGCGGCGGCAGCAGCAGCAGCGGCCATGAAGAGGTTGTGGCCGTTCTTGACGTCGGGCTCGCGGTCACGGCCCTTGCCCGCCTTGCCGTGCATCGCTGAGGCCTTGTCCGCGGGCCCGCACACAGGTGGGCCCCCCTCGCCCTTCGGGGCCAGTCCGTCCAGCTGTCTCTTGTTCACGAAGGAGCCGGGGTCTGCGGCGCCGCCCTCCTTGCCCCGCGGGCCGGGAAAGCTCAGGGGGGTGCCCAGGCCGGCCGCCTCGGGGGCCTTGTGGGAGAGAGAAGCACCATCGCTGAAGCTGTGTAAACTGAGGTCGGCCGCCAGGCCCCCGCCCAGGGCGAAGCTGCTGGCGGGATGGCTGCTGGGGCTCAGCCCGCCCGCCCCCGGCAGCGCGCCTGGGAAGCTCTTCCTGGGGTGGGCAGCCAGCTTGGCATCAGCCGCGCCAGGTTCCTCCAGGCCGGGCCGGAAAGCGAACAGGGAGTTGTGGCTCAGAGCGGAGGCGGCCTGCAGCGGGCTGTCGGCTGCCTTGGCCAGGCCGAGGTCGGAGATGGGCGAGAAGGTGGACTTCCACTTGCTGCTGTTGACCGGCTCGCTGGCTGGCACCTTCCTTCCCGCCAGGCCGCCCCCTGCCAGGAGAGGCAGCGGCTATGAGGCCTGGGCTGGGTGGGGCAGAGCGGAAGCTACGGGGACCAGACCACCGCCGGCTCGGAATGACCCCCGCCCCCAAGACAAGCCCCCATGGCGGAGGACGGGGCAGACCTGGCGAGGGTGGGGCCGTGGGAGAAACTCAGGGAGCAAGGCTGCTTGTGCGGGAGGGCCGGCGTGTCAGCACAGAGCACCACATGTGCCCCATCTACCCAGGCAGCACCCAGAGCGCCCGCCATGTCCACAGGGAAAGGGGCCAGGAGGCCGGGCGGCACCCACACCACCCAGGGACCACTCTGGAAGCCCCGTGTGGCTCCTCAGAGGCCGGGCACCAAGGACTCAGGCATCGGGAGCACCAAACTCACCATTTTCCAAGGTTTTCGGAGGAGATTTGCTTTCTAAGGAGATGGTTGCAATTTTTCTCTCAATTCTATTAGGAAAAAAAAAGAGATGATAAATGTTTGCAATCCACGGGCACACCAGAGCGCTATACGTTTACACCGAATTGCCCAGCGGGGTCAGTAAGCCGGCAATGCATGACCCGCTGTCAGGGCCCCCGGGCGCCCCCATGCCCGTGCGGTGGCACCTGTGCCGGCACGATGACGGCTGTGGTGAGAGCCAGGCCCCGGCGGAGGAGCAGGGATGCCGTTTCCCAACACGCAAAGACAGCCGCGAGTCCCAGACAGAACTGTCTCCATGCTTAACGTGCTCTCAAGCTCTAGGAGACCGCGTCGTCCACAGAGGCAGATGCGCAGCACCTAGCACGTTAACTCCCCAGCAAGCTGTACCCATAGCTGTACCGAAGTACAGAGCAGTGTGTGCTTCATGTGTCAGGATTTTTGTGGACCGTCCCGAAGAACTATGACCTCCAGAGACACAGAACTCGCCAAAGAATCCAGAACTTGTACAATGTACTTTTCGTATGTGGAAGGGTAAGTCAACAAGACACTGAAAACACAGGCAACTGAAGAAAACACAGGGACGTCCCCCGGCGGTCCAGCGGGTAACACTCCGTGCCCCTAGTGCAGGGGGCCCGGGTTCGATCCCTGGTGGGGGAACTCGATCCCACATGCATGCCGCAACTAAAAGTCTGCATGCCGCAACTAAAGGTCCCACATGCCGCAACTAAACATGCCACAACTAAGACCCAGAGCGACCAAAATAAATAAATTAAGAATTAAATAAAATTAAAGAAAGGGACTTCCATGGTGGCGCAGTGGGTAAGAATCCGCCTGCTGATGCAGGGGACACGGGTTCGAGCCTGGTCTGGGAAGATCCCACAGGCCGTGGAACAGCTAAGCCCGTGCGCCACAACTAGTGAGCCTGCATGTCACAACTACTGAAGCCCGCACGCCTAGAGACCCTGCTCCGCAACAGGAGAAGCCACTGCAATGAGAAGCCCGTGCACCTCAACGAAGAGTAGCCCCCGCTCGCCGCAACTAGAGAAAGCCCTCACGCAGCAACAGAGACCCAACGCAGCCAAAAATAAATTAATTTTAAAGAAAAATAATAATAAAGAAAACACATACACAACACACGGGATCTTGTCAACACTGAACACTCTTATGCCTCAAAGGACACCAGCAATGGAGTGAATACACCACCCACAGGACGGGAGAACACAGCTGCAGATCCCGTACCTGACAAGGGATCCGGTACGTAGACGTCTAAAGAACTCTCATGACATAACAACAGCAGCACAAGACAACCCGACTCAAGAGTGGGGCCGGGACCTGAACAGACATCTGTCTGAGGAACAGATGATGCTGAGTGTCGTCGACTGCGAGGGAGATGAGGTCAAAACCATGGCGACACCACCACACCCTCACAGAAATAGCTACCGTACTAAAAACAAACCCAGAAAATAACAAGTGCCGGTGAGGATGTGGAGAAACTGGCACCCTTGTGCATGCTTGGCAGCAATGTGAGATGGGGCAGCTGCCGTGGAAAAGTCTGGTGGTTCCTCAAAACGTTAAACCCAGACTCGCCACATGAGATCCAGCAATTCCACGCCTAAGTACTGGGTAAATTGCAAACACATTTTCAAGTAAAAACACATGTAGTATAGGGACGTTCATAGCAGCACGATTCACAACAGCTGAAAACGAAGCAACCCAAGCGTCCACGGACACACGGTGGATAAACAAAACGTGATATATACACACAGAAAGGAAGGAGGTTCTGACACCTGCTACACCATGGATGAACCTGAGGACAGGATGCTCAGTGAAATAAACCAGACACAGGACACACGCTGCCTGATCCCACTCACGGGGTCCCTAGAGGAGTCAGATCCACAGAGACAGGAAGTAGATTGTGGGGGCCAGGGACTGGGGGAGGGGCTGGGGAGTCAAGTGTTTAAGGGTACAGGGGTTCTTTCTGTGGTGATGAAAATGTTCTAAAACCGACAGCGGTGATGGCTGCACAACCCCACGAATACGTCAAAGACCACTGGGTCGCACGTTTCAAGCGCGCAGTGTGGTATATGAATTATACCTAATAAAACTGTTATTGAAAAAAAAACCCAGGAAGAAAGCACTCTTCACCGTCAGCTGAGTGGACACCAGGCACTGATGGGAGCCTGCACGCCTGCCTCTTGGCTCTGCGCTGTGGCGGCCGCCCTCCCCTTCTCTCTGCCACCAAGAAACACCCGCCTCGCGCCACCGCCCCGGGAGCTACAGACTCAGGGGTCAGCCCTGCCCCACACGCACGTGGCGAGAGGCTCTCAGATGCCCTGGGCCCTTCACGGGCTGTTTCTTACACAGTTAAAGTGAACGATCCAGGAAGGGGCCTGTCTGCTCCAGGAAGTGCCCCAAGTGAGGTCGGGACCCTGTGCCCACCACCCAGCAGCAGGTGGGAAGCTGCCTGCCCCGTGTCCTGGCCACAGGGACCTGCCCCGTCGGCCCCACTCGCCTGGCACTGCTGGGCTCGTCCTCAGAGCCCTGCTCCTCATCCGAGGTCAGCGGGGAATAGTGGGCCCCGTTGGTCTGGCTCAGGGGCTTCTCCTTCTTGAGCACGGGCGGCTGGTCGTTGTCCTGGTAAGGGACAGGCGAGCTCTTCAGGGAGCTCTCGGGGGACGAGATGGCCGTGATTTCCAAGGGCTGGTTGATGTTGCTGACCTGAGGGGTCAGACGCACAAGCCCGTCAGCAGGCCCCTGGAGCGCCCTGGACCTACCGCCCCCAACGCCACTCCCAGCCTCACCATGGAGTTGAGGTTCAGGGGGGACCCTGAAGACTGGGTGAAGAGGCCGGCGACGGACGGCAGGGCCCGGCGCTTGGGGGACACGCCCGAGCTGAAGCCGGGGGTCCCCGCCGCTGCCCGCTTCCTCCTGCCCCTCTTGCGGCTGTCCTGCCCGTGGCTCTGGCCGCCGTCACCGCGGGTGCCCGAGGACAGAGGGCTGTGCTTGCTGGAAGGTGACTGTTTGGCGCTGCTAGAGCCGGCCGAGATGGTGAAGACGATCCTTCTCTTGGCTTCACTCTCGGGATCCGAGAAGCCGGCCTCAGAGGGCAGGTCTCCTTTGCTGGTGTCGGGGAGCGGGCCCTGGGCGCCGAGCCGGGGACTGGCGCAGAGCTGGGGGGCGGGCGAGGCCGAGCCGCAGTTGCGGGGCTGCGCCAGCAGGGGGGGGTGCTGAGGGGTGGAGCTGCGGGACCCCACAGTGGCAAAGAGGCTTCCGGAGCTGGAGGACTCGTCCAGGGCGGGGAGCTCGGCTCCAGAGACGAGTGGTGCCGGGCTGCCTGCCAGGGCCCCACTGATGGCCACTGAGCCGGCGTAGGCAAAGCCTGTAGGAAGGACACGCTTTCTCAGGGGAGCTCGTCCGGGAAAGGATGCCCACCTGGCCGAACCCGGCGGAGCGCAAGGAAGCTCAGCTCTCCGCATGCTCAGTGCCCAGCACCTTGAGACGGCACCACGGAACCAGGTTCGGGTGAGGACAAGTGGGGACCCCTGGGCCGTCACTTGTGTGCTCTTCCCACTTCTGGGCCTGGGTTGGTTGGGCCCTGGAGCTCACGCACAAGCCGGTGGACCCCGGGCACCACCAGCGGTGACGCCCTCCCCACGCGAGAGCAGCAGCGCCAGAGGCGGGACGCCCGTCCCAACAGCAGCCTCCTCACTGTGCTCTTTATCCCCAGAAGAACAGGCATAGATCAGGCCATGTGGACACAGGCAAGCAACCTGACCACACATGCCCGCTGCCCCCGATGGGATCCATGGCTGGGCAGTGGTGACAGGCACCCTCTAGGTCGCAGGGCCCCGCCTGGAAGCCTCACTCGAAGCTCTCTGAGGAGGAGCAGAACCGGCTGGAATGCGGTTGGATGAGGACGCCATCGCCCAGAGGACTGGCATGGGCCCAGGCCGAACACAGCCAGCTGAGATGAGCAGAGCGGGACAGCCCAGCTCGGAGCCCCCGAGCCCCGGGCCACGCTGTGCAGCTGACATGCTGAGCCCACCCAGCACCTCTGGGTCCTCGCACGGGAGGGAGCCCTAACCTGCGGGGGCCAGGGCGAGGCTTCTGCTCCCAGCAGCGTTGCACCCGGAGCCGTGGGTGCCAGCACCCATCTGCTTCTCCAGTGTGGACGAGGACTCTCGGGCCTGCGGCACGGGGCTGGGGGTGCTTCTCTGCGGAGAGAAAATGCAGGTTCTCAGCTGATCCGGCCATACGCCACAGGACGTGCCAAGGGCCCGAGGCCACGAGCACGGAAGGGCAAGTGGCCGCTCAGGGTGTGAGCCTGGTGGGCAGCCACGGGAAGGTTCTCACGAGGTGAGGCACAGGTGTCTGACCTCGGTTCTAAGGGATGGCCCTGGCTAACAGGCAAGCATTGGGCCAGGGATAAATGGGCAGGGAGAGCAGTGAGGGCAGCCGTTATGATCTGACCCAGCAACTCCACTCCTACATGGAGCCAGACAACAGCAAGTACCCACACAAAACCCGCACACGCATGTCCTCAGCAGCACAATTCACAACAGCCCCGAAGTGGAAACACCCCAGATGACCACCAACAGGTGACGGATGCACACAATGTGGTCCGTCTGTATGGTGGAACATCTCTCAGCCACGAAAAGGAGAGAAGCCCTGACACTCGCTACCACGTGGATGGACCCTGAGAACACGATGCTCAGTGAGAGAAGCCAGACACAGAAGGACACACAGTCTGTGATTCCACTGACAGGAAATATTCAGAACAGGCAGATCCACAGAGACAGACAGTAGGCTCCTGGTTGTCAGGGGCTGGGGAGGGGATGGGGGTGACTGCTGGTGGGGATGGGCTTCCTTTTGGGGGTATGGAATGTTCTGGAACTAGAGATGGCTGCACGACTGGTGAATGTACTAAAACCCACTGCACCGAACACCTTAGGTGGGTGAGTTGTGTGTGAGTGACATCTCCATAAACACGAACAGCCCACTCCACAGGAGAGTGTCATTTCCAAGTCCATGCGTGTGACGCTGAATGCACATGTGAACTAGAAGGAAAGGGAGAAGTTTCTACAGAATCTGGAAGTTTTAGTCCCTCTCCGTTTGCACACGTCACCTTTTACTAAAAGGATCTAAAGTAAAAGTGGCAAAATGTTACTGGAATTAAATGTGGACATCAGACATTCTGTTTTTCTCGGGCATCACGGTAAGCTCCAAACTTAACCACGTGCAATTGAACAAGGCGGCTCTGGGCCTCAAGGGGAAAGAACAAGAGCACCGGCTCTCCTGGCGCCTACACACGGTGCCTGGGGACGCCAGGCTTCCAGGCCGAGGGCCTCACTCACCACCTTCTCGGCGCGGCTGGGCAGCACCACGCTGGCCAGAGGGATGCTGACTGGCAGCTTGCTAGGCTGCACGGTGCTGAGCGGGATGCTGACGGGCAGGCTGGTGATGGCCTCCCCACTGCTGGCGTAGGTGCGCTCCTTCAAACCCTGCAGACACACCACCGGGCCAGCCTGCTCCCGCTGACCAGGAAACTGGGCCTTGAGCACCGCCCCGAGGGACACAGCAGCCCTCCAACCAGTGACAAGTCACCCCCACCCCAAAGCGATCCTCCCGACCTGCCAGGGCCCCCACCCATCACCCCAGCACACACCCCATCACAGGAGTGCAACAGGCTTTTCCCTTCCCCTGTTGCTCAACCCGGCCTCTCCTTTCCCAGAGACAATCCCACTCTTCCAGCCTCACCCCAGGGTTAGGGCGCGGCCAGGCAGCCTCCCACCTTCCCTCTCAGCCCTACTCCACCCCACGCATGGGCACTTTCACAAGAGCGGTGGCCTCACCTTCTCACTGCTCTTCTCTCCCGTCATCTGCAAGGCCGCAGGGGATGAGGGCCGAGGGTCCTGTGGGCTCAGTTTGATGCCGTTGGCGATGCCGGGGCTCTGGTACGGGAGGTCGTTCTCCTTGGCATGCTCAGCTCTGGAAACGAGACGTGTCCTCGGTCATTTTCTGGGGAGCCCTCAGAGCCACAATTTTGCGTTCAGAGCTGGCCGCCTGGGCCTAACAACCCCCGAGATTCTCTTCCAAACTGACAATCCCCCGCTCAGAAGGCCCCCCACCACGAGCTCACCGTGAGTGCAGCTCGCTGGCGGTCGCCCTGCTGTTGGCTGTGTGGTCCTGGCTCAGGTGGCGCCGCAGCACCAGCTTGGCCGGGGAGAGCCTGGTGTAGTCGGGCAGGGCCAGGCCGGACAACTTCTCGAGCCTCGGCCGGCCACTGTGGTTCGGGGTGCAGGGCACGACCTCCTGGTCCAGGGGGGAGGCCAGGTACTGGGGGGTGTTCTGCTTGGGCGAGGGCCGGCTCAGCGCGCCGCAGAGCTCATAGCCGGCCGCGTGGCCGTTCATGGACAGCTCCGGGCTCATGTTGCTCAAGTGGGGCAGGGAGAACCTGGCACAGTCCAGCTCCAGGTGTGGCCGGCCGGGCTCGGCCTCCGGCTCTCGGCCCAGGCCACCCTTCCCGCGCAGGTGCAGGGACAGGGCGTCGTCGGGCGGCACGCAGGACTTCAGCTGCAGGAGCTCCTGCTGCCGCTGGCTCTTCTCCAGCTCCACAATGCTGATCTGGGGGACGAGAGGAGGCGTCAGGCCTGAGAGGCCCCATGCCCAGCACCTCACTGGCAGGGATGGTCGTGCAAGAGCGACAGGGACGTGGGCCGGCTAGAGGGACATGGGCCGGCTAGTGTGACGGGCAGACGCGCCGGCCTGAGGAAGCGAGGGGCCCAGGCTCCGTGGCTGTCACTGTGACTGCGAGGGTAAGGTATCGGCCCCGGGGGCTGGGGCCTGAGGCATCGTTTGGCTCTCCCCACAATGAATCAAGGGCCCACAGTTTCGGGCCGCCTCTCGGTGACACAGGAGCGTGAGGGCCCAGCGCGCAGCCTCCTGAGACTCCTGCACACAGGCTGGCAGCAGGGCCGGGCCACCACAGGAGGCAGCGCAACACCGTATCCTGTGACCTACAGCCGCTCCAACGGCTACTTGGGGGACGCGTGTCTTTAGGGACGTAGCCTCCAGAGCAGCCTCCGGTGCAGAGGAATTCACTGCAGTGCCATTCTGCAGTAACCCATCCCTGAAAGAGCCCCCAGGGCCGGGCAACAGCGAAAGCTTCACGTAAATCACGAAACCTCGCTGGAGAGACGCAAAGTGGTGGGAGGCCTCGGCCTGCAGACGGGCTTCCGGAAAGCCCGCACCTGCGTGCTGATCTGTCCGTCCTTCCTTCCTGCACCATTCTCTGCTCACCTCGTCAGTATGAGCCGCTCTCATGGTGCAAGCGAGGGCCGCCACCGGCGGCCTCAGAAACAAGGCGCTCGCAAGCCCGGGCGGTGCGGCGGGGACTGGGCCTAGGACGCTGGTCCCGGCGCCCCAGCTGAAGCCCGGAGCCCCCCCCCCGCCTCCGACAGGCTTCCTACCTGCAGCTCCAGGCAGTGCCTCTGCTTCTCCGAGATCTGGCTCTTCAGGGCCTGCTTCTCCTTCAGCAGGCCCTCAAGGGACAGCGTGGACCAGTCCAGCTTCAGCTCCTCGCACCGTGCCTTGAGCTGTGGGGATGGGTGGGCAGCCATGAGGCGTCGGAGGCCCCTGGACGCCCCGCGAGGATCCTGAGGGAGGACAGGGACGGGGGGCGGGGGGCTGCCAGGACCCACTGCCGCAGACTCGGGGGCTGCCCTCGGTCATCTCTCCATCCCGAGGCCCGGCCCGGCCTGGGGGGCCCCGCCTCGGGCAGACCGCCAGTCCCGCCAGCGCACCAGCCGCAGGCTCTGGCTCCTCAGCTCCCGGTTGCCCTTCTCCAGCTGCTCCGTCTGCTCCCTCAGCTGCTGGTTGTGAGCTGAGATCTCCTTCTGCGCTTGGATCAGGTCGTTGTAGGTCAGCGCCTTCACTCCCAGCTGAGGACAAACGACGGCAAAGGGGGGGCTCTCACAGGGGCCAGGGGCATCGCGAGGCAGGAAGCCTCCCTCTGACCACCTCCGGGCCTCTCCATCAGGGAGACTCAAGGTGAAGAGCACCAGGAGGGCACCAGTCCCTCTGGATCTTGGCCAGACGTCCGGCTGGGCCCTGGGCCCTGCCTGCCCTCCATCCCGCACCAGGGCCGTCTGCGTGGCCTCAGGGTGGCCAGGGCAGGGCGCCTACCTCATCCAGTTTCTGCTGGAAAAGCCTCTTGATCTCCTCCTTCTGAGCTTGGCAGTGGCCGAACAGCTGCTGCACGGCGCCCAGCAACCGGGTGTTCTTCTCCTGCGGGGCAGGGCCATGAGCGTGAGGCCCCCGGGACGGGCACCCCGCCCGACTTGCAGCCCGCCTGGCGGACACGGTGGCAGACACGCACCCGTGAGGAGGTTGGCCAGACCCCCATCCGGGCCTCACCCCGGAACGTAGCACCACGTTACCAGGAGCCACAGAGCCTGACGCTTCCCGCCCTCAGGAAAGCTGGGGTGCCCGCACCAGGCCCGCATGAGGGCGGCCGCACCTCACAGCCCCCCACCCCAGCTCCGCCACCGAGGCTGCAGGGCACACTGTCCCCAGACGAGGACGCCTCAAACGGGGCAGCAGGGCCCGGCCAGCCGCGGCCCCGGGGCCATCGGACCCCGTAGGTAAGGGCAGCTGGGTCTGGCAGCACCACGTGAGGCTCACCTTCTCCTGGTCCAGCAGCTGCTGCAGGTTGGCCTTGTACTGAGGGGTCTTTGTGTACGCCAGGAACTGTAGGTACTGAATCTTGAAGGATTCTACGAGGGGAGCCAAGACAAGGTTTTAACTCAGAAACCCTCCAGCTGAGGCTCGAGGCGGGGGTGGGTGGAGTTCGGGAACGACGCGCAGGTTCCCCAGGGCCCGAGCAGTGCTGGGGTCGCACGGTGCCATTGTCGTGCCGGGGCCCGTGTCCCCACACTGCCTCAGCATGTCCTGCTGCCACGTGGGGCTCGCGCCCACGTGGGGACCCTCACAGCTCCTGCCATCCCCAGCCCGCGTTTTCGTTCTCCCCAAGGACACATGGGTTGTGGTCAGCCAGTCTGCCGGTCTTCTCGGTAAACATATGCTACCAATGTTGAATTGAGAAAATTGTACAGGAGTTTCCTTCATCCACTTTCTGAAGGGACGAGGCATCTCAAGGCAGCCCAGCCACGTGAGCACGAGCTCGACTCGGCAGGACAGGGCCCTGCTCCCTCGGGGCACCGGGCTCATCCCGGACAGGTCTCCCTGACACTGCAGACACGGGGCTGGGTCCTTCTCTGCGGGGCACCCTGGGCACCGTGGGTGGTGGAACAGCATCCCTGGCCTCCACCTTCTTGACGCCAGGAGCCACCCCTCCAGTTGTGATGATGCCCCCAGATGTGGCCTCACTTCCCCTGGGGCAGGACTGCAGCCTCAGACTGCCGCACGGGCCCCGCTGACCCCGAAGCCCAGGCGTGCCCTGGCAGGACTGAGCCTGAGCCCTGGGGGTGGTGCGCTTGGCCATGCAGCGTGGGTTTCCTAGGGGGTCTGCGAACAAGCCACCCCGTCCGCCCGGCCTCCCCCCGCGCCCCCCTGGGGCGGCTCACCTAGCAGCCGGTGTAGGGCAGGCGGGGCGGGCGCCAGCAGCAGCTGCTCAGGGGGGCGTCGCTGCGTGCTGGGAGGTAGCTGGTAGGGGGCGCCTGCGGGGAGACAGCGGGTCACGCTCTCTAGACGCCAGGCCCTGCGCGATGCCCCAGCTGCCCAGCCAAGCCGCCACCAGACCCCAAACCACGGCACTTCGCCCTGCCTGAGCGGGGCTTCTGCACGGGACCCCTGGAGAGCCCTCGGGAGGCTCTGGAGCTGGAGCCCCCCCACCCCCATCTCCGAGTACTCAGCACAGACGCTGTCGCAGTGGCTTCTGCCCGGGCCAGCAGGAAAAGGGACAGCAGTGAGGCTCCCCGGGACCCCAGAGCACAGCGGGGCGGGGGCGAGGAGGCACTCACCCTGCGGCGAGGGTGACGCCGCCCGCGACACAGTCTGGGCGTGCAGCAGGTCCAGTGCGCTCTGGGTCTTCTTGGGCTTGCGCTCGGGGTTGGCGGTGCTCATCTTCTTGGGACGTCCGCGCTTCCGGCCGGCCATCTTCCGGCCCTTCTTGTTCAGCTTCTTCTTCCGGGCCTTGGAGGGAGATGGCTTCTTGACAGTGGTCGCCCCGGCTTTCTCTTCCTCAGCACCAGAGTCCTAGCGGAAGACCACATGAGGGACCAGCCGGCGATGTGGGCTCCCGGGGGCAGCCTGGCTCCCTCCTCCGAGACCGGGGCCGCCCCATCTGGCCGGGGGCGGGGCGCTCACCATGGGGGTGTCGGCGGGCATGGCCGTCTTGCTCTCGGGCACCTTGGTGGGGGTGGTCGTGTTGCTCTTGTTCTCCCGCTGCTGCCGGCGCCGAGCTGCCTCTTGTTCCTCCTGGGGAGTAAGCGGGGGGCTCGTCCTCTGAACCGTGGGCACCGCGGAGACCCTCCTGCCTGCAGGGGCCCTGCAGCCCTGGCCCTGGGGGAAAGCGAGGTACACACACCCCACACCCAGTCTCTGCTGGGAACCCAGTGGGCCCCCGGACGGCCTGGCCTGGCCACCCCGCGGCGGGTGGTCCCAAGGTCCCCACAACCACTTCCCCACCGAGGGGCACGCTGTCCACAGGCGAGGGCTGCGGGACACCCACAGCAACAGGAGGGAGGACAGGGCCACCCTCAAGGCCGTCCTCTGTCTCCAGGTGGGGGTGGCCATCACCATGCCCTGACCCAGAGGCCCTAGTACGGCAGGAAGGGCCTGGGCGGGGGGCTCCTTCAAGGCTCACGTGCTTGTCTGAGCCTCCAAAGAGAAAGTCACTGGGACAGACGTCCCACGAGGTTCAGAGACAAAGTGATGAGCACGAGGCCGCGGGACATTTTGAAAGGCTGTAACTCCAACCTATCTCCCCCCAAATCTCTCAAGAAACGTGGCCAGGGTGCAGCTGCTCAAGACGTGGCCGCCGCAGCCAGGGGGCCCTAGCGCCCAGGCCCACGCCCGGCTACTCGGGATGCCTCGGGCCCTGGTCAGCTTAGAGATCAAGGACAAATACACAAACTTACCCTGAGTTTTGGATTTTTCAGACTAGAAAAATAGTTTTCAAGCTAAAAATGGAAAAGGAAAAGAAAACGTCTCATTAGCAATGGAAAACCCTGTCAGGACAAGAGCCACACCCCAGACCCACCGACGTCAGGCAGTGACGGGCGCGGTGAGCGCTGAGAGGCGGGTCGGGGAGGAAGGGGTGCCACTCACTATGGTGCGGTCGATGGTGTGCAGGTAGTAAGACACCGGCTTCCCCGTCCACGACACCGAGCCTTTTAGAGGCGACAGCTCCACGACGCGCATGATGGTGCCGATGTCTGCGCACAACAGGGCGCAGGAGTCAGGGGTTGCCAGGGTACCAGGGGGAGGGGTATGGCGGGGCTCAGGTCCCAGGCGTGTCCCAACTGCCAGCTGGGGAGGTGCCCACGGCCCTCCCCACACCCAGGCACCTGGCCAAGGACAAGGGCGATAAGCCCACAGGGCGGGCTCCAAAGGCCCGTGGGGGCCAATGTGGCAACCAAGCAGCCGCAAGGATGCCCAGCGCCTGAGGGTCCTGCCACCCCGCGGGCTCGCACACACCACTGCTTGTCCTTGTCACTGCTCCCTTGGGTCCCGGCACCACAGTCCTGCCCAGGGCCATGTCTGGGGATGTCTGGGGTTGTCACAACTGGGGGCCTCCCGCATGGAGTGAGTGCGGCCACCGCTCCACATCCCACAGCACCCGGGACGCCCCCCGCCGTCACCACTGCTGGCGGGTGACCCCGCTTTAACCCACGGCAGGTGCTCATAATTACATGTGTTAAGAACTCGGCAACACGAGAGCTCTTACCACTCAAGTTTCTACTGTTTATTCTGAAGTTCAGAGGTGCAAAGGGCTTCGAGGACACGATTCTGCCACCTAAAACACAGAGAGGGATCAGTGCTGGCCGTGGGGACACCAGTGCGCGATACGAGCAAGAGCCTGGTGAAGCTTAGAGCACCAGGATGCAAAAGCATCCAGAGAAACCAGCCCTCTGAACACAGAAAAGCCGAGGGACTGGGAGTCCTGAGCTAACCTCACAGCTAAAAGCAAAGAAAGCGGCGCCTGAGGGCTCCGACCCATCTCACGATTTGCTTTCCTGCAAAACGTGCTCAGGGCCTCACAGTCCCCTGGGTCTCGTCGTGGGGCCCACTGGGCACCCCCTCTACAACTTCTGCGCTGTCTAGATGCGCCACACCCACACCAGGCCCGGACCAGAACCAGCCCTGACCCCAGAGACAGACAGAACCTGAGGGAGAACCGGGTCCGGACACACAGACAGAACCTAAGGCTGGACCAGGCCCTAACACAGAACCAACAGAACCTGAGGGAGAACCAGGTCTTGATCCACACACACAGACTGAACCTGAGGCAGGACGAGGCCCGACTCCAGGGAAACAGGACCTCAGAGAGAACGGGCCCAGACTCCACACAAACAGAACCTGAGGGAGAACTGGGTCCTGATCCACAGGAACAGACAGAACCTAAGGCAGAACCGGGCCCTAACCCCACACAGACAGAATGCGGAAGGGTCAGGTCGGGAACAGCTGCACAGAAAAGTTTTTCCAATTAACTCCCGGCACGTGTGCAGTCATTGTAGGGAAAAGAACCACAAGGACTCGCAGCCTCCTGCAGTGAGATCACCATGATTGATGATGTCACCCTCAGGTTACAGACGCTTCCCCCATCCTGTATGAAACACTGTCAGGAAACGTAATACACCAGAACGTTCCAGCGTAGGAAATACAGAACCAAATATAGAAGTCAAAGAAAACGCGTGGTGAGTAAACTGAAGCAGTCAGGATGAGCCCTCTGCTCGCGCATGTGCTCATGGCTCCCCGAGCCCCAGCCTGGCCTCTGGGCGCCCCCCACCCCGAGGAGGCGGCGATGCCAGGTCCCGGGCTGGCCAGGGGCGAGTTTGGGCAGTCGGCTGGTTGTGACAGCAAAGTCACAGCAGCCAGAGGCTGAGGGGGTCCCCTGGGCGCACCTGAAGAGTGTCGAAGGGAGGACGCTCAAATTAGGAATGTGTCCCCTGCAAGGCTTCCGGGACAACAGGTAACCTGAGGGGACTTCTGTGGGCATGTCACCAGGGGCCCCGAGCCACACCCAGGCACTCAGGTGGGAAACGGGGTGCGGAGGGCAAGGTCAAGATGACCACGAGGGATGAGTGAAGAACGGGCGACATCCCACGAGACAATGAGGCCCGATGCCCAGCGGGCCGCGTCCACAAAGATGGAGGGGCCACGACCCGAGGCCCTAAGGCTAGAGAGTCGGGACTGCACAGCCCAAGAGGTGCCTGTGGCAGCTGGCAGAGCAGGAATCCACGCTCCTCTCCTGGGTGGGGCGCGGGGATGGGCGCCGAGTGCTCAGGAGAGGGGCCCGGGCAGGGCGCTCGTTCCCACAAAACCATCAGGAGTGACCCTGCCACACGCTCAGGCTCATGCTCACCTGCACACGCACACACGCAAACACACACGCAGCCGGCGGTGCTGAGGGCAGCTGGAAACTCTCTGCGTCCATGCTGGGTGATCCTTTCCCCTCTCCTGTTTGCTTGAAATGTTTCATAACAAAACTTGGGGGACACACCCCGTTTCTGTCTCCCGGCCACAGAGATCAGGATGGCACGGGGGCCTCCCCGCAGCTGCGGGGACAGGGAGCAGTGGGGGGGCGGGCAGGACAGAGCGCAGCACATCTGCCCTGCCGGGGCTCCTGCGGCACGTCAGGGAAGACCTGACGTGGGAATCGGGGCAGCAGCAGCGGCCGGAGAAGCCACCCTCATGAGCCTAAGGATGAAGACGCTTTCTGGAGACCTCCCTGCAGGACAGGTGACTCCTGCCATCTCATGTCACGACTGGAGAAGCATGGGGACACACTGTCAGGGCTGCATCCCCGGCCAGGCCCCAGGAAAGGGAGCGGGCAGAGCCCAGCGGGGCCGTGGGCATGTGGGGCAGCATATCCGACCTCACGCTGAGGTCATAGCCCACGGGGGGCCCGGGAGACTGGTCCCGTCCTGCCAGGAGGACCCCGAGAAGGATGGGCACCCGAGGCTGGAGTTCTCACACGGGTGGCGACAGCCCCCGGCCGAGGACCAGAGCCCGGCCGTGTGCGACTGGACGTCCAGGGAAAGAAGCCCGCGACTCCACCAGCGGTGGGATGACCACCACGCTCCTGGAGCAGAGCGCATCACAGGGCACAGACGGAGCCGCCGTCATCCTGAGTGTTCACCACACATGGGAAGCCACCGGCCTCCCCACGGGGAAGAAACAAAGCAGCAGGTGAGAAGCAGGCGAGAGGGCACAGGACAAGGGGAAATGTGGGCCCTGCATGGGTCCCCCACTGCTGCCCTGCTTGTCAGGACCATCGATGGTGCTGGGACAGAAAGTGCCCAGCTTTCTGAGGGAGGCGGACTGGGGAGGACGGCCTGAAGAAGCAGCCACTCCTCCGTCTCCTCTTCCTGGAACACACCGGACCTGCTCTCCCATCTCCCACTCTGAGCCTAAGCGCAACTCACCACGGGACCCAGGGGCGGGCACGAGAACACAAACTAGGTTCAAAGAAACTGGTCAGCTCCCAGCTGTGTAGAAGGCTCCCACCCAGGTGTCTACATCGGTCTGATGCTCCATGTGCACGAGGATGCCCCAAGCACAGCTGAGGGACACCTCATGTGTGCTGCTGGGCCTGGGCAGGCGCAACCCACTCTGGTGGCTAAGCCGAGACCTCGACGCAGCTCCCTCCCTGCACCTTCAGTGGCCTGGAGGGATCTCACTTGGGGACCACCCTGCTCAAGCTCACCACGCCAGAGGGAGGAGCTCGGGACACAAGAAGACCTAACAACCCCTGCCCGCGTTCCTGAGGAGAGGAGAGTCTGCTCAGACACCAGGAGCTCCCGTCGCCCAAGGTAACCTGTGAGTCTAAACGCTTTCATAAGCACGGGAGAACACGCCCCTCCTACTTGGACACAAGAAGGGTGAGGTCCCCTCCGGCGTCCGGGTCTCGACTGGCCTGGGGACCGAGTGTGAGGGGGAAGGGGAAGCAGCGGGAGCGGCGCTAGCCAGGCAGCCCGGGTCCAAGTACGGGAAAGACCCGACCAGCAAAGGCCGCAGGGGCTGGCCAGGGGAACCCCCGTGCCCTCAGCGCCCCCAAGTTAGGGTTCCAGATCGCGTGGGGACACCCAATCAAGTTTCAGTTTCCCATACACCGTGAAGAATCCTTTAGAAGGCAGGACGTCCTTGAACAAAGAAGTCACCCCCTGTCTCCACAACCGAACGAACCAGACAGCCTGCAGCTCCCCTGCTAATCTGGCCCCCGCCCCAGTCCTTCCGGCAGCTGCAAGCTGGGGCCTGAGCGGGGGAGGCGTCGGGTCTATTCCACCACACACGCTGAGCTGTGAGGCACCCTCCCACAACCTAGGTGACGGTGAGAACCACCATGGATGGGACCCGCTGCCTGAGGCCTTCCCACCAGGGCCGATCCCAACGGCAGTCCGGACCCCACCACCTGCGATCAGGGCCACAGCTGCAGAGCCCCGAGCAGGCGCAGACGCGGGATGCACGGGGTGGGGGTGGGGGGTGGGGGGAGTCCGTTACCTTCCTTCATGTTTGCGAACCGCTCCTTCAGCTGGTGATCCACCTCAGGACCAAAGGCAAAGTTATTCACAAATATAACACTGCAAAATAATATTCCAGTTGAGTGAAAGGAGGTTCTACTTGCACACACACACAGAGCCGCCGCGCCTACGCCGCCTACCGCCTCTGCCCGCACCACCTCCGCCCAGCCTGGGGACGGGTGCCAGGGCCCAGAGGCTGTGACTGCCACCCTGGGTGCCGTGAACACAGACACCGCGACAAGCAGCCCCCTGGCTTCCTTGGGAAGGCGTGCACGGACACAGGCCCAGGGCAACGGGCTGCCCCGCCTGCCCCTCCGGTGCCCCGGGGTTGGAAAGCGGGCAGCTCGAGCGCCACCTGGGCAGAGAGGTGCGAGAACACCCGGGCAGGAAAGCAGCACAGACCCATCAAGCTGCACTACCACCCGGGGGCCCAGCGCCAAGTTCTTCCGAGGCAGGGCCTGGCCCATCCTCTCCCGTTTCTCAAACGTTCTCTGGCACCCGACGGCCCGAAGAAGCGCTGCCTGAAGACGCCCACCGGGTGGTGGGAGGCTGCTGCCTGCACAGGCCCCCAACCTGTCCCCTCCTCTGCCCGCTGGCTCCTGCCCCCACGGAGGACCCCCACCAGGGATCCCTTCCCCATCTGCACATGATAGGCAACAGCATGCTGTCTGCCATTCCACGCCACTTGACTGGAATCTCGGGACTAGGACAGTAACGGAAGATCTGACCGGGGTGAGGATGGCCACGGGCAGTAGGAGAAGCACTGAAGGTGTAAGCCAAGCTCTCTCGCTGCCGACTGCTTGGAAAGAAACCCAGATGCGGTGCGGTTCAGGTTGGGGCCGACGGGCAGAGCCCTGATGAGAGCGGCGAGCTGGGGAGGCTCCGACAGGGAGTGGGGCCGGCCTGGAGGGGTCCCTGCTCTGGGACGGAGCCTGGGGAGGCTGCACGCCAGGGCCTCAAGGTGGCCAAGGTGGGTAGAGGGGGTAAGCCAGGACAGACCCTGGGCTGCCCGAACTAGAGTCACCCGAGAGGAAACAAGGAAGCTCCCTGAGGCCCGCAGAAGCCAGGATGAAGACCCCTGAGCGCAGAGGAGCTCATCAGGGCGGGGACGCCTCCAACAGGAAGCAAAGCGCCTAGGGCGCTCGCCGTCTGGGGGACACCGTCTGGGGGCCCTGGCAGAGCCCGGCCTTGGGGCCTCGCGGTGCTCTGGGCGAGCTCTTCCTTGCCAGGCCACAGCTGCTGGATGCCCCCCATGGGAGAGGCCCCCACAGCAGCTGCTCCAGAGTCCCCCGACCCCATGTGATCTGATGGGGACACCCACGGGGTCAGCACGGTCCCCTCAAGAAAAGGGGGACGGCGTGCCCAAATCAGGTGAGACATTCTCACAGGAGAGCGAGACGAGGACAGGCCTTTGTGAACGAGGGACGCCTGCTCCCTACCTGCCCGCACGGAACCCAGTGGTGGGGCCTCGGGGCGCCATGCAGCGAGCACATGCAGAAAGAAGGGGGGGAGGCCAGACCACGAGGTCGAAGGGAAATGGTTTGACCCGAGCCCCGCCAGAGAGCTGAGAGAGTGACACGCCCGCCCCGCAGTCACCAAGGCCCGGCCACCCCCACTGAGCCACACGAGCACCTCGCGCTCCACAGGTGCTGCCACTGCTGCCGCCAGGTGCGCAAGCGCGGGGTCCAGCCCGCTCCCCGGCCCCAGGCCTGGGCAGGACAAGGGAAGGAGCCATGGAGGTAGAGCTGCCGGCAAGCTCAGGACACGCGGCGGTGTCGGCCTGGAGACTGCTTGCCACGGTGCTACCGTCCATCCCGGGGAGGCCCGAGAGCAGGAACCTGCACTGAGCCCGGGCCCTCCCCGCACTCTCCGGGCCCTCCCTGCTCTCTCCAGCCCCTGCCTGCTGGGATGACCCCCGGGGAGGGGGAGCGACCCGGGGTGGGGGGGGGATGGGGAGCTGTGCCACCCCGTGCCATCCTGCCTTGCCCAGCAGGCCCCCGCGGCCCTCGCAGCCTCACTCTGGCCCGGCCGTACCTCGTGTTGGCGATCCGCTCTCTCCACTCCTCCGAGAGGAAATCTCCTCTCTCCAGCTGAAAGGAGAAAAGAGGGATAGCCCATCACTCAGGGGTCTCGCTCGCCTCTGCACCCCACCCCTGCCTGCCCCCCAAAGAAGAGATGGAATGAACAGAGGCCCTGAGTGGGGAGGCCGCGGCGGGGCGGTGGCATTGGGGCCAGGCTCCCACAAGGGGACGGCGGGGAGAGGCCGAGACCATGGCCATGCCCATGCAGGGCCAGCAGGGGGCGCCCCGAGGCGGCCGTGCTGGACAGAGCACACGCCGCAAGGGCTCAGCTCTCCTGCACCACCTCGCCTGTCTCCTGGGCAGCAGGGCTGTCCTTACGCCCTCAGCACTGCTCTGACCACTATCTTTGTTAGCCAACTAATCTCATTGTGCCTCAAGGCCAAAGTCTGCCTGAGACAACTCAGACCTTATTAACCTAACTGCCCAGAACTGTACCATTTAACAAACCAAGAAATCTGGCTTTATAATTCTTCAAAAAAAGGCTATCATCCCACTCCTGGGTGTCCACCCCAGAGAAATGAAAACAGACCTCCACAGGAAAACCTGCACACCCGTCCGCAGCAGCAAAGGTGGGAACCCACGTGTCCATCATGAACGTGAACAGATAAACACCCTGTGGTCCCTCCACACATGGGAGCATCACCCAGCTATAAAAAGGGGTGAAGACCCGACACTCGCTGCAACGTGGACGGACCCTGAGAACACGATGCTCAGTGAGAGAAGCCAGACACAGAAGGACACACGGTGTGTGATTCCATTGATGGGAAACGTCCAGGACAGGCGGCCCCACAGACAGAGCGTCTCTGGGGGAGGGTGGAGGTGGCTGCTGGCGGCCCCCATCTGCACCCCACAAGCCACCAGGTGACCGGAGGCCCTCCAGGCAGCGATGGGGCAGCGCCGCCCAGCAGGGCTGGCCCCTGAGTCTGTCTGGGGATGGGCAGGAGGGAAGACCCCAAGCGTAGGAGCCTGTGAGTGCCACGGCGCCCAGGCAGAGCAGCTGCCACATCCGGCGCCCTCCAGCACACAGGAGTCACCCAGGGGCATGAGGGGCCGAGCCCCGCAGGGCAGAAGGGAGATGGCCGTCCTAAAACACCCGGGTGCTGTGGGAGGTCTACGTCCCAGACATCCGCGTCTGCTCGCTGGGTCCTCTCCCCTCGTGAGGCTGCCACGGTTCCCTGCGCACAGCCCGGCAGGCTCGGGGCACTGACCCAAGTCCAAAGTCCTTACGATGCCACACAGGAAAACGCTCAAGCTGCAGGCCTGAGGCCGTGTCCTGGGAAGGGCGCTCGGTGTCTGGAACCCGACCTTGGGGGCTCTCTGTCCGCACACTCTCTGGGAAAACACGGGGTCCACGCGGGCACCTGCTCTCCTCCCGGAGTCTGGGGTCTCGGCTGACCGGCCCCCAGTGAGAACCCTGGGCTGGGTCTCTGTGGCCAAGAGAGCAGACCACAGCCCCCGGGCACTGGGTCTTGTGAGCCTCCCTGGGGCGCGCACCTCGCTCGTGCTGTCACGTCTCGTTTGGGGGAGTGAAGCGCCTCCTATAGAGTCTGGAAGCTTGCGCCTGGTCCCCTAGACCCACCCTACGCCTCTTCCCTCTGCTGGTTTTGCTCCATCCTGTCTCTGAATAAACCACAATGTGAGGACGACGTCTGCTGCGTCCTGGGGTCCCGCAGGCTCGTCCTGATGTGGCTTCTCTCTCCATGGGGGCTCACCCATCCAAGCCACAGCACCACTGCTCTGTTGTGGCCTCATGTTCAAGGCAAGAAAACGGCCACTGTCCCGGCCCCGCCGCCATTCGCCTCTTGACACAGACTGGCCGAGTCGGCTCTGTGTTGCTGGGGCCAGTGTGCCCGAGTTAACCGTGCCAGGAAGATGTCACCCCCACCAAGGACCCATGACTGGCCCCAAGATAACCAAGACCTCCAGTGTGGAGAAACGCACACGGGCATAAGAGAGAAGAACGGACCCCAGCCCGCAAAGGCACAGGGGCTGCCACTGCCTGCCTGGGGACCTGGCCGGGGGCACCTCCCCACATGGCACTTCTGTGAGGCCGCCACCGCCCCAGGCAAGGGAAACCTGTGCGCCAGGCCCACTGCCAGGGGCCGACAGCACGGGGTCACCCGGCTGTCGCCAGGCAGAGGGGGCGCCCAGAGGTGTGACAGACACAGGCAGAAGCCGGGCGTAGGGAGGGCCCAGGGCCTCCGACGGGAGGAGAGCTGTGGGCTCCAGGGCCGGGCAGGGACTGAAGAGGCGGCTCAGACGCCAGGAAACACACTGGGCTCGGAGGCTCCTGCTGGCTTTGTTCCCCTCAGTTACTAAGTGACAGGGGCAGGAACCTGCCCGCCAACCAGGGCACCTGCTCCCAGCCACAGAGAGCCGCAGTGAGGGCACCTTTCCAGACCCAGCCGGCAAGCTCCTGCCAAATCCAGGCGTTGGGCAGGGGCTGTCGCCACACCCTCCTGGAGCAGGGCCACGTGGACGCCAGAGGCACAGCTGGCTGCCGCTCCGGACACGGCCGCCAAGGCCACGACCAAGAGTCCTCTGAGCCGAGTTCTGCTCACAGCCACCTCGCGAGGCCACAGAGCAAGGGCAACTGACAAGCGCCCTGGACCTCACGAGGCCAAAGAGCGAGAAGGTTTACACACACGGAGCCCCGCCAATGAGCCAGCTGACGTGCCACTGACCGCCAAACACCCACCAGGCCAGGCGCTGCCGCCCAAAGGTGACGAGGGGAGGAAGGGAGGAGAGGTGACCCGCCGGGGCGGGCAGCCCACCAGCCTCACCCCCGCCTCTCCCTCCAGTCGCGGGGATTGTACTAACAGCTAGAACCACACTCCGTATAAAGCAGCGAGGGCTGCTCGCGGATCCATCGGGGCACCCCTGGGGCCTGTGTCGATGCAGACTTCTACGCTAGGGGATTGAACTGCTTGGCCCTCTCACCAGAAGCAGGAGGCACTTGTTAAATTTAAAAACCTATGTTTTAGGAGGTCATAAGGTCTTAGGAAAATGGTAAACCATCCAGGAACTCTTAGCAGCATGCCAGTGGATCTAGGGACTGGGCAGGAAGAAGTTTCCTGGAAACAGAAACCAACTGGACTGACTGCCGTCAGCCTGAGCAACGAACACCAGAGGACTTCAGATGCAGGAGGGACACAGGAGGCCAGAGGATACACCCCTCGCTTTTCACTGAGGGGAGAGAATCGTGCAAGAAATCCCACCAGGAAGAAGGGGAGGGGAGCTGGGCCCAGCCTGTAGATGTGCAAGTCCTGCTCCAAGAACAGCAGAGCAGAGGCAGAGAGGGCACAGCCGAGCTCACACCACGAGGCCACACCACCCTGATACCAAAGCCAGGCATCACGAGAAAGGAAAACTACAGACCAGCATCCCTCTTGGCTGCAAATACCCTCAACAAAATAGGAGCTATACCCCAGGGCCAGGCGGGACTTGCCCCGGGCATGGAAGTACATCAGCCTTTGTACTCTGTCCCCTCAACAGGCCAAAGAGGAAAATCACACAATGCAAAAGCAGCTTTAACAAAACCCAGTACCCATTCACAATAAAGATTTCCGGAACTAAAATAAGAACAGAGGTGAACCGCGTCAACTTTAGAAAGAACATCCACAGAAAAATCCCAAAGCTAACATCACACCCATGGTGAGAAGCTCGAGGCTTTCCTGCTGAGGTCAGGGGCAAGAAAAGGATGTGCCCTCTCATCCCTGCTCCTCAACACCACAGTAAAAGCCCCGGCTAATGCAATAAGACAAGAAAAGGAAAGGGTACCGACTGGGAAAGAAGACATAAAAGTGCCTTTGTTCAAAGGTGATGGTATCGTCTATGTAGAAAATCCAAGAGAGTCAACGAAAACGACGACAACCCTGGAACTAACACAGTAACTACAGGAAGGTTGCAGGATGAGGGCATGGATGTATGTCAGCACAGCGCAGACAGAAGTCAAGTCCAAACCCCCCAGAGTGGCCAGCACATCACTGAAGGAGGAGAACGAGGCTGGAGGCCCGATGCCACGCGGTTCAGGACTGACTCTCACGAAGACGCAGCTGTCAAGACACTGCAGTGCCACTGAGAGAGCACACGGGGAGAGCGTGGGACGGAGCGGAGCGGCCGCTGGCCTCGGACGAATCAACAAAGACGGCTCAACAGAGAGAGGCAGCCCTGCAGCAGACAGGGCGGGGCAGCTGGATGTCTGCACACGGAGAAATGAATGTAGACGCAGACCTCACGCCCTCCGCAAGAAGTAACCAGAAAGAAACCACAAACCTACAGGCAAAACGCACAGCCACAGAACTCCTATACGATACCGTGAGGGTAAATCTAGGTGAGCTGAGGCTTGGCTTTTTTAAACACGACACCGAGGGCACGACCCATGAAAGGAGAAATGGCTAGGCTGTTCTAAGAGCCTGGAGCCCCCTTTCCTGCGCCCCCATCCGCCTCCCACCTACAATTACGTGACCCACTCTGGGTCCCTGAGGCGACAGGGATGCCGACTCTGGCCCCACAACCCTGCCCGCAGGACGGCGCAGGGAGAGCAGCGAGCACGGCAAGGAACTCCGGGAGGGGGCGTCAGGACCACGTCGCAGCCAGCTGGGGTCTAAGTGACCTGGGGGGCGTGAGATGGGAAGTGGTGGGTGTGGTGAAGATCCGGTTGCGGACCCCGCCCCCTGCGATGCCCCAGCAGCGGCCCAGGGGATGGTGGCTGCATGGCGGCCGTGCGTCCACAGGCAACCGAAACCTGGCAGAAAGACTGATGAAGCCTTGAGCACAGAAACGCACTCGAGCCGAGGATGCGGACGCGGACACCCTGGGTAGGAGGAGCAGAGAGAGAGGCCAGAGCGTCCAGGATCCAGGAGCGAGACCCGAGGAACCTCGGCGTCGAAAGGCCGGGCTGAGCGATGCTGAGTGAGGGGCAGAGGGGCAGGCGGCACCGGGACAGCCGGGGGACTCATCCGCTGGGCCCCACGCTGCTGCGGGGGGCAAGCAGGAGAAAGATGCCCTCAGCCGGCCCGCGGACGGGGCAGAGGCCGCCTCGCCCGCCCCCTGCCGCCCCCACGTGCCAACCCGGGAGGGGCGCTGCCTCTGAAAGAGCCAGTGCTCTGAGGCCTTGACAGTGCCTGGGGGGCTGAGGAAGAGAAACACCACGTGGGCCACCTCTGTTCTCTGAGCGCCTGCAAGGGCCCCCAGGAGGGAGGATGAGAGTGTCCGGCAGAGGGTGGAAAGCGGTGGGGAGGGGGCTCCGGGTGGGGTAGCTGCCCCCGCCCCCGGGGGCGGAGGCTCAGGGCAGGCACTGCACCAGCAGCCACGGGGCATGGAGCGGTGGCACTCACTGTGTATTCTGCATGCTTTTTTCCATACCATTTCATCCACTTCCTGAACTCTCGGTCCATGGTCTGCAAGGGAGCCAAACCAGACAGCCCATCAGGAACCAGGCAGCCGGGATGGCACCCACGGCTCCCCAATCCCCCTTCCTCCCCTCGCCCGCCCGCTCCAGGGTTCCTGGCAAAGGCTCCCAACCACAGGGAACCCGAGTCAGCGGGCGTGCGAACCACAACTCTAAACACGTTCCTGTGGGGATGACACCGCTCAGACGTGTGCTCTCCCCAGACCCTGACGCCCCCCAGGCAGACGCCGGCACAAGGGTGATGCCAGCTGACCCCACGGTGCTGGGGGAACTCCCCTCCCCTTGACCCCCGGTACAGGCCACGCCCTTGCCCCACAGGCCACCACAAACCAACGTTAGAAAGAAAAGCAACAGATGCAACCATGCCCGGAGCCCAGAAGCGCTCACCTCCGCGTACTTGGCCGGGATGTCAGCTTTCTCGACACCATAGTGATGTTTGCAGTTGGTAGCCGCAGCGACCTGCAGCACAACCTGGCCCACTCCTTCAGAGAGAGAGAGAGAGAGAGAGAGAGAGAGAGAGAGACAGCAGCAGGTGTCAGATGTGCACTGTGACAGAGGCCACACCCCAGCCACTGGGGCGATGGCCACAAGGTCACCAGGCAGAGGCCACGGGCTCTCAGCGAAGGTGCCCGAGCGCTCTCCGAGGTCACAGAATGTGTTCAAATGCCCCAGGCCGTGGGCTGAGCCGCCACCAGGGGACAGCCATCTGGGTTTCACTTCATCATCCAAGGACAACACTCCACAGCCCCTCAACCAGAATCCATCCTTGGTCCACGGCCCCACATGGCATTAACTGTCCAGACACAGACCCAGATATGTGGAACTCAGGAACCCCTCGGGAAGGCTCCCGCCCGCCCTGGACACACCACTGTTCCACTACATGGCCAGTTCGCATCCTCAGCCGAGTCTGAAGCGGGCTCAGAGAGGGGGCGGGAGAGCCCCGCACCGCACACACACACCAGCAGGACGCAGGCAGAGTCTGCAGGCATTTAGCCTTCACGACAAAAGGAAGCTTTTTAAATGGTCTCTCCTTGAACTTAGATCAGTTGCACTTTAAATAAAGTGTCAGGAGCCCCTTGACTTCCCATTTTGAATAGAATGTACTCCAATGATGAAAACAAACCTCTATTCAGAAACACGGGGTAAACAGGGGAGAGGACGAGCGGTCCCTCCCAGGGGACAGGGGGAAGGCGTGGAGAGCTCGGCCTGAGGAGGCTGGCGCTTCTCAGAAATCATAAGCCTTTTGACACTAGGGGAGTTTTACAGGCTTTTAGAGAAATGACCTTTGAAGTACATGCATTCTTATCAAAATATGAATCATACACTTAAAAAGGACTTAAACCGATGATGACACCACGTAAGAAGCCATCTTCGTCCCCATCTGCAGGGCCCCTGCCCGGCTGAGACGGGACTTTCGGGTCTGTGAGCAGGTCACATGGGATGGCAGAAATGCCCCAGCAGGCTGTGCTGGGGGTTCCTGATGGAGCCGCCCAACAACATGCCGGACAGCCCCCCATCAGCCCGTGACCTCATGGGTCCCACCAGGAACCAGTCAGCCCAATGCTTACTCAGGCAGCACGGTGTGCCACGTGTGTGCCTGCCAGGCCCTACCCCCAGGAGTCTCGACTCTGTGCAGAAGGACACCCCGTGAGCAAGCAGAGGGGCCGCTTGGGCTGGTGAGTGCGGGAAGAGGGGAGGGACCGCCAGCAAAGTGGGGGCTGGTCTGCCTCGGTGCTCCCTGGGGCCACCTGTGGGCCAAGAGCCAGGAGCAGCCCCAGGCCCGGGAGGGAGCAGGAGGGAGTGCGGCCACGAGGCCTGGGGGCACAGGGAGCAGGGCTCTCCTCTCAGCAGGAGCAGGCCGGGGGTGGGGGGGGGTGGGGGGGGTGAGAAGCAGAGCCGCAGCTCAGCGCTGGCGGCTGGGCGGAGCCCATGGACCTTCTCAGGCTGGCTTAGCAGGAGTGAAGGGGCAGCTTTCTGGGCACCGGAAAGGCGGGCTTGGTTTGCGGCCTGCCGGGTGGGGAGAGGGGTGTGCTGACTCAGGACTGCAGGGTCAGGGCCCCCCCCACTGCCTAGCACTTGCCCCGGACCCCTCCCGGCGGGCACATGGGCGTGGCCCACACTCACCGCTACCCAGGTCCACAAACAGGTCGTCTTCGGTCATCTTGATCTCGTCGATCATCTGGGCGACCAGGTCGAAGGAAGTCTCCCCGTACACCTCCGGGGAGAAGGGCTCATAGTTGTTGAGTTTCTCGGGGTCGGTCACCGAGTGGTTGTAGACCTGCTGCAGGATGTGGCGCAGGAGCCCCGTGGACGGCCGCGTGTTCAGCTTCATGGGCTGCGTGGTGCCCTTCCACTGCGGCACAGGGAGCGCCAGTTGGTCCACCTGGGCCCCGCCCCGCCGGCCGTGCCGCTGCCCCCAATGGTGACGCATGTGTGCGGGAGCATGTGTGTGAGCCTGTGTGTGGATGTGTGTAGTATGAACCTGCATGCATGCATGTACCCGTGCAGGGATACGTGTGCACACGTGTGCACCCCTGGACCCAAGCAGTGTGAGCTCCCCAGCATAGCTCCCCTCTCCTAGCTGGTCTGTCCCAGCGCCCAGAGTGCCCGAGGGGTGGGTGAAGGATGGAGAAGCCCCAGGGAGGCTCCCTGTCACCCGCCCGCCTGCCATGGCCCCCGGGGGGCGCACCAGGGCCCGGGACCCCTTTGGAAGTAATGAGGCCGCTCAGTCCCGACCGTCTGCGTCACAGCGGCTGCAGTTCCCCACCTCCTACCCACTACAGGGTCCAACGCCCTGGGGTGCTGCAGGCTCTGCACTCCCAGGGCCTCAGGGGCCGGGTTGAAGCACCCAGGAGACTCGACAGGCAACAGGGTCCTGAAGCACAGCGTGGACCTGGAGGAGGAGGCGGGCCCGAGGGGCGGGTGAAGGCCACATACCAGCTGGTGGATGCTGTCGATGGCCCGGTTGTACTTGTCACAGAGCCTCTGCATGCTTTCGAAGCTGAAAGAGGCAGGTGATAGCTGCTGGCCACTGCCGAGCTCGGAACAAGCCACCGGGCCTCGTGGGAGGGGGCAGAGGTCCCAGGGGCATCATGGGGCCTCGAGACCAGCGCGGCATCATGGGGCCTCGAGACCAGGGCGGAGGGGTCAGCTCACGGGTCAAAGCCTCGGGCAGCGGTGCCCTGCAGGCCTTGGGTAGGGAAAGGGCTACCACAGCAGAGAGAGGCGGGCGGGACCAAGGCCGCCTCACCCCCAACCCGTGGATGCAATGAAGTCCCACCGCCCCACGGCTGGGCCGCCCCTTCCCTGTCCTAGCCGGGGGTGGGGGGGCCTCCATGTTTACCCCTTGGCCTAACTTGAGTGGGTGGGGGGACAGCCGGGGTGCTGAGGGCCACGCTCAGGCAGAAAGGGCTCCCACTCTGCTGGTCGGGTGGAAGGGGACGACGGCCGACACCCCGGCTCTGCAGAGAGTAGGGTCAGCACCTCCCCCCTCACGCCAACAGCACTTCTGTTTACTACACCTGTTTAAGTTTCTGACACTTTCACAGATATAAGCAGCCTGTGTTAGATACTTAACGAGGGAGTTGTCGGGAGTTTTTAACAAGACTAGGTTCTCCCAAACACCAAGGGAATGAATTTTCAATGGAACCCCCTAACCCAGGGGTACCCCCAGAGCGGTATGTGGGGCCATTTGTGGTTGTCACCACTGGCATTGAGAGATGGGGCGGGGGCTGCCTGGGATGGCCCCGCGGAGGATGACCTGCCCGACGCCTGCAGTGAGGGGCTGTGCCTGGTGCCTGCGCTGCACAGGGGAGGGGCTGTCACTCGAGGGCTCGTCCAACGCCCCCTACAGGCAGGGCAGCAAGATGGCTGCTCCCCAGTGAGATGCCAGGACCCCGGGGAACCCAAGGACGCATACGGGGGTGCAGGGAGCACCCCCCGCAGCCCCTCCCCACCTGCATCTTCGAGACCCCCCGGCCCACGACCCCGGCCCTGGAAGGGCTCTGGGAATTGAAGTGCGCCTTCCTTCCTTCCTAACAGAAGGAAAAGAATTCAACTGGGACCTGTAACCATACGGCAAGTTCGGTTTCCTAGAATGGCAGCTGCAGCTGAAAAGCCAGAGATCTCGAGCAGGAAAGAGCAGGCGCGGCTGAAGCCTGTGAAACTCACACACAGACACACAGCGAGGGATACGCGGTTCCAACACGCTGGGAGCAGGCTGACACGCCGCAACAAGGCAGGAAACCCACATTCCAGGGGAGCTAACCACGTGCACAGGCGCGAGGGGTCCAGCCCAGCACTGGGCCGCGGGGTCTCAGGGAGCACGGCCCAGCAGCCACCCGAGTGCAGTGTCTGTGAGTGACACGCCCGTCCCTGGCCCCAGGCACCCACTCTTCGAAATGGAAGGGTGGACGCGATGGCCAGTCCATCTCCAGCTCCTGTCTTCCTACGCGGGCCTCAGGGAGAAAACAATGCACTAGTTCACAACCTCACTTCCTTGTGTTCTGACTTCTACACCTCCTTCAAAGCCTCTGGCTACACCCTGGAAGAGACCTTTTCTGGGAGGATGAGCAACACGGAAGCTCAGGGGAACCTGGGCACCCTGATCCCTGCCGGGATCCACCAGACAGAGGAGCTCGGCTCTCTGCGCCGGCCCTGCTGTCACAGACCCTGAGGTCACACGGGTCCCTGGGGTGGGCACCGTCAGATGGCCCCCTGCCCTCTCCCAGCCCCACGTCCTTCCAGTCTTTCCTCAACTGGCTGAACACGGAGGGAAGAACACCAAACCCCCACCTGCAAGCACCTTGCACCAAAAGCGCCTTTAAGCACCCCAGCTGCTCTAGGCCAGGCCCACGGCACTCAACCATCACGAGACGTGAGTTGCACGGACCTCGAGACCATCATTCAAGGTCAGCGGCCACAGGCGCCCTCACCCCAGGGGCAGGAGGCGTCCTCATCAGGGGTCAGGACCCATGGATGCGCTGGCCGCCCAAGGCCGTGCGGCCACCTGTGCCGATGCTGCGGGGGTCTGGCTGCTCTGGACCAGGGGCCAGCACGGGTGGCCTCTTGTCACAACAGCAAGTGCTGATGACTGAACGGGGAGGAGGGGGAGGCAAGGGGGTGGGACCAGGGGCTGACTGAGGCTGGGAAGGCCGGCCAGGACCACAAGTCCTCCAAACACAGAAGTGAGCCCACGTGAGCAGGCCTGGCAGCAGGGCCTGTGCGGGGCTCGAGGGCGCCTCGGGGCCGCGTTCTCTGCCATAAGCAGCTACTTAAGCCCGAGCCTGCGTGCCACCTCGAGCCTGCCAGGGACAGAGACAGGCAGGAGCGTTTCTCAAAGAAAAACAAAAAAAATTCCAGGCAGGCATTCCAGACACGGCCTCGCCCTTCCCCACCCAGAGGACTCTCCTTGGAGACCCAGGATGTGGCTGTAGGAAACTGCTAGACGTGGCCAAAGCCAAGTGAGACCTTGACCAGAGCTGGGCAGGGACCAAGGCTCCCCAGGCCAGGCCGCCGGCGCTGGCAGCTGCCTGCCGTGAAGAGTGACTCCTAACTTGGGGTAGTTTCACACACACACCAATCCCAGTTGCTGCAACGTGCAGTGTCCAATTATGTCCTCACTCTGACAGCCTCTGCCAATATTGGATAAACATTTCCTACCAAAATAACTCAATGCTGGCTCTGAAAGGAAACTCTAAAAGGAACTTTCCCATCAGCCTGCAGCATCGAGGAAGATCTAATTATAGGCTGTGTCCACACACGCTGAGCCCGTCCCAAGTGGAGACGCAGTCCAGGCAGAACCTGGCTTACCTTTTGGTGTCGTAGTCGATTAAAACATAATTCTCCATAGCGAGCTTGAGATCTGGGATTTCTTCACAGACCCACCTGAAACACAAAGAAAACTAGTATTAGTGCTCTATTTTTTACTCTCAACACTGTTCTTAAACACTGTTTACTCTACAAATACAAAAACAAAACATCCTCGTTACCCAACTCAAAATGTGAAAGAGTGAAGGGAGGTGTTACTTCAAAACAAAGGCTGTGGGGCTTCTCTGGTGGCGCAGTGGTTGAGAGTCCGCCTGCCGATGCAGGGGACACGGGTTCGTGACCCTGTCTGGGAAGATCCCACATGCCGCGGAGCGGCTGGGCCCGTGAGCCATGGCCGCTGGGCCTGCCCGTCCGGAGCCTGTGCTCTGCAACGGGAGAGGCCACAGCAGTGAGAGGCCCGCGTACCGCAAAAACAAAAAAAAAAACAAAAAAACACAAAGGCTGTGAACTTTACAATGCCATCATTACAATGATGCTGTCCTTATGAATTACACAAGTATTACGTTGCTTCAAGTTCCAACAATGTTGTCCATTGGGAGCTAAATGGACTTAATGTGTTACAGGGTCTAGGAAATCAAATCAGCTCAAATCAGGGAGTCTGAAAAGCAACGTATCGACCAGAAATGAAAGGGAACTATTATTTGAAGAATTAACTAATTCCAAGACAAGCAACGGGCCTTCTTCAACAAACACACTGAGGGAATTCCCTGGTGGGCCAGGACAGTGGTTAGCACTCAGAGCTTTCACTTCCAAGGGCCTGGGTTCAATGCCTGGTTGGGGAACTAAGATCCCAAAAAACAAAAAAACAGTGCAAGGGAAAAAAAGAGATGGAGGGGGAACCTGCGGACTGAAAGACAAAAATATATCCACCAATCCCAAGGTGTAACCCTGATTGGATCCTGATACAATCTTGAGAAAAGTTGTGAAAGAAGAGTCATCACTACAGAACTTACAGAAAATAAAAGGAAATTAAGGGATATTATGAAAAATGGCATGTCAATAAACACAACAACTTGGGAGAAATGAACAAATTCCCTGAAAGACACAAATTACCAAAACTGACAGAAGAAGAAACAGAACATCTGAATAGCCCTATACGTATTAGAGAACGTGACTTCCTAATCAAATACCTCCCACAAAGAAACTCCAAGCCCAGGTAGCTTCGCTGGTGAATTCTATGAATCACTGGAGAAGTAACACTAATCCTTTTCAGCTTTATGAGGCCAACGTTACCCTGACAGCAAAACCAGAGAAAGACAAAGCCTTGTAAAGATAAAGTCATCACGAGGAAGGAAATCTACAGACCCGTATCCCTCACAAACACAGACACAAAAATCCTTTAGAAATATTAGTAAACTGAAGTCAGCAATACATCTTATTCAAGTAGAGTTTCTCCCAGGAATGAAAAGTTGTTTAACATTCTAAAACTAGTCACTGTAGGGACTTCCCGGGCAGTCCAGTGGTTAAGACTCCGCGCTTACACTGCAGGGGGCATGGGTTCGATCCCGGGTTGAGAAACTAAGATCTCACGTGTCGTGTGGCACGGCCAAAACAAAAACAAAAACAAAGACAAAAACAAACTAGTCACTGTAATTTACCTCATTAAGAGAATAAAAGAGAAAAAAAGTCATACGATCGCCTCAACAGATGCAGAAAACGCACACGACGAAATTCAATTCCTATTCACATAAAAACTTCCAGGAAAACAGAAATGGAAAGAGCCACCCTCCGCCTGATGAAGGGCATGGGGTCGTGGTGGAGCTACTATCTCTCAGCAACAAGCCCGCTGGTGCCTGGGGCTCTGCCAGGAGGGGCACAAGGAGACCACAGGTCTGGAGAGGAAGGAGAGCTGGCTCTCTTGTGCCCGCCCGGGTCCCTGTGTCATCCAGCGAGACTGCCTCACCCAGCAGCAGGTACTTTTCTCCATCGTACAGACCCCAGGCCCCTCCAAACACACGCACCGGCCCTAGCCACTGGTGGCCGGTGCTCCCACCTCAGGGGTCTGGCTCCCCTCCCTGCGAGACCCGCCCAAGCTCACAGTCACCACAGCAGCTGAGCAGTGCTGGCTTCCGTGTGTCATCCCCCCCAGCCCCCGGCTCCCTCAGACCCAAGGGCCCCTGGAGTCACTGCCCCCATGGTCATCAGAGCCTCTCCACCTGGGCCTTCAGGGTGAGCGCCTTCACCGCTGGCGAGCTCTTGTCCAGCACACCTGCTTTCCCTTGGGAGGCCCCTAGCACAGAAGGCAAGGGCCCCCGCAGCCAGCACCAAGCTGGCGGTGCGATCCTGCGCTCCCCAAGGATGGGATGGGCAGGGACCTTCAGCCTTCTACCACAGGTCCTGGACAGCACCACAGGCAGGAAAAAGGAATGCACAGAATAAAGGCCAGGAAGGAAGACGCAAAACTGTCCCTACTCACATACACATGACTCAATACACAGACCATCCTAAGGAATTTACAGAGGACCTACCAGAACTCATGTGAATTCAGCAAGGTCACAGGACAAAGGTCAACTATATTTATAAATGCCAGCAAGAAAGAATTTTAAAAAGGAACAATTTTTCTTTTTTTAAAATAAATTTATTTATTTATTTTTGGCTGTGTTGGGTCTTTGTTGCTGCACGCAGGCTTTCTCCTAGTTGCAGCGAGCGGGGGCTACTCTTTGTTGCGGTGCACGGGCTTCTCATTGCGGTGGCTTCTCTTGTTGTGGAGCATGGGCTCTAGGCGCGTGGGCTTCAGTAGTTGTGGCAGGCAGGCTCCGCAGTTGTGGCTCGCGGGCTCTAGAGCGCAGCCTCGGTAGTTGCGGCGCACGGGCTTAGTTGCTCCGCGGCATGTGGGATCTTCCCGGACCAGGGCTCGAACCTGTGTCCCCTGCATTGGCAGGCGGATTCTTAACCACTGTGCCACCAGAGAAGCCCAAGGGAACAATTTTATATGTTACTAAAAATAACATTAAAACGTGGACTTCCCTGGTGGCCCAGTGGTTAAGAATCCGCCTGCCAATGCAGGGGACGCAGGTTCGAGCCCTGGTCCGGGAAGATCCCACATGCCGCGGAGCAACTAAGCCCGTGCGCCGCAACTACTGAAGATCCCACATGCTACGGAGCAACTAAGCCTGTGCACCACAACTACTGAAGCTCACGCGCCCTACAGCCTGCATTCCGCAACTACTGAGCCTGCGAGCCACAACTACTGAAGCCCGTGCACCTAGAGCCCGTGCTCCGCAACGAGAAGCCACCGCAAATGAGAGAACCCCGCGCCGCAGTGAAGAGTAAGCCCCTGCTCACCACAACTAGCGATAGCCTGCGTGCAGCAATGTAGACCCAACAAAGCCAAAAATAAATAAATAAATGTAAAAAACAAACAAAAACAAAAAAACAACATTGAAATGTAAATCCTTAGGGATTATCTTAATGAAAAATTTGCAAGACCTCTACATTGAAAACAACAAAACATCACTGAGAAAAATTAAAGACAACATAATAGTAAATATAGAAACAAACAAACAATGCTCATGGAATACAAGACTAAATATTGTTAAATCTCCTCCTCAAACTGAACTGCAAAATAATTCCTATAAAAAAGTCCAGTAGGCTTTCTTCTGAGTAACAGACAAGGTGATTCTCAAATTGACATAAAAAAGGCAGAGAATCCAGAACAGCCAAAATAGTCTTCAAAACTAACAGCACTGTTGCAAGATTCACACTGCCTTAATTTGAGACTTAACGTAAAGCTACAGTAACCAAGAGTGTGGTATTGGCAGAGAGGTGAACAAACAGATCAGTGGTACAGGACATGGAATCCACAGACAGACTAAATTTTAACAGCTGATTTTTGACAAAAGCACCAAGGTAATTTGATGGGGAAAGGAACATCTTTTCAACAAATGAGACTAGAAGGATCGAATAGTGAATGGAAAAAAAAAATCTTGACCCCCATAAACACAAACCCTCATCAGACATAAACAAAGATTAATTCACAATCGATCTTAAACCTGGATGTAAAAGCTAAAACCACAAAGCTTCCTGAAGAAAACAGGAGAATAACTGCATGACTCTGCAGGCAAAGATTTCCTGGATATGACCCAGATGACCCACCATCAAAGAATAAATCGGTAAGTTAAAAACTTCCACTCCTCAAGATGCCGTTCAAGCTGCAATCAGCCACACTATGCACAATACACTACCTCACTAGGCACTCAGTCAGAACATGTTAAGAATTTCTATAGCTCAGTAAGAAGACAAGCAACCCATTCTCAAAAACCAGCACAGCGCTTCCCTGGTGGCGCAGCGCTTAAGAATCCGCCTGCCAATGTATGGGACACAGGTTCAAGCCCTGGGCCAGGAAGATCCCACATGCCGCGGAGCAACTAAGCCCGTGAGCCACAACTACTGAAGCCCACACACCTAGAGCCCGTGCTCCACAACAAGAGAAGCCACTGCAACGAGAAGTCCGTGCACCGCAACGAAGAGTGGCCCTCACTCGCCGCAACTAGAGAAAGCCTGCGCGCAGCAACGAAGACCTAGCACAGCCAAAAATAAAAATTAAAAAACAAAAACAAAAAACAGCACAAACTCTTCTCCAGGGGAAAAACCAGAGCTCTCTGGAGCAGTGGCCGACTCTTGGGCTGGGACACAGCAAATTCAAGATGACTCTGGAGCATCTGGCAGCTCCAGAAAGTGAGGATGTGCTCAGAGTGGGCGAGGCCAAGTCAAAGGGACTGGGCACAAACCCAAAGAGCCCCCCAGGCCAGCACAGGAACAGTCTGAGGAGCAAAACAAGTAATGCAGCAGCGGGGTATGACCCACAGAATGAAGTCAATGCCTGCGGAGGAACAGCCCTTCCTCACAGAAGAGTTCCAATTAATAAATGGAGGGAGAATGACGGAAACAGAAAAGCACCTTTTGGGACTACCCTGGCGGTCCAGTGGTTAAGACTCTGCGCTTCCCCTGCAGTGGGCATGGGTTCAGACTACGATCCCGCATGCCACGCAGCACGGCCAAAAAAGAAAAAAAAAGTATCTTTCAAATGCCCCAGTAACTAGTCCTTGCAGGTGAGACCCACCTCTGGATGCTAAAATCAGAAGCAAAAGTCCAAGAAGAAACAGGATATCTGCACAGCCTCCCAGTATTGGGCTGGCCAAAAGGTTTGTTCAGAAACCCGAATGAACCTTTTGGCCAACCCAATATTTCCCCCACGATTTTTATTAATTAAAAAGGGGAAAACAGTAACTTTACACCGGAGAAATCTGGAAGATACCACCTCAACCACATGATCCAAGTTAATGTCATCGTGGCAAGACATGTAGATGCCATGTGCCTCTTGCTGTACTCAGAGCTCTTATCAGGGAACCCTGTTTTGTCAAATGCTTTTTCTGCACCCATTCCATACTATTTGGAAGCAGACCACACGTGACGTTTTCATCCATAAATATTTCAGTATTTAACTGTAAAAGTTATGGCTTCTTTTTTTTTAAAACATAAGTGGATGCCACTGTCACACCTAGGGAAAATAACACCAGGAATAGTAGAGAATTCCTCAAACTCATAATGGGCATCTGTGAAGAACCTACAGCTAACATCACCTCAGTGGTGGAAGACTAAACCTTTCCCACCAGGATCAGGGAAAAGGCAAGAATACCAGATTTCACCACTTCATTGCAAAACAGTCTTGAAGGTCCCAGGCAATTCAATAAGCTCCAGAAAAAGAAATGAAATCATGAAGCCTGTAAAGGAAGAAGTAACGCTGTCCCCACTTACAGGTGATACAATTATTTCCACAGCAAGTCCCAGGAAATCTATAAAACTACCACTAGGATTGATGAATTAAGCACAAGGTCATGGTTAATACACAAAAATCAACAGTATTTTTACCCGCTACCAGAAGGCAAATAGAACATAAAATTTAACACACAATCCCACTTATGGTAGTGCCAAAAGCATGAGTGAGCTAGGAATAAACCTAACAAAAGGTTGTCCAAGACCTCAACACTGCAATGCCAGAGCTGCCAAGAGAAGTGTTGAAAGGCTTAAGTAAGTGCAAAGGTATACCATGTTCATGGATTGGAAGACTCAACAGTGATGGTAAATCTCTCCAAGATGACCTACAGATTCAATTCCTAACTAAACCGTGCAAAAATCGACAAGCTGATTCTAACATTTACCTGGAAATGCAGAGATGGAATAAACAAAGCAACATTTCAAAAGAAGAACAAAGATGGAGGACTGACTCTGTCTGATTCCAAAGCTTACCATAAAGCTGTGGTAACCAAGGTTTTGTACTGCCCAAAGGAGAGAGCCATGAATCAGCGGCACAGAACAGAGTCTAGAAATAAACCACCTGGTACACTGTCAACTGAGCTTTCATAAGGGTGACAAGGAAATTCCACAGAGAAAGGACAGTTTCATCAACAAATGCTGCTGGAACTACTGGACGTCTGGCATGCAAAACAATAAACTTGAGCCCATACTTTGCACCACATGTAAAAATTTATTCAAAATGGATGAAAAGATGTAAATGTAAAACCCAAACTATAAAACTTGCAGAAAACACAGGAGAAAACCTTTGTGACCTTGAGTTAGGCAAACACGTCTTAGCATGCAAAAAACCCACAAACTATTAAAAAAAAAAAAAGGTGATAAACTGGACTTCTATCAAAATTTAAGATATCTGCTCTTTAAAAGACAATGTCATGAGCATGAAGAGACAAGCCACAGACCAGAAGAAAACATACCTGATAAGGATAAATCACAATGATAAAGAATGCTCAAAATTCAATAATTAAAAAACAACCAGTTTTTAAAACGAGGCAAAAGATGATGAACATCATCAATTATTAGGAAAACTCTCATTAAAACCGCAATGATACCACCCCACGACTCGAACAGGACCAGCAAGAACAACCCAGTGAACATCACCTGCCAACAACGGGAGCGACGGGAGCGGTCCTGCACCGCTGCCTGCAGCGCCAGGTGGGGCGGCCCCTTTGGAAAGCACCTTGGCAGCCTGTCTTCAAGCACAACCCAGCAATCCCACTCCCGGGTATTTACGCGGAAGGAAGGGAGATGTGTCCACACAAAAACCTCCGCGGGATGTTTACAACAGCTTCATTTACAATTGCCGAAAATCGAGATCCACCCAAACATGTCTGTCATCTGGTAAACGAATGAGAGAACTGTGGTCCATCCTGCAATGATGCACTCCTCACGAATAAAAAGGAAAAACTATTGTTACATTTTTAAAAAATGTAAAATTCTAGAAAATGCAAAGTAATCCACAGCGGCAGAAAGCAGGTTGGGCTGCCTGGGACAGAAGGGAGGGAGAGGTGGCCGAGAGAGGGCACAAGGAAACACAGGGGTGACTCTGTACACTGGTACATGGGGACACCCACGCATCCATGTCGGCCACTGTACACTTTCCACACGTGCAGTCTCCTGCACTTCAACCACACCTCGACTGTGTCATAATAAACCCTAACATGGAAAAGAAGAAAGTGAATGGAAGCACAGGTGAAACAAAAGCAGCTGAGAGTCGGCGAGTGCTGGGCTGGGTGGCTCATAACACCCACTGCCTACCTCTAGGCATGTCGTAAATCCTCCAGGATAAAAAGTAAAATAAGAGGAAAAACAAAATAGGTAACCACTGTCTTTGCCAGTGAACAGAACCCGCCTTCGGGGACACGAGGGAAGGAGGTGAAGTCGCCTGTGAGACGAGGACCAGGCCCGGCTGGACAGCTGCAAACCCAGTCCTGACGCCCCGCACTGCAGGGACACCCCCTCCCTGCAGAAAGGAAGCAGGTAGGGAGGCTGACCCGCCCCCGGAGCTCACTCGGCTCCGGCTCCGGGGAGCGGGTGAGAACCCAGGCCGGCCGACTCAGTGCCCCCTGCCTAATCACACAGCCCCACTTCCTAACCAGCAGTCTTCTTTAAAAATAAACCATTATTTTTATGATATATTACACCATTAACAACAAAAAAAGTAGATCCCAAATTCTCAGCACCACCCCTGGACAGGCCCACCCTGCAAGACTCACACCCATGATTTCACTCAGTCTTCCAGACAATCCTGCAGGAGGCCCTGCTCAGACCCGAGAGCAGAGAAAACAATCTCAGGGAGTCTGAGGTCACTCAGCCACCAGGGGCAGGACGGGGCCTCATGTCACAGCCCAGACCCCAATCCTGACTCCTCCTTGGGGCACTGCCAGCCCGTCCGCCCCAGGTTCAAGTGGATATAATGGCGTGTGGCCCAGGCAGTGGCTACACAGCTAAGGATTTTAAGGAACAATGCAGCGAGATGCCAGGGCCACGGTCACACACGTGGAACATCTAAAGCCAAGAGCGGTCGCAGGATTCCGCGCGTGGGCCCCTGAGGGCACTCTGGAGGCCGTCGCAGACCCTCAGGTCCCACGTGAGGAGACAGCCCACTAGAAACACAGCCGGCGGCCCCCCTCCCAGATCTCGTCCGGGTCAGCCTCCTGGGCACCCGGCCTCCTCTGCACAGCACGGGGCAGGCTCACAGAGGGAAGAGCAGCCCAAACCCAAAGGTCACACCAAACCCCACGGGAGAAGAGTAAAGCAAGGTGATGAGGCGAGAGGGGAGGGGGGGGGTCCCTCGGGAAGCTGGCCACTCAGGATTTCCAGCCTCTTCCACAGGAAGCCAGCTCACGAAGCACCAAGACCTGTCCTGGGTCACACTCAGAGGACTTGACCCCTGACCCCACAGCCCCGCTTCCCAAGCCGCCTCGATGCTGACGATGCTGACACAGATCAGCATGGAGGAATGGGGGAGCGCACAGCTGGGGGGCTGCTGGGAACTCAGGACTGGCCCACCCCGAGGCCCCGCCCCTGAGGCCCAGCCCCAGCAGGTGCCACACTCACCGGATGGTCTCGATGATTTCATGAGCAGCATCGTGGTGTTTGTCCTGAAAGACAATGGGACAGGGTTTAGAGCCGTCCCTCCACCCTCCGGTGATGGTGGCGACCAGAGGAGGCGGGTGCTGCAGCCCCCAGGACTCCCCGCCTCATTTCCCGACCCACGGGACCTACCAGAGAGCCCTACCCACAGCGCTGGGGCCATGTCCTGTCACGTGGGACACGCTGGCTTCGGGAGCGCCTGTTCCTGCAGCGCCCTGCCGCCCAGTGGGCTGCGGGGAAGGGACCGGGACGGAGTCTAAGCCCCCGACCCTCCTTCCCCAGGACTTCCCCCGGGCGCTCCTGCAGCCTGGAAGCCACAGGCCTGGCTCTGAATCCCTGAACCGCTGCAGGCCTCGGTTTCCATCTGTAAAATGGGGAAACACCAGTCGTGCAACCACCGGGAGCGGGCAAGCAGCGGTCCTCCCTCCCGGCCACAGCGGCGCTCTCCTGGCCCCACTGCGCCCGGCGGGCTGGCCTCGCCGCTTTTCCCGAGGAGCACATCGGGGGTCGCTCTGGCCTTTCGCCGGGGTCTTGGCAGCCAGCTAACCCAAGACCGCGCAGAAACCAAGTGAGGACGACGCATCGTGTGGACGGTCTGTAACTCTAGACTGCACCTCTGCCCCGCCAGTGAAGGTTTCTATCGTGGTGAGGAGGGGTCTCGAAAGGATGCACAGCGAGAGGAGGGGCTGCGAAGAGCATGGGCTGAAGCCGGAGGTGAGATGGTCAGGCCCAGAGCTGCCAGCCCTGCCCCGGGACAGCGACTGCCCCTCTCAGCCCAGGCCACCATTTCCACGATTCAGAGGAGGATGGCAACGCGGGCAGAGTCCCTGCAGGTCAGGGCACGGATGCCCGTAAGGTCCCAGGACAGGGCCCCCCACGGCGCAGTGTTCCTAACAGGTCAAACAACTCCGGAAACACCCTTTGTGTCCTAAGCCTCATGTTTGCAACAGCAGCCCTACTGAGATATAATTCACACAGAATGGGCCTCCACTTCAAGTATACAGTTCAGTGGGTTTTAATACATTCAGAGCTGTGCAACCATCACCTCTATCTAGTTCCAGAACATCCCATCACCCCATTAGCAGACGTACCCCAATCCCCTCCCCAGCCCGTGATAACACTAACCCACTCTCTGTTTCTGTGGATTTGCCAGTTCTGGACCTTTGTAAATAGAATTACGATATGTGACCTTTTGCCCAGAGTCTTATTTTTTAAGGCAAAGGAAAAAAACCAATCTTCTATCGTTCTTAATAACATCCTCCAACTTACCAAGGACGGAGCAGTAAATATCCATTGAACTCATATTACTTAGACAAGGCAGGGGGCGGGAGATGGAGCACGTGCGGTCCAGCACAGGACAGCCCTGCAGACCAGTGGTTCCCGAGACGGGGGAAGCGACCCGCAGCATCAGCACCACTGCTGACCCAGAAACCCTTGGGAAGAACCACTGATCGGCCCCAAGGCCTCCTGGCAAACGGCAGGAAACAGTGAGGACAGCTGGGTTTGGAAAACAGTCTGGCAGCTCCTCAAAGGTTAAACAGTTAGCAAATGACCCAGCAATTCCTCTCCTGGTGTCTGCCCAAGAGAAATGAGAATATTTGTCCACACAAAACGCTGAACATTGGGTTTCCCTGGTGGCTGGTGGCACAGTGGTTAAGAATCCAGCTGCCAATGCAGGGGACACAGGTTCGAGCCCTAGTCTGGTAAGATCCTACATGCCGCGGAGCAACGAAGCCCGTGCACCACAACTACTGAGCCTGCATGCTGCAACTACTGAAGCCTGCGTGCCTAGAGCCTGTGCTCCGCAACAAGAGAAGCCACTGCAATGAGAAGCCCGCGCACTGCAAGAAAGAGTAGCCCCCACTCACCACAACTAGAGAAAGCCCATGCATAGCAACGAAGACCCAACACGACCAAAAAAAAAAACCACACACAAAAAAACCCCTGAACATTAATGTTCACAGAGGCGTGATTCACAACCGCCAAAAGGTGGAAACCACCCAAATGTCCATCAACAGATGAACAAATAAACAAATGTGTCCCTCCACACACTGAAATATTATCCATCCATGAGAAAGTGTGAAGCACTGACCCTCGCTACAACGTGGACAGACCCTGAGAACATGATGCTCAGTCAGAGAAGCCAGACAGAGGAGGACACACAGGGTGTGATTCCATTGATGGGAAATGTCCAGAACAGGCAGATCCACAGAGACAGAGAGTGGGTTCCTGGTTGTCAGGGGCTGTAGAGGGGGGTGGGAGGGATACTAATGGGGACGGGGTTTCCTCTCGGGGTGATGGAATGTTCTAAAATTGGTAGTAGTGACGACTGCACTCAATGAATACACTACAAAGCAGGGAACAGCATGCTTTAGGTGGATGAGGTGAAGACTGTGGGAATTACACCTCAAAACAGCTATCAACAACAAGAACAACAGGGACTTCCCTGGCGGTCCAGTGGTTACGACTCTGTGCTTTCACTGCCGAGGGCCCAGGTTCAATCCCTGGTCACAGAACTAAGATCCCACATGCTGCACGGTGTGGCAAAAACAAACAAACAAAAAACCACAACAAAACCTACAGGAGGAAATGCACGGTATCGTTAGAAGCACCTCCGCCTCAGTAGGAAGACACTGAGCATCTCAGACACTCACACGGCCGACAGACTCTGTTCCTGGTCCCCAACATTCAGTGAGTCCACAAAGACAGTCCTGGCAGCCCTGAACTCCCTGGGCTCCTGGACCCACTGAAAGCAGAGAAGACGCCACGCTGTCCTGCAGGGTCTGCTCAGAGACAAACGCACACAGCACAGTGTACAAGGCGCTGAGGTAGTCACAGGATGAGGAGGAGGGTCTAGAACTTTCCACCAACGCTCTCCCACGTCACACTCCTCCTGAGGGGAGCCGGCCCCCGTGCACTGAGGAGCCTCAGCAGCCCTGCGGGGCCCACGTGCAGAGGAGCCACGGGAGGGGCCTCCTGGAAGCCAGGCATCCCGCCCGGTCCAGCCTTCAGATGGGGCAGCCCCGGCTAAAGCCCCTACTGCAGCCTCCTGAGGGACCCTCGGCCGGAATCCCCTGGCCCGCCTGCTCTGAATCCCTGCCCTCAGAAACCACGGGAGGTCATCAGTGTGCGTCGTCTCAAGCTGCTAAATTCACGTCTGCGTTTAGGCCGATACACTACCCTGCGAGCACGGCCCGTAAGAACAAGTCTTAGAGCCACAGGAGGACGTGGCAGCAGCCAGGAGAGTCTGATTCCAGTCACCACTGTGGAGTTACAAAACAGGGTGTGAGCTCTGAAAGGACCCCGTGAGCATGCGCGTGTGCCTGAGCGTGCGCCGCGTGGCAGCCCCGTGCCGGCTCGGACTGCGCTCCCTCCCTTGGCGCCCCCCAGGAGGCTGGACGCGCCCCAGAGACGCTCCTCCTGCAGGGGCGGCAGGGGCCCTCACGGCACGCGGGCCGCAGCCCTGGCTGAGCCACCACGTCTCAGACCGAATCACGCAGACCTGGGAAGACGGGGGCCTGGAACGTGGTCTCATCTGTGATGAGATGAACTCAAGCTTTCCCAAGCTTTCAACTTTCAAACCAGAACAAAAGGAAGGAAACAGTTTATGATGTGCCTCCTACTATCTGAGGATGCTGCTTTAGGGACTGGCCAGCTTCCAGCGACCGTCCTGAGTCGTATGATTTAAGATGCCCTGATCACCATCGATGATTCAGAAGCTCTCACAGCTTCTCGGCTGTGGCCTCTTCTTCTGCTTCACAGGCCTTCAGAACAGATTGACGCCAGAAGCCGACCCAGAAAGGTCCAACTGAGAACAGCCCTGAGGAAGCCCACGCTTAGGAGCGCCCACACCTCCTTCCCCAGGGGAACCCTGGAACTCCGGAGTTTGAGGCCAGCCCTGGTCTTGCTGCACGGGACGCCCGGCCTCCCTGTCCCAGCCACAGCCCCGGCCCGCTGCTGGCTGCCTGCTGAGTCAGTGACTAACCCAGGCTCTTCTCACTGACAGCCTCAGAGCCTCCGCAGGAAGCCGCGCAGAGGCTTAGCGAAATGCTGCTCAGCACAAAGCCGCGGCCTCACTGCGGGGTCCTGGGAAAGCAGCCGCAATAAGCACAGCCGTTCCCGCCTGAAAAAGCACGCTGTGCGCAAGCCGGGGGCTGTCATCAGGCCTGAGCCGCCACCAAGCCCGTCCCGTCCGCTCCCCTCCCCTGCCCAGCTCAGGGGAGGGCGGGGGCCGCCCACGGGGCTGGGGAGTCTGGCTGTCCCACTCGGCAGGCCCCTGCCTCCTCCTTGACCGTGAAGACAGGTGTGGGAACAGGAACTCCACCCGGACGCCCGCAGGTCTGGTTTTGCCCCTGCTCGTCCCCACAGGCCCTGCACCCGGCCTGAGGAGCCTGGACAGGAGGCCTCCTGGGTGCTCGCTGCCAGGGCACAGCCCACCCCTGAGCACACAGGCTGGTTCACGGTGACAGGGGCACGACATCTGGAAACATCGTCCCTCGAGGACCCGGCGAGAGGCAGGGGGCAGAGACTAGGGAGGAGACAAGACGTGGACTCCGTCCTCCTCTTCCCACTTGCAGCAGGAAGACGCCGGGACCCAGGGGGCCTCCGAGGCAGGGGCATCACACCGGGACGAGCATCAGAATCCCTGGTCAGAGTGGAGCTCTGGGGCCCACCCGCAAAGTTTCAGAGTCAGCAGGTCTGGGCCCCAGGAACCCGCATTCCTAACCAGTTCCAGCTGGTGGGGAAGCTGCTGGCCCAGGGGCCCTGCTCAGAGAACCACCGGCCTGAAGCAAGCAGGGACCACACTCTGTATCACCGTCTGCTGGGGGCATAAGTGCCCAGGAGGTGCCGAGGGGGAGCACCCTGGGACTCTGCCCGCGGTCCCCACTCCCCAGCAGGCTGCAGGGGGCACTGCCTGCGGGCTGGGGGTCGCTGCCTTCTTCCCCGAGGCTCTGCACACCTCTGGAGACCTGGGGTGGAGGCCAAGGCAAGTGGGACAGAGCAGCCAGGATGTGATGCACGCACTGCTTCCCAAAGTGGAGAAGCACAGCGGGAGGAGTCAAAGGCACGGGAGATGGAACACGGCGGGAGTTCTGCCGGCTGTCTGTCTGCCTCTCTCAGTGGCAGGGCTTTGAGAGCAGAGGTCTGGCTGGAGGAGTGGAAAATCCACAGAAGGCTCTCAGTCTGGGAGGAAAGCCAGGTGGGTGAGCAGAGGGCCCCGAGGCCCAGTGAAGGAGCTCAGCCTCACCTCTCAGCCTGCAGCCCCGCTGGGGAGCACCTCTCAGCCTGCAGCCCCGCTGGGGAGCACCCACTTGCCAAGGAGAGGGAGCAGGGCGTGTAGGGGGAGGCAGAGGGCCAGCGCCTGCGGTGGGCCTGAGTATTCAAGAAGCAAACAGGTTTTCAATTGAAAATGAGTGCATTTCACCCAGGGGCAGGGGTGGCAGAGAGATTGGCTGTGCAGCATCACACGGGTCTTGTCCACAGTCAGCCCTGGATGTCCGCAGGCCCCCAGCAAGGGGGTGCTGCCTGGCCCCAGGACCGTACCTGAGGACAAGCCAGGCCAAGGATGGGAACCGCCCGGTAAAGCGATGCAAAGGAGAGAGCCAGGAAGGAGGATCTCCTCCCACCGCCCATCCGGTCCTCTCCCCGCAGGGCCAGGCGACAAACCAGGCTGGTCTCGGGACCGAGCCGCGTCTCAAAACCCTGCCCGCGAGACTGGCACTGCAAGAACAGTCAACATGGGAAAACAGGAAGGGGCTGCCGGGACCCCATGAGGCCAAAGTCCAGCTGGAGGAGGAAGAGAGAAGAGGGAGCAGGCTCGTGGCTCCCGGGCCACGGACACGGTGCAGGACACGGTGGGCCCGTGGCCCTGACCCGGGCGGGTGGGACCCGCTGTGCACACTGGGGTACCGATGACCAGGGTCCAAGGAAGGAGCCCTCACGAGGGAGAGGGGTCTAGAGCCTCACTGTGCCCACAGCGGCCCCTGGCCACCTGGACAAGGGGCAATGGTGCGCGCTGGCCCACTCCAGTGACGTGTGCTGTGAGCACAAGATGCACGCAGATTTCTAAGACAGCACGCGCGAGCACACACACACGAAGTAAAACTGCCCTTTACTAATTTTTTAAACGACACGTTGAAAACGTAGTATTTGGGCTATACTCGGTTATGTACAACGCTATGAAAACGTACCTCGCCTCCCCCTTTTGACTCGTCACGTGGCTCCCAGTAGGGCATGTGCGTGGCTCCTGTGCCCCCTCACCTACCGCCACACCTGCGGGAGCGTTTCCAGACCTGACCCTGAGCTCCACGCCTGGGTCCGCAGCTCACGGAAGCTAGTCTGCGCAGAGCCAGGACCGGCTGGGACGCCCTGCTGTCCGGGCAGCCGTCCTTCTGCAGGACGGGCATGGGTGTGTCCATAGGAGGACGGGGTGCCACGGTGGCTCCAGGGGTGACAAGACCATTTCAGTTGCTTCAATCCAAACTAGCCCACCTGTAACAGCCCAGGTCACCCACCCACACAAGGAGCGCCTGCAAGTGCTTAGCGCCTGATGCCGGGGGTCCGCATGGAGGGGCCGTCGTGCAGTGACTCCGGTGGGACGGGGGAACACAACCACCAAAAGTTCACCACCAGAACTTTTCTTGCCCTCACCAAAGAAAATGCTTTACTGCCACAGAGCAGTCCGGCCTGAGGCCGAGGCCGTGACGGGAAGGGAGGGAAAGCCCAGGGACCGAGGGGGCACAGCTGGAGAAGGACTCACCTGGAGCTCCCCAAGCGACAAGCAGCAGCATGGCCTCCACCCCGCGGTCTCAAAGGCCAAGGCGAGCTGCACCCCCAGCCTTCAACTGTCTCCCACTCCAGCAAGGGGTCCTGTTAGCACCGTATCAGTGCAACTGTCATCGCCCCACCCCAGGACCAAGCCAAACGAACGCCTCTCCAGGGGCTTCGAGACCCTACAACCTGGTCCACACACACGGGAGCATCACTCAGCCACGCAAAGGGGTGAAGCCCTGACACAACAACGTGGACGGACCCTGAGAACACGATGCTCAGTTGAGAGAAGCCAGACACAGAAGGACACACAGTGTGTGATTCCACTGATGGGAGCCGTCCAGAACAGGCAGATCCACAGACACAGAGAATGGGTTCCTAGTGTCAGGGGCTGGGGCAGGGGACTGCGGGCCCTTTGCGCTGATGGAACGTTCTGGAATTAGAAGTGATGGTTGCACCGCTCTGTGAATATAGTAGAAGCCACTAAATTGTACACTTCACATGGGTGGTGTGTGAATGCTATCTTGACAAAGCTGTTATTTAAAAAGACACAAAACCCACAAGACCCAGCACGGCTCCTCTTCCCCTTGTCCCGCCCCTTCACCTGGTGTCTGTCCCAGACCAGGTGTGGGCCCAGCGTGTCCTGTGGCCCCAGCACCTGCTCCCCGGTGGGAGCCTCACTCAGCCTGCAGGGTGAGCACAGAGCAGACGCCAGGGAGCCACCTGCAGACCACGGGAAATGTGAGCCACCACCACCATGCGACGTGCAAATCCTTCCCGAGAGCTCCCCGCCCCGAGCCTCACGACTCCCGCCATCCCTGTGGGCACCACCCCGTGGCGGCCCCCTGGCCCCCAGCACACAGCCTGCAAAACCCCTTCCCCACCCGGGAAAAGACGCATCAGGTTTTTAAGGGAGAAGCATTCTCAGAGGTAACCTCTCTCACACACCGGCTGCCCGTGCACCTGGTGTGAGTCTAACGCGCTTTCCTGGCATTGGCTGCGCACCCCATGACTAACTGAGGGGATTTAAACGGAAGCCCCTCAGAGATGAGGAGACATCGTCATCCAAGGTCAATACTCAGTGAAGCACACAGCCTCCGGCCTCCCAACTGCAGCTCACGGGAACCTGTGACTCGGCAGCCCTGCCAGGCGCCCTGGACAGGAAGAGGGCCCGGTCCGACACAGGGGCGCCAAGGAACAGAGCCCCGGGCCAGGCACCGCGACAGCGCCCATGGGTGGGGAGAGAGAGTCTGGGAAGGAACGACAAAGGCGGGCGGTGAGGGAGGCACTACAGAGCCACGTGTGAGCTGCGGAGCACGGCAGACAGACACCCAGCACGTCCTCTGTGAACACCCTTGGGACCGCTCAACGCCATGGGCGCGGCAGGAGACCTGGCTGGTGGGAACGGCAGGGACAGCTTGAAGGGACAGAGAAGATGCCAAAGAGGCCTCCAGGCAGCGCCCTGAGTGGGAGGAAGGAAACAGGACTGTCATCCCACAGCCAGGGAGAGAAGGCGCACGCACTGGGGCAGAGCGCCAGGACCACGAGAGGAGGACACGGCAGAAAGAAAGAGGCAGGAGAGGGGTTTCCTGGGAGACGAGCGCCGGGCTGGGACCCAGGGACGCGCAGACACAGCCAGTCGCACCCTACAGGTCACCGAATTCAAAAGGGACACCAAACACTCTGTATCTTGATTGTACCAATGCCAACAAAATCATTACATCGGTGCGTAGCTTTGTAAGATGCCACCATCAGGACAAACTGAGTAAAGAGAACGTGGGACGTCTCCGTCTTATTTCTGACGGCTGTGCAAGAATCTACGATAATCTCAAAATAAAAAAGTTTAATTAAGGAAAAAAGGACGCAGCTCCTAGAGGTAGACTGGGGGCCGGTCCCCTGCAGCTCCCGCCACCTCCTGCCTAGTGAATATCCAAAGGGCCGGCCACCTCTGGCTCCTCCCACCAGGAACAGAGTACACAGGCAGCATTTGGACGTTAAGGTACAAAAGTTCAAAAGCTAACAGTCACGTACGTATGGAATATCAGGCTTTTCAGGTGATCCCTTCCTCTTTAAAGAGGCTACTTCACCCACAGAAAGTCGTTAAAGGGTTAACCTGCCTTCCACCTGAGCTCAGATCAGGCAGGACTCATACCAGCAGAGGTCAGATCAGAAAATATTTTCTGAGTCATAGGGAGGGATGGCTCACTCGGCCACCCACTTCAGCTACTACTCACAGTCGAGTGAAGGGCATGACTGCTCAGCGGGCATTCATCAGAGACTTGTGGGCTCTGAGGAGGAAGCCAGAAGCAGGCAGGGACAGTCACGCTGGGGCCGCTCCACGCCCACAGCCTCAGTGAGTCACGGAGGGGAAGGACCACTGCACACCCTCGCAGGCTCCTGCCCAGCCATCAGGCAGCCGAAGATACCACCTGCTCCCTCCTGAGCTGAGACCCGGTTTTCCCACCAAAAGAAGGGCCATGCTGCTTTAGAAATGCTGCCGTGAGCTACAAGTGGATATCTGGGAACTCTCAGTCACAGAAGGAACAAAACTCGCCCTGCACCCCCTGCACCCCGCCCTCCCATTTGTCAATTGCGCAAAAGCCCATTTTGGAAGCTGGACACTTCCGCGTGCGGACGGCTGTGGCTGTTTGCACTTCCTCCTGCAGGTGCCCCCTCCTCAGAGAAGCCACCCACACCTCCCCCAGGGCAAACCTGGCAGCCCCACCCTCTGGGACCTCAGCTGGTCCCATATACGGGGCACTACACCTCAGGTGACCTTCTGTGTTTATAGATCACCTACCGTCCTTCGTTCATAAGTTTCTTGAGAATAAGAATACTGTCTACTGTCCTCCGTGCCCCCTGGAACACTGAGTGTAAATATCCAGGAGGTGCTTGCAGAATGAATGAATCAATGAACAAACAAGCTCAGTCATTTCAAACGTGCGGTCACATGAGTAATCTGACCTTCTGGAAAGTTAAGCTTCTAGAAGGAGCCCATTTTCTTAATGTACTCAGCATCGAGTCATCACAAAATACGAACTCTTATAAAGTACCGCCCCCTCACTTCCCATGAGAAAGCAAAATTCCTCAGCGGGGAAATGGGAGGGTAGCAGACGTTACCCGCAAAGCTTTAGGGAGGCTGCGGCTCGCTGAGCCCTTCACTAGGGCCCCTGACTGCTTGCCTGGTAGTGGGACAGACACACCAGGAACGGCTGCTGACCAGCAGGAGGAGCGCCCGGCCAGGCAGGCAGCACACCCCGCACCCTGCCAAGCGAGGTCCGGCCAGCAAGGGAAAGACGCTCTCCACTTCAGAACCGCCCACCGCTAGAAAGCCAGGTCCTGCCAGGGCCTGGACACATGAGGCCTTTCTTACAAGGGTTACAAATCTGTGGCCTTGCTCTGCCTCGAATAAAAGACAGAGATGGGGACAACGTGACCATCTCCAGATGAACTTTCATCTTTGTTTCAAGTGCCTGGGTGCTGGGTCACAGTGGATTTCTAAATTCTTCCAATACTCAAAAATACCAATTTCTAAGATGCAGAAGGGTTGTTAAACATACACTTAGCACAGTCCCCAGTCCCACTCCTGAGTATTTTCTCAAGTGACGTAAAAACCCAAGTTCACATGGAAACCTGCCCTGGGATGTTTACAGCAGCTTTATTCCTGATCCCCTCAAAACTGGAAATATCCCACAAGTCCTGCCACCCGCAGGCGAATGGACAAACGGAAAATGGAATACAACACAGGAAGAAAAAGGGGTGACTTCTCATACCCGCAACAACAGGGATGACGGACTTCCCTGGTGGTCCAGTGGCTAAGACTCCGCGCTCCCAATGCAGGGGGCCTGGGGTCCATCCCTGCTCAGGGAACTAGATCCCGCACGCCGCAACTAAAAGATCCTGCACGCGGCAATGAAGATCCCATGTGCCGCAACTAAGACCCACCACAGCCAAGTAAATAACTAAATAAATAAATATTAAAAAAAAAAAACAGGGATGAATCTCTGATAGGTTTTGCTGAGCCAAAGCAGCCAGAATCAAAAAGCTACATACTGTTGTTCCGTTTATCTGACTTTCTGGAAAAGCCAAAACCTTAGGGACAGAGAGGAGATTAGTGGCCAAGAGGCTAGAGGCGCGCTGGCGCCAAAGGGCAGCAAATGGGATGACGGGATTGCTCTGCCGCCTGACGGCGATCATCTGTCAAAACTCCTAGAACTGTGCACTACAAGTGAACTATGCTTCACGGCTACTAAGGATAAACGAATTATTACATTTTGAAAAATGCGCCGGCCAGCCAACCGGTACATGACAAGTGCAGTAAGAGGGGCGGGGGAGGTGAGGCAAGTGGATCAGCTGGAGTTCTGAAGGTTCTCCCCACTTTCAGTTTCCGTGCCCTGGGATGTCTCCCCGCCCTGCCCACTGCTCAGGCCGCCCACCGGGCCACCCGGAGCTACCCAACCGGAAAAGCCAGAGCCCGGGCTCAGCCGCGCCTCCGGGCGCAGGAAGAGCAAAAATAGAAAGCGCCGGTGCGCAGTGGCGGGCTGGAAATCCTCGGACCTCGGAGAACCGGGGAGAACCGCGGCCCGGAGCCAACATCGGCTCCCGGGCGGTCCCAGCGTCCCGACCCCGCCCCCGGCCGCGACACAGTTTCCACAAACTGACACACACGGAGCCCGCGCGAGGGGCGGGGCGCGCGGGCTTCCCCGCCGGGTCCCTGGAGGCCGGTCCCCCGCAAGCCGAGCGCGCGAAAGAGCGCCCCAAAGGCGCCGGCCCACGGCGCCCGCTGCGCTTTCCCTCCCGAAGGCGGGCTACAGGGCCCAAGCGTGGACCCTGGGACACGAACACGCGCACCACGCCGCCACCGGGGACGAGAGGCCGGGCGCCCACCCGGCTGGGCACCCTACATTTCTGGAACCACCGGGACGCCTGTGTAAATTTCCGTTTGCCCTGTCATTTTCCAAAGGCCACTCAAAATCAGGGGACAGAATGCCTCCTCTCCAAGGGTCCGGCCAGTCCACCCACTCAAATTAGGTGACAGAACGCCTCCTCTCCAAGGGTCCTGCCAGCCCTCCCACTCAAATTAGGTGACAGAACGCCTCCTCTCCAAGGGTCCTGCCAGCCCACCCACTCATGATCAGGGCACAGAACGCCTCCGTTCCAAGGGTCCTGCCAGCCCACCCACTCAAGATCAGGGAACAGAATGCCTCCTTTCCAAAGGTCCAGCCAGTCCTGCCACTCAAGATCAGAGGGACAAAATGCCTAACTAAAACAAAACAAAAACACAAAAAACTGGAAAGAGGGAGAAAAGGGTGTCCTCAAAAATAAAAAAGCTAAGCACGTTGACAGCGCCAAGAATTAACTACCAGGAAGAAGAAACCCTACATGTCAGATCATAAAGTACGGACAGGCAAGCCCGCCGGCAGTCCAGGCCCGGGGGTACCGGGGACCCCAGCCCGGCAGAGCCAACGGCAGCCCGGCTCGGGCGCCCCTCGGAAGCGCGGGGTCCCCGCGGCCGAGTCTGCGCCCCCGGCCGGCCCCGGCTCCCCTCTGCCCACCCTGCGCGCGGAGGCTGGAAACGGCCGCGGAGAACCACGGCGGGGCGGGAAGGAGGGTCCAAAGAGGGTCTGGGGACTCGAGTCGCTCCGTTTCTCGGTGGGCCCAGCGCTCGCCGTGGGGGAAGAGGAGCGGGGGTCCGGGGGGAGGGGACGGGCGGCACTCACGTAGACCGGCAGCGGCCACGGGTAGACGGCGGGCTCAGCCCCCACGGGCGACTTGAGCCTCAGCTCCAGCTTCTCCCCCATGTCTGCGCGCGCGGCCGCCGCACCATGCTAGTCGGGCGGTTGGGGGAGGGGCGGGGCGCCGCCGGCGGGGGCGGGGCAGGCAGGCGGGCGGGCGGAGGAGGGCGGGCGGGCGGGCGGGAGGCTGAGGGGAGGGGGCCTGGCCTGGGCCTCAGCCGCCGCCGCCGCGCTCCCGTCCGGCCCCCGGCTCCCTCTTTGTGGTCACAGGCCCGGAGCCTCCAGCGCCGCCGCCATCTTGGGCCGGCGTGAGGCGAGCACAATGAGCCGGGGGCCGGGCTGAACCACTCGCGGCGCGCGCGCGGGGGGGCCCGGCGCGAAGAGGCGGCGCGCTCCCGCTGCCCCGCCCGCCGCTCCGCGCGCGCCCCCCCTCAGCCCCGCCCCGTGGGCTCGCCCGCTCTCACGCACGCACGAACGCACGCACGCACGTCCTCGGCTGCCCCCGGCCTGCCCCACCGGCCCGACGTGGGGACCCGGGGAGACCCCTCGGGGCCTGCGGTGGCGGGTTCGAGTCCACCTCTTGGCGTACCGTGACCACCCCCCCCCCCCGTCATTAATGACTGTAATTGCTCATTAAATGTGACAGCCGGAATCCCTGCTTCTGTTCCCAAGAATGCCGTTTATTTAGCCTATGCTAGGCACCAGACCCTGGACGCTCAGTACTGGCAAAAAAGGAAATGCCCTGCCCTCTTGGTGCTCCCATTTTAATTGGAATAGTAGTGACAATGCTCGGGGGAGAAAGTAAAGTGTCATCAACGCTACGGGGATGGTTAATTTCATGTGCGCACTGCGCGGGGCCCCGGCAACCACAAACATCCCAGATATGGTCAGGAAGGTATCCTGACCTGGAAGGACCTGAAATCGGTCCACTTTGCGTAAAGGAGATTGTCAATGCCACGGCGTGGGTGGGCCTCGTCAATCAGTTGAAGGACGAGAGAAGAATGAGGTTCCGTAGAAAGAGGGAACTGTTCCTCCAATGGCCTTCAGACATCAGCTCTTCCCTGTGTCTCCAGCCCAGAGTCCTGCCCTGACTTGCCTGCCTCACGGTCACATGAGTCAACTCCTTAAAACAAAACTATATATGTAAAAATACTGAATATATACAAGACTATTAATTTGTATATGTGTGTATACATATTATATATATGTGTGTACGCATGCATATATATTGAATATAAGGTATGTACATACACGTTTATATGTATATACACATATGTTTATATGTGCGTGCATATGTAGTATATGTGTAAGTACTATATATAGTATACATAGAAACCTATATATTTGTGTGTATATATTGTATATATGTATGTATGTGTATATATAGTATATGTATTATACATGTGAACATGCTGTATATATACACACCCATATATTTATATTTGGGTGTGTATATATACAGTATATGTACACTGTATGTATGTATGTATACAGTGTATAGGTGTGTATATATGTTGTATACCTGTATGTGTATATGTTGTATAGGCATTATATGTATATATGTATATACTGTATATATACCCACTTGCGTATGTATTTATATGTATATACATGCGCATATTTACGTATAGGTGTGTATGTGTGTATATACATTGTATATATGTATGTGTATATATTTTATATATATGATATATGTATGTATATATACTGTGTATTTATATATACAGCACATATATATTTTTATGCTATATGCTTTTATATGTAGGTGTATATGTGTGTCTATATGTATGTATGTGCATGTATTGCATTTATTATATGTGTATGTATAGTATATGTATGTATACTGTATATATACACACCTAATATATCTTTGTATGTATGTATATATATGATATATATATACCTAGGTGTGTATATTGTATATGTTATATGTATGTGTACGTACTGTATATATACAACTATGCATTTTATTATATGTGTGTATGTATAGTGTATATGTATGTGTGTATTGTATGTATTATGTGTATATGTGTGTATACATACTGTATATATACAAACTATGCATTTTATATGCGTGCATATATGTATGTGTGTATTGTATATACTATATGTGTATATGTCTGTATGCGTACTGCATATATACACAGCTGTATATTTTTGTATGCGTGTACATATGTACGTGTGTGTGTATATACACACACACCCTATGGATTCTGTTTGTCTGGAGAACCCTCACTGATACGGACACTTATGACAATTGAGCACCTGCTCTTTGCCAGCCAGGGAGCCAAACGCTTGTCCTTTCTGTGTCTCCCTTAAGTGTCACAAGTCCCAGGAGGGAAGGTGATGCCGCTCCTACCAGTTGAGGTGCCTCAGGGTCAGAGAGGTGCACAGGGCGGGGGGCTGGAGCCCGGTGGAGCCCAGGTGGAGTTCTAGCAGCAGTACAGCCTAGCAGTCCCACTTCCCCGGGTGCCTCTCACGAAGACGCCGAGGGAGAGACCGGGTCTGAAGAAGGGGATGAGGAAGCTTCCGTGGGTCTGCAAGCCCAGACCAAGGCTGACTCGTCAAGGGTGTTAGAGGTCAGGACTCTGGTTACCCTGGGAGTACACAGAGCCATTCCCATTCTGAAAAAGTATCCATTCTGCTCTTGTTTGTATGTTCACCCCCCTCCCCCAAATCTTTTAAAAACAGATTCTCTTGGTTGCTGGGAGCACACACGGGGAAGTTGTGTGTGAGGGGGTGTGATCCAGGGGACAGGGAGGATAAGCCCCCCACTCGTAGGGCCAGGAGTGGCTCAGCTTTCTGAGCTGAGGATGGCCCGCGAGGTCCCAGAGAGAAGGGTCCCTGCTCCGTCCCTGCTCCGTGCACCCCATTCCCAGCCTGAGAAGTCCAGAGCACCCCCCCCCCACACACACACACACACCAGGGAGGAGAGCCAGTCACCCTGGCTCCCAGGCTCCGGCTCCAAGGCTCCCGGCACTAGGAGCTATTTTCATCTTTCATGCCCTAGGACACGCCAGAGCTATTGTCTCCGGAAACTCTCTGTCTCTCGCCTGCCCGCCATCCCTCCCTCCCTCCTCCGCCTCTTCCCCTCCCGCTCCAGCTGTCCTGCCCTCCACCCTGCATTTCTACATAGGATGGCTCGCTTCTCCCCATGCCCACCCCCACCGTTCGATGGATGTGAAAGCAAGCCCTGGGGACTTCCCTGGAGGTCCAGTGATTAAGACTCCGAGCTTCCACTGCAAGGGGTGAGGGTTCGATCCCTGGTCAGGGAAATAAGATCCCACATGCTGCCTGGCACGGCCAAAGAAATAAATGAATAAAAAATAAAGTTATAGTGATGAAACAGCCCTAGTGGTGCAAGGATGGGACGTATAGCTCTATGGTAGAGAGTAAAGGTCCAGAAACAGATAGATGAGAACTTGATATGACAGAAAGTGGGGAAATTAAGGAGTTTTCAATAAATAGCATTAGGACAATTGCATATCCATGTGGGAAAAAAGTAAATTAAAAAAAAAAAGCAAGCCATGATCAGGTGTGACCTTGGCCCCATGGCCATTGGCACAAATTGTGCTGTGGGACGTTCTTCCTTAGACTCCTCCCTCCCTCCTGTGTCACTGTCACTTCCTCCAGAACCTTCCTGGACTCCCCTACACAAGCCCGGGGTGTGCCCTCACCCACCCTGGATCACCAGAATTCCAATCCCGGCCCACCCTTCCCCGCCAGGTAAAGAACTGGGCCTGGTCAATAAGACCGTAGAGGTCCTCGGCCATTGCTATTGCAGTTGGAATTGTTACTGTGTTTACACAGGGTGACCAACACCCGCCCCCAGTTTGCCCAGGACCGCTCAGGTTTGAGCGCTGGAACTCTGGGGAAACCCTCATTTCTGGGGAACCCCAGAAGGCTGGTCAGCCGATTTAGGACGGATCTTTCACTTGAGATCCCAACCCCCGAGAGCCAGAAAGGGAATCTCCCCTCTCCTTCCATGGTAACCTTCATTCATTCATCCACTCATCCCTTTATTCAACTCCTTTATTCAGCAAGTATTTAGGAAGCATCTACTACATAGCAGACACTCTTCTAGGTGCTGGGGACAGTAAACTGAGAAGGTGTGATTTGTTACATGGGGATGATGTCTCGGAGACCACTGAAGGGCAGGGGAGGTGGGAGAGGGAAGGGGCAGTTCTAAATGCAGGCGCTGACAGGATTGGGGCAGACCTTGCCCTGGGACAGGCTGGTTGCTTCAACACAGCTGTCCTCGCCCAGGGCCATCCTGCCCCCACCTCACCCAGTTCTTCGGTGATGTCTGGGGAAAATCTGTGGTTTTCACACTTGGGAGGGGCCCCTGGAATCAAATGGGTGGGGCCAGGGATGCTCCTGAACCCCACACAGTGCCCAGGAGGGACCCCCAGCAGAGGATGACCCGCCCCGAGTAACCCCAGTGCCACGGGGGAGACTCTGTACTAACATTATTCAGACCAGCTGGTGCCCCCAGATTCCTGCACAGGCAGGGACTGTATCCGGGCCACCTCTGTATCCCGAGGTGACCTAGAGTGGGGCAGCCAGGAAGGCTGAGATGAGTATCGGGGGTGAAATGACAAATCTCTGTGCCCACCCTCCCCGCCTCACCCCAGGGGCGATGGCCTCTATCTCTTCCCTGTGCAGGTAGCTTTTCCCTGAGCCATTTCTTCTTGTCAAGGTCCCTGTCGCAGATTGGATTCCCCGAAGATGACGTTGAGAGCAAGGATTGGAATGCAGGTTGTTGATATGAGACGTGCAGAGAACAGATAGAGCTGCCATAGGGTCCTGCAATTCCACTCCTGGGCATAGATCTGGAGAAAACTCTAATTCGAAAAAATGCATGCACCCCTGGGATTTCCCTGGTGGTCCAGTGGTTAAGACTCCGTGCTTCCAGTGCAGGGGGCATGGGTTCCATCTCTGGTCGGGGAACTAAGATCCCACATGCCGTGTGACAAAAAAAAAAAAAAGAAAGAAAAGATACATGCACCCCAATGTTCATTGCAGCACTGTTTACAATAGCCAAGACATGGAAGCTACCTAAATGTCCACTGATGGATGAATGGATGAAGAAGATGTGGTACATATATACAATGGAATATTACTCAGCCATAAAAAGAAGGAAATAATGCTATTTGCAGCAAAGTGATGGACCTAGAGATTATCATACTAAGTGAAGTAAGTCAGACAGAGAAAGACAAATATCATATAATCTCACTTATATGTGAAATCTAAAATACGACACAAATGAACTTGTCTACGAAACAAAAACAGACTCACAGACATAGAGAACAGACTTGTGGTTGCCAAGGGGGAGAAAGAGGGAGGGAGGGTTGGTTTGGGAGTTTGGGGTTAGCAGATGCAAACTATTAAATATAGGATGGATAAACTACAAGGTCCTACTATCTAGCACAGGGAACTGTATTCAATATCCTGTGATTAGCCATAATGGAAAAGAAAAAGAGTTTTATTTATAGGTTCCATCCCTAACTGAGCTGGCCCATCCCCTCCCATGGTTCTAAGTGCAGCCCGAGGCTGCAGACTTCCTACCATGGTCTTCAGCTCCAGAGCAAGCCACCTGCAAACCAGCCGCATCTTCCCAGGGGCTGGCAACTCTCCTTTGCTACTAATTCCAAGACACATCCAGATAGCAAAAATGTGACCATGAAAAGAAACTCAGGCATGTTCAAATCAAGGAAATAACATACTTATCTCTGTTTAGCACTTGCTTAATTTTAGAATAGCTTAGAGTTACAAAAATGTTGCAAAGATCTGTACAGAGTGTACAGAATGCCAGTGGACCCCGACCCAGTACCCTTATTTCCAACACATTAGTACGACTTGTTTATCCAACTAAGGAACCAAGATGGATACATTACGATTAACTAAAGTCTACACTTTATTAGAATTTCCCTAGTTTTCCCCTAAGGTCCTTTTTCTGTCCCAGTCTCCTCTGGGCTGTGACATTTCTAAGACATCCCTGGGTTTTGATACCTTGAAAGTTTTGAGGAGGACTGGTCAGGTATTTTGTCCCTCAATTTGTTTATCTGTTTGTTTTCTGATGTTTTTCTTATGGTTGGTCTGGAGTTCCGGGGTTTGGGGTGGAAGATCCAGACAGAGATAAAAATGCCATTCTCCTCAGGTCACATCAAGGATACACACCATCAGTGGGACTTACGACAAACGAATTTACCCTTGATCACCTGGCCAGTATCGTCTTTTTTTTTTTTTTTTTCCTGCGTTTGGTCTTCGTTGCTGCGCGCGGGCTTTCTCTAGTTGCGGCGAGCGGGGGCTACTCTTCGTTGTGGTGTGCGGGCTTCTCATTGCAGTGACTTCTCTTGTTCCGGAGCACGGGCTCTAGGCATGCGGCCTTCAGTAGTTGTGGCTCGCAGGCTCGGTAGTTGTGGATTGCGGGCTCTAGAGCGCAGGCTCAGTAGTTGTGGCGCGAGCTTAGGTGCTCCACGGCATGTGGGATCTTCCCGGCCCAGAGCTCGAACCCGTGTCCCCTGCATTGGCAGGCGGATTCTTAACCACTGCGCCACCAAGGAAGTCCCCAGTATTGTCTTTTAACCCTCAGGTGGACATTCCTCTTCCTCAAAGGGCCAAAATTAAAGACACAGACAACGCGGAGTGCTGGTTCAGGTGGGAGCCACTGGAACACCCCTATCTTCCTGGTGGGAGTGCAGATTGGAGCAGCCACTTTGGAAAACTGTCCAGCGTGATCCACCAGAGCTGACATTACTACTCCAGGTCTCAGCAGTTCCCCTCCAAAGGGCACACCCAAGAGGAACATGTCTACTCCCTTCTAAAGGACGTGCACCAGAATGTCCATGGTGGTTCTATTCACAGTAGCCAACAACTGGAAATAATGTAAATGTCCTTTCAGAAGACAACGGGTGAGGGACTTCCCTGGTGGTCCAGTGGTTAAGACTCCATGCTCCCAATGCAGGGGGCCCAGGTTGGATCTAGATCCCGCCGTGCCACAACTAAGACCTGGCACAGCCTAAATAAATAAATAAATAAGTATTAAAGAAAAAAAAAAAGAAGACAGCGGGTGAATAAACTGTGGTACATTCACATCCGGCGTCGCAAAGGAGGAGACTGCCACTACACACAACAGCCTGGATGAATCTCAAAATACAAAGGTTGGGTGAAGGCTGTCACACACAACAAAGAGGACATACTTTAGAACTCCATTTACATGAAGTTCAAAAACAGGAGAAACTGATGAAATTAGAAGTCAGACAGAGGTTTTCTCTGGGGGATATTGACTGAGAATGGGCATATAGACTTCTTGGGGGCTGGTTACTTAGAGAAAGAGATGGATAGTTAGATTATAGATAGATAGAAATTTATTAAACTGGTCACTTGGTAATGTGTGCTTTTTTTTTTTTTTTTTTTTTGCGGTACGCGGGCCTCTCACTGTTGCGGAGCACAGGCTCCGGATGCGCAGGCTCAGCGGCCACGGCTCACGGGCCCAGCCGCTCTGCGGTATGTGGGATCCTCCCAGACCGGGGCACGAACCCGTGTCCCCTGCGTTGGCAGGCAGACTCTCAACCACTGCACCACCAGGGAAGCCCCTCTGTGTCCTTTTTGTATGTATCTCATACCTCAAATAAAAATGAAAAAAAAGAATAAAATAAAACTAGGTCTGCGATGGTGGAAGTGTAAAATGGTGCAGCCACTGTGGAAAACAGTTTGGTGGGTCCTCACAAAGTTAAACATAGAATTGCCATATGATTCACTAAATTCTATTCCTAGGCAGAGAGCCAAAAGAATGGAAAACAGGGACTCCAACAGATATTTGTACACCCATGTTCATAGCAGCACCATTCACAATATGCAAAAAGCAGAAACACCTCAAATTTCCATCAACAGATGAGTGGGCAAACAAAATGCGGTCCCTCCTTACAATGGAATATTATTTAGCCTTACAAAGGAAGGAAATTCTGACACTCGTTACAACATGGATGAACCCTGAAGACATGATGCTCCGTGAAATAAGGCAGGCACAAAAGGATAAATACCGTCTGATTGCACTCACACGAGGTCCTAGAGAGTCAGATCCACAGAGACAGGAAGTAGATGGTGGGGGCCAGGGGCTGGGGGAGGGGGACAGAGAGTCAGTGTTTCATGGGAACAGAGTTTCAGTTTGGGGAGATGGGAAAGTTCTGGAGATGGATGGTGGGGATGGTTGCCCAACAATGGGAATGTACTTAATACCAGTGAGCTGTGCACTTAAAAATGGTTAAGATGGTACATTTTATGTTTATGTGTATTTTATCACAGTTAAAAGAGAAACAGTGGTAGCAAATACAATCCTAATAAGCAGCTTTGCAGGCAAAGCTTCTGCCCCAGAAATCTGGACCCCCCTCAGCATCCTCTTGATGCCTTCCCGATGCCTCCTTTCCTTTGTCCTGGGGTCAGTGAGCTCATTCTTGGCAAGACTGGGAGCACGGATGCATCTGTCTCAGCAGGGAAGGAGGATGAGAAATCTGTATGTCAAGGTGAAGGTCATCCAGCAGATGTAACTTTGGACAGATGTCCTCATGGAGAAAAATGGACACCATACATTCTACGAACAAAGCAAGGTGCTGAGGGGTGTGCAGAAGAAACGCATGTTTGCACACACACACATGTATATACAGTGTGCTTGCGTATGATGGGCTCTTTCTGGCTCACAAGAAACACACCACGCACGGTACCTGGAAGGGAAGAGTAGATTGCTATTCCCAGATATCCGAGTCTCTCCCAACAAGAGGACCGTGCACATCCCCACGCTCTGCCATGTGTGTTTACAGGGTCTCCCGCTAGAGTGCTCACAACATACACCCCTGCCCCACTGACCCCAGGCTTGATGATGCAGAGAAGTTACCTGCTGCTGCATACAAACCAGCACACAACTCAGAACATCCACCATGTAATACGCTCCTTGCTCTGTAGATCAGCAATTTTTCAAAAAAAATTTATTGGAATATAGTTGCTTTACAATGTCGTGTTAGTTTCTGCTACACAGCAAAGTGAATCAGTTATACACATACATATATCCTCCCTCTCTTTTTTGGATTTCCTTCCCATTTAGGTCACCACAGAGCACCGAGTAGAGTTCCCTGTGCTCTACAGTAGGTTCTCATTAGTTATCTATTTTATACATAGTATCAATCGTGTATATATGTCCATCTCAATCTCCCAATTCATCCCACCCCGCTCTTCCCCCTTGGTGACCATATTTTTGTTCTCTACATCAGTGTCTCTATTTCTGCTTTGTAAATAAGATCGTCTATACCAATTTTTTCAGATTCCACATATATGCATTAATATACTATATTTGTTTTTCTCTTTCATTCTAACCAGTATGAGGTGATACCTCACTGTAGTCTTGATTTGCATTGCTCTAATGATCAGTGATGTTGAGCATCTTTTCATGTGTTTGTTGGCCATCTGTGTATCTTCTTTGGAGAAACGTCTATTTAGGTCTTCTGCCCATTTTTGGATTGGTTTGTTTGTTTTTTTGATATTGAGCTGCATGAGCTGCTTGCATATTTTGGAGATTAATCCTTTGTCAGTTGCTTCCTTTGCAAATATTTTCTCCCATTCTGAGAGTTGTCTTCTCATCTTTTTTGTGGTTTTCTGCCATGGTTTTCTGTTCTCTGTAGCAGAAACTAACACAACATTGTAAAGCAACTCTACTCCAATAAAATTTTTTTTTAACATCAAGCCTGGGGTCAGTGGGCAGGGGTGTATGTTTTGAGAACTCTAGACCCTGTCTTTAATCAATATTCCTTAGAGGAGAAAGCATGGGCCCTTAAAGCCTCTCCAAATGGCCTCAAGAAGTCTGGAAACTTCCATCCTTGTCCTCTTTTTTTTTGCCAATCATGATTCAAGGATTTATTAAGTCATACATGCAAAACATACTGCTAATCGTATTAACAAAAGATCAATGTAAAAACACTCCACAATTCTGCAACTGTCAATTTAAAAAATTTTGTTCTAGTGGTTGAAAGGTCCAAGCTCGTGTTCTTGCCAGCGGGTAAGTCGTACAGAACTTCGTTAGTACGAGCACGGGGTTGACAGAACCTCACAGACCCCAAGGAACATCGTTAGGGCAAGGACAGGAAGCGTGTGCACGCTGTGAGGCAAGAGGCGGTCAGTGTTATTAGTCCAGGTGCAGTGTCGGTGATCTGGCAGGGTTTACAGTTTAAGAATATCTAAGTATGGGCTTCCCTGGTGGCGCAGTGGTTGAGAGTCCGCCTGCCGATGCAGGGGACATGGGTTCGTGCCCCGGTCCGGGAAGATCCCACATGCCGCGGAGCGGCTGGGCCCGTGAGCCATGGACGCTGAGCCTGCACGTCCGGAGCCTGTGCTCCGCAACGGGAGAGGTCACAACAGTGAGAGGCCCGCATACTGCAAAAAAAAAAAAAAAAGAATATCTAAGTATTTTAAAAACTGTAAAGCTGCAACATAGGATTTTTACACCTAGTTACTAGAAAACCAAGGAAAGCACTTATAGCTTTGGATAAGGTAACATGAAAACAGGAATGCACTTTTACTAATCTACAAAGAAAATTTTCTAATGCATATTCAGAACGATTTTATAATACAAGGAGGCATATTGCTCATTACGAAGGGGTTCTATAAGAAAAGCACTTATTAAGTTAGCAACTATGAGAATGATGAGGTCAAAGATGGATTAAATGCCCAATTTCAGGAGGGATGGGCACATTTAAGGAAAAGGAAAAGCTTAAGAAAACACTGATAATACCGGCCTTTCTTCATCATCTACTGCATTTGACAGAAATTAACCTTTTAAAACGTTTACCCGTGACACTTTTAATAGTTTAATTATTACGTATACAATGTAGTGTAAATTAATCTCCATATTTTGTTAAAATACTGTCTTCATCCTCAGATCACAAGTGTTCCACACACTCCACCCAGTGCACCCTCGGCCAGAGCAGAATGCTTCATCGGAGGGAACATGGGAGTAAAAACTCTGTTCAAAATCTCACCAAAGCTAATACACTAATTTGTTTTAAAAATCTCACTACGAAATCAAAAAGATGGATCCAAAGAGCTGAGCTGTTCCACTCGTTCATTATGATGTACAGTACAGTGTTAGGTAGTGAACGTGGGCTGGTAAATCAGGATGCGTTAAATGGCAACGTTTCAGGAAGGAGGCTGTACTGCTCTTCGCGTCTGAAACTCATTAGCGAGTGTCTGCATCTCCTGCCTCAGAAGCTAGTCTCTTCCAGACAAAGGTCTTTGAACAGTTTAGTGCTTAGTGTTCTTAGCCCAACAATGCAACTTAGTTCACAAGGTATTTTGGCAACTCTTAATCTGAGCAAGAATAGGGGCTTTGAGAAATAAGGCTTTAAGGAAGCTCGTCATCTTAGGGCTAAACTTTAGTAGGATGTGAAAGTTTGAACTCTTACACTTTAAACAAACAAAACCTAGAAATTACTGATTGGTTCAAAACGGTTTTATGGAAAAACTAATCTGTAACAAAAACTTGGCATTGAGTGCGAAGGCTCCACCGTTTGAGCAAAGCGTACAAAGGGTCTTGGGGGACGGGGACAGGCGGGAGGGGCCCGGACATTCACAACAGCAGGCATTTTCTCTTCCTCTTCTTGACGGGGGGCGGGCAGAGAACCACCCGGATAGCTTCATCAAACACCGTCTTAAGACCTCGCTGCGCGAGCGCCGAGCACTCCAGGTATTTGACGGCACCGATCTCCTTGGCCATGGCCAAGCCCTGCGGTTAGGTGTCAGCTTCTTCTCCTTCAGTTTCTCAATCGTGTCTTTATCATCCCTCAGATCAAGTTTCGTCCCCACCAGGATGATAGGAGTGTTGGGACAGTGGTGTCGCACTTCAGGGTACCACTCTGCACGAACATTTTCAAATGATGCAGGACTCACAAGAGAAAAGCAAATCAAGAATACATCCGTTTGCTGATAGGATAGGGGACGTAATCGGTCATAATCTTGTCCAGCTGTATCCCACAAGCCCAGATTCACCGGTTTTCCATCCACCATAACATTGGCAGAATAGTTGTCAAAGACAGTGGGGATATACTCTCCAGGAAAGGCATTGGTCGTATAACTGATCAGGAGGCAAGTTTTACCTACAGCTCCGTCTCCCACCACCACACACTTGATGGCCTGCATCTGGGCCGCTCTCTGGGCTGCGGTGGCGGCGGCCGGGCACTGAGGCGAAGAGCGGAGAGCTCGGGGCGCGGCGGGTGGGCGGGCGCGCGGCTGCGGGCGGCGGGGCGCGGGGTGCCGGGGCCGCTGTCCACGCCGCCTTGCCCTCCGCCGATGGGAAGCCGGAGCCCAGCAGTAGCCACCACCCAAAGCTGGGGGAAACTGCAGAGAAACAGCCATCCTTGTCCTCTTACAGGAACGTCAGGATATACTGCACCTATGTCTGGTTTGCCTGCTGGAGGACCAAGATCAGAGATGAACCAGCCCAGCTGAAGCCCTCTAGAGCAACCAGCCTGCCGCCCACCGGCTAAATAAGCACATATATATGAGTGACCCCTGGCAAGACCAGCAAGGGAACTGCTCAGCTAGGCCCAGTCCAAATTGCTGATTTACACACTAATTATTAGGACATTTTTTTACAATAGCCAGTACCATGGTTTTTTTTAGAGTCCATATATATGCGTTAGCACATGGCATTTGTTTTTCTCTTTCTGACTTACTTCACTCTGCATGACCGACTCTAGGTCCATCCACCTCACTACAAATGACTCAATTTCGTTTCTTTTTATGGCTGAGTAATATTCCATTGTATATATGAGCCACGTCTTCTTTATCCATTCCTCTGTCGATGGACACTTAGGTTGCTTCCATCTCCTGGCTATTGTAAATAGTGCTGCAATGAACATTGTGGTACATGACTCTTTTTGAATTATCGTTTTCTCAGGGTATATGCCCAGTAGTGGGATTGCTGGGTCACATGGTAGTTCTATTCTTAGTTTTATTTATTTATTTTATTTTTGCAGTACGCGGGCCTCTCACCATTGTGGCCTCTCCCGTTGCGGAGCACAGGTTCCGGACGCTCAGGCTCAGTGGCCATGGCTCATGGGCCCAGCCGCTCCGCGGCATGTGGGATCTTCCCGGACCGGGGCACGAACCCGTGTCCCTTGCATCAGCAGGCGGACTCTCAACCACTGTGCCACCAGGGAAGCCCATCTATTCTTAGTTTTTGAAGGAACCTCCATACTGTTCTCCCTAGTGTCTGTATCAATTTACATTCCCACCAACAGTGCGAGAGGGTTCCCTTTTCTCCACACCCTCTCCAGCATTTACTGTTTGTAGAGTTTTAAAATGTATTTATTTTTAAAGTCTTTATTGAATTCGTTACAATGTTGCTTCTGTTTTATGTTTTGATTTTTTGACCACAAGGCGTGTGGACCAGGGATTGAACCCACACCCTCTGTGATAGAAGGGTGCTTCCACTGGACCACCAGGGAAGCCCCATATTGTTTGTAGACTTTTTGATGATGGCCATTCTGACCGGTATGAGGTGGTATCTCATTGTCGTTTTGATTTGCATTTCTCTAATAATTAGTGCGTAGATCAGCAATTTGGACTGGGCCTAGCTGAGCAGTTCCCCTGCTGGTCTTGCCAGGGGTCACTCACATATAGGTGCTCATTTAGCCGGTGGGCGGCAGGCGGGTTGCTCTAGAGGGCTTCGGCTGGGCTGGCTCATCTCTGATCTTGGTTCTCCAGGAGGCAAACCAGACTTCAGTGCAGTATATCCTGACGTTCCTGGAAGACGACAAGGATGGAAGTTTCCAGACCTCTTGAGGCCATTTGGAGAGGCTTTAAGGGCCCCTGCTTTCTCCCCTAAGGAGGATTGATTAAAGAGAGCGTCTTCATCCTGACCACCTCTGGTTTTTGTAAATAAAGTTTTATCAGAACACCCGTTTGTTTACACACTGTCTGTGACTGCTTTTCTGCTGCAACAGCACAGTTGCACCATCGGACAGAGACCACCTGGTCTGCAAAGCCAACAACATTTACTCCCTGGTCCTTTACAGGAAGTTTGCCAGCCCCTGACGTCATGCATCAGAGCACCCTCCCCTTGGGGTCAGCTGCCGAACTGCCAAATGTCCCTCTGAAGCGAAATGATGGAGCTGCCAGCTCTTCCAGGCCTACTTTAAAGTCTCCGGAGGTGGACTTCCCTGGCAGCCCAGCGGTTAAGACTCCGCACTTCCACTGCAAGCGGGCGCGGTTTCGATCCCTGGTCGGGGAGCTGAGATCGCCCATACCATCCGGTGCAGCCAAAACAAACAAACAAACAAATAAATATAGTCTCTGGAGGCGTTAAGGGAACCATGGACCAAAACCGCCCGTCCCCGGCCAGACACGATAGTAACCACTTGCATGAGTTATCTTACAACAGGAGGTCCTGGTAGGGACGTGGAACTAACAGGCTACCACCAACTGGAAGAACTTGGGAAAGATCGAAAGGAGAGAGGAGACACCAGTCCGTGTCCTACCAACTCCCAGAATCCTTCCCGCTGGAATCCATCTCCTCTGAGTGATGCACGCGCCACCAGGAAGGACCCTGAGTCATAATGATTGCCCAGAGGGACTTCCCGGCTGGACCGGTGGTTAAGACTCTCTGCTCCCAATGCAGGGGGCCCGGGTTTGATCCCTATTCAGGGAACTAGATCCCGCACGCCAAAACTAAAGATCCTGCACGCTGCAACTAAGATCCCTAGCAGTCAAAATAAATAAATAAATATTTTTTTAAAAAGAGAATGATTGGCCAGAGATAACCCGGAAATTAACCCCATTATCATAAAACCCGAGACTGTGAGCCCTGTAGCAGAGCAGTTCTCCTGGCCTCCCTTACCCTGCTGCTCTCTGCCTGGGCGCCCCTTCCCAATAAAGTCTCTTGCTTTGTCAGCACACGTGTCTCCTCGGACAATTCACTGCTGAATCTTAGGCAAGAGCCCACTCTCGGGGCCCGGAAGGGGTCCCCCTTCCTGCAACAGAGGGACAGCAAGGGCTGCAGAGAACAGAAGAATCACATTGGCTCTGCTGGGCCAAAGTCCAGCCTGCCGACCCCTCCGGAGCCCAGAGTCTCTGAGTTCCCTGCTACTGGGGACTTAGGCAACTAAAACACCTCCAATTACTGAGCGACTACTGCGTGCCTGGGCTGCACCACGCACTTTACACACAATCCTCACTCGATCCTTCAAGGACCCCCGTGGGAGACATTCTTTTCATATCCGTTTCCTACAGCTGCTGTAACAAAGGACCACAAAGTTAGTGGCTTAAAACAACACAAATTCATTATCATACATATATTGTTTCCCTGGAGAACATTGACTAGTATACTGGGCTAAAATTGAGGTGTCATCAGGGCTGCATTCCTCTCTAAAGGGTCTGGGGGGGATCCGTTCCCTTCCTCTTTTCAGCTATTGGGAACTGCCTGCAACCCTTGGCTCGTGGCCCTTTCCTCCATGTTCAAGGTCAGAAACATCAGGCTGAGTCCTTATGCTGCCATCCCTCTGGCCTTTTCCCATTTTTCAAGATCCTTGGGATTACCTTGTGTCTACCAGCATAAACCAGGATAAACTCCCCGTTTAAGATAAAATCCCCAGTTGGTCTCTCCATAAGGTCAGCTAAATCACAATGTGAATTCCACCTATAACGTTAATTCTTTTTTTTAAATTTTATTGAAGTATAGTTGATTTTTATTTTTAATGTATTTTTGGCTGCGTTGGGTCTTCATTGCTGCGCGCGGGCTTTCTCTAGCTACAGCGAGAGGGGGCTACTCTTCGTTGCGGTGCGTGGGCTTCTCATTGCGGTGGCTTCTCTTGTTGTGAACCACGGGCTCTAGGCACGCGGGCTTCAGTAGTTGGGACTCGCGGGCTCTAGAGCGCAGGCTCAGTAGTTGTGGCGCACGGGCTTAGTTGCTCCGCGGCATGTGGGATCTTCCCGGACCAGGGCTCGAACCCGTGTCCCCTGCATTGGCAGGTGGATTCTTAACCACTGTGCCACCAAGGAAGTCCCTGAAGTATAGTTGATTTACAATGTTGGGTTAATTTCTGCTGTACAGGGACTTCCCTGGTGGTCCGGTGGTAAAACTCCGAGCTCCCAATGCAGGGGGCCAGGTTCAATCCCCGCAGGGGGCCAGGTTCAATCCCTGGTCGGGGAACTAGCTCCCACATGTCGCAACTAAGAGATCTCGCATGCTGCACTGAAGATCCCACGTGCCACAGTTAGGACACGGCACAGCCAAAACAAACAAACGAACACATACATACATACATATATATATACATAAATATTTTAAAAAATTTCTCCTAGGACTTCCCTGGTGGCGCAGTGGTTGAGAGTCCGCCTGCCGATGCAGGGGACACGGGTTCGTGCTCCGGTCCGGGAAGATCCCACATGCCGCGGAGCGGCTGCGCCCGTGAGCCATGGCCGCTGAGCCTGCGCATCTGGAGCCTGTGCTCCGCAACGGGAGAGGCCGCAGCAGTGAGAGGCCCGCGTACTGCAAAAAAAAAAAGAAAAAACAAATTTCTCTTGTACAGTAAAGTATATACATTCTTTTTCATATTCTTTTCTGTTATGATTTGACACAGGATATTGAATATAGTTCCCTGTGCTATACAGTAGGACCTTGTTGTTTATTTAATTCCTTTGTATCCTAACATATTCACAGCTTCTGGGGACTAGGATGTGGACCTCTTTTGTGGGGAGGCCCTTTTACCTGCCTACCATATTTTATAAAACATCCCATGGGTTCAGTGACTTGCTTGGGTCACAAGGGACGAGTCAGTGGTTGGTCTGGGTGGTCTAACTCCAGAGCCCAGGCTATTCACCAGAGCTGTGATTGTCAGGGCCCCAAGTGCCTGTGGACAGGAGGAAGGCAGTGGAGGGCTGAACGCAGGGTTTAGAAAAGTGGAAACCCGGTCTTTCACTAAGTAAAGTAGGCGGAGCTATTTTAGGGCACTCCACATTCCCCATAAAGTCCCTGGGGTCTGAGGTTGCATCTCCTCTGGCCCCTTAGTCCAGGCTGCTGCGTCCTCCCCACTTCAGCAGGATCTGGGCTCTTGTCTCTTTCTGGGCAGCTTGGCGCTCTCCGTGGTACTGAAATGCCCCCCCCCCCCCCAGTTTGTCTCTAGAGAGAGTTGAGGGTCTCTGAAGTTCTAGCTCCTGCTTTGTCTTGCTAACTACACCCCAGGCCTCCTTATTTCCAGATCCTTACTTGGTCTCAAGCTGGGGTTCATCCTCAAGTTCTAGCGCAGCCCATATCTTGGATCTTTCCTGGAACCTCTAAATATTTTTGCACTTAGAGACTCTCAATGGATGTGCAGTAAGGGAGGTCTGTAACTGAAGGAAGCGCTCCCTTTACTGACGTGTCTCTTAGGAATTAGGCAAGGTCAAGTGTCCAGGTTTGGGCTTCAAATTATACCAGTTGGTTTGAGCATGCTGATTAAAAACAAAGGGAAAATAAACAAAAAACAAATTCTGTTCTGCTATTTTGACCTCATGGCAGCCTCCAGAAGCCATCTGGTCAGCCACACAGGACCCCTGGAATCTCCAGATGTGCTTTTTAAAAAAAATTATGGTAGGGACTTCCCTGGCAGTCCAGTGGTTAAGACTCTGGGCTTCCACTGTAGGGGGCACGGGTTCGACGCCTGGTCAGGGAACTAAGATCCCGTTTGCCACGTGGTACAGCCAAAAATAAATTAATTAAATAAAATTAAAAATTTTTTAATTTGGTAAAATACACATAACATAAAATTTACCATTTTAATCATTTTAAAGTGACAATTCAATTGCATTAAGCACACTCACATTGTTGTGCAACCATCCCCACCATCATCTCCAGAACTTCCTCATCTTCCAAAACTGAAACTCTGTCCCCATGAAACACTGATTCCCCAGCCTTCCCCCAGCCCCTGGCCCCCACCATTCCATGTTCTATTCTCTGTCTCTATGGATTTGCCAATTCTGTGTCCTTTTTCTGTTCCAGGATCCCATCCAGGGTACCACATGACACTTAGATGTCACGTCCATTCTCTTAAGTGCCTCTTGGCTAACACAGTTTCTCAGAAATTCTTGCTTTTGATGACCTTGACAGTTTTGAGGAGTGCTAGTTGGAAATTTTCTGGAATATCCCTCAAATGCAGCTTGTCTGGTGTTTTTCTGATGATTAGGCTGTGGTGATGGGTTTTCAGGAAGGAAGACACTGCAGAGGTGAAGGGCACTTCTCATCATATCGTATCAAGGGTCTGTGCCATCCACATGACTTATCCCTGTGGGTGCTGGTCTTGATCACCTGGCTGAGGTGTGTTTGTCAGTTTTCTCCACCATAAATTTACTCTTCCCTACAGTCTTTCCAGCCCACACTCTTTTGAAAGAAGTCAAAATGCACAGCACAGACTTTTTTAAAAAAATTTATTTTATTGGGACTTTCCTAGTGGTGCAGTGGTAAAGAATCCTCCCGTCAGTGCAGGGGACATGGGTTTGATCCCTGGTCTGGGAGGATCCCACATGCCGCGGAGCAACTAAGCCCGTGTGCCACAACTACTGAAGCCTACATGCCTAGAGCCTATGCTCCGCAACAAGGGAAGCCACCACAAAGGGAAGCATGTACATCACAATGAAAGAGTAGCCCCTGCTCGCTGCAACGAGAGAAAGCCCTCGCACAGTAATGAAGACCCAATGCAGCCAAAAAAAAAAAAAAAAATTAAATTAAATAAATAAATTTTAGAAGTTTATTTTATTGAAGTATAGTTGATTTACAATGTTGTGTTAACTTCTACTGTACAACAAAGTGATTCAGTTTATCCATTCTGATGGGAATTCAGTTTATCCATTCTTGCTGTTTATCCATTCTCTATATAATAGTTTACATCTGCTAACCCCAAACTTCCGATCCTTCCCTTCCTCACCCCCACCCCCGCCTTGGTAACCACAAGTCTGTTCTCTATGTCTGTGAGCCTGTTTCTGTTTCATAGATAGGTTCATTTGTGCCATACTTTAGATTCCACATATAAGTGATATCATATGGTATTTGTCTTTCTCTTTCTGACTTACTTCACTTCGTGTGATAATCTCTAGGTCCACCCATGTAGCTGCAAATGGCATTATTTCACTCTTTTTGATGGCTGAGTAGTATTCCATTGCATATACACCACATCTTCTTTATCCATTCGTCTGTCAGTGGACGTTTAGGTTGTCTCCATGTCTTGGCTATTGTAAATAGAGCACAGCCCATACCTAAGAAGTGGGGAATTATGCTCCCTTTCCTCGATGACTATTTACGTAAATTATTTTGAATTCTGCTGCCTGGGAGGTCTGTCTAATCTCCTATTCATTTAATCATTTATTTATAACAGTATGGAGTCATGGATATTTATGTTAATTTTGGGGTTATAATCCAGCATTGCTTTATCTTGCAGCACAAGTTGTTCTGGCTTTGGGCATTGGGAACTCCTTCATTTGGTTTCTGTGTTTCTACAACGTACTCCCATCACTGTGGTAGTGTTTTTTTGTTTTTTGTGTTTTTTTGGCTGCACCGGGTCTTAGCTTTGGCATGTGGGCTCTTAGTTGCGGCATGCAGGATCTAGTTCCCTGACCAGGGACTGAACCCCGGCCCCCTGCATTGGGAGCACGGAGTCTTATTTATTTATATATTCATATTGATTTTATTTATTTATTTGGTTGCACTGGGTCTTAGTTGTGGCAGGCAGGGTCCTTCGTTGTGGCATGCAAACTCTTAGTTGTGGCATGTGGGATCTAGTTCCCTGACCAGGGATGAAACTGGTCCCCCTGCATTGGGAGCTTGGAGTCTTAACCACTATGCCACCAGGGAAGTCCCAACTGCGGTGGATTTCTTAACACTTTCTGTAGCACAAGATGCTCCAGGCTCATCTTCTATATTTCCTGCCCCAGCTTAGAATCAGCCATTTCGCCACAAAGCTCTGGTTCCTTTTATTGGAGAATGGTATTAGAAACCAAGATCTGGGTGTTGGGTGTCATGAACTTTTCAGTGTTCCATGTGATGGGGCAGGGATATGTGATGTGAGTCTGTATAAATGGCTTTTGTTAATCACATTGAGGATATAGTGCTGGACCACACTGTACTCTAAAATTATAGACTGCCATTGCTGTTTTGAGTCCCATTACTGAGAATCCAACATCTTGCTCTTGCCTGGAGGGTGTGAACCCTGTAGGTCACTTTGACCCAGAGAAGCAGCCTGGTTTTCCAGCCCAGGTGTGGAGCTTCAAGTAAAGGTTGTCTAGACAAAACATTCTATTTGGTAGTTTCCAAGGAAACAGGACCCTGCATCCTCATCTCAGCCATATATATATATATATATATATATATATTTTTTTTTTTTTTTTTTTTCTGGCCACACTGTGCAGCTTGTGGGATCTTAGTTCACTGACTGGGGATTGAACCCGGGCCATTGGCAGTGAAATTTCAGAGTCCTAACCACTGGACTGTCAGGGAATTCCCATCAGCCCAAGCTTAATGCCAAACTCTCTACTCATAGCTCTGCCTAGATTTGAGCCTAACAAACTCCACTTTATGTAAATATTTCCTAAACTCTATATCTCCCCCAAATCCTATAATATGTCTCTGTCTTTTTGCTTTTTTGTTTGGGGAGATAACCCGTACTTTTTCTACTCTTGCTGCATCGAGTTATTAAGCCTAACTTTCAGAGACCAAAATTGTGTCCCGGGAGGTCTTTATCAGATGGGCTTTACCAGTGAAGGGGATGGGGGTGGCGAAGGGCCATTTCTGCAACACAGAGAAGGAAGTGGGGATTAGCCCTTGCTAAGTCCAGGTCTTCAGACTCATTTTTTTTCTGTGTAATGTTCCACAAGACATTCAGTTGTTCTGAGACACAGTTGTTTCATTAGCATAATGGGGTGAGTAAATTTGTTCCAGTGAACTTCCGTGGATGTTGTGAGAATGGAAGAGGAGAGAGAAATGAGACATATTTCAACTGTCCTCTTCGCGGGAGGAAAGAAAGGAAGGGTCTTGGGGAAAGGTGAGGCTGCAATGTGGGTGGGAGGAGGGAGAGACAGGATCAACAATCCAGATATTTAGTCCCTTTCCCCTTCCCTCCCTCTGAACCGCCTGCAGTAGAGAGTTTCCAGAATCAGGATTGCCAGATTTAGCAAATAAATATACAGGATTTCCAGTTAGAGTTGAATTTCAGATAAACCATAATTTTTGTAGTATATGGCCCAAATATTGAATGGGACATGGTTATACTAAACAAAATTCACTATTTATCTGAAATTCAAATTTAACTGGGCAGTCCTGTATTTTAGGTGGCATTCCAACCCAGAAATATACTGGCAGCCTTTTTGGAAAAATGGTCCCGGGCAATTCCTGAGGCCTGGGTTTGTTATTTGTTATCACGTGACCCTGTCACGTGACCATAGTTCCTTGACAGGGATTGGATCTCCCAAAGCTTCCAGCCATATGTTTGGAGAAGCAGCCTATCAGGTAGCCTGGAGCTCTAGCCAATAGGGGCATTGTGCGGTGACATACTGGACCAATGAGAGCCTTCCTCTGTAGGAATAGTGAAGGGAGAAATAGAAGTGGGTTCAAATCCTGCTTCTGATCCTTAGTGGCTGTGTTTTGGAGGGTCCTCAGCCTCAGATTTTTTTTTTTAATTGGGGTATAGTTATTTTACAATGTTGTGTTAGTTTCTACTGTACAGCAAAGTGAAGTAGAGTTCCCTGTGTTATACAGCAGTTTCTTGTTAGTTATCTATTTTTTAAAATAAATTTATTTGTTTTTATTTTTGGCTGTATTGGGTCTTCATTGCGGTGCGCGGGCTTCTCATTGCGGTGGCCTCTCTCATTGTGGAGCACGGGCTCTAGGCGCGAAGGCCTCAGTAGTTGTGGCGCACGGGCTCAGCCGCTCCGCGGCACATGGGATCCTCCCAGCCCAGGGCTCGAACTCGTGTCCCCTGCATTGGCAGGCAGAGGAACAGCCATTATTATTGTTATTATTATTGACCGGGTTCAATCCCCAGTCAGTGAACATTATTATTATCACCGCAACAGAGAGTAGCCCCCACTCACAACTAGAGAAAGCCCACGCGCAGCAACAAAGACCCAACGCAGCCAAGATAATAATAATATTTGTGAAACAATAAATATATATATATGGGTCTCTGGCCCCTGGTTTCTGGTGGCCAAAGCTCTTAAATCTCTTTTAATTTTCTGGTTGATTGGAGTGTTTTTTGGTGTAATGAGATAGCTCTGGGTGGGCTCCTGGCCGGGACTGGTCACCAGAAAGACCAGGCCATGATTAGAAACTTGGAACTTTCAGCTTCACTGCCACCCTCCAGGGAGGGGAGAAGGGCCAGAGATGGAGTTAATGATGGAGATCATGCCTATATGATGAAGCCTCCATAAAAATCTCTAAACTATGGGGCTCAGGGAGATTCTTGGTCGGTGAACAGGGGGAGGGGCTTGGAGAGAGAGCATGGAAGCGCTGTGCCCCTTCCCACCTACCTTGCCCTATGCATCTTTTCATTTGGAGTCTCATCTGTATCCTTTATCACACCCTTTATAATAAACCAATAAGCAGTAAGGAAACAGTTTCCCTGAGTTCTGTGAGCTGCTCTAACAAATTAATCGAACCCAAGGAGGGGGTCATGGGACCTCCGATCTCTAGCCAGTTGGTCAGAAGCACAGGTGACAACCTGGACTTGAGTTTGGCATCTGTGGGGAGGGGCAGTCTTGTGGGACCGAGCCTTTAACCTGTGGGGTCTGATGCCATCTTCAGGTAGAGCGTGTCAGAATTTAGTTGAATGGTAGGACTCCCAGCTGATGTCACAGAGAATTGCTTGCTCTGGGGGAAATAAAACCATGTATCTGGTGTCAGAAATGTGAGTGGGCAGCAGTGTGCAAGTAAAAGAGAAACACAAGAGGACAGAGGACTCAGGAGGTGATATTAGGAGGTGGGCTATTGGGATGAGGTCATAAAGGTGGAGCCCCTATGAATGGGATGAGTGCCTTGTAAAAGAGACCCCAATGAGCTCCCACACCCCTTCCACCATGTGAGGACACAGCCAGGAGATGGCCACCTAGGAGCCAGGAATCGGGCTCTCACCAGATGCCAAATCTGCCGACACCCTGATCTTGGACTTCCAGCCTCCAGAACTATGAGAAATAAAAGTCTGCTGTGATGTTCTGTGACAGCAGCTCAAACAGACTGAGACAGTGTGTAACGGTCTTTCTTTCTTCCTAATTCTGCACTCGGTGATGTCACAATGGTAGCTTGAAATCAGTGAGAGTATTTACATGGCAGAAATTGGCAAAGGTGACAAATCAATGCCCCCACCACCCCACCCCTGCCAAGGAGCCCGTGGTTAAACATTTGCCAGCTCACCTTGCATGGAACATACTTGGGTCAATTTAAACTTTGGAATCAAGACCAGCTGAGCCAAGGTTAGACCTACTGAAGCCTGGCTGACCATGGGTGACCATGATCTAAGCCACTGAGCTTTGGTGTAGTTTGTTACATGACATTATCACAACACTTGCTGACTGATACACCAGGTGTCCACCATGTTGGACCAAGAGAGCGTCAGAGCAGTGAAGCCAAGTGCAGATGAGAGAGTCTGGTTAAGGGTGATGGGTGGGGTCCAAAGGTAGTTGGGAGCACAGGCGAACACGAGACCTCGCTTCAAATCCAGCAACTTAATAATAGCTGTGGGGTTTTGGTTAACTGACCTCAATTCTCTGAGCCTCTGGCTGTCAAGAGCAAATGGATTCCTCAGAAAACTAAAAAGAGAATTACTGTATGATCCAGCAATCCCATTCCTGAGCATGTATCCTGACATCACTATAATTAAAAAGATACATGTACTCCTATGTTCATAGCAACACTATTTACAATAGCCAAAACGTGGAAACAACCTAAATGTCCATGGACAGATGAATGGATAAAGAAGATGTGGTACATATATACAATGAAATACTACTCAGTCATGAAAAAGAACGAAATAATGACACTTGCAGCAACGTGCATGCAACTAGAGACTATCATACTAAGTAAAGTAAGTCAGAAAGAGGAAGACAAATATCATATGATATCACTTATATGTGGAATCTAAAATATGGCTCAAATGAACCTATCTACAATACAGAAACAGACTCACAGACATAGAGAACAGACTTGTGGTTGCCAAGAGGGAAGGGGGTGGGGGAGGGATTAATTAGGAGTTTGGGATTAGCAGATGCAAACTATTACATTTAGAATGGATAAACAACAAGGTCCTACTGTATAGCACAGGGAACTATATCCAATCTCCTGGGATAAACCATAATGGAAAGGCATATGAAAAGAAGGATGTATATATATACATATATATATGGATGTATATATATACTCACACACATATATGTGTATAACTGAGTCACTTTGCTGTACAGCAGAGACTGGCACAACATTGTAAATCAACTATACTTCAATTAAAAAAAAAAACAGCAAATGGAGATAACCCCCACCCATTGTCTCGAGGATCAAAATAGAAGAACATGTGTGCAGTATAACATAGGCACTCAATAAATTCTCCCATAAGGTGATGCCTGATCTGGGCCTTGATGACCTTGCCAAACTCACTCTCCTTCACTCCCTTCCTTGCTCACTCTGTTCCAACCACACTCGCCTCCTCTCTGTCCCCACATCATACCAAGAACCACAAGTTCATTCTAACCCTTCATTTGGTCCTGACATCTCTCTGGACCATTTCCCCAAAAACTTCTCTCGGCTATGACTTTGTTTTCCACCTCTGCTCACTGCCAAAGTCAGCACACAATAGACACTCAGTATACTGTTACTGAATGAATGAATAAATGGGTGGGTGGATGGGTGGATGGATGGATGGATGGATGGATGGATGGATTGATGGATAGACAAATTGGTGGGTGGGTGGATAGATGGATGGATGGGTCATTTTGGGATGAGGGAACTGATTCAGGGCTGGAAAAGGGACTGATCATACATGTCCAAACTTCTGGCCAGATCCCCATGCTCAGGGCTCCAGGCCTAGATCATTTCAGAGAAGAGCCATCCCTTCTCTGAGCCTGACTACCGCTGCCCTCTGCTGGCTGTCCTGGAGTTTGCATGCAGCCCACCAGTTCTCAGTAATGTAAAAATAGGCTCTTGTCAAAATCCTGCTTTAGTCTTCATCTTCTTCTTTTTTCTTTTTTTTCCGACATGCGGGGTATTTTTTAGCTGTGGCATAAAAGATCTAGTTCCCTGAACAGGGATCAAACCCAGGCCCCCTGCATTGGGAACACGGAGTCTTAACCATTGGACCACCAGGGAAGTCCCCAGTCTTCATCATCTTAATAAACATTTATTAAGCACCTATCCATACAGCAAACAAAAAGACAAAGATCCATAGATCATAGAATTTGAGTTCAGGGTGGGAGAAGTGGTGGATACTGATTATAAGCCTAGTGGTCAAAAATATGGTGCTAGGGACTTCCCTCATGGCGCAGGGGTTAGGAATCTGCCTGCCAATGCAGGGGATCCCTGGTCCGGGAAGATCCTACATGCCACGGAGCAATTAAGCCAGTGCGCCACAGCTACTGAAATCAGTGAGAGTATTTGACTGAGCTACTGAGTCTGCGAGCCACAACTACTGAGCCGGCATGCCACAACTACTGAAGTCCCTGTGCCTAGAGCTGTGCTCCACAGCGAGAAGCCACCACAACGAAGAGTAGCCCCCTCTCGCCGCAACTAGAGGGAGCCCATGCACAGCAACAAAGACCCAACAGAGCCAAAAATAAAAAGATAAGTAAATAAATTTATTTTTTAAAAATATGGTGTTAGAAGATACTAAAGTTTATGGAGAAAAATTCAGCAGGAAAGGGAGCAGATATCACGGGGTTTCATTTCATTTTTTAAATTTATTTATTTTTAAAAATATTTATTTACTTATTTGGTTGAGCCGGGCCTTAGCTGCGACAGGTGGGCTCCTTAGTTATGGCATGTGAACTCTTAGTTGCGGCGTGCATGTGGGATCTAGTTCCCTGACCAGGGATCGAACCCAGGCCCCCTGCATTGGGAGCTCGGAGTCTTAACCACTGCTCCACGAGGGAAGTCTGGGGGGGCTTCATTAAAAAAAAAAATAACAGCTTTATTGAGGTATAACTGACAAAGTAAAATGCACATATGTACATTACAGAATCTGGTAAACTTTGACATTAGTATACCCTGTGAAACTATCAGCACAGTCAAGGTAGTGAACACCCCACTATCCTCAAAAGTTTCCTCATGCCCTTCTGTGATCCCTCCTTCCTTCCCTCCTCACCCCTTGTCCCCAAGCAACCCCTGATCTGCTTTGCGTCACTATAGGTTACCTTGCATTTTCTAGGGCACAGTTTCTCTATTTCACCACGGCTGACATTGGGCCTGCAAAGGTGAATCCGACTTAAGAAGCTGGATTCCGGGAAAGAGATGATCACTCCTACAGCTTCTTAGCCCTCCCCCCAGTCGTGACAACCACAGATGTCCCAGACGTGGCCCAGTGTCCCCTGGGGAGGGGGATCGCCCCCAGGTGAGAGATTCTATATTAATCCTAGTTCAACCCCATGAATCAAGGACTTTTGTTTAGTTTTCGTCTCAAAACAGATGAGAAAACTGAGGCTCCAATACTGAGCTGCCTGAGTCCCCGACAGAGTCATGGGCATAACCACGGTGTGCAGGCCACTCCTCACTCCACCTCACCCCGCCCCCATTCAACCTTTCTCTAAATTTCTGCTCTGCAACACAGCAGTCACTCGCCACCATATCCAGTTTTTTATTGCGGTAAGATACACGTAACACCAAATCGATCATTTCAACCATTTGTAAGTGCACAGCTCGGTGGCATTAAGTACCCTCACATTGTTGGGCAACCGTCCCCACCATCATCTCCAGAACTTTCTCATCTTCCCAAACTGAAACTCTGTCCCCATGAAACCCTGACTCCCCAGCCCCTCCCCCAGCCCCCGGCCCCCACCATCTACTTCCTGTCTCTGTGGATCTGACTCCCTAGGGATCTCCTGTGAGTGGGTTCACACTGTATGGGGCCTTTTGTGTCTGGCTTCTCTCACTGAGCATGATGTCCTCAAGGTGCATCCCTGTTGTAGCAGGTGTCAGAATCTCCTTCCTTTTTAAGGCTGAGTAATATTCCACGATAGGGATGGACCACATTGTGTTTATCCATCATCCATCAATGGACACTTGGGTTCATTCTACCTTTGTCCATTGTGAATACACTGCTTGGAACATGGGTGAAACCCTGCTTTCTTTTTTTTTTTTTTTTTTTTTTTTTGCGGTACATGGGCCTCTCACTGTTGTGGCCTCTCCCATTGCAGAGCACAGGCTCCGGACGCGCAGGCCCAGCGGCCATGGCTCACGGGCCCAGCCGCTCCGCAGCACGTGGGATCCTCCCGGACCGGGGCACGAACCCACGTCCCCTGCATCGGCAGGCAGACTCTCAACCACTGCGCCACCAGGGAAGCCCTGCTTTCTTTTTTTATACCCGCTTTATGAGATATAATTTACATACTGTACTCTTCACCCTTAAAAAGCATACAGTTAGTAATATTGAAATGTGTGAAGACAACCCAAGAGTTACTTATCGATGGATTCCATTTCCTATGGTCAAATGAACAGTACCGGCCCCGTGAGCTTCTGTAGAATCTTAAAATACCACTTCACCTGATCATTACTAAAACATCCATTGGTCGTTACCAAAATGGCATACAAAGTGACCGAAAATAATTTACCCCCTTCCACAAGGGCTGCCTGTACAAACCTCACCCTGACGAAGTAGCTAACGTGCACTGGCAGAGTTACAAGTCACAGGCTTATCTCGAAAGCACCGAGGAACTTTGGAATACTCTCCCTGAGCTATATATATATATATATATATTTTTTTTTTTTTTTTTCCGGTACGCGGGCCTCTCACTGTTGTGGCCCCTCCCGTTGCGGAGCACAGGCTCCGGACGCACAGGCTCAGCAGCCATGGCTCACGGGCCCAGCCACTCTGCGGCATGTGGGATCTTCCCGGACCGGGGCACGAACCCATGTCCCCTGCATCGGCAGGCGGACTCTCAACCACTGCACCACCAGGGAAGCCCCTGAGCTATATATTTTGAAATTTGTAAAACGACGTGATGTCTGTGATGGTAGGTCTGTGGTTCTCAACTGGCGGCGATGCTGCCTGCAGGGGACACCGGGCCACATCTTTGGTTGTCATCACTTAGTGGGGGCTCCTGGCATCAAACGGGCAGGACTAGGGAGGCCGCTCCACACCCCACGGCGCTCAGGATGGACCCCGACAGAGGGCGACCCGGCCGCAATGTCAGCAGTGCTGGGGGAGACCCTGTTTAATTTAAACCGTCAGAAAACATGATAGGGGCTTCCCTGGTGGCGCAGTGGTTGAGAGTCCGCCTGCCGATGCAGGCGACGCAGGTTCGTGCCCTGGTCCAGGAAGATCCCACATGCCGCGGAGCGGCTGGGCCTGTGAGCCATGGCCACTGAGCCTGCGCGTCCGGAGCCTGTGCTCCGCAACGGGAGAGGCCACAACAGTGAGAGGCCCGCGTACCGAAAAAAAACCAAACAAAACATGATACAATATAAAATACCATCAGGACAAAGCCTTGTTAGTTAGTCCAAACACTTTTAGCACACATGGGCCGTCAGGGTAGTTACCCATGAAAACAGGTCTGCAGGAGGGGCTGAGAGGGCTGCCTCTGGATTCCGAGGCCCCAGTTTGAGTCCCAACCAATTGTCCCACGTCCAGATCCATGTCGTTTGCCGGAAGAAAGGTACCGGTCATGCCTGTCTCTTTGCGTTGCTGTGGGAAACCCGCCTTCATTCAGACTGGGAGTGCTCTCACCCCACGTCACCTGGTCCCCAGCTCCCTGGTGTTCCCCCACCCCAGTTATGGGTTAGCTGCACTCCCTCCAAAAGATACGTTCAAGTCCTAACCCCAAACCCATTTGGGAACGGGGTCTGCTATATGGTGAATGTTTGTGTTTCCCCGCCTCCAGATTCATATGTTGAATCCTAACGCCCTCTACTTGTGATGATATGAGGAGGTGGGGCCTTCAGGAGGACGCTAGGTCAGGAGGGCAGAGCCCTCGTGAATGGGATCCGTGCCCTTATGAAAGGGACCCCAGAGAACACCCTTGCCCCTTACGCCACGTGAGGACACAGCGAAGAGGAGGTGTCAGCTTTGAACCGGGACACAAAATCTGCCGGTGTCTTGATCTTGGGCTTCCAGCCTCCAGAACTGTGAGAAGTACACTTCTGCTTATAAGCCACTCCGTCTGAGGAATTCTCTTTTTTTGTTTGTTTAATTTATTTTATTATTTCTTTATATTTTGGCTGTGCCGGCTCTTAGTTGCAGCATGCATGCGGGATGTAGTTCCCCCACCAGGGCTTGAACTCGAGCTCCCTGCATTGGCAGCGCAGAGTCTTACCCACTGGACCACCAGAGAAGTCCCGGGAATTCTGTTGCAGCAGCTCGAATGGACCAAGGTAGAGTCATTGTAGATGTAATTAGTTAAATGAAGTCATACTGGAATGTTGGGGGCCCTAATCCAGTATGACTGTGTCCTTATCAGAAGAGGGAGATTTAGAAACAGAATATCCATGCGAAGACGGAGACAGATTGGGGTGATGTGTCCAGAATCCAAAGGACACCTGGAGCCCCAGAAGCTGGAGGGGGCAGGAAGGACCCTCCCCTGGAGCCTCTGGAGGGAGCTAGGCCCTGCCACACCTGGGTTCAGACTCTGGCCTCCTGAACGTTCGAGAACAAATGATTGTTGACTGAAGCCCGCCAGTATGCAGTCACCTGTTACAGCAGCTGCAGGAAACTCAAACACCCTGAATATTCACCCATGCACCCCCATTTGGTGAGGCAGAGAAACCCAACTCCCCTCCTCTGGGGGGACCTCAGCCTTCAAAGGGGCATCCTAAGGGGTCCTAAGACCTGCAGCCAGGTGTTTGCAGCTGGAAAGCGTGGGCCACTTTGGGACCCCTGAGAAGAAAGGGAAGTGGATTTCTTCAATGAGTCTCCACCAGTAAAAATCCTGAACACATAACCTCACTGCCCTCCCCACCCCCGGAGACAGCCGGAGGCCAGACGCACCTGCCCACCTTCGGGGCCGAGGCGGAAGGCTTCCTGCCCCCTCCCACCTCGCTCAGAAACAGCTCTTACTCTCTGCCTTATGACGCAGGCAAAACCTGAACATTAGAAACGTACCCAAGTTCAAAGAGGACAGTTTTTAAAACACCCGCCTGCTCCCATCCAAAAACAGACGCTGTTTAATATTCAAGCGTTCTCTCCTCAGATGTTTTTGTAACCTTGTGTTTCAATATTATTTACATATTTATTTTTACAAGACTGGCATCATTAGTGAAGGTCTGAACATCTTGTTTTGGAACCTACATTTTTTCTTTTCCTCTTAAGAGTATATTACGGTTTGGCAGTTCCTCAAAAAGCTAAACATAGAATCACCATATGACAGCAATTCCACTCCTACGTATACACCCAAAGGAGGAGAAAGTGGGGACTGGAATTGATATTTCTACACGCACGTCCATGGCAGCATGTTTCACAAAAGCAAAAAGGTGCGAGTGAGTCAAATGTTCTTTGACAGATTCATGAGTGGATAAACACATGTGTCCCTCCACACATGCGAGCATCACTCAGCCATGAAGAGGAGAGAAGCCCTGACCCTCGCTACAACGTGGACGGACCCTGAGAACACGATGCTCAGTGAGAGAAGCCAGACGCAGAAGGACGCACAGTGTGTGATTCCATTGATGGGAAACGTCCAGAATAGGCAGATCCACAGACATAGAGAGTGGCTTCGTTTTTAACTTCTTATTTTGAAATAATTTTAGGCTCGCAGAAGAGATTTACCATTGTACCCATTGGTGGGATCACGTCCAGGCTGGGGTATTGAGCTGCTGGCGTGATTCCTTCCAGGGCCACAGTGAAGTCCAAGAGGGTAGGGTGCCCGGGCCACTCTGGGAAGCAGCACCCCGTGTGGGCCCCAGAAGGCCACCGGGCAAGAGGAAGAAATACCCCTGGATTGTGGGTGTGGGGTGCCTTTTTTTTTTTATTGTGGTAAAATACACATAACAAATTCACCATCTGGACCATCTTTTTGTTGTTGTTGTTGTTGTTGTTTTTTGCTGTACGCGGGCCTCTCACTGTTGTGGCCTCTCCCATTGCGGAGCACAAGCTCCGGACGCGCAGGCTCAGCGGCCATGGCTCACGGGCCCAGCCTCTCCGCGACATGTGGGATCCTCCCGGACCCGGGCACGAACCCGCGTCCCCTGTATCGGCAGGCAGACTCCCAACCACTGCGCCACCCGGGAAGCCCCATCTGAACCATCTTTAAGCGCACAGCTCAGTGACGTTGAGCACATTCACACTGTCGGGCAACCATCCCCACCATCCATATCTAGAATTTTCTCATCTTCCCAAACTGAAACTCTGTTCCCATGAAACCCTGACTCCCCACCCCTCCCCCAGCCCCTGGCCCCCACCATCTACTTCCTGTCTCTGAGAATGTGACTCCTCTGGGGACCCCCTGTGAGTGGAATCAGACGGTATTTGTCCTTCTGTGTCTGGTTCTCTCACCGAGCATCATGTCCTTGAGGTTCATCCATGATGTAGCAGGTGTCCTTCCTTTCTAAGGTTGCGTAATATTCCAGCGTGTGGATGGACCACATCGTGTTTATCCATCATCTGTCAAATGGACATTTGGGGTGTTTGCACCTTTTTGGCTGGTGTGACTCAAGCTGTTCTGAACACGGGTGTGCAAATATCTCTTCAAGACCCTGCTGGACTTCTCTGGTGGTCCAGTGGTTAAGACTCCATGCTCCTACTGCAGGGGGCATGGGTTCGATTCCTGGTTGAGGAACTAAGATCACACATGCTGCAGTATGGACAAAAAAAAAAAAGACCCTGCTTTCGGTTCTTTTGGGGGTGCACCCAGGAGTGGAATTGCTGGGTCATATGGTGATTCTATCTTTAACCTTTCGAGGACCCTCCAGACTTTTACACAGCAGCTGCACCATTTTATATCCTTCGGAGCAGCCGTGCACAAGGGTTCCAATTTCTCCACATCCTTGCCAACACTTGTCGTTTTCCATCTTTTTGATAATAGCCACCTTACTGGGTGTGAGGTGGCGTCTCACTGTGGCGAGCCCCTCGTGCTTTAAGCCAGTGAGCTGGGGGCTTTTGTTCCTGCAGCAGACCCCAGTACCCAGCCTTCCTAACAGAAACACAGCAGAAAAAAATCTCACCACGTGGAAACTCTCCAACCCCACAAGTGACCATTAACACGCACATTAAGGCAAAAAGAGTTCCAAAACATTTTTTTTATGATAATACTTCCTTTTGGTGAGACCATGGCAAAACAGGCCTTCACCTCTGCTGCCTGTGGGAAAGTAAATTCTTGTAACATTTCTAGAAGCTCTTAGGTAATAGCTATTTCTTTGACCTAGAGATTTCACTTCTAGGAATTGATCCTAAGAAAGTTATCTAGAATGCCACAAATATGTATACACCAAGAGAGTCAACACAGCCTTTGTGTAATGACCACAAAAGCAGAAACTCCAAAGTACACAGCAAGGACCTACTGTACAGCATAGGGAACTCTACTCAGTACCTTGTAATTACCTATAATGGAAAAGAATCTGAAAAAGAATATAAATACATATGTGTAACTGAATCACTTTGCTATATACTTGAAACTAACACAACATTATAAATTAATTATACTTCAAAAAATATATACATGAACAACATAAAAAGTAGCCCAGAGTTTGAGATAAGCCTGCTCCTTTCTCCCGTCACCCCCTCTAGTCCTTGGTCATGGTGTTTTTACGGGGCTGTCAAAACGCCAGGAGCATGTTAGGGTGTCCTGTACTTTATCACTCGGCAACAGACGTGTGTGCGGATTTGTGGCCAAATCCGGCCATTTGAGGCTGTTGTCCTTTGGCCCGGTTCTCACTGTAGGAAAAGTGGTCGTTTTTTGTTTACTTCCCTCTTCTGGCTGCCTCCGGCCTCTTGACTTTCTGTTTGGAGAATAAGGTTAGGAGAGAGGGCCAGGCTTGAAAAGGATGCTGAAGGCGGTGAAAGGACTTTAGCCCCTTTTATGTTTACTTTTTAGCAATTGATGACGAAAATTTTCAAACGGACAGAAAGGTCGAGGGAAATCTACAGTGAAGGCCCACATTGCCGCCGCCTAGATTCTACAAGTCATCTTTTGCTGTGCTCGCTTTGTCCTGTCTTTGTTTACCCACCTTACTTTTAAAATTTCATTTCAAAGTCTACTGCAGGCATCAAACCCCTTTAGCGGGCGCACCGTTTACTGGGGATCCATAAATGTTTGTGTCTTTAATAGGGACTTTCCTGGCACTCCAGTGGTTAGGGTTCCACGCTTCCACTGCAGGGGGCGTGGGTTCAGTCTCTGGTGGGGAACTAAGACCCCACAAGCTGCGTGGCCAAAAAAAAAAAAAAAATCATTTGACAAATGTTTGTGTCTTTAATGTGTCTTTAATGTTTGGATGAAATTCACTCGAGGGAAATGTACACGTCCCAACTGCACTGTAAGGTGGGTTTTGTCAAATGTGCCGAATGTCACCAACGGCCCATGAAGATGCTGAATGTTGCCCTCACTCCGTGTATGAGCTCCCTGGGGCGGCTGTAACAAATGATCATCAGTGTAGTGACCTAAAACAACACAGATTTATCCACTCACAGTCCTGGAGGTTGGAAGTCCAACTCGGGCCTCATGGGGCTAAATCCAGGCGTGGGCCGGGCTGGTCCTTCCGGAGCCTCCAGGGCAGCAGCGGTTCCCGCCTTTTCCAGCTTCTAGAGGCGCTGCATCCCTGGCTCCCGGCCCCTCCTGCATCCTCACAGCCAGCAGTGCAGCATCTCCAGTCTCTGTCTCAGCCTCTGACCCTCTCGCCTCCCCGTTATGGGGACCTTGTGATGATGCTGGGCCCTCCCAGGGAATCCAGGGTCACCCCCATCTCAGGGGCCTTAACTTAACCCCATCTGCAAAGTCCCTTTGCCAGGTGAGGTGGCACATTCACAGTTCCCAGGACTAGGATGGGGAGGTGTTTGGGGGCTGTTACTCAGCCGACTACACTCCATGAATCTTTCTAAAAATCAGAGTGAGATCCGTGGCATCCTCCCGCCTCGCCATACTGATTTTAGCAGGACACCGGGCATGGGCCCTCCATCCTTGACGTGCCTGTCCCATGTCTTCTGTTATCCCTTTCCAGCAGCTCAGCTCTCACCTCCTCCAGGAAGCCCTCCCTGATGTCCCCCTCTCCCTCCCTGCAGTCTGGGGCCCTCGCCTCTCACAGACTCCCTGCTCCCAGTGAGGCACTGCCCCTCTGTCTGATTTCTTTCTTTTTTTTTTTTTTTGGCCTTTTATTTTTTATTTATATATTTATTTTTTATTGAAGTATAGCTGATTTACAATGTAGTGTCAATTTCTGCTTACAGCAAAGCAATTCAGTTATACATATATACATTCTTTTTCATATTCTTTTCCATTAAGGTTTATCACAGGATATTGAATATAGTTCCCTGTGCTATACAGTAGGACCTTGTTGTTCACCCATTCTCTATATAATAGTTTACATCTGCTAATCCCAAACTCCCAATCCTTCCCTACCACATCACCCCTGTCACCTCATCTGATTTCTCTCTCCGTCCCCAGCAAGCCCAGCCAGGGTGGCTGCCTTGGGCACCCATGCCCACCCTGAGCCTTCCCCACTGTGTTCTGCTCAGTGTGTAGGTTCCCCCTTCCCAGCATGTGCAGGTGCCCCCAGATCAGTGGGAGAAAGTAGGAGAAGGTGACACTGAGGGGGGAGACTGGATGATGTCTGGGGACTTCTGTGGTTGTTACACTGGGAGGGGGCTCCTGGCATCGAGGGGGTGGGGGCCAGGGAGGTTGTTCCACACCCCACGGCACCCGGGATGGCCCCGAATGTGGAGAGTGGGCATTCATTTCTGCCTCGAGAACCCAACCCTAGGACTTCCCTGGCAGTCCAGTGGTTAAGACTCTGCGCTTCCAAAGCAGGCGGCACGGGTTCGATCCTGCACGCCACGTGGCATGGCAAAAAAAAAAACAAACACAAAAAAACCCCACAAAAACAACCAACCCTGACTGCAGGCTCACAACCGAGATCTGACAGCGAACAAGGTTTTTGGTGCCAGATGAAACCTGGAAGGAGAGTTTGGTCTTGTTCAGAGTTTACAATCTTAGTGGCAGGTGCTTTGGTGCCCCCAACATGCACACACAGGGATAGAGAAGAGGAACACGGTCCCCATCGTGTGTCATCCTGTACCAGGTCACTCTCACCTCCCCAACAGCAGGCAGAGGGAGCTGTCCCTAGAACCGGAGCCCACCCTCCCCACGAGGAAGACGTGACACTGCTCCCCATATCCCCGCCGAGAGCTGGGGGCCCTCCAACACCTAGAGACCCCACGGTGACTTTTCCAGACACGTCTCACCCCGACCTCATGGGCATCCATTTTCTTCTCCACACATTTTTTTCCCCCAGCTGCTGCAGTTTGTTTTTTTACCAAGAGATTACATACTTTTCCCCTTTCCACCCACAGTGATTCCAAATTAAAGTGTGCTTTGGCCAGCAAGGGCGCACGGCCTGCTGATGAAGAAGGAACCTCCCACCCCAAGTCCTGGGTCTGGAGTTTCCTGCTGGCTCTCGTGGACTGCAGAGACCTGAACGTGGCCTAAATGTCATCCCCCAGAGACTGGCCTGGCATGCGAGGCATTCTTGGAGACATCTCCCTGGACCAGGGTCTGCGTGGCTGCTTGAGCCCACTGTGCCGACAATCACTTGGGAGCCCTGTCACTCCCTGGCCTCAGTCATGGGGGGTAAACATGGCTCGACCCAGTGACCAGTGGCCAGCCATGGGCTGTTCCAGATCCTGGACTCTTAGCCCAGAATTGCCCGTCTGTAACACACCGGAGAGTTACCATGAGGCAAAGACCCAGATTTCGAAACCCATAGGCTCTTCCAGCCTCAAGAAAACAGAGCCTAAATAATGGTACACCAGGGACTTCCCTGGTGGTCCAGTGGTTAAGACTCTGCGCTTCCACTGCAGGGGGTGCAGTTTCCATCCCTGGTTGGGGAACTAAGACCCCACATGCCATGCGGTGTGGCCAAAAAGTTAAAAAAAAAAAAAGCATACTAGCCCCACAAATAGTGAGGACACTTAAGTGGCACCTTAAGTGGGTCGGTGGGAGTGAGCCCTGGCAGTAAAAGAAACATTGAAAACAATTAGAAAGTTAACCACAAATTCATCTGCTTTTGGTTTTCACCATGAGCGGCAATTCTAAGCAATGTCATTCATTAACTATTCTTTCTCTGGGAAATTTCTTTGGTTGGCCTAACATTTGCAATTATTACAGTCTCTGTTGAGTTTTAATAATGTACATACGGAAGCTGTAAATTAGATGTTTGTATTACTTATAAATGCTGTATACGTAAACAATAAATTCTGCATTCCACGTGGAAGGGTATTTGGAGACACACAGGGACTTCGCCACATGCTTTGGAGAGTAAATTTCTATCAGTTTTGTAATAATTCAAGGTCCTTTTGCAGAAAGTTTGTGCCTCTAACCCCAATGGACACAGTAGCTTGGAAATAAAAATGAGATAAAAAGGACAGGCAAGGATTGTAAAGACAAAGAAACAAGTAGGAGTTACTTCATTCCATGTAACTCTTCAGAGACTCTGTGCTTAAAACGTAAAAACATGAAACAAAGTGGGACCTGCGAGAACAATATTTTGCTTGGGGCAAATTTTAGTTCACACGTGAAATATCTTTGTGAGTTTATCTCCAAGGAAAAGCATTTTTGCTTAAGTCCAAATGTGATGCGAAATATTTTACTGAATTTGAATAATATCTTTGACATCGAAAGTAAACTGCAAATTGTTTTAACACGTGAAAGACCGAATCCAGAAAAACCATTATTAGGATCGATCATTATGAGGTTATTACTGAAAATAGTTGTGTTCTATGGGGCGGTGTGGGAGCTTGGACCCTTCTCTCCAAATACCCGGGACCTTTGTCGCCCAGAGCCGTCCAGGATAGGGAGTCCTTTAGAGGGAGGGGACCTTGGGGAGGGCGACAGGGATCACCGCGGAGACGTAGCCACCGCGAGTCCCCCAAAAGCGGGCACAGCGACACGCCTCGGCCCCCAGGCCCGGCTGCGGGGAGGGGCGGGGCGGAGCGGGGCGAGGCGCGGCGCGGCCCGCGGCGCGCGTTCCCGACGCCACGCCGGCCCCGCCCCCTCCCGCGCGCCCGCAGAGCTACGACGGGGAGCCGGAGGGGGCGGGACCCGACGCGTCCTGCTCAGTCCGAGGCGCGGCCCCACCCCATGTCCCTCGCCGTCTGCCAATCAGACGCCGAGAGGGGCGGGCGCGCCTCGGCTTCCTGATGGCCCCACTCCCTCGTGCGGCCGCGTTCCCGCGGCGTGGGGGGGCGTGGCCTGGGCGCTGTGCGTATAAAGGCGGGCGGAGGCGGAGGCGCCATTTTGCGAACGGCGAGCAGCGGCGGGGGCGCGGAGAGGCGCAGCGGAGGTTTTCCTGGTTTCGGACCCCAGCGGCCGGATGGTGAAATCCTCCCTGCAGCGGATCCTGAACAGCCACTGCTTCGCCAGAGAGAAGGAGGGGGATAAACCCAGCGCCACCGTCCACGCCACCCGCACCATGCCGCTCCTTAGCCTGCACAGCCGCGGAGGCCGCAGCAGCGAGAGGTGAGCGCCCCGCCCCCGCCCGAAGCTTCCAGAAGCGCCGCCGCGCAGGCCCGCAGGGGCCTTGCCGCGGGGCGCCACGGAAGTCCCGGGAGCGCGAGGTCCGCCCCTTTGTCGAGGCAACAGTCGCGCCGGGGGCGGGTTCTCGGCGGGGTGGGGGCGGGGCGGGTGGGGGCAAAGGGGGTCTCTGATTGGATTGAGGGGCCCGCTGGCTACTTTGTCGGATTGGGGGAGGGACACGAGGATTTCCGGTTGGATTGGGGGTCGCCAGGGAACCTGGTTGGGTTTGGGGGGCACAGGAGTCCACAGTCCGGTCTGGGGGTGCGAGGTTCCGGGATCGGGTTTGGGGGGCGGTCGGGCCGGCGGGTCGCGGGAATCTGCGCTTTGCGGGCGCGGAGGTTGTGAGCGCTCAGCGGAGCGGCCCTTCCCCCTATCCCGCACCCCGACGTGGCCCCGGGACGCGGCCGCCCTCGCGGTCACTTTTCAGCCCCGAGGATGCGCGGAGCCGGGGCGCGCCACGTAGACGGCGCCCGGGGCCCTTCTCGGCGTGGCTGCCGGCCCGCCTCTCCCCCATAGGACGGCTGGGTCGAGGGTGGCCGGGGCCGGGGGTCTAGGTGAGCCGCGCTCGCCACGGATCGTGAGGTCTTAGACCACGGCCCCGGGGGTGCTCTCGCGCGGGCCCTGAGCCAAGATGCCGCCGCCCGCGGGTCGGGCGCCCCGGATGGGAGCCGAGCAAAATGGAGGCGACCGCGGGGCCTGTTGACACTGCGCAGCAAATGGCTGCTGGCGCTGCCGGCTGCGCGATTGTGAAAACCTCCCCCGGGGCCGAGGGCCGCTCTGCCGAGATGACGCAAGCGGAGGCCTCGGGGTGCGCGCGGGAGGGCGTCTGCGCGGGCCCGTCTCTCTGCGCCTGCGGGGACACCGAACGGGTCCCGCGCCTCCCGGCGGGTGCCGACAACGAAAGAGCCGCAGCAGGGGCTGCTTCAGTGGAAGGACGGTTTTGCTGGACTCCTAAGAAAAAGCTGTTAGAGGTTCAGGTCTGCTGGAGACTGCAAAGTGGAAAAGGGGAAGCTGAAGCGCTGGACTTAGAAGTGGGAAGTAGAACCTGGCGCAGGGCTGGATAGGGCGACACTTAGTGCTGGGCAGAAGAGGCACTCGGGACCGGTTGGACCTTTAATCGGCGTCACCACCCGAGGAGGTGGATTTGAGTGGCCTCTTGTTCCTGTGGCTGCTGACCCGACGGAGGCAGATGTTGATTCTGCACCCGGTGTAAACATTGCGCTTGAGAGAGGGAGGCGCGTTGCAGGGAGCTGGGCTCTGGTAGGCCTTGGTCTTCTGCTGGCCTTGCTGGGCTCGGGGCCCTGTCAGCGGAGGCGGGGCGTCTCCCCCAGTGCTGCTCACCAGCACCTTTTCTCCAGTTCCAGGGCGTCCATCAACTGCTGTAGTAACCTGGGCCCAGGGCCTCGGTGGTGCTCCTGATGTCCCTCACCCACCCCTGAAGATCCCAGGTGGGCGAGGGAATAGTCAGAGGGATCACAGTCTTTCAGCTAATTTATTTTACTCTGTAAGTATTCTTCTTCCTCGGACTTCTGGGTACCTGAGGTGGCGGAGGGGGAGAGTAGCCAGACCCACGAAATGTTTTATGCACCTGTTGTGTGCCAGGAACTCTCCACATGGTTTTCCTGAATCCAAGATGGAAGGAACAAAGGTGCAGACTGCAGCGCAGGCTTTGTCTGAGCCTGTAGTAGCTGTTGGCGCCTCATGTTTGCGCCTCAGCTTGGGGGTCCTGCTCTGGCCTTGGGTGGAACCACCGTTCCTCAGAGGCCCGGGAGGCCCCGCACCCCAACAGCGCTGCAGGGTCATATGGGTGCTTTTCTGGGTTTTCCAAACTGTCAGAGTAGCAAGGGGGAAGATCCCCAGGCTGTGAAGGCTGGCGTCCAAGGTTGGGTTTGGTCTTCTTCCACAGGATAATCGGCTGAATGTAACAGAGGAACTAACGTCTAATAACAAGACGAGAATTTTTAACGTCCAGTCCAGGCTCACGGATGCCAAACACATTAACTGGAGAGCGGTGCTGAGCAACAGCTGCCTCTACGTTGAGATCCCAGGCGGCGCTCTGCCCGAGGGGAGCAAGGACAGGTGAGGGCGGGCCTGTGTGTGCCTGGGGGGCAGAGCAAGGCAAACTGTGTTTGCACCTCAAAGTTGGACTCCAGAGGAGGGAAGCCTGAGTCAGGAGCCAGGCAGTGGTTATTGTTTCCGGAGTGAGGGTTCCCCTTTTAAGCAGTGGATCAGCAGTATCACCCAGGGGACTCCAGGGGCCATCTATGGTTGTCACATTGTGGGTGTTGCTCCTGGTGTCACGTGGGTGGGGCCAGGGACACCCCACAGTGCCCAGGACAGTCCCCCAGAATGACCTGGCTCCAATGTCAGCAGTGGCAAGGCTGACCCTGGATTAGACCCGGGAGAGGCTGGTGCTCCCAGTATGCAGATGAGGCCACAGACAGAAGTGGGAGAGCTGGGCTAGGGCCCCTGTGGGGCGGCAGGGGCGCGGGCCCTGACGCTGGAACCTCAGCTTCGCAGTTCTCCTCGAGTTTGCTGAGGAGCAGCTCCGCGCTGACCACGTCTTCGTTTGCCTCCATAAGAACCGCGATGACCGAGGTGGGTGATCTCCACGCGGGGGAGAGGAAATGGGAGAGGCTGCCCACTGCCCTGGAGGCCAGGCCTAGGGTGGGGTCCATGCTGTCCGGGGTCGCACCACACCCTGTGAGCAGCCCCCTTGCCCTAGACTCGGGCCTTCTGTCTCAGGCGGTCCCTGGGCCGGCAGGGCTCTGGGCCCTGCAGGTGGACGGGGTGGTTCTGACCTGATGGCGTCTCCTCCGCAGCCGCCTTGCTCCGTACCTTCAGCTTTCTGGGCTTTGAGATTGTGAGACCGGGGCATCCCCTTGTCCCCAAGAGACCCGACGCTTGCTTCATGGCCTACACGTTTGAGAGGGAGTCCTCTGGTGAGGAGGAGTAGTGTGATGCCCCTGAGGCCCCTGGGGCTCGATTGCAGACCGCTCCGTGTGCACTTGCTGCCGTGCTTCGGGCGGGTGGTGTGATCAACTGTGCGCTGACCTGCGTCAGCCTGCTCACCTGCTGGGTTTGTCCGCATGTCGTAATTGTGCAAATAAATGCTCACTCCAAATTAGCCGTGTATTTCTTGAAGTTTAATATTGTGTTTGTGATACTGAAGTATTTGCTTTAATTCTAAATAAAAATTTATATTTTACTTTTTTATTGCTGGTTTAAGATGATTCAGGTTATCCTTGTACCTTGAGGAGGAGTTTCTTATTTGAAGTCTTTTGGAAACAGTCTTAGGTCTCTTAACTTGGAAAGATAGGTATTAATCTACCCTTCTATTGCTCTCAAAAATCCAAATAAAACGATTGCCCTTCCAAGACCTGTGTTGGCTCAGTGGTGTTGACAGGGGCGCTGTCCGAAATGGAGGGCAGGTGGAGGGGTGGCCAGGGGCCAAGGGGAGAGGGGCCTCAGGGTTGCCTGGGGTTCAGGGAGCTGTGCGAGCGTCCTGAGCTGAGTGACCCCCGTACACACACTTCCTTCTTTCTACAGAGGGGTGGGGAAGCCAAGGGCCCGGTCTCACCTCTGGCCACAGCCAGCCTTGGCCTCCTGTGGGCAGCCCGGCCCTGGGGCTCCACCCCGGCTGCTCCATACCTCGCCTTCCCGCCACCTCCTGCCCCACCCCACACCTTGGGCCGTCACTCGCCTTCCCCAGTGCCATTCCCTGCGGTGGCTGAGGCCTGAGGCTGGCTGGAGTGGCCTGGTTCCAGTCTGAAGCTGTTTACTGGGTCCTGGGAAGTGGCGTGGCGTGGGGCGGGGCAGGGGCTGCCCGGGACTTTTCCAGCTTGGGGGTGGGGTGGTGTTTAGCCGTGGGCACCCCGCCCTTTAGCCTTTGTACAGTGTCGTGCTGGGGCAGGAGCGCTGCTGGTGGGTGTCCTGGCCGGGGCAGAGGTGGGGAGGTCTGAGAGCCAGAAGGCAAAGACACTGGCAGTGGCGGGGGGCTGGGGTGAGGTGGGGGGTGGAAGGCGGAAGAGCTGCGGGGCTGCAGCGCCACCTGCTGGCTGCATCTGCGAGCGTGGCCCGGCGATTGACAAACAGGCGGCCAAGCGGGTATCTTACTGAGGAGGATGGAGTTTAGGGGATTCAAGTATATTTGGGGGTTGGGTGGGCTATTCAGCTACCTGAGTGATAATGGGGTTGGCTTTCAAAGGTTTGGGGAGACAGCTGGACACACTCCAGTCCACGTCAGCAGGGCAAGGGCCGAGAAAGGGGTTTGGAGTTGGGGTGTTGGAGGAGGTACAGGAGTCTGAAGCAGAGGTAGAGGGGAGAGTGTCTGCAGTGGAGGGAACAATGGGCAAGGCCTGGAGGCCAGAAAGCACCTCCGCAGATGGCGATGTGGCAGGAGGGGCTGGCCAGAGAGCATGTAGAGCCTTTAGAAGAGCCCGATTGTACTGTGAAGGTACTAGGGAGCCATGGGAGAGGTCTGAGCAGGAGAGGGCCCTGATCATACCTGGGGGTCAGAAAGTTCCCCCCAGGATCGCCATGGTAGGGTTGGGGTGAGTGAAGGGGCATGACTGGAGACCCCAGGCTATGGCAGTGGGACCCCTCAGGGCTCCTATGTACATTTTTCAGAGGTATAAACCGAGACCTCATTCTCTCCCTCAGGTCCCCTGATGTGTACCACTTTGTTTATTCCATCAATTAAACGCCTAGCGTGTGTTCAGCCTGGCCCCTGCCCTCAGGGAACTCACAGCCTGATAGGTGAGGTGAACAGGTGACAGGTAAAGAGATGAATAAATACTTCCAGGTGGTGACAAGTGCTCGGGGAAGGCAGGGCGCGGAGCTAGAGAGGGCCCAGGAGGGGCAACTTTATTTGCTTAGAAAAGGTGAGTGAGATTTGGACAGTCTGGCAGAGGGAACAGGCCATGCAAAGACTTGGTGGCTGGACGGAATTTAGTGCCACAGAGGAACAACAAGGAGGCCACGGTGGGTGGAGGGAGTAGAGGGTGCAGGGCATGGGCACGTTTGGGCAGGTGAGCCCAGACCCCAGTGGGGTGGGCTGGCTGTCTCAGGTTCCAGGGAGCCTCCCTCCTCCTGGAGGCCCCAAGCAGTTCTTGACAAGGTCGTTCACAGCACAAGGGGGTGTTCCAGGGCCAGGAATGCCTCTGATGCCACCATTCGGAGGAGTGTCCACACTGTCATGGAGACAGTGGCCATCAGACCCCAGCATTAGAAGGGCATCCTGGCTTCTGCTGGAAGGCGGTGGGAGCGGTTCTACCCACTGGGAGAGACATTAGCTGTCGGGGATTCCACACCTGGAAGAGGGGTGGGCATCTCTGGCATCAGAAAGCCTCAGCAGGCACTGGCCATTAGCCCCCAGCCCTGGAAGGGGGGCACCTGAATTCTTAGGGGGCCTTGGGCCCAAGTTCTCAGCTGCATCCTCTGCTGGCCTCCTGGTTCCTTCTGGAAGGGGGCGTCCACCCTATCACCAGCCCCAGCCCTGGGAAGGGGGACCTGCCTCCTAGAGAGGCCCTGGAACAGGTGCATTGCTCACGGGAAAGATCAGTTACACAGCAGCTCCAGGGCGAGGTACAAGGAGTCCTCGGTGGCCTTGGCCAGGTATTCACAGCACAGCCAGTCTTCCAGGCTGGGCACCTCCCCACCAACGGCCCGCTCGGCTAGGTGCAGGACCAGCAGCGCGCGGCGCATCCGCAGCCAGGACCCCAGCGGGGCTCCGCGGCCGCGCAGCTCGGCCCCGGGCGCCCAGAGCAGCACCGCGCCGCGAGTCCCGGCCTCCGAGGGCTGCGCGCGGGCCAGCTGGGCCGCCAGGTGCTGCAGGCCCACGGCCAAGGACGTGGCCAAGGTTGCGCCCGGGCCAAGCAGCTCTCGGAGTGGGCTGCCCAGCTGCCCTGCGTGGGCGGCCGGGGGGCCGCGGGGGGCCGCGGCCGAAGTCCGCCAGCAGCAGGCGCTGGGGCCTGGCGGCTAAGCAGCCCCGCAGTGCCGCCAGCATCAGGTTCTTGGGCCGCAGCTCGGCCAGGGCCACAGCCCGCGCCTCCCTCCGGGCGCTCCAGGGCTGCAGGAGCAGCAGGGGCACGGCCTTGCGAACTCCTCGGGCGGCTGCGCGCCTGTCTCCACAGGCCACTGGACCACCGTGAGCTCCGGCATCTCCGCCGCCAGCGCCACGGGGCTGCTCCAGGGCGTCTCGGGAAGTGCGCCCTCGGGCGCCAGACCACACAGCTCCTGGTGGTTGAAATGCGGGGCCAGCGAGGCCTGCGGCCCTAGCCCACACGGGTGGGGCTCGTCAGCTCCTGGCTTGGGCACCTGCGGGATAGAGGGACGCTTCAGAGCTCCCCGCCACCAAACCAGCACAGCTCGCCCAGTGCCTCTACCTGTTCTAAAGACTTCCCACCCAACCCAACCTGCCCACCATCGCTGTATCCCTCCAGAAGCGGGGGGTTCGTGTTAATTCGGATGTTGGTCACCAGTATGATTTTAAGGAAAGCTACACCAGGGAGGATAGCGTTTAGGGGATCGGACTTTCCACTCTGCCAGAGGGGCGGATGCTTGCCACTTGGTAGCAAGGGAGATGACAGCTAAGGTGCCAGAGCTGGGCTGTCCACTAGAAATGCAACTCGGGCCATGGTGTCATTCAAATTTTCCAGTAGCCACATTTTAAAAAGTGAAAAGGAGCAGGTGAAAGTAACTTTCTTTCTTCTTAAAAAAAAAAAATTTACTAGTTTGTTTTATTTTTTAGATTCCAATACAATTGAAAACTTACAGGATTTGTCTTTGTCTTATTTCACTAAGCATAATACCCTCCAAGTCCATCCATGTTGCTGCAAATGGCATTATTTTGTTCTTTTTTATGGCTGAGTAGTAGTCCATTGTAGATACATTTCACATCTTTTATTGAGGGACGCTTAGGTTGCTTCCATGTCTTGGCTATTGTAAATAATGCTGCTATGAACACTGGGGCGCATATATATTTTCTAAATAGCGTTTTCAGTTTTTTCTGGATATATACCCAAGAGTGGAATTGCTGGATCACATGGTAGTTCTATTTTTAGTTTTCTGAGGAACTTCTAGACTGTTTTCCACAGTGGACGCACCATTTTACATTCCCAACAACAGTGTACAGGGTTCCTTTTCTCCACACCTTCGACAGCATTTGTTATTTGTGGTCTTTTTGATGATGGCCATTCTGACAGGTGTGAGGTGATACCTCATGGTGATTTTGATTTGCATTTCTCTGATTAACGATGTTGAGCATCTTTTCATGTGCCTGTTGGCCATCTGTATGTCTTCTTTGGAAAAATGTCTCTTCAGGTGTTCTGCCCAGTTTTTAAAAAATAAATTTATTTTTATTTTATTTTTGTCTGTGTTGGGTCTTTGTTGCTGCGTGCGGGCTTTCTCTAGTTGTGGCGAGCGGGGGCTACTCTTTGTTGCAGTGCGCGGGCTTCTCATTGTGGTGGCTTCTCGTTGCAGAGCACGGGCTCTAGGGGCACGGACTTCAGTAGTTACAGCATGCGGGCTCAGTAGTTGTGGCGCACGGGCTTAGTTGCTCTGCAGCATGTGGGATCTTCACGGACCAGGGCTTGAACCCATTTCCCCTGCATTGGCAGGCGGATTCTTAACTGCTGCGCCACCAGGGAAGTCCCCTGCCCAGTTTTTAATTAGGCTTTTTTTTTTTGATACTGAGTTTTATGACCTTGAAAGTAACTTTCATAATCTATTTTATGTAATCCAATTTATCCAAAATATTATCATTCAACAGGTCACCAAATGACAAAAGTATTAGTGAGATGTTTTACATTATTGTTATTATTATTGATACTGAGTCTTGGAGACCCGGTGTGTATTTGGTACTCAGAGTATATCTCAATTGGCACCAGCCCCACTTCAAGCGCTCAGAAGTCACCCATGGCCAGCAGCTGCAGTACTGAACAGCAAAGCTCTTTCTAGAAAGTAGGGGAGTATCAGCCCTGGGGATTACATTTGAATCACCTTGGGGCAGGGGTTAAAAAGGACAGGTGCTGAGGTGGGGCTCTGGGAGTGTGATATTTAAAAATAAACTCCCCAGGGGTCTCTGAGATGGATGGAACCAGGACGGAGCTGTCAACTAAAGAACTCACAGCCAGCAGCAACTTACTCCCTCCATGCTCCGGTCTGTAAAATGGGTCCATGATAACACATTCTGCCGAATGGGTGAGGTTCCTCCAAAATGGTGATGTGTCTGACACTTGGTAGTCTGGTTTATTTGATGGGAATCTTTTTTTTCTTTTTCTTGGTGGTGCATAAAACAGAAGCATCTTATAACGAAACGTGGTGACGCTTGCATGAGGATTAGCTGCATGAAAGTGTCTAAAAGTCCTTAGAACAGCACAAGACATGAAGGAACAGTGCTCAGTATATTTTGTTGAAGATGATGATGGAAAGTGGGAGCTATCAGCCGGCTGTGGGTTTCTCGCGCCAGAATTCACGGGTGAGTGAGTTAAAATGCAGACTACTGGGCCCCTGAGAGTCGTGGGGGAGATTTTAACAAGACTCCCAGGTGATTTGAATGTAGGTCGCCCCACACCTGAGAAACGCGGTTCCAAGGGCTGACGGTGTTAGTTCGTATGTTGGTTGCAAAATAAGCAATTGGACCTCAGTCTAAAGAGCCCTGGGTTACGCCTTGGTCGGGACACTGGGGAAACCTCCGAGGAGGCGGGGCGGAGGCGGGGCGAAGGCGGGGCTCACCTTCGCAGCCAGGAGGTGCCACGCCTCCTTGTCCCTCCGCACCAGGCGGTGGTGGAGGGCGTCCCAGTTCTCCACGCAGGGCGAGCTGTCCAGGAGGCGGAAGCGGTGGCCGGGGCGGCAGGGGCCCGGGAGGCCCCCCAGGAGCCGGGCGTGCAGCCGGGGCGTACACGGCGCGGAGGCCCTCCAGCTGCCGGGCCTCCAGCGCGGCGGAGAGAGAGGCCCAGCTCCGTGTCCAGCGAGCAGAAGGGCAGCTCTGCAGGGCGACAGGCTGGCCCCGCCCTGTCGTCGCCTGCCTGGCTCTCGTGCACACTGCGGGATCCCAGAAGGGGCTTCTGAGGCTGCCCTGCTCGAGTGGGGCCGGGGCTGGGGGACTTGTGGGTGGGCAGCGACTGGGCCCTGGTCAGGGTCTTCTTGGTCAGGGGCTGCGGGTCAGTAGCGGGGCGCTCAGATGTCGGTGAGCAGCAGGCCTTGGAGGGCAGCAGGCGGGCACGGGGAGGGAGTGGGGGAAGGGCGTGAGGACACGCAGAGCGGGGTCCTGTGCGCATGGCTCCACCCTCAGCCATAATTCCTTCATCTCTAGAATGGAAACAATGGGGAGCTCCCTGGTGGTCTAGTAGTTAGGACTTGGAGCTTTCACTGCTGTGGCCCCGGTTCAATGCCTGGTCAGGAAACTGAGATTCCACAAGCCACGCAGCACGGCCGAAAAAAAAAAAGGAAAAAATACCAACTCTAACTACCCTATGCCCTGTGGGGTAAGGATGCCATCTCCAATTTACAGATGAAGAAACAAAGGTTCAGAGGAGTGACAAGTCAGTGGCAGAGAAACATCTGGCTCAGCACAGGTGACCCCCACTTCCCTGTGTGGCTCTGGGCAGGTGACTGAGCCTCTCTGAACTCCAGTTTCCTCATTTTTAGAAGCTGGTTATCCAGCTGCTTTTTTTTTTAAACAAAGAGTTTTATTAAAGGTAGTTAAAAAGCTGCTATAGGACTTCCCTGGTGGTCCAGACTCCGCGCTTCCAATGCAGGGAGCACAGGTTTGATCCCTGGTGGGGGAACTAAGATCCCACATGCCGAGCAGCACGGCAAAAATGAAAAAAAAAAAACCAACAAAAAATCCCTGCTGTGATCTAGTTAAACCATCATGGGGCAGAGCGTTCCTTGCATGGTAATGAAACACTCAACCTTTCTGCTCTGGCTGCCTCACCGATCACCTGTCCCACCCCCATCCGGGGCCCCTCCCAGGCTCTCACTAAGGTTGCTGTACGTGGGCTGGGTCAGCCAGGTCGGGGCGTTGGCCCCGGGGGTCTCGGTGGGTGGCTCTGGGCTACTCATGCTGCTGGGGGAAGGTCAGAGTGCGGGGTATGTGTGGGAGGGGCCCAGCACCTGCTGTGTGGCCCTGGGAGGGTTACTTGACTTCTCTGGGCAAATGTCGCCCATCAACCTTTCAGGGCGGCGAGAAGGACCCTGTACTTTTGTGACATGGACAGAATGTCCAGCTGTAAGGACAAGACCTCAAGGGGGTGGGGGAAGAAGCTGGGGGCCGGTGACAATACCCAGGGAACCCATGCTTAGGCCTTGTCCCCAGAGCTCAGCCCCCTCAAGCTGTGTGGTTGCCAGCAGCAGCCTGGGCCCCAGCTCTGCCCCACCCAGATTCCAGGTTGCCCAACCTTGAAAAGCAGCTGTTTCTGCCCACTCCCTGCCGCAGTCCCCCTCTAGGAGCGCCCTAGCTTCGGGACTGGAGTGACCTCGGGGCAGGGGGATCTTGGGGACAAACTCCCAGTAGCTGCAGCCCCTGGCCTCCCGGACTGTCTGACCGGTTGCTGGAAATGCCCAGGCAACTGTTAGACCGCAGGCCCCGGCAGGAGGGGAAGTTTTCTGCGTTACTTCCCCATGAAGGCCACCCGGTTCCAGGGCTGAAAGCGGGTGGCAGGAGATGGGAAGACGGGCGGAGGTCCCAAAGTTTACACGAGGTGGGTGGCAGAGGGGAGCCCTGAGAGGTGGGGAGGATAGAGACTTTTTAGACTCCCCCGCCTTTGGGGAGGGCAGGGAACCCCAGCAGTGACTGTTTAGGGAGAGATTTGACCAGGTGACCCTTTCATCTGTGGCTTTCACTTTCCCCAGAGCCACTTCCCCTTCTGCAGGATCATCTGAGAAGCCTCCACTGCGCGTGCCCCCACCTCTGACCCATCCCAGGACCCTTGGCAGGTACTGCTCCATTTGAGCCCCAGCTCCGCTCTGACTTGCTGTGTGATGTTGGGTCAGTCACCACCCCTCTCTGTTCCAGCAAATAAAGAAAAGTGGCTCCTGCTTGCTGCCTCCTGACAGCCACAGAAGCTGGATTTTTCTTTAAGAATTTAATCAACTCATTTCCCTCCCCCCCACCACCTTAATGCATTGATTCAGAAAAAGGCATTTGATATAGAATTACCATACACAGAAAATCAAGAAGGGTGAAAATCCAGGGAAAGCCAGACAGTGTGAAATTCTAGCTTCAGCACACACTGTCGAAGCTGTCTGGGGACCTGAGGCTTGCCCTACCTGCCCGGAGGCATGAGAGGTGTCTCAGCTGAAACCCAGCCTCTTCCCCTCTGTAACGGAAGAACCAAGAAATCACTGCAGATGCGAAGATGCAAAGACGTTCTTGCTTCCTAGCTTGAGTGTCTTTCATGCTGAGTTTCTCCCTCCGCCCCATCTCGTTTCCCTTAGGGGCAGTGAGCACAGAGAGGGCTGGAGTCCATGGATGGTCACATAGCAGGTCCAGGCTGGGCAGAGGGGTCCACAGGCCATCGCTGGGTGCCCCCTGGGTGTGGGAAAGAAGACAGATCCATCTCACGGAGTCCTCCAAGTGGGTCTCCTGCCACAGTTTGGGCCACACTGACCTGCTAACAGCCAGCTTTCCGAGCGTGAGGGTCTGTAACTTGATTCAATATTTTGTCTTTCCCAGCACTCAGCTTCTGTAATTCATAGAATTTATACTTTTTGTCTTAATCCATGGGGCAGCCTGTGATTTGAGCAGATTTCAGAATCATGCAGTCGGAGAATGGCAGGCTCAGGGAAGGATTTGCCAATCATATGGGACAAGGATTCCAGAAATCCTGGGCTGTTCCAGGTGGAACAGAAGGGACCAGAGGTGCCAAGGAAGTGGCCTGCTCACTGCCCAGACCCCTGCTGACCACGAGTGCTTATTCTTTCCTTCAGGAGACCCTGTGGGGTCACCCAGCTGGGCCACGCCTCCCATCCAGGACTAATTAGGGTGAGGCAAGCAAGGCACTCACCTCAGGCACAGAATTTAAGGTGATGCCAACAAAACAAAAGGAAAAAACCATCAAGGTGGAGAGACTTCTGACCTTTTGCTACCTGTTGAATTCGCGAGAACAGGACGTTGGTTGGTGATGGCCGTTGTGACCGTGACACTTGTGTTTTCCTCCTGTCGCCCTCCTGGGCCCCCCGCCTGTGCCCCCTCTCAGAAGGGGCACCTGTACTTCCTCCGTGCACGTGTGGCCAGGCGGCCACCCTGAAAGTGTTCTGAGTGTGCTGCTGTCAGGGAGCCCGAGCTGCCTCTCATCTGGGCCCGAGTTGGGGTATGGGTGCTCTAGCCCCTGGGGGGCCCCCGGCACAGGAGCAGGTGCCGGGATACGGGAGCCACATGGTGGGACAGGTTCCTGGTGGCTCCCGGCCAGGCCAGGATGGGGCAGCAGTGAGACCCACCCCCCATCCTGTCCCCTGGGCCTGCAAGAGCCTCACCTCGGGAGAGCAGCAGCCCCTACCTGACCAGTGCGGAGGGGCTGACCACAGGGGTGTGTACATCTTCCCCCACCCACCGGCAGGGGGAGGCTGGCTGCCACCCATGGGCTCAGCCCTGAATCCCACCCTACCCTCACCTCTCGCCTCGGGCTCCCTGCCAGCCTCAGACACCTCCCTGGGCCCAGAGCAGCGCTCGCAAGGCCAGGCCGAGGTTGAGAGGTCGGCCCCACTGTCCTCAGCCTGCTGCAGCCACAGGGCTGGACCAGTGGCTTTATCTTCTTCATTTTGCTTCAGGTTTTTATTTCTTTCTACTTTAAGTTCAGACCAAAAAGTTCCAGAGTCATCCCCTACCCCTACCCTCCACCCCTCCAGAGACCCTCCAGCTGAAACCAGAGCCTGAGTTCAGGGACCCGAGTGGTGGGTATCGGGAGTGAGGGCACGAGGGCCACGCGGGGCCCTGCTGAGCCCGTGGGGTGCCCCCGGCCTCCGGCCACTCCTCTCCCCTCTGGGGACTCGTGTTCCAGCAAGTCGGGCGGGGCCCTGCAGCGCTTCTGCTCTCCCGACCCCCCTACGCCGTCGGCACTTAAGCCACACGACAGAAGTCTGTAGCGGGAGCTGCACACACGCCCCTGGGCATGGACCCCGGTGAAGCAGGTGGTTCAAGGCAGAGCTTCGGGGACCGGGCGCAGAGGCCCTCACTTGACGACCTTCGTGCGATGTAGTGTTGTGCCCACCTGAGTATTATATCATACATCGAGCCTTCTCTGTATTTGAACAAGAAAGCGAAACACTAGTTTCCTACTTAAGACTTTAAGGGTTTGTGGGGCGGGCGGGGTTAACACGACACTTGGTTTTGCTTTCCTTTTCCTTTGGTTTCATGCGGAGTGTGAGCTCGTGAGTGTGTGCGTGGATGTGTGTTAGAGCCTCACCAGGAGATTAGGCTGTTGGAGGCCAAAGGGCGGCTTACAGTTCTCTGCTTTAGTCGCTGAACTCCTGAATGTTTTGGAGAAACAGGAAACAGAAAATAGCAGATGTCATGGAGGAAAGAGGATAAACAACGACCAAAAAAAAAGGGGAAGAAAAAAAGCTCACACCCAAATTCACAAAACCTATTTTTTAAACCAAGCACATCTTGAATGCGTGTGGAACCTCAATGGGCTCAGAAAAAAAGATACTAATATATTTATCTCATTGTTTGTTTACATAAACTTTTACAGTTTCAGACCTCAGCAGATAAAAGGCCAGTCCCAGTGAATCCCAGCTTCCGCCGGAGCCCCTTCTGAGTAGGCCCTGGGGCGGGCGTGGAGGCCCCTGAGCCCTCCTCCCAGCCCGGCCTCTCCCAGCCCAGCTGTTCCCCCCCAGGCCTCCTGGCCAGACCCTGGCGGTCCTGCCAGCTGGCACAGCAGGGGTGGCTGTCACTTGTGGCCGCAGGACCTGAGCCTGGGCTTGGGCCCTTGGGATGGAGGTGCGCCCCCATCCCACTGCTCTGCCTGCGACCCTCGGGTGTGTTGATGTGAGGGTCCCTCTCGCGCCAAAAAGCCTGGAACTTTGCACAGCTCCGTGGGCTCCGGCGGGTCACCGCCCTCTGGGGACCCCCACCTCCACCCCGGCCGTGGGAGGGGCTCACTGGGCAAACATTGCACGGACGGCGCAAACGCTCTGAACAGTGTTGTTTTTGTATCAATGTCTGTGCAGTGACGAATGTATTTATTTCTCAGACTTGGGGCGAGTGAGCGGCAGACCGGGCTCCGCCACTGCACGCTCCCGCCAGACCCAGCCCACCGCCGCCGGGGCTCCTCCAGGATTGCAGAAAAGGTAAAGAAGGAAAGAGGAACCTTTAAGCAAATACGAATCTCAGACTCGCAGCATAGCCACACACCTCAGCCTGTGAAACGAACAATCTGGACCCAGACAGACTTTCAGAACCTCACGCAGCTGTGGGCTACCCTGACTCCCACCCGTCAGAATGCACTGGACTGGCCGTGTGCAGGAGTGCGATCCACCAGGGACCCCGGCCGCGCTGCCCGTGGCTGTCCGGAGTCGGGGTGAGGCCTGGGCAGCCGGGAGGGCAGGGTTCAGGGCAGAGGTGGCCGCATCCGTCCCGTCGCCTTGGCTTGGTGGGTGGGGGGAGGACGAAAGCAGAGGCACCAGGCCTCAGAACAGACCAGGGATCCCAGCCTTGCCGGCCCCCTGCAGGGACCAAGGCCCTTGCTCTTCCCCAGAGCCAGGTTGGGCATCACTGAACCTGTGAACCCGATGCCAGGAGCGGGTGGTGGAGCGGGGCCTGACCTCAGTCTGACCTTCCAAATCAGGGGGTGGGTGTGAGCTGTGGGGACTGAGGCTGCCTGGGACCCCCTGCCTAGGACCACCCACCCTGCCCCGGGCTTGTCACCCCACTTTAATTTTCTACCAGGAACCCCTCCCCCACCTCACCTTGCTGTTTATTGCTGTAATTTATTGACCTCAAATACGCTGCATAACAGACCTCACTCAGGGCAGGGAGGATCCCCAGGGCTCCCCGCCTCCACTTGGCGGGGCCCCGGGGGGGCCAGGTGCTGAGGGGAACCTCTTTGTCCCCTACCCATCACTTGCTTTCCCCCTCCCCTGTTGGGGGACCCCAGGTTGGGCACTGGCCCATTCACAAATACCTCGAGGGGGAGGGCGAGGGATGGGGTTATAGCTGTTTTGTTTACCGGGAACTGGAAGAGGGATCATGTCCTGCTACGCGCACTTCCCAGGAAGGGGGGACCGTGATCGCACCCCTGTACTGGCCACCGCTACAGTCAGTCATCACACCGAGTTCACTTCCCTCGAGAGTTTGGATAAATTCAGGTCATAGCTGCAGGTATGCAACCCTCAAGTGTCATAGTAAAGCAGTTCATCGATTTCTCCATTTAGAAGTGTGCAGTCTTAATGTACAGTGATGAGAAACTGTTATTTTATGATCTTTTCATTAAAAGCGTGATTGAAAAAAAAACAACAACCCAGTAATCAAGATAAATAACATTGTAATATAATAATGTAATATTAAAAAAACATCTTATTTGCAAACTATGGCCCTTGGGCTGGCCGGCTGTTTTTGTAAATAAAGTTTTATTGGCACCAGGGCCAGGATTCGGGTGTGGGGAGTGAGGCAGGGTCATGCCAAGGCAGAGTGGATCCTGTCTTTATCTAAAGGGTTGTGGACTCGGGGCATGAATTAATTTTGTTCGTAGAATATTGATCTTGATGACTGAGTTCTGGATGCCAGGGCAGTGCCTTACTTGCCTGATCCTGAGGTGGGGTTTGGGGGGTGGACAGAAGGGCCAGGCTGGGACAAGCAATGACATCCCTGGGGACTTCTCCACCCAGGACAGGCAGGGTGGGGGGCAGCTGGTGCCCAGGGACCCCGCTGCCTACCTCAAGATGACCCCTCCTTGGAGTGGTTGGGGGCCCTTTGTGGGGGAGGAGAGCAGATGCCAGCTGACATCTGCTCAGCACCCCAATGTGCCTACCACCCCACTGAGCCCCAATGGACAGTCCTCCCTTAAGGCCTAGAAATGGGGACCGATTGCCTCAGCTCACCCTGAAAAGTGGCCCCTGTGTGTCAGCCCTGGCCGGCCACCCCACATCAGGGTCAAACCCTCTGCAGATAGTAAAGCTGTTCTTTTATTCGAGAAGTGTTTTTGGAGCGCTGCAGGAGCTGGGGCCGGGCTCTCTGCATCCCTGGCATCGCCCTGAGCAAGGGCTCAGGATGCCAGATCCTCCCGAATTTCTCATGACTTCGCATTTCTGAGAAAAATGCCTCAGTTTTTTGTGGCATGCAGGGTTACAGTCCCCAAAGATGTCCATCTCCAGAACCTGTGAATATGCTATGTGGCACGGCAGGGGGAAGTGAAGGTTGCTGATTAGATGAGGATGGGGGTGACCCTGGATTCCCAGGGGGCCCAGCGTCATCCCAGGGTCCTTATAAGAGGGAGGCGGGAGGGTCAGAGGCAGAGAGAGACGGGAGATGCTGCACTGCGGGCTCTGAGGATGCAGGTGGGGCCGCGAGCCAGGGATGCAGCGCCTCTAGAAGCTGGAAAAGGCGGGAACCGACGCTGCCCTGGAGCCTCGGGAAGGACCAGCTGCCAATCCATTTTAGACTTCTGAGCCCCAGAGCTGTCAAATAATAAATCTCAGTTGTTGTAAGCCACTAAGTTTTGTTACAGCGGCCATAGGAAGCTCAAACAGTTCCCTGCATAAAAGACGACCATAATCCTCCAGTTTATAGATGAGCACACTGCACAGAGAGGGGCAGCGACTTCCCCCAGGCCACACAGCACTGAGGCCACAGACATCCCTCTGCGGGGCCCCGCCTTGGGTTTCTAGCCACCAACGGGGCGGGTCCCCCTTCAGCTGCCCTTGGCCAGGGGAAGCCCCAGGGGGAGAAGCTGCCAGCTCCAGAGGCGCAGCAGGGAGGGAGGGAGTCTGCACCTCACTTCTCCTTTCCTCCCTGCCGCTGGCTCCGCCCCTGGACCAAGCTCAGGGCAAGAGTTCCCCTGGACAGCCCAGTGCCACTGGTCCCTCTCAGCACCCTGCTTCTCCCTAGCTGGGGACTTGACTCTCCCTTTGCCCACCTGTAAAATGGGGTCATAACAGGACCCAGCTCATGGGGGAGTGAATGCAGGCAGCACAGGGGACAGCGCTGGGAACAGCACGGGCACTCCTGAAGTGTGACCTCTAACCTTATCACACGGGTCATTCTCCACAAATGCCCTATGACTCAGGGTCAGCTTTGGTGCTGAAGCCAGGCCTCTCCCTCAGGGACCCCCAGCAGCCCCTACTTTCTGCCCCCATGCTTCCCATGAGAATTTTAAAAAACCCTGAAGTTTGTTATTAAATTGGTTTCATTTTTATTGGATTCCAACCAAATACAGCCGGGTAGGGGTGGGGGACAGGGGCTAAGGGTCTTGGTTGATGTTGGGACAGGGGGTGGGCAGAGGGGACTGGGAGATCTCAATATGCTGACATTCTATAAGTCCTAACACTGCTGAGAACATACTCCCTCCTGTCTTGATGATGGTAAAGGCACTTGGATGTCGTTTTGAGGGGCCCTCGGTGTTGTCGTGGCAACCAAGGTCAGGAGGATGCTAAGGGAACAAAACTAGTCCACTCTGTTCGACTCTGTGTAGGGCCGCTGGACACCCCATTCGGCCCTCACTCACTTCCTGCCATGAATGGGGTTGGGTGGGGTCCCCACCCTGGCTGGCTGTGGTCAGCAGCCTGCCACACAGCCCTGTTGGCCCATGTGCATGCTGAAGCGGGATCAGGGCCTCCCGATGCTTCCAGCCCAGGGAGAATGGCCAGGGGCCCCTTCCACCTTCTGGCTGAATCCTTTGTGCAAAACTTCCAGGAGGGACAGCTTTCTCTCTGGCTCATCTCAGAAAGATCTGGAGGGATCCAGAATCCAAGTCAATCACCAAGCTTGTCCACGGGCCTGGCCTCTACGTATGTAGCAATAGGTTTGACCGTCAGACCCATTTTATAGACGTGGACACCAATGGTCCAGGTGGTCCTCGGTTGCCAACAAAGATTACACAGCTGCGAGGGCACAGAGCTGGCTTTGAACCTTCTTACAAGGTCCTTGAGAATACTGTCTAACCTCCCTTCTGCCCAGGGCCTGGCCACACAAAATTTCCTGTGCCCTTTCCCCCAAGTGATGCCCTAACTGTTGTCTGGCCGAGGTAGAGAGTCGGGGCAAGGACCAGGCTGGGTGAGGCAGGGTCATGTATGGTCCCTGTCTGGTATCTGAATACTTCTGCAAAACCTCAGCTCCTGCTTGCATACCCCCAGTGACTGGGAACTCACTAGCTGTGGAGCAACAGGGCAGTGACCTTGGGGAAGCTCTTCTTTCACCTGAGCTACAGTCTTCCTGTGACCCTCTCTACTCTTTGGCCCAAGATCTGCCCCAACATTGCAGAGACCAAGGTGCCTCTGTCACCTTCTCCCAACGACCTAGGTCCAGGCCTCCCTGTAGCTTGAACCTTTGTTCTGGCCTTTCTCCCCATCGCTGCCCCTTCCATGCCCATAACAGGGACCCTGAGAACCGTCCACGCTCTGGTCTCCTTCCCGAGGTGAGCAATGGGCCACGGGGCTGGGCAGGGGTGCTGCAGACTCGGGGTTGAAGGTCACTCCAACTGGTCTGCTGGAGAGGGACACCTGGAAGCCATGCTCCTGGGCCAGGGGCCAGGACGGCTGTCCCTCCTGGGTGGTGAGAGCAAGGAAGCAGGTGGCAGCTGTGAGGGATGGTGGGAGGAACCAGGGGAATGGCTTCTCCTAGCGGGCAGCCCACCCTGCTTGGCCAACAGGTCCTGGCGGGCAGGAGTCTGGGTGCAGGGGCATCTGGGCCAGCGGGTCAGGGACCATCCTGCGTGCTGGACCACCTCAGGGTGAGCCTGACCTCCTCAGCGAGACCGTAGCGCAGCCCCTGAGATCTGCCCCAAGATGGCCAGCTGAGCGGGAGTTGGGTGTGAGCTGACTGTCCGGGTGTGAGCTGAAATGTGTCCCAAGTGTGAGCTGCCTGGCCCAGGTGTGCACTGTTCTCTCCCCAGAGCCCTGTGTGCCCTTGGTGAGCTCTGGAGCTTGGGACACCTGCTCAGTGTCAGCTGGGTGTGAGGTGTGTGTGTTCCACTCTGGAGCCGTGCGTCTGGTTGTATGTTCCAGGTGTGCGTGTGTGCTCTGGTGTAGGGACGGGGGCGGTGTGTGTGTGTGTGTGTGCAGGTGTGAACAGTGAGGGCTTTCACGTGCCCCTGGTGACCTCCGTGGGGTTCCAGGTGTAGACCATCTCCACCAGGTGTAGACCATCTCCACCAGGTGTGAGCTGTTTACGCCCGGGACCCTGGGCCTCTGAGCACCCTCCGCTCCCTGCCCAGCTCAGCGACCACACGAGGGGCAGGAAGACAGCGTGAAACCCTAAGAAAACGCTTGAGAAACTCTGCAAAAGATGCATCCTGATGAAAAAACAGTCCTGTGGTTGGGTCTCTACAAAAAAAGGGGAAGTTGTGCCAGGAGCCGGCTTGCGGCCGCCCCCTACGGGAAATGCATAGGTGGTAGTCAGATGGGCCAGCCAGGGGCTGGCGTGGATTTGGGCGGAGACGGAGACGCGGCCTCTGGCGCAGGCGCAGCAGCGGGGGCCGCGGGAGGTGGGCCGGGGCCTCTCAGATCATCTTCATGTTGAACTTGCGGGCGCCCCCCTGGCCGGCAGCCGCGGCGGGCCCGTCCACCTTGCGGAAAGAGTACTCCACCGAGAAGTTGTTCTTGTGCTGCCCGCGGCCGCGGCTCCACACGAAGAGCAGCAGGAAGCAGAAGAGGACGACGCCTAGGAAGGTGATGCAGCCCATGGCGGTAGACACCAGGATAGTGGTGAGGTCCAGAGGAAAGCGCACGGCCGCCTGCGTGTCGTTGCGGCCCTCGCCCGGGGTCCGGTTGGTGGCTGGCTCGGGCTGCACGCTCAGCGTGGCGAAGTAGGTGTCGTTGCCGCCCGCGTTGCTGGCCACGCACGTGTAGGTGCCGCTGTCCCCTGGCCGCGCGTCCCGGATCTGAAGCGTGCCGCCCGGCAGCACGCGCGCCCGGCCGGCGCTGGCGGCGGTCACCGCGCGGTGGCGCGGCGTCACCCAGGCCACGGTGGGCGCCGGCTCGCCCTCGGCGCGGCACTGGAAGCGCACGTCGTCGCCCGCGGCCGCCGTGACATGCTGCAGCCGCCGCTCGCGGATCTTGGGCTTGCGGCACACGAAGTACTCGAAGAGCACCGAGTCCGGCAGATTGCGCAGCGCGTCGCCGCGGACCTCGGCTGGGGTGGCGCAGGCCGGCAGGCGGCCGTCGAAATTGAGGGTCTTGCGGCGCTGCACGATCCAGAGCAGGCGACAGTCGCAGGCCAGCGGGTTCCCATCCACACGCAGCGTCTCCAGCGTGTTGACCGAGTGGAAAGTGCTCTCCTCCAGCGTGGACAGCAGGTTGTTAGAGAGGTTGAGCAGGCGGATCTGCCGCAGCCCCAGGAAGGCCTGCGGCTCCACCACGGCCAGCAGGGCCCCAGCCAGGTGCAGCTCACGAAGGCGCACCAGGTCGCGGAAGGACCCTCGCGGCACCGTGCTGATGGGGTTGTGTGAGAGATTGAGGCAGGTGAGGTGGGCCTGGTGGCGCAGGGCGGCGGCCGGCACGGCGGTGATGTTGGTGTGCGTGACGGACAGCGAGGTCAGGTTGAGCCCCCTCAGGCTGCCGGCGGCCACCTCCTCCAGCAGGGGCCAGTTGTCGATCTCCAGGTGCAGCAGGCCCGGGAGCCGCTGGAAGTTCTGGTCCTCCAGGGCGGCGATGGCCAGGTGCCGCAGCCGCAGGGCGCCCAGGCCCCGCAGGTGGCCCAGCGACTCGCCCGACAGCGCCGTCAGGTTGCAGCGCTCCAGGGTCAGCTCCTCAAGCGCCAGCAGCCCCGCGAAGGCCCGGCGCGAGATGAACACCAGGTCGTTGTCGCCCATCTCCAGCCGGCGGAGGCTGCGCAGGTCCTGGAAGGTGTAGTCCAGGAGGATGACCAGCTTGTTCTCGCTCAGGTCCAGCAGCGTGAGGTTGTCCAGGTGCGTGAAGACGCCGGGCGGGATGAGCTTCAGCAGGTTGCCGCGGAGGCGCAGCTCTCGCAAGCGCGGCAGGTTGGCGAAGGCGCCGGGCTCCACGTGCGCGATCACGTTCTCGCTCAGGTCCAGCTCCTCCAGCAGCGGCAGGGCGGCCAGGTCGCCCGGGTTCAGGCAGCGGATGCGGTTGCGGCTGAGCTCTAGCAGGCGCGTCTCGGCCGGGATGCCGTCGGGCACCGCGGTCAGCCGGCGCCGGGGACAGGCTACCGCGCGCATCTGCACTGTACACTCGCAGCGGGCCGGGCAGCCCCCAGCGGGGGGCGGGGCCGCGGGCAGGAGCAGAAACTGCAGGCTCAGGACACACAGCCAGCAGGTCATGGTGCGGAGCCTGGGCCTAGGGCCGCGCCACCATCCTCGTGGGCACCTGAGGGCGGGGGCAGCGTTAGCACCCGTATCCCGCCATCCCGCCACCCCGGCCCGTCCCATCCCATCCTAGTAGCTAGCTCAGGAAGCGATTATCCACCGTGGGACCCGGGATCCCCCTCTGGGGTGTCTACCCAAGGGCTGGGTAAGGAAGCAGTGTGGATGGATAATCAGGGTCCATGGAGGGGGTGACTTCAGACCAGGACAGGTGACATTTGAGCTGAGACCCTGGGCTGGGTTGAACTGTGTTCCCCCAAAAGAAACGTTCAAGTCCTAACCCTGGTACGTGGGAAGGGGGCCTCGTTTGGAAATAGGGTCTTTGCAGATGTGGTGAGTTGAGACAAGGTTATATTGGATTAGGGTGGCCCTGAATCCAATGACTGATGTCCTTATAATAAGAGGGAAGTTTGGACTCACACATAGATGCACACAGAGGGCAAAAGGCCGCATGAAGATAGAGACAGAGGTTGGAGGGATGCGCCTACAAGCCAAGGATGGCGGGGGCCCCCAGAAGTCGGGAGGGGCAGGAAGGACCCTCCCTTGGAGACTTCAGAGGGAGCATGGCCTGAGACCCCTGGATTTCAGACTTCTGGCCTCCAGAACTGGGAGAGCATAGATTTCTGTTGTTTTCAGCCACTCAGTCTGTGGTACTTTGTGTTTGGCAACAGGAAGCTAATACAGACCCAAAGAATGACCAGGAAAGGGCCCATGGGTGTTGCAGAAAGAGGGTTCCAGGCTGGGGGAAGAGCCAGTGCAAAGGTCCTGAGGCTGAAGGAGTGGCTGGTGAGGCTAGGAGTACAATGAATGGGGGTGGGGAGTGGGAGATGCACTGGAGGGTTCACGGAGGCTGGATGATGTGGCTGGGGAGGCCCGGAGGGACAGATGCCAACACGCCTGGGCCTTTGCATCTGCGCCTTCCGAGTTGCTCCATCTCTCCTGGCAGCCAGCTGGCCCTCCACCCCCTGTCCCCGCACTCTGCTGGGCTGCAGCCCGGATCCCGGGGCCAAGGTGGGTGGGGGTGGGGAGGGCATAAGCAGATGGCAGCCTGAGGGTGCTGCTCCGTTGGCCAGGCACCTATTTTCAGCATCTTAGCAGCTGAAGCCCCCAGGCATCCCCTGACCACCCCTGACACATGCTTACTGCCTGTTTCCTCACTGTTCCCGCAGGCCCGGCTCGGCAAAGACCCAGGCTGTAGATTCTCATCTGCTAAACAGCGGTGTGGCCAGCTCCAGCCTTCCTGGGCCCTTTCGGGAATTTTAAGTGAGCATTAACACACACAGAGCCCTGAGTAACTTAATGCCAGAGGTGAACCATACGTCACTGGGGGGAGAGTTTGTATTTTGCAGGGGTCATCAATTTAAGATGAGGTCATACTGGAGCAGGGTGGGCCCTGATCCAATGACTGGTGTCCTTATAAAAGGGGAAATTTTGATGCAGACACTCAGGGAAGGTGGCCACGTGACAACAAAGGCAGAGACTGGAGTGATGCATCTATAGGCCAAGGGACACCAAAGAGTGCCAGTAACCATCAGAACCTGGAAAAAGCAGGCAAGGATCCACGCCTAGAATCTCTGGAGGAAGCACAGCCCTGCTGACACCTTGATTTTGAACGTCTGGCCTCCAGAACAGAGAGAAGAACTTTCTGTTGTTTTAAGCCACCATGTTTGTGGTATTTCATCGTGGCAGCTACAAGACCTGACGGAATATCCACGGATCCGTAAGAAAAACTCACACGTGGGAGCAGGGTGAACAAGGAGGTTTGCTGCAGGGTCGTTTGGAACAGCAAAAACTGGGACTCACCTAGATATCCATCAATAGGGGATCAGGTAAATAAATTGTGGTCCGTGCCCGCTGTGGAACACAGGGAGACTTGTATGTACCAGTGAAGAAAGACAGTGATGTAGTTATATGGGGGGGGGGTGAATAAAAATCCCCAAACTAACCTAAGTGTCCATCAATACGGGATTAGTTAAATAAACTGGGGTCTGTGCCTGCTGTGGAGTCAAGGAGATCTGTATGTACTCAGTAGAAAAAGAGAGCTGAGATCTAGTTACATGGAGGAAAAATGAACTAACCTTAGCACCCATCAATAGGGGATCCAATAAGCCATAATCTATGGTTATTGTGGAAGGCTGGGAGATTCAAATGTACCCACAAGGAAAGCTGGCTGAGGTGTAGTTCTACAGGAGGCCAGGGGGAAGCAAGGTTGCCAAACAGTCACAGACAGCACAATCCTCTTCGTGGCAAAATAAAACCAAACACCAAACTCAGTTCTTGATTTGGGCGGGCACATAAACACAAGCGCAGGTGCCCCTGAAACACCTGGGAATTCACACACCGTTCGGGACAGCACTGTGAGTGGCGGGAAGGGAGTTGCCATAGTGGAGAGTGTGGTCACATCATGAGGAAACCGAGGCGCCCCTGGCCTCCAGGAGGTCACGGGTCTTAGCTCCCTGTCCCCGGCTGGGAAACCCAGCAGGGAGGCAGAGGGAGGGAGTGAGAGGCATCTGGTCGTGCCTTCCCACTGCAACTGTCCTTAATCCCGACCTGGGCGTTGCAGGGAACATAATCCTTCCCTGAGGCAAACTTCTTTCCCAGGCTCTTTTTCTAGGTCATTCTCTCCCGTGTAGTTGCCCTGGAGAGCATGTGGAGAGGCCGTGTCCCAGGAGGGGACATGACAGTCAGAATTGATGGTTCCCTGTTCAGCTGTCTCTTTTCTACGTTAAAGGGGCTCTGAGGTCACTCCCAGGTCGCCAGCCCAGCCCAGGCCGCTCCCTGTGGTCAAGGGATAACGGTCCCCCAGCCGGGGATGGGGCACAGCTCCTCAGCAGTCTGCTTTGGAGGAGCAAGGCCCTCCCTGGCTCTGCCCCAAGAAGGAAATGGCTGGTATTGTTCAGCCCCCCAAACAGACTCCTTGTGGGGGCAGAGCTGCCTGCATTGTGCCTTCTGCAGGAGAGAATTTCACGCACCCGGCCTCTCCTTGCCTTCCCCTCCTCCCTCTCTCCCCCTCGCTCTCTCTGCTCCAGCCCCACAGGCCTCCTCGCTGTTTCTCCAACATGCCTGCTATGGTCCTGCCCCAGGGCCTTTGCACGGGCTGTGCAAGACCCAGACCACTGTCCCTTCATGGCTCTCTCCCTGACTTTATTTGGGTCTCGCCCCCAGTGTCACTTCCCTGGTGACTCTCTGCACTAAACTACCCCTCCCCTCCCCCCAGGCTCTCTGAAATGCACCTTAAACCCTGTTCAAAGCTGGTCTTTATTCCTGGACTGGAAACATCATCTTCATCATTATCATCATCTTCATCAAAATGGCAAACTCTGGGGGCTTCCCTGGTGGCGCAGTGGTTGAGAGTCCGCCTGCCGATGCAGGGGACATGAGTTCGTGCCCTGGTCCGGGAAGATCCCACATGCCGCGGAGCGGCTAGGCCCGTGAGCCATGGCCGCTGAGCCTGCGCGTCCGGAGCCTGTGCTCCGCAACGGGAGAGGCCACAACAGTGAGAGGCCTGCGTACCGCAAAAAAAAAAAAGGCAAACTCTGCTATAGGCTCTGCTCTGGGCCAGCCCTGGGCTAAGGCTCTACGTGGATCGGCCCATTTAATTTCCACAACAACCTCACAGGGGTGGGTCATGCCCACTTTACAGATGGGAACACTGAGGCTCAAAGCAACATAAGTCACCCGCTCAGGTTCACACCGCACGTCAGAGGTGGCAGGGGATAGTCTCGGAGTGAGGTGGGGTGGTGCTACACCCTGTAACACTCGCTAATTTTTTTTTTTTAACAGAGGCAGGAGAGGGTCCTGGCAGTTCATTCAGCTAGAATTCAAAATATGGCTCTGTTTTTGCTGGACCTGTTTTCATCGTCACCTGCAGAGATCCTGTAACACTGGTCTCCTCTCATTCGTTGATTCCGTCCATCAGTCAGTCAACAAACATCTACTGTGCCAGGCATTTTCCACGTGCTGAGGACACACCGTGCATGAGACAAAGGGGTCAGCTTTCTTGGAGCCCACGGATAATAAAAGAGGTAAGTAAATACACTCTCTCCCACCTTAGGTGGCCGTAAGTGGAGAGAAATAAATCCAGGAAAAGGGCGAAGGGGGTGTTGAGGGGATTGCAATGATCTAATTTGCCAAGGAAGGGACATTCATACAAAGACTTAGGGAGGGAGAAAGGGAGCCAAGTGGGGCGGGGCGGGGGGGCAGGCAGCAGGACTGGGCCATTCAGCCACGGAGTCCGGGGTCGGGCGCTGCAGAGAGAGGAAGGTGGACTTTTTACAAACTTAATTTTTTTTTTTTTAATTGGAAAGAATTAAAAAAAAAATAGTTGTCACAGAACAGTATCAGGAAGGAAGTACTTAAGTGACAAGAGGCCAGCACGGCCAGGGCACAGCCACTGTGACACAGTCACAGAAAGGCCGGCAGAGACCTCGGTTCTGACGCGCTGTGTGACCTCTAATGAAAAGTGCGCCCTCTCTGAACCTCGCCTGTCAAAGGGAGCAAGTCCGGGGGCGCCCTCGGAGCACTCGCGCTGTAACTGCTCCCGGGATGAGAGGATAGCTGGTCCTTGGCGCCCAGCGGGGTCTGCTCCAGCTGTGACCCAGTTTGTGAGCTATAACCTCTCCCCCCAGCATGGGCCTGTCATCTCTGTGTGGGGTGGGTGGACTCGCAGCTGGGCTGGAGCTTGTGATGCCTCCCCCTCCACTGTGGAAAGGTCTGGTCTGGGCGAGGGAGCAGCGGGGACTTGACTCTGTCTCTAGCAACCCTGTTCATTCACTTACCTCGACGTTGGCTGGACTGGGAAGCGGGAGAGCTCGCGGGAGGGTGGTCTCGGTGGAGGGCTGGGTGCCCTGAGCAAGTGAGTCACCCTCTCTGGGCCTGTTTCCTCGCGTGGAGGCCTGGGCCTTGAGGTGGGGTTAGAAGGCCAGGATCCCAGGTCCCAATTAGGGTGGGGGTCTGGATTCCAGTCCTGCTTTTGCTGCTACGTTTTTAGGGCATCGGGTCCATTTCCTGAAAGGTGGTGAGAAGGCCAGCCGGCTGTGAACGGTGGTGGGAAGGGCAGGCGGGGGGTGGGAGGGACAGGTCTGGCAAAGGCCACTCAGGGGGGCCGTGCTGGGTGGTAAAATGAGGCCATGTGGACAGGTCCGTGTTGATGCTACACCTTCTCTGCCCCTTCCCTCCTCCTTAAGGCAGGGGCCTCGGGGGAGGTGACACCCACAGGGCGGTCAAGGTCACCACCTGCCCTCCAGACACTCCTTTTACCCCCAGGGACCTGCCACCCTGTCCGTCCAGGACTAAGTACCATCTGTTCACTGATGACTCCTGACCCTGTGTCTCTCCTGAGCTCCAGCCCTGGGGACCAGCCACATCCCGACATCACCCGGAGGCCCCGCAGTGTCCCGACGTCACCCGTCCCCTGGCAGCTCCTCATTCACACCCCCGGCCAATCCATCACCAGGTGCTGTCAGCTCCACCTCCAAACATGTCCCAGATCCACCATGCTCTGCATCTCTGCCACCGCCAGGCCACCATCAGCCCACTCCAAACCCTCTTCCTGTCAGCATGGGCTCCAGCTCACCCCCCACCGTTCAACAGACACCCTGCTTTTTTCAGGGCTCAGCGTCCCCACCTTCAGAATGCACTGGGGTTGTGTGAGGTCCCTCAGCATCGCTGACTTCCGGGGCTGGATCATTCTCTGTGGGAGGCCGTCCTGGGCCCTGGGGGGTGTGGAGAAGCATCCCTGACCCCCACCCCATCGACGCCAGGAGCCCCCCAGTCGTGACAACCACAGACGTTCCCAGACATCGCCCACGCCCCCTGGGGGGCGGGATCGCCCGGGCGAGACCCGCTGTCGGTCGTAGAGGATGCTGGGCACAGAGCAGGCATCCAGTGGCTGCCCCAGGAGGAGACAGGCTGATCATCAGCCTGTGTTATAGTTGGGGAAGCAGAGGCCCAGAGAGGGGAAGTGACTTGCCCAGGGCCACACAGCAGGTGAGAAGCAGATGTAAGACTCGAATCCAGGACTCCACACCCAGTCTTCCCACAGTTCTCCCAGGGTCGGGGCGGTGGGAGCCCATCCTCGTGGGACCCTGACTTCCACCAGCTCTGCAGACCCAGGAGCCTGCCCTGTGCCAGCCGGGCAGAACTGTGAGGCCCCGGGGCTGCCCTTGGCAGAGCGAGGCTCCCTCCCCCCACGCCATGGTCAGCAAGCACGTGGCTTGTGGCCAAGGGTGGAGGAGGCCCTGGGGGCCAGCCTGGCCCTTCCTGGGCTGCGGTGCAGCCGTGTTGGGGCTAAGTCCCCATGTGACTGTTGATGTGGGAAAAACTGCTCGCCACGTGGACTGAGAGCTGTTCATGCCGAGTGTGCTGCAGACCAGACCCCCTGGACACCCAGGGCCACCCCCCCTCATTTTCCACACAGAGGAGCCAGAGCCTCGGGGCTGGTGGCCGAGAACCTTCCCATCTCTTCTCCCCAGCGAGGGGCAAATCCCACCCTGGCCACACTCCAGGACTCCCCCTCTCTCTCTGAACAGTGCTGCGTGGTTGCTGTGCAAGCATGGGTGCTGGGGGCCTTCCTTGGGGCCTTTTTTTCCCATTTCAAGTGGCCAGTGTTTTTTTTTTTAGTACTTTCACATATATGTGCAGCCATCACCTCTAATTCCAGAACATTCCATCACCCGCAGAAGAAGCCCCGTCCCCATGAGCACTCACCCCCTCCCCCCTCCCCCAGTCCCTGACAACCAGGAACCCACCCTCTGTGTCTGTGGATCTGCCTGTTCCGGACGTTTCCCATCCATGGAATCACACCCTGTGTGTCCTTCTGTGTCTGGCTTCTCTCACTGAGCATCGGGTCGGGTGGGCAAACAGGCAAGACGTGCAAACACATCCATGAAGTAGATCGTGGGGGTCTGTTATCTGGTCTGATGCTTTGTCCAGCATGGCCGGGAAGGCCTGTCTGAGCTGAGTCATGAACGGCGGGCAGGAGTGAGCAGGTGGAAGGCCGGGAAATGGTGTTCTGGGTGGAGGGATCCACTGGGGCAAAGGCCCTGGGGTGGGAATAGGCTGGTGCGCGGAGGACAGAAAGGGGGGTTGCGGCTGGAGGCTCAGGGTGCGTCTGAGTTTGGATCTGGGGGGTCGGGGTTGGCAAGGGTGGAACCACGCAGGGCTCTGAACCCACAGTGAGGTGTTGGGACTTGATTCTGAGAGTGCGGGGGAGTCATGGGGGGATCTGGGGCAGGAGCAGGACGTATCTGAGCTGGAGTCTGAAGATGCGTCTGGCTGTGTGTGTTCTGGCCCTGTCACCCCACATCATCTGAGGCTGGAAACTTGTGTCTCCTGCCTGGACAGCACTGTCCCAAGGGCGGGGACCACGTTAGTCCTCTTTCTACCCCCCATCACCAACACGCACAGAGCTGGGTGCTCAGAGGACCCAAGAATATCCAACGAGGGGCTTCCCTGGTGGCGCAGTGGTTGAGAGTCCGCCTGCCGATGCAGGGGACACGGGTTTGTGCCCCGGTCCGGGAAGATCCCACATGCCGCAGAGCGGCTGGGCCCGTGAGCCATGGAGGCTGAGCCTGCGCGTCTGGAGCCTGTGCTCCGCGACGGGAGAGGCCGCAGCGGTGAGAGGCCCGCGTACCGCAAAAAAAAAAAAAAAATCCAACGAATGAAGCAGAGAATCAGCGAAATCCCGCACCAGGATGAGCTCTTCGGGGTCCCCGTCGGAGCCCGCCCCCGACCGCCCTGGAAGAGACTTTTAAGGCCCTGAGCCGCAGCTTCCTCTTCTGCAAAAGGGACTCATGTGACTCACAGCCGCCTCCCGGGGCTGACGGAGTGGCAGGTGAGGAGTCAGAGAGAAGGTACTTTATAACCTGGGCACCTTCAGAGAAGTCTCCACTGGGTGCCGGCTGGGGTCGGGCGCCCCGAGTCCTAGGCCTTGTTCTGCTCTCGGCCAAGTCCTCGCCTCATCTGTTCATTCATTTATTCATTCATTCAACAAGTACTGAATGGGCACCTTCTGTGTGCCGGGCGCTGCTCTTTGAGGGAAACAGCAACATGGACTGAATCCCTGCCACTCATCCACGGGTGATAAACAGGAGGAGTAAAACAGAGGCCACGTGTGGACAGGGCTACGGAGAGAAAACGGGGCAGGTGGTGGTCTGTGGTCGGCAGAACAACGCCCCATCCAAAGATGCCCGCGCACGACCTGATCCCTGGAACCTGCGAGTGTTACTTCATGTGGCAAAGGGGGATGAAATTAAGGATGCTGAACAGTTCACCCTGAGACCGGGAGGACCCTGGATCCCCCAGGGAGCCCACTGTCATCCCAGAGTCCTTATAAGAGGGAGGCGGGAGGGTCAGAGGCAGAGAGAGATGGGAGATGCTGCGCTGCTGGCTGTGAGGATGCAGGAGGGGCCGCGAGCCAGGGGTGCGGCGCCTCTAGAAGCTGGAAAAGGTGGGAACCGATGCTGCCCTGGAGCCTCCGGAAGGACCAGCCCTGCCCACACCTAGATTCAGCCCCGTGAGACCCCAGTCGGACTCCTGACCCCCAGGACTGTCAGAGAATCAATGTGTGTGGTTTCAGCACTAGGTTTGTGGTGATTTGTGGCAGCAACCTCAGGAGACTCACGCAGGGTCTTTGCAGATTTGAAGAGGAGGTGGGTGGAGGCCTCCCCAGAGCTGTGTGCTTGCTCTGCGGGCTGGAAGGTGGAGGGGGCCGAGCTCCCCTCAGGGTCTGCCATCAGCCTCAACTGCAGTGCAGGGACCTACCCCGGGGGAGGAGCCCGAAATCTGTCCGTCCAGGCAGGACCTGGGAAATGGAGACCCCTCCTCCCCTTCGCCCCAAGCTGTCCTTTACCCAAATTTACCAGGAAGTTCTTAAGCCGAGGGGGCTGGGGTTGCCGGGGCCCCTCCCCTGGAGCAGAGGCAGCCCAGCCCCAGGGGTCCTGGCCAGGTGGCTAGCTTCCTCCTTCCCTCCTGGCCAGGGTCCCTCCCCCTCCCATCCCTTCTATCTTGAGCCAGCTTTTGCCCCCGACAGGCCACATGGGACTCATCCTCCCGACCCCTCTCAGGCTGGGGGATGCTGAACACGCCCTTGAGCAAGGCTGAGCCAGGCCCCTCCTGCAGGCAGCAGCTGAACCCACCAGGAGGGCAGGGGCGGGGGGAATAGATGGTTGCAGCCAGCCCCTCTGTCCCTGGGGCCACAACTGGGGCCAGAGGGAGCAAGGGCAGTGCGGCTGGCAGGTCCTCAAAGCGTTCCCTCTTCCAGCGGCTGGACCGACTCAGCGCCCGGCCCCCTGAGGCCTGCTTTTGGGGACGCACTGCCGACCCCTCAGGATTGGTGCATCCTTCGGCCTAGATCCGGGCCCTCCCGGGACTTTGATCCATGACAATTCATTAAGCCCTAATTAGCCTCCAGCTGCCCTTAGTCCCTGTTAAACCTTCGGGGGGCTGGGGGCCTCCCGACCCACTTTCCTTGCCAGCCTGTGCAGGGGGGCTGTGGACCGCCCTCTGCAGGGGAGGCCTCTAGATCTGGAACCACGTTTTGAATGCCCGCTGTATAGCACGGCCGCTCAGCCACGAGCCCGGCCGAGCCCCGAGGGGGGAGAATAACGACGCCCACTCGGAGAAAAGGAGACTGAGGGTGAGAGTGGTCCTCAGCTCTCCTGGCAGCACTCCGCTTGAGAGTCAACATTTGAACCCGGGTCTGATGCCAGCTCCCTTCCACTGAATCCCAGAGCCCTACTGGAGGGTGGATGGACGGCCCTCTTAAGAGGCCCAGGATTGACATGGGGTGGTGGGCGGCTCGCCCGGGCCCACCCAGGACCAGCTTTGCTCGGAGAGTTCTCCAAGAGGCTCCCTACCTGGTGACTAGGTGGTGACTCAGGGGAGCCCAAGAATGACAGCACTGTGGGAAGAGAAATCAAGTTGACGCCTAAGATCTGCTTTGTAATTCCCACTCGGCAAGGCACCTTCGGATCCCAGGCATCACGCGGGGGTGGCTAGGCGCAGCCACCTCCATTCTACAGATGATCAACTGAGGCCGAGCAGGTGCAAGGCGGAGCTGCTGGGTACCAGCGAGGACGATCATGGCTGCCCCACGGTCTCAGAGCACCTACCTCATGGCAGCCCCATGCCGGGGGTGCAACGCACCTCCATTTATTACATCCCGTGTTGATGTCCATCTCAAACCTGGAGCTCAGAGAGGGGCTGTCCTTTGCCAGAAGTCACCGGATGGGACGGGGAACAGAGAAGCAGGCCGAGGACAGCTGGCTTTAGCCCTACTGAGCCCTCGGCCCGTGGTTGGGCGTCCCCTTCCCATCTCCCCACGCCATCCAGGTAGAGCGGAGGAGCTGCATCTGCGGGGGAAGCCTATGGGGTGGGCCCACGGGGTCTTCCAGCTCAGATCCTGTCTCAGATGGCTGCCACTCCGGCTCAGTGGGGAATGGGCAAGGCAGTATACCCGCAGCCCGACGGCCCCAGACCTCTCCCCGCTTGTCTCCACCTGGTTTCACCAGTCTCATCCACAGAGACCCTGTGTCCTCCACCTCTGGGCACTCACACACCATAGCCTTCCCAGCCTCCACACCTCCTCCAGGGAGCCCTCCTGGGTTGCTCCAGGTTTCAGAGCCCTGCTGTGCCTGAAAGTTCCCCCATTGAGCCCCAGATGGTCCCTGTGCTGCTGCCATACTGCAGCAGACACCCCCTCCCCATGCCCCCACCAGCAACCATCTCTGTACAAACATGATTCACCAGGCACTGCTTGTTAAAAATGCAGGTTCTGGGGCACAAACCCCAGAAGTTCTGATTCCTCAGAACTGGGGGGCCGGGGGGCCTGTGTTGTCAGTGCCTGGGGCGCGTGTTGAAAAAACCAGTCATAAGGCAGTCTCAAAAATAAGGACCGGGTCCTTTCCTGCACCCAGATCAGGCAAGGCATAAGGTGCTGTCCCCCCCCAACTTGTTGAATGGGGCTCAGTGGCCTCCCAGGCCTGGCCCCAGAGGCCCTGGGGGGCACCTATGCCCAACCTCACGGGATGGAGAGAAGCTCCCCCGACCCCATCCTTGCTGCTGCTTGGACACAGGCCCTAAGTGCAGGGGGCTCGGCTCTGTGCTCCCAAATCCCTCCCACCCGGCTGAGCTGTCCCCAGCCCCAGGGATGCAGCAGGTCCTGGTGTGGACCCCAAACGCTTCCTTCTCCTTCCTGGCAGCTCGGCACCCCCTAGGCTGGACCAGACCCCGCTGGAGGGGAGGGCAGGAAGGCTTGGGGCTGACGCTACCATCCCGACAGTCGTCCACCCCCAGACCCAGCCAGTCCCCCTTCCTTCCCCTCATGGAAGGGGGCGCATCCCCCCAGGCGTACCCACTGCCCCAGAGAGAAGCCCATCTGCTTCCCTGCTCCTCGGCGCCCCAGGGGAGGAACAGGGGGACCCCAGCATGGGGAGTGGCCCCCCAAAGTTTCCAGGGGGAGCGCTGGGGGCCTGGCGAGGAGCAATGAGCCCGGAAGGGGCGCTCAGTGAGAGTGGTCCCCGGGCGAGGGTGGGGGCTCGGGGGGGCGGGCTGCGGAGGGCAGGCGCAGCGGGGTCTCGGGGTCCGGCGCGGCCACTCACCTGGGCGGCTCCGCCGCGGACAGGGCGCGGGCTGCGGCGCGGGGGCCGCCCGGAGCCGACAAGAGCAGCCGCCACCTCCCGGGTCCACCGTGCGCGCCGCCGCCGGCGCGTGCCCGCCGCCGCCCTCCACGGCGCGCGGTGCGGGGGCAAGTGGGACTGCGCTCGGACGTGCGCGCGGCCCGTCGGCTGGGGTGCGCGGTGACCCGACCGCAGGCAGGTGTGCGGCGCTGCGGGGCGCGAGGACACGTGCGCGCAGGTGCCGGGACTTGGCGCCAGGGCGGCGGGCGGGGGAAGGGCAGGGCGTCCAGGACCCGGGAGCGCCTGCCGCTCGGTGCGCACCCGAGGCGGTGGCGCGAGTGAGGGCCACCCCTGTGGCCATGGCTTTGGTGGGTCTGCAGAGGCTGCGGTGCAGGGAACGCAGGGCTCCCCATCTGTGACCCTCTGGGATCTGGTCTCTCCTCGCTGACCCCACTCCAGGCCTCCGCCACCCGGCACCTGGATACCTGCCGCAGCCTCTTCCGATCCGGCCAGCGCTCCAGGCCCATTCCTCACGTGGGCCCCGGAGGATGCTTAACCACTGGCCTCTAGAACCAACTACGGCTCCCTGCTGCCCTCAGATTCATGGCTAAACTCGGTGTGTGTTTCTGGATCTTCCCTACCCATGCCTTCCTCCCGCCGGCCGCCTCACTCCTTCCCAGTGAGGCCCCCTTGCCCCTTTTCAAACATGCCAGGCTCCTGCCAGTCTCAGGGCCTTGGCCTTCGCTGTTCCTTCTGCCTGGAATGCCTTCCCCTGCATCCTTTGTTGGCCAGTTTGTAATCGCTTGTTTATGCTGCAGCTCAATGCTGTGCTCAATGGATGTTTGTGGAAAGAATGACCCTTTTACTTTTACTGTGGTGGTTTGGGGAGCCGTGGGCACCCCCAAGCTTGGGAACCTCAAGTTAGGAGGGAGGCCTGCCTCATCTGATGAAAGGCGTCTTGTTGGAGCAGATGTCCTAGAATCACTAAAAGTTGGGGTGAAGTGTCCCTACCCTGACTCCCAGGTTGGGATATTGTGCAAGCCAGGGCAGAAATGGAATCAGGAGTGGAGTGTCCTGACCCCCCCAGGACAGAGCCTGCCCAGCATCGGCCCTGTTTAGGGAGCTCACGCTGTGGAGTCCAGGGTGAGAGGCAGTGTGGGAGGTGTGGGAGGTGCAGGGGCAGAGGACGGGGTGGGGGCACCCTCCCCCCCCCCACCGTCATGCTAATACATGATTAATTAGCGAGATTACTGAGCACTTACTCTATGCTGGGCTCCGTTCCAAACACGGGCCCTCTTGTGCTTGCTGCAGGGTCATGGTTACAGGCGGACACTTATTATTCCCATTTCACAGATCAGCAAGTCGAGGCTCAGAGATACCATTTGTCCCAAGAGAGGGGCTCAAGGTGGGCCTGGCTGCCCAGGGGGCTAGGCGTGTAACCTCTCATGATCCCACCCCCACCAGCCTTCCCTGCCCGCTGCGCCCTCCCAGCTGCTTCCATGGTGGCCTGGCATCAACTCAGCCAACTGTGATTCGAGCAGGCTCCATTCCCAGACTGTCGTGTTGGCCGGAGGCCCGGAAACCGCATCCCAGGAGGCCGTAGGCCAGGTCCCCATGGGACAAGGGGGCAGGTCCCTTTCCTGGCCAACAGAGTTCCAGGAGGAGGACGTGGGCTCCCCTCCCTTGTGGTTCCCCATCCCCGCGGACAGCCCAGCGCCCGCATAGAGGAGTCACTGCTGCAGAGGCTGTGTGACCTCAGGGCAGTCGCTTCCCAGCTCTGAGCTTCTGGTTCCCTCTGTAAAATGAGGCTCTGATACCTGCCACCCAGGGCTCTAGGAAAGCAAGCACTTTCCTACCGTGTGCCAGTAGGTCTGTGTACCAGGTCAAGCGCCGGGCCGGAGGGAGGAGACGTGGCCGGGGGGGAGGGCTCGCCATGGGCCTGGGGGGCCGGAGGGAGGAGACGTGGCCGGGGGGGGGGGGCTCGCCATGGGCCTGGGGGAGCAGATTTGTGAGATTATCACAAAAGGGGGTGGCGGAAAACTCAGCAGATGATAGCCGGTACCCAACCTAGGCTGGGGGCCAGAGACGCTTTTCCAAGGAGAGGGTGCTTGAGATGAGTCCTGCAGGGAGAAGGGGGTAACCAATGCAGTGGTCAGGGTTCGAACCTACTTCCTGCCTGTGGAACTGTGGGACACTCCCCTGCAGCCTCAGTTTCCACATCTGTAAGGTGGGGACCCAAACAGTACCTGTTTTCTAGGGCTGCAGAGACCCCACTCAATGATGGAGGGGGACATCACTGTCCTCAGTGTCCACAGGGGGACACCAGGGCGCTCAGTGGCTCTGCCCAGCTTGCATTCATTGCTCCGGAAGGAAGCCTGGCTGAAGGGCAGGATGAGGTCTCGGACACTGCCTGCCTCAGGACCTTTGAACAGCTGTCCCCTCTGCCTGCAGTGCCTTCCCCCAGCCATCAGCCTGGCTCACCCCTTCTGACTCATGGCTCCACCCTTTGCCTCCTTCTGTCCCCTCTCTGCCTCCTCGGCACTCTCTCCAGTTAAGACACTGTGTAATTTACTGATTTATCCTGTTTATCGTGGGCCCTGCCTTCTTCTCGGCCGCAGCTCCAGCAGACACGGAGTAGGCGTCCAGTAAGGACTGGCTGAATGAACCAATAGTCCAGTGACGTTGAGGGCTGTAGGTTTTGGCCCCGGAGGTGGAGGTTCTGGGGGTCTGAGTAGGGAAGCATCTACGGCTGCCTGAAACCACTGTCTTCTCTCTGTCCATGGTCAGCATCAACCTGCTCTCTGTGCCAAGAGGGAGCCCAGGAGCACATAGTAGGTCCTCAGCAACCGGCTAGAATGTACACATCGTCGTTGCTGTTTTGTTGCATTTAGCAAGGGGAGCGAGGTGGGCTCAGCTTCTGGGTGGCCTCTCCCGGCCCAGCATCCCCAGTGGGATGCTGCCGTGGGGGCTGAGGGGGACATGGGAAGGGGATGCGTCCAGGGATCCCAGCCTCCCAGGTGGTGGGGCAGCGCTACCTGGTCGCCAAGGTTATGACCACCTGTGATGGGGATGTTGCCGTGGAGACAGACCCCCTGGGAGGAGAGGGTGGCTCCAGATGGGGGAGCTGTGGCAGGGGCAGGGGGCCTGGAGGTGGCTGCCAGCCCAGGGGGCTTCCGTAACCCCCGTGTGTCCCTCTGGGTGGGAGTGTCACAGGGCCATGGCTCTCCCCGTTCTGCGTCCTCATGCCTGGGAAAGCCAGCAGGAACCCTTAGGTGGCAGTAACTATTTCTAAAATTAAAAGCTCTTCTCTCCTTCGTTCTCTGGTGAGATGTGCAGGACTGGCGGTCGGGGCCAGGGGAGGGAGGGGTCACATGGCCTGGGAGCCTCAGGTGTGGCTTCAGACAAGTGGCTTTCCCTCTGTAACGGGAGCAGAGTCCTGGATTTCTGGCAGGCCAGAGAGCAGAGGGATTGAGGCCTTGGGCTCCAGGCCCCTGGGGCTGTGCCGGGTCCCCTCAGGATGACCTTGACTAATGACCTAACCTCTCTGAGCCCCAGGAACCTCATGTGTAATGTGGGAATCATAGCAAGCAGTCCCTCGAGGCTGTTGGGAGGATGACACAGGACTGTATGATTCACAAGTCTGTCTGCCCCATCCACGGTAAACAGCCTTGAGTGGTTGGTTAGCTGGTGTTATTTACCGAGTCAGCATTTTCCCGGGCTGTGCATGGGGATGCTGGTCCCCAAATGCAGCTCCCGCCACAAAAAGGGGCCCAAAGCCAGACTGTAAGGCAGACATCACAGGACAAGCTCTGAGGGCCCCAGAGGGTGGGAGAGGCCTGCCAGCAAAGGGCCCGGTGTGGGCAAAGCCCGCAGGGCTGCCCAGACGTGGCATTGGGGCCTCTGCAGCCATTCTGTGTGGTCAAGCGGGGGCCTTGAACTGACACTAGCCTCTTGTGCAAGGCAGGCCCTAGTCGGCAAGTCCCAGAGTCCCAAATAAGTGTAGGTCCCTGGTACAACTGGAGAAACAGTGCCCTCGGGGCCTCCCTACGTGCACCCCATGGAGCTTACCAAAACCCCGCTCTCTTTTGGTTGAACTGACAAATTGACCAATCTGGCCTCAGCCTGGGGACCCCACAGTGCTCCAGCCTCGGGGCAGGTACCATTTTGATCCAGCTGAGGGGTGCTGGGGCCTGAATCACAGCAGGTGTTTTCAGCAGGTAATTGTCATTCAGCAAGTAAACCTTGCAGCAGCTTCCGATTTTGTAAATAAGGCCCGTCTTAGTTCTTCTTTCCCAACACTTACCGTTGATTTTGTTTTCCTGTCCTATCTCACTGTTCAGGCTCTCAAGTACAATGTCCAAGGTGACCGTGGGTGTCCTTGTCTTGCCAGCCTTGCCAGGTCTTATGGGGAAAGCGTTCGTTTTTTCACCGTTTATGGTGATGTTAGCTGTCAGTTTTTTCACAGATGGTCTTTATCAGGTTGAGGAAATTCCCTTCTATTTCTAGTTGCCACGATTTTAACCTGAATGGGTGTTGAACTTTGTCAGATGCCTCTTCTGCAGCTATGACATGGTCATGGGTTTTTTTCTCCTTTATTCTGTCGATGTGGTGAATCACATAGATGGATTTTCCAGTGTTAAACCCACCTTGCGTTCCTGGCCATGACCACCTGGTGGTCACGATGTGCAATCCTTTGGATCCAATCTGGTGATGTTTGGTGAGGGGTCCTTGCATCTGTATTCGTGAGGGATGTTGGTCTGTGGTTTTCTTTTTCTGCAATGTTTTTGACAGGTTTTGCTTACACTGCCCTCATATAACAGGTGGGGAATATTCCTTCCTCCTCTGGTGTCCGAGGTTGGATTGGTGTTATTTGTCCCTTAAAAGCTTCGGGATAAGTTCTGAAGTAGAGTTGTCAGTACTTGCTGACGGATGGGATGCATGGGGCGGGCGGGGGTGGGGGGGCGGTGTCGAGGGTGACCCCAAGGTTTGGGGCCTGGGCAAGCAGGGGACTTGTGGGGATGGATCCTGGGATGAGGAAAGCTGGGGAGGTGGCAGGCGGAAGGGGGAGCATCAGCTTGGGGCACATTAATTTGGGGTTCCTCTAAGACACGCAGTGGGTGTGGATCTGGTGCTTTGGGGGAGACGGGCAGGGGCGGGGGCGGTGCAGAGGTGGGGAAAGAGAACTCAGAAATTAGTGACAGGGTGGGGCCCAAAGGCATATCCACCTGGATCCCAGGCTCCTGGTCAGCCCCCTCAGCCAGGAATGTTGTTTTCCCTCTGGGCTCTTCATTCCTGGGTGAGTCCTGACCCCTGCAGGCTCCAGTCAGCATGGCTTGGGGACGGGACGGGGTGGGTCAAGGAGCTGACCTGGGCCCTGAACACAGGCAGAGAGCATGAAAAGACATGCGCTTTTCAGCGGAGGACATATATGGCACATCAGAGCCAAGAAGCTCTCGGTCTGATGGAGCGGATGGGGTGGGGTGGGAGGCACTATTCCTGCGGACAGTGAGGGCTTCGGGCTTGGAGCTGGGGAGGAAGCGAGAAGCAGGAGGGCCAGACCCCCGGGGCGTCACAATCCAACAGCCCCAGGGATCCAAGACCCCTCCCCCCCCACCCCATTTGCAAAGTCAACAAAAGCTTCTTCCTTTTACATCCACATCCACGTCTGAGTCCAGGCGGAACTGGATTTCTCTCCTGCCTCACTGGCCAGCCATGGGGGGCTGCAGGGCTCTGCGGCATCACTGGTGCTCCAGGGTGGAGATGAGGGCTCCCCAGGTCTGTGGGTGGCAGGACCAGACCTGGTCGTGAGAACGGGGGAAGCTGTTTCCTCCCAGCTCCTGGGGCCAGGTGGGCAGGCGGTTCCTCCCCTGTTTGCTTCCCACCCACCTAGCTTTGGGCCTGTTTCTCACCCACGAGACAGCTTTCAGAGCACAGGAGGGATGTGGGGGGCAGCCCGCCCCCTGAGTTAGGATCCCGGCTGTGTGACCCAGTACACGTTGCTCAGCCTCTCTGGGCCTTAGCGTCCTCATCTGTGGATGGGGATAAGGAAAGGGTTTGGGGTGGGGGGCTGAGTGAACCAGAAGGTGTACGTCAGCCCAGCCTGTTGCTAAAGCTGTTCTGGGGACAAGGCAGCTGTGGGGAGGGGCAGGGCTGACCATCAGCAATGTCAAGATCCTGTCCACCTTCAGAAGACTCTGGAATCTGCCGTGGGGTGGGAGCCTGGTCTGGGCTCAAGGTGGGGCCTGCCGGGGCCTCTGGTGACGTCTCCCGGAGCGGGGCCTTGGCAGACAGCACCTGGAAGCTGTGGCTGTGGTGACCATGGGCACGTGGAGCAGGACCGGCCCCCCCCCCCCACGTCCAATGGCCGCAGCCCCCGCCCGGTGTTCCAAGGCCCGCGCTGACCGTGGGCAGGGAGCTGAAAGGGTGGGAACTGGGCAGGGGTCAGCGGGGAGCCTCCGGACAGCATGGTGGGCTGGCTGGCGGGCAGGCCGGCTGGGGATGCCAGGGATTTATACGGGGGCCAGGGGGCAGAGGGGGCGGGATCAGTGTCACCGGCTCTTTTCTCCCTCTTCCTTCTCTAGTCTCCGCCTCTGTGTCTGCCTTTCCTAGTCTCCCTCGGTCTTGCCCTGCGTCTCCCTATCTGCCTCTGGCCTTCTCTTTCTCAGGCTCCTTGTAAAATATTAAAATTTCAATATAACACTCTGTAAAATATTAAATTTCTCCTCATGAAATATTAAAATGTTAAGGATAGGCTAACATCCCCCTTTCATCACCATCTTCAATCCTGGGTCAGCAGGATCTTTCTAGATCCTTCTCAATATATTTAAAATCATACAAACATAAGATCTTCTTAATAAGGATCATCTTAAAGAAATGGTGTTACACCACGCACATGCTACACTTGTATGTCAGCAAGTCTCAGTGACCTGTCACTGCGTAACAAACATCCCCCAACGTAGGGGCATAAAAATTTATTATTCCTCATGATTCTGTGGGTTGGCAGCAAAGTTCCTCTGCTGGGCTCAGTGTCACCTGGGCTAACTCAGGAGGCCTCAGACACACGGCCACCTCTGGGCAGTGTTCCAAGAGGACAAAGGTAGGAGCCGCAGGGCTCCTTGGCAAACTAAGCTCTGAATGCCACGTCACTCCTGCCGTATTCTTACCATTAAACCAAGCCCTCAGATTCCAAGGGGTGGAGAAACAGACTCCCCCTTCTGCGAGGGAAGCTGCAGGGAATTAGTGGCTGCACAAAGAGATGTATCTACCTCTCTGTGAAAAGTTGCTTTGTATTGATATTTGGCCAGAGGAACCTGAGTTTCTCCAGCAGATCCCCCAGTGATGGGCAGCTAGGTTATTTACGGTCTTTTATAAACGAGGTCATAGTGGCTCTGTAGGGTGGATACGGTTCAGTGGAACAAGCTCATCTTACCCCCCTTTCTGGGGAGTTCTGCCTGAGCCCCCAGGAGGTCAGGGTCTCCCTCTCTTGGGCCCCCGGAGCATCTTGTTCTCAGCCTCAGACTTGAACACAAAGATCTGTGCTCTTAACCAACTCCCCGTCCAACAGCAGCCCAGTGCCCGGCCACAGAGTGGATACTGGATGACTTTTTCTGAGCTTAAGAGAGAAGGAATGGGACCTCAGAAAGGTTGGGACACTTACCCTCAGCCACACAGCAAGTGGTAGAAGGACCTGACTTTGTGGTCACAGAGAACTTTTGCACTCATCGGCTGGGAGGTGAGGGGTGGGTGGAGAGTGGTCTGAAGCCTTTGAGGGCTGTAATGATGGAGCAGAGAGGCTCCCGAGACAAGCCTTGCTTTCTGTGCAACCAAAGCTGGGAGCTGGAAAGCCAGGTGTCCTTGTCCATCTGTCCTGGCCCCTGGCTGCCCCGGGGCTCTAACGAGGTCTGATTAGCCTCCAGCCCTCACTGCTCCCTCACCCCACCCCACCCTGGGGTCCGGACCCCTGGGCCTTCTGACCCCAAGATCTGGGTCTCAGCCTTTGTATCTCAGCCTCAGATAGGGCAGGCTGGGTGTGTGGAGAGAACAGAGGCACTGGTGCCCAGGTTCTCGGTCCCTCCACCGTGTGTCCCCCCCCCACCGGAGTCGCAGTCCCCCGGCTGTTGAATGGGCACGGGAATTGCCCCCAAGAGCAGGACGCGTCGGGTTGGATGTTCTCTGGCACAGCCTTCCCCGGGACTGTGACCCCAGCTAGCCCAGGCGCCCCCGCTGCCCAGCTGCTGGGGCTGAGGCCTCTGATGAGGAGCTGCATGAGGCAGGGCCGCCAGCTGGCAGGGAAGCGGGCCGGGAGGGATGAGCACACGGGGCTTGGCGACGTGCCCCCACGACTAATCCCCGGCAGCAGGGCCACAGCAGAGCTCAGATCCCCACGATAAGCCAGCTGCTTTCAGTTTATCTGGTGGCAACGACGGACAGGTAGCGTGGGGGCCATCCAGCCGGGTCCCCTTGCGCGGTGGGTTCCTGTGTGTCGCCAGCCGTTGGTGGAGGGGCCCTGGTCTACAGTTCCCGCCAGGACAACTCCCACTCACTCCTGGCCCCGCTCGTCCTCACATGCCCAGCACTCCTACAAATAGCAGACACATGCCTGCTCTCAGCAGACGGTGCCATGGAGGTAGGATCCTAACGAGGACACTGGGTTTAGGAAACGGGGCCAGGAGAAAGCCCTGCTTCCTGAGGGCGGGCATGGGGACGTTCAGGATCATGGCCCACGGAGTCGCCAGCTGAGGGGCAGGGGTGGGCTCGTCCTCTGAGCTGAGGCGGGAAGCAGGTTGGGCTAGGAGGTCGTGGGACCGGGCGGACAGCAAGGCTCCATCCAGTTTGTTCTTTGTGAGGTCAAGGCTGTGCGGGGATGTGACACAGAAGGACCCGGCTTTGGGGGACCACTCAGGCCGGCGTACAGAGGCACTGAAGTGACAGGGCCTGCCTCTGAGAAGGTTGGCTGGGGGGTCTGCATGGGCTGTGGCCCCAGGGGGGCTCTGCAAAGGCTCCAGCCTCCACGTCCCGTGCCCTCACATGGACCGTGCACGCTCAGTCACCTCCGAGCCCCCCAGCCCTGGGCCTGGACCCCAGATGGCGCGCAAACTCTGCTGGATGGACCGCATCCCTGGGGCCCAGGTCTTGCCAGAACACCAAGGCTGAAAGCCAGAGTCCAGGGCTCCTGGACACTTGAGGTTTGCAATTTTATAAAGAAAACAAAAACATAAGCAATACAAAAAGGAAAGTTCCGTTCCTACGGGTGGCCCGAGTCCTGGGGGAGGGGCGGCCCCGGCCGCTAGGCGTCTTGCTGCTGGATGAAGGGGTTGGGGATGGCTTCCATGCCGTCCTGCGGGCAGATGAGCACCACGGAGGTGCCCCTGCACACCACCAGGCCCAGCTGCCGGGTGTCCTCCGTGAGCTTGTACTGGTCGTCAGGGTCTGCAGAAGAAGAGGGGCGGCAATGAGGCGGTGTGGGCTCAGAGGCCCAGGAGGACCGGAGATGGGCCCGCGGTGGGGGGTGGGGAGGGCAGGCGAAGGGCCCCACTCCCAAGCCAGCTGGCAGCCTCTCCCCGAGACGGACCACGAGGCTCAGGAAGAGCTCTGGAAATAGCCGCGTGCAGCCTGTCCTCCTTCTACAATGAGGACACAGCCCAGGGGACAGCGGAGACCGAGTTCTCAGATGGGCGGCAGAGAAAAGCCCCATCTGCAGAATCTCGGAAGCCCTGCGGGGCCACCATTCACCCCCGTGCCAACGGGCTGTTCACAGTGGGGCGAGGGACCCGGGGAAGTGATGGCACGCCGAGGAAAGCTCTCCTGAGGTCTCGGCGGCGAGGCCTCCATTACTGTTACTGCACAATGGCGAGTTGGGGAGGCCCGACTTGGGGTGTGGCTCCCCACTCCCAGACCCTGCAGGATGACCGCTGGCCAAGCCTGCCCCTCCCTCTGTGTGCATGCGTCAGGGCCTCTGTCCCAGGGCCGTTCTGGGGGTGAGAAGAGGGCGCAGACTCAGCCAAGTAGCGAGCCCGGGCCCAGGTGGGAGCGGCCTCTGGCGCAGGGACAGCAGCCCTGCCTCCAGGGCTCTTCCGCCCGGGCCCGTCTAAGCGCGTGGCACACCCCAGCTCCCTTGCTTTTCCCTGCAGCCCCACGAGGTGAGGCTGTCCTTTTCCAGAGTCATCCGCCCAAGGAGGCCAGGCCAGGATCCCAGCGGGGGGAGGGACTCTGGGCAGACTCAGTGCGAAGAGGGAAGACGAGGGCAAAGCAAGAGGCCCCACGGGGTCGCTTCCCCACAAAGAGGGCCTCTCCCTGGGGGCCCTTTGACACTTCTGTGTGGCTCCATTAACTCTTCATTAGACTAACGTGTGTCTCAACGTCGACAGTTCCCAGAAAAGACACCCCCTCTCTCCTAGGCCTTGCGGTCCCCTTCATGCTACGGTCAGACTGAGCTGGAGAACTTGCTGGCTGATGGGCAAGGGCTGGCCTGACCACCATGCGAAGGGTCTGGGGACCTGGGGGGACAGGGAATAAAGGGGAGGGGGCCCTCCGTCAGCAGCCAGGGGTTAACACACAGGGACGGCAGGAGATAAGGGGGCAGGACGAGCCACAGGGCAGCCGGCTCTCTCACGGCGGGCGCAGCATCTTTCTAGCCCCACTGGGCACGCCTCAGCCCCAGCGGGGGCTCAGTGTTGTGAGGACTGGATCCGGAAAATACCAAGTCCTGAGACGATGGTCTACTGAGCCTCGCCAGGACCGCGGGAGATCCAACACATCTGTCAGCCACGTGATCCGCAAGGCACCACGTTCACACAGCGGTTGGGCGGCGGCAGAGCAGCTTTGGAACAAACAGTAAGGAAGGCCCAGTGAGGACGCCTCCGAGCCCCACGGGCTGCACTCACCTCTCATGTACTCGATGGTGCCATCCAGCACGAGGTTGAGCAGCGGGTCAAACCCTTTCAGGATTCCACTGGCTTGTCGGAATCACCGAGAAGAGAAGAGAGACAGACAGGCGTAAGATCAACGGTCATCCTGGGCAGATGCGAGCTGTGCCCGGGTGTCAGCACGTGAGATTGGGGTGCCCCCGCCGCTGAGGGGTCTCCCCAGCCAGATGCAGGTGTGGGAGCAGCCTCTCCAGGGACGGGACAGATGGGAGACCACGGGGGAAGCAAGGGAAGGGCTCCCGGACGGGGAGCAGTGACAGCGGACCCCAAAACCATCGCCACCACAACACAGTCGGCAAAGTCCGCCTGCGCCTGTTTTGTAAACAGTTTAACTGGCACCCGGCCATGCTCATTTGTTCAATGTCGCCTGTGGCTTCTTTCCTGCTGCAATGGCAGAGTGGAGTAGCCGCGACAAGAGACCATCTGGCCGGCGCAGCTGAAAATATTTCCTGTGTGGTGTCCTACAAAACAGGTCCACCAGCCCCGCCTGAGGGCGACACCCTGGCCCTCTTCCTCTCCTGCTTACCCTCCCTTGCAGAACAAAGACCATGAAGGCACCACCTAACAGGGTTACGGAGAGTGACAAATCCAGTAACACGTGCAGGCACTTGGCCCCAGCCGGGCAGCGAGCCTGCACCCGCGGGTCTGCCCTCCTCACCAGGACAGGGGCGCTGCAGCAGGCGGGCAGGACGCTCAGACAGAGCCAGCGTTTCCCCCTCCCCAAAACCCCAGTGTGGGACGGGACCCACGATGGGACGTCAGTCTGTGCTCAGGCTGCAATAGCTCAGACAGCTTCGTGGATCTCATTAACGTCCATGAGTCGGTAGACTTTCAGTACATCTAAAGAGAGGCTATGCTGGGCGGGCCTGACCTGATAGGTGAGCCGTTAAAGGGATGGGCCCTTTCTGAAAAAAGAAATTTCAAAAATGAGATTTTCCTGCTGGTCTTGAAGACGTGAAGTGCAGTGCTGTAGACAAAGTCTATGGCAGGGGCGGTGAGCAGCCTCTAGGAGCCCAGGGGGTCCCTGGCCAACTCTTGGCAGAAAACGGGGACCCCAGGCTTGGAAGAGGACCCTGGGCCTGAGATGACAGGCTCTCAGAGACACTCCTTTACTGCAACCTCGTCAGAGACCTGAGCCTGAGGCACCCAGAGTCTGGAACCACAGGCGCTGTGAGATAAAAACATATGTTGTTTAAGCGTAGAAAACGAACACTAGCGCCTTGAGAAGCAAGAGCCCCATCTCTTCATACATCCCAGAGCCAGCACGGTGCCAAGTGTTTGTTAAGATTCCGATCCTCACTGCATTGGGTACCTAGACGGGCAGGCGCTGTGTTTCTAGCCCTCTGAGGCTGCCCAGTCATCCACATCTCAGGGAAGGAGGGGTCTGGATCACTGTCTTACAAAATAAACAAACTGACGTTCAGAAGCAGCTGAATAAGTGAAATGTTGACCGGCTCTCACTAAGTGTCAGGAACCCTGTTAAACACGTTACCTGGGGCTTCCCTGGTGGTGCAGTGGTTAAGAATCTGCCTGCCAATGCAGGGGACACGGGTTTGAGCCCTGGTCCAGGAAGATGCCACATGCCACGGGGCAACTAAGCCTGTGCGGCACAGCTACTGAGCCTGCGCTCAAGAGCCCGCGAGCCATAACTACTGAGCACGTGCACCACAGCTACTGAAGCCCGTGTGCCTAGAGCCCATGCTCCACAACAAGAGAAGCCACCACAATGAGAAGCCCACGCACGGCAACGAAGAGCAGCCCCTGCAGCCAGAGAAAGCCCGTGCGCAGCAACGAAGACCCAGTGCAGCCAAAAAATAAACAAATAAATAAATAAATTTATTTTTTTAAAAAAGAAAAACACGTTACCTGCTTTAAACACTTTAATCTCAGTGCCACTACTGAAGTAAGTGGAGTTAATAACCTCTGACAAATAAGACTGAGGCTCAGAGAGGGTAGCAACTTGCCCAAAGTCCCATAGCCAGTGAGCTGGGGCTGTGCCATGGGCAGGGCTCCCTGCATAACCCTGCAGCATCCTTCCTGCCGTCTTCGCACCATACTCCAACAGCAAATTCAGAGTTAAAGCCTCACAATGACAGCATAAAGCCGCAAACTGTGACAAGTGCTACCAGGAACTTATAATAACAGGGGCCTGACCTGGGGTGGAGGCGTGGGGGTCAGGGAAAGCTTCCCAGAGCAGTCGAGAGCTCCCTGCATTACTCAGGTACAAAACGTTCATCGTGTTACCCTGGAACAACCGTGAACAAGGAGACGAGATTTGTTTTAAACAAACCCTTAAGGCAGCTTGGTGGAAACTGACCATAGGGCCGTAGTTCGCAACTGCGGCAATTCTGCCGCCCAGGGGACACTAGGCCATGTCTGGGACGTCACGACTAGGCGGCTCCTGGCACCGAGTGGGTGGGAGCAGGACGGCCTCCAACGGAGAAAAATGCGGCCCCAACGTGAGCAGCGCCGAGCCTGAGAAACCCTCAGGTGCAGGACGACCCGTGAGGAGCTGGGACAGTCGCCTGAGTGAGGCAGGACCCACAGGAAGCAGAGCCGTGAATCCCAGCCACTGTAGCTTCCGGTGAGGTTGGGGACCCTTTGCGTGCCTCAGTTTCCCCACCTGCAAAAGGGGTGTAACCGTTCCTACCTGCCGGCGCCGTCGGGCCAGCACGAGTTGTCCAAGCCTAGCGCTTAAAGCGCAGCCCAGGCATCCGTTATCGGTACCGCCGCCCGTTACTCCTCGTGGACCGTGGAGGGGGCGGGCGGAGGGACCTCACCTTCTCGGCCTCCCTGGAACTTCACTCGGATCGTCTTGTCGATGTACTTGGATAGATCCAAGATGCTCTCCTTCTTTTTCTTCTCTTTGTCCTGCAGGGGCAACAGAGCTCTGTGAGGCGGGGAGCGCAGCCGGACTCCGCCCCGCCAGCCCCGCCAGCCCCGCCAACCCCGCCAGCGGCGCCAACCCCGCCAGCCTCGCCGCACGCTCACCGCCATCTTGCCGGCCGCGTCGCTGTGCGCAGGAGCCGCCGCCGCGCCCTTTGTACCCTGCTCTGCGCGCATGCGCGGCGGACGCAGGGCGCCTGCGTGGCGCGGTGCGCCGGGACGTTGCTGGGAAACATCTGCCGACGCCTGAGGCTGGGACCGGGCGACATGGCGGCGGCGGCGGCGGCGGCGGCGGCGGCGCTGGCGCGGCTAGCGGCGGCCTTCCTCCTCCTCGCGGCCCAGGTGAGGGCGGCGCCGACCCCGCCGGCCTCGCCGGCCGCGGTGCCCCGGCCCCTCGCCCCCCACCCAGGCCCCGCGCAGGACCCCGCCCGGCCCGGCCTGGGGCCAGCTTAGGGGATCCGTGCCCCGCGCGCGGGCGGCCCGCTGGCCCGGGGCTCGGTCGTGACCTTGCGGGCCTGTCCCCGGCCCGTCTCCCTTCCCCGCCTGGAAGTCCTTCTCAGCCACAGCGTCACCCGCTCCCGCCCCGGCCCCTGCTGGTCCGTCTCGGGGTCTCCCACCGCCGCCGGGGACGCCCCTCTCTGGCTCCGTGGCCTTGGCCGGGGGGCTGCCCCTCTCTGAGCCTCAGTTTCCCCTTGAGTGCCATACTACTCCCTTTTCCCGTGGTTGTGGTAAACTGTCGAGCGCGGCACCCAGTGTCTGGTAGTGTCGGGAAGCGGCCAGGAGCCCAGCCCTGGAGTGGGGTCGAATCGCCGCCCCATCTTTTGCTCCCGTGACCTTGGCAAGGGAGTTTCCCGCTTTGAGCGTCCGTTGCTAGTCTGCAAAAGGAAGATAAGTATACAGTGCAGAGTCAGCAAAACGATGTAGGGGATCACGAGCGCGCAGCATGTTACTTGTTTGTCACTAAACCTTCAGGGTCTCCAGTGCTAGCGGGGGACCGACCAGGAAATGGCTGATGTACGTTGTCATAAGCGCATCTTTTATTTCCAAATCCTCCCTCTCCCCGCCAGGTTCCACAGCTCAGGAAATACCCCCCACCCCGCAACAGCCGTACAGACTGGGCCGTTAACCTTGACCCTTCTGCTCCAGTGCCCCCACCTCTGCTCCAGGCGGTTGGCGTTCTCCCGTGGCCACTTTTGTCCCCCTGAATCCCCAGTTCATTCTCAACACTGCAGGAGTGATCCCTTTCAAAGTGTGTCTTGTGCCCAGATGGGAGCCTTCTGGTGGCTTCCTGGCGCATTTGGGAGGCCTCTGTGATCTGGCTGTCAGGAAGCTTCCCGTTTCTCTCCAGCTCTAGTGTCTTGAAGGCACTCTGCTCGCTGGTCTCTGTTTCCGTGAATTCCCCGGTTATGCTTCACGTCTCAGCTTAGCTGTCCCTCCCTCCCAGAAGCTCTCTGGGACGCCCCCTCCCCAGCTGCTTTGCCAGCCCCCTGTACTTCCCCCAGCCCTGTTCACTCATCTTCCCCAGCAGTCTGAGCCTTTGGAGGCAGGGACTTTAAGCTCTCCGGATATTTCAAATGAGGGCCAAGCGATAGGTAGGTGAAGGGTCACGGGAACACCACAGAAGGAGGGACGCAGTTGGCCTAGGAATGCTTTTCAGAAGCAGAGGTGCCTGAGGGGTGATCTGAAGGATGAGTGGGCGTTTGCTAGGTCAAGAAGGTACAGAAGGTTGTTGCAGGTGATGGGAGCAGGGCTGGAGGTGTGAGAGCTGATGTGCTTTTTTTTTTAATAATAGATTTATTTATTTTAATTCTTATTGGGGTGTAGTTGATTTACAATGTTGTGTTAGTTTCAGGCGTACAGCAAAGTGAATCTGTTATACATACATATATCCATTCTTTTTTAGATTCTTTTCCCATGTAGGTCATTACAGAGTATTTAGAAGAATTCTCTGTGTATACGTTAGGTTCTTATTACTTATCTATTTTGCATATAGTAGTGTGTATGTGTCAATCCCAGTCTTTCAATTTATCCCTCCCCCTTACCCCTCGAGAGCTGATGATTTCCTTGGAGACGGTGAGGGTCCACTACAGCTGGCGTGTAGGATAATCCAATGGTTACACCTGAGGAAGGTGTCATCCCAGTGGAGTCCCTTCAGGTGCCCTTGCAGGGAAGGCCATGGAGGGAGCAGCAGTGGGAGTGGCTCCAGGCGTAGGGGGAAAAGGGCAGGCTGAACGTGTGGCCTCTCCTGGCTGGAGTCCAGGGGAGCAGACTGGGCTGGTCGGAGCTGGGTGCTGGGATGTTTGGACTTTATTCCCGCTGGCTGAGGATTTGGAACTTTACCCTGAATGTGGGGAGCCAAGTAGGGTGTAGAAGCGAGCGGGAGAGCACCTGGGCCAGCCCTTCCCAGGACAGAACCCTGTGTGTGGTTCTTGGTGGCGCCCCGGTAAGGCCAGCTCTCCACGGGGCGGGAGGCTGCTTGCTCACAGGTCGAAGCTCATTCCCGACCATTCTGTGACCCTGGGCGAGAGATTGGACCCCCTGTCCAGTTGCTGTAAGTTGTGCACATACAGCCCATGTGGGGCCTGTTACTCGGCAGATCTGAACACAGTGGTGTTCTCCCTGCCTGCCCCCTCCGCCCGCCTGCCCCTTCACCCCTCCACTGCCCCCTCCGCCTGCCCCTTCACCGCTCCACTGCCCCCTCCGCCTGCCCCTTCGCCCCTCCACTGCCCCCCTCCGCCTGCCCCTTCACCCCTCCACTGCCCCCTCCGCCTGCCCCTTTACCCCTCCACTGCCCACTCCGCCTGCCCCTTCACCCCTCCACTGCCCCCCTCCGCCTGCCCCTTCACCCTTCCACTGCCCCCTCCGCCTGCACATCTTTTTCTAAGCTTCCCAGGTCCTAATTAGCCCCTTCTAGAATTCACCAAGTCCTAGGAAGACTGCTCCCTGTCTGGACCCCTTAGCTTCTTTCAAAGTCCCGTGACATGGATGCTTTCACTGTCATCTTGAAGCATAGTTTCCCTAGGAGTTCCTGAGCTCGATATGATTGTGGCGCATCGGGAGGTAGCCTGTCCTCGGTAGCCCCAGCTGTTTCTCGTCCTCCAAACTGGGATGGGCTATGCTGGAACGGGGGGCACTCACAGCCCTGGGCCCTTTGGAGGAACTTCTCCTAGCCCTTTAACTCCCCGGGGAGGAGACCGTATTCACGGCGAGACTGTGTTCTCGGGTGTTTGATACAAGCCCAGGCTTATTTCTTAACAGAAAGCCAGTTGTGCACATTGTGAGGGGAGAGCTGTGAAGTGTGCCCTTGTGCTTCTCAGTGACTTTTTAAAAACAAATGCTTTTAGTCATTCCCAATTTATACAACCGACAGTTTTCACCAGCAACTCGGATCCCATAGACCAGGGGTCAGCAAACATTTTCCAAAGGGCCAGACAGTATTTGTGGCTTTTCAGGACACATAGCCTCTGTTGTAACTCCCAGGCTCCGCAGAGAGCAGCATATGCCGTACCCTATGTTCAGCAACCAGGCAGACATGTTACGATAAAACTTTATTGACAAACACAGAAGGTGGGCCGGATTCAGCCTGGGGGTTGAGGGATCACAGAACCCCTGCAGTGGCCCAAGGTGGGGGGCAGGGCAGGGCTGACCTGGGGTGGGGGCACAGGGCTGGGCACTGTACTTGGGGACAGCCTGGTGGGGAGAACCCGGAAGAGGGGGCTTCTCATCCTGCCTCTGGTCGAGGGAACGAGGTTGGCCAGGCAGGGGTGGGTGGGGAGGTCACCACACTTCCCTCCCTCGAGCGCTGGTGGCAGTGCCCACGTGCCCTGCAAACATGGCCTCACTGAGCACACCCCGCAGCCCATTCGGCTGTCGGCACCTCGCTCCAGGCGACAAACCAAAGCGCTGGGCAGGGGCAGTGGGGGCCCCGGTTCCTCTCCACACCGCCAGCGGATGTGGATCAGTGGGGAGAAGCTCCTGGAGTGGCTGGGCCCCATTACACATTCACAGAGGGCCTGGCCTTCCGAGCTGGTCTGTGCCCCAGGCCTGCTGTTGGGGCCACGGCCCCTCGGGACCCCAGCTGAGTCGGAGCACCGCCGCCTGCACCTTGGGAAGGCCAGATGGGGGTGGGGATCTGTCCCCGCACAGACAGGCTACTGCCTGTTGTCACCGAGGGGTGCAGTCTCTGTCTCAGCCTCCAGGTGGTACAGAGGGATGGCCCCAGGAGCCGGAGTGTGCAGAGTTGGGGTCCAGTTGGACCTCTCCAGCTCCAAGAAGCCAAGGGGCTGGGGTGGGCCCAGGCCCCTGTGGGCGTGGCGTGGCCGGGCTCCCTGCTCAAGGCTCTGTCTGGGACCCGTCCTCCCTCACAGGTCCCACAGCCCCAGGGAGCAGCCCAGACCAGGGCCAGACAGCGTGAGACCCGCTGGGGCTGAGGTCCTCGCGGGGGCTCCGTAGCCGAGCCCGGCCTATAGGAGGAAGCAGCCCCGGCAGGGACGCAGCGGTCCAGGCGGGAGGGGACGAGCAGGCAGTGGGGACGCTCGTGTGCGATACTGGTTTCTCATGTAGGTAAAGCCGCTCCCAGGTCCTGACCACCCCGCTGCCCTCAGCGGAGGGGCTGGAGCTCCAAGGACTCGGGGGCCTGCGCCTCTACCTCACTCTGGATTCACACTCGGAGCAAAGGCCCCGGTGGCCCGTGTGCCCAGCCCGCCCTGTCCTCCGCAGTCAGCCGGCTGCCCTCGACCTTGCTCCATGTCAGAGCGGGCGGGGTCCACGTGGGCTCTGTGGGACCCTCCACAAGCAGCCTGCTGCCTGGCGGGCCTGGGCAGGAGGAACTTGAGGCCTTGTCGTCCTCCTGGGAGTAGTGGGCCAGGAAGCCGGGCACTTCTGCTGCCCGTGCCCATCGGGAGCGCTGCTGTACTTGCTCGGGACGTGCTGGGGAGGAGGTTCTGTCAGCTGCCTGGGCCCTGCTGGGGTCGTGGGGACGCCACCTGTCATGAAGGGCCCCCTGCCCAGAGCAGCCCTGCCTCTCGCACCGTCCACTTGCCACGTGTTTGGGCAGGGAAGGTCAAGGTTCTGACCCAGGGGTTCCCACCAGCCTGTGGCCCAGCAGGTGCTGGTCACGTGACCCGGGCTCCGCCGCCCCATTTCTGCCCTGAGCCTGCTGGCCTCGCTGGGTGGGGGCCTGTCGGGGAGCCTGGAACCTGCTGGGCCACCGCTGACTCCCCATCCCCTTCTTGCCTTATGGCAGTGGCGTGGGGCTCTCGTTCTCCCTGTAGTCCCAGGAGGACTCCCCCATTCCTGCCACTGGAGCCACAGGGAGGGGACCTGACACAGCCACTGTCAGCGCCCAGGTCTCCCTGAGGAGGCTCGGCCCTGCCCTCCTCATCGTGTCCCCCCCTAAGATGTGACAGTCGTATCCCATCTGTGCTGTCGGAGCGAGGGACCACCCAAGCCAGGTCGTGCCGTGGGCCGGCCCTGTGTCGGCTCTCTGACTGCTGCCCCCTGTCCAGGTGGCCTGTGAGTACGGCATGGTACACGTGGTGTCCGAGACTGGGGGCTCCAAAGGCAAAGACTACTGCATCCTCTACAACCCGCAGTGGGCCCACCTGCCGCTCGACCTCAGCAAAGCAGTGAGTACCGGCCAGCGCGGGAGCCCCCTCCCAACGCAGGCTCTTGTCTGTCTTGCTTGCTGCCCTCCCTCCACTCCTCCCCTGGGTCTCCCGAGGGCCTCTGGAGGACGGGTCTTGCAGAGAGCCATTGAGGACGGAGGAAGGGCCTGTGCCCGGCATCGTCTTTGGGGTAGCCTGGATGCTCTGCTCTCTGCTCTGGCCTCACTCCTCCCAGAGGGACTCAGGGTGCCCAGTTCCTGGCTTGGCGGGTGGAACGAAGGCCAGCACTCCTGCCCGCACCTTGTGCTGTTTGTGACGGGCTCGAGAGAGGCGGGTAGGGTTCCTGAGCACACGCCGCCCTGTACCCCTCTCGTCTGCCTTGTGCTCGGGGTGGGTGTGCACACACGCTTGTGCACGTGCGTGTGTGTGCGCGCGCGTGTGTGGGGCTGAGACCATGTGGGCTTGAGGTGAGGCTGCGTAGGGGCGGTGGTTGCCGCAGTGGCCTCCGCCGACCTGTCTCCCCGAGGATGCTGCGCGCCCTGGCTCCCCTGGAGCGTCTCACGTGAAGGCCGCCCTCCTGCAGTCTCTTCTGCAGGTGCGGGACTGGACGACCTCCGTGCTCTGCTCTCCGGCCGACCTCCCTGCCAAAGGCTTCAGTAACCAGATCCCCCTGGTGGCGCGGGGGAACTGCACCTTCTACGAGAAAGTGCGGCTGGCCCAGGGCAGCGGGGCGCGCGGGCTGCTCATCATCAGCAAGGAGACGCTGGTGCGGCCGCCGGGCCCCTCCTGGGCAGCCGGGGGCCCTGGGGGGCGGGGGTTTCCTACTTGTGGCCTTGGAGGGGCCCTGTCCCAGGGCGGTGCTGGGCTCTGACAAGGCCTGGGGCGGAGCTCTGGGCCGCTGCCTGAGGAGCAGGTGGTGTGGGCCACAGTGCCACCCTCTCCCTCAGGCCCTTCAGGGCAGACCAGCGTCACCCAAGCCCAGGGTTGAGAGGGAAGGGGAGCTTGCACTCCCCCAGACAGAGGGAGGGGCCGAGCCTGCAGGCCTGCCCTCAAGGCAGTGTGACCCTCCCACCTGACACACACACACACACACACACACACACACACACACACACACACACACACACACACACACACACACACACACACACACACACACACACACACACACACCTCCTCCGTCCCCTCCCCCTCGGGGAGAGCTGCCCCGCCCTGGGTGGGCCTTGCTAAGCCATCCAGCCGCCCTCTCCCCCTCTCCCCCAGGTCCCCCCAGGAGGCAACAAGACGCAGTACGACGAGATCGGCATTCCCGTGGCCCTGCTCAGCTACAAAGACATGCTGGACATTTTCGAGGTAGGCTCGTCCCCCGCCCTGTCTGCAGCTGGGCCCAGTGCCTGAGGAGACGGTGTGCCCGCAGTGCTGTGAACGTCAGGAATGGAGACCCCAGCCCTCCCCCATGCCAGAGACCCTGCGTGTCACCCCCTGCTCAGGCCTGCCCGGCCCCTCACCCGGCCTGGCCCTGTCTGACCAGAGGCTGGTGCGTCTTTGATTTGGGGAGCCGGGTCCCGTGCAGGCGAGCTGCAGCACACAGTGACATGGGGATAGCCAGGTTCCCCACTGCAGGCTTCGCGTCTCCCCCAAGGGACCCACCGTCCGTCTCCGGGCCGCTTCCCAGGCCACGTCCACCCTTGTTCACTCATGCTTGTCTGGGGGCTGGGTCTGTGTTCCCACACACGCGCGGTCCTGTCACCCACCTTGTGTGAAGCTCATCCTGGCAGAGCCCGCTTCTCTGGGGTCAGGAGTAGCGGGTGAGGGCGTGGGGTGAGGCGGGATCTCCCGGCCCCCGGCTCCTCGAGTGGGCCAGCCTCGGCCCTCTGGGTGGCGAGGGGACGGGTGGGCCCCCCCGACCTTAGCTCTCTTGTGTTCCCTGAGGCAGACTTTCGGCCGGGTGGTACGGGCAGCACTGTACGCCCCCAAGGAGCCCATGCTGGACTATAACATGGTCATCATCTTCATCATGGCTGTGGGCACCGTTGCCCTCGGGGGCTACTGGGCCGGGAGCCGGGACGTGAGGAAGTGAGTGGCCCGCGCGTGTGCGTGCGTCCCGGATGGGCGGCCGTAATGCTGGGCAAGTAACCACGAGAGTCCGCATGCCCAGAAGCCTTCTGGAAAACAGCTGCTGTAAACACCCAGGAGACCCGTTGAAAGCCCCGAGGGCCCCGCTCCCCACGATTCTGTCCTGCCCTCAGGGTTCCCGGCCCGGGCCCAGCCTGGCGGGGGCATCCACGGGAGACCTCGCCCCGGCCGTCCAGGGAAGGGCGGTGGTGGGGTTGGTACAGGGCCAGGGTCCAGGGTGGCCCCCATGCGGCCACCACAGCTGGGCCCTGGGGACCGGAGCCCCACCTCCGGCAGGACTGGCTCCGTCGGGGGGGACCCCAGGTACACATGGTGGGTGGGGATGGGGGACTGGCCGACGGGGCAGGTGACGGTGGTCACCTCCGGGCAAGCTGTCCCTCAGCCTGTCCAGACCCCTTGTGTCAGGCTGCCCCTGCCTGTCCTTCCTCATGTCTGTGGCCCTCGGCCCCCGGGAGCGGTGCCGGCCGGTAGGGCGTCCCCCAGCCCGTTCTTGTCTTTCAAGGAGGTACATGAAACACAAGCGGGACGACGGGCCCGAGAAGCACGAGGACGAGGCTGTGGACGTGACGCCCGTCATGATCTGCGTGTTTGTGGTCATGTGCTGCTCCATGCTGGTGCTGCTCTACCACTTCTACGACCAGCTCGGTGGGTGCCCGGCCCCGGCTCTCAGGGCGGCGGGGGAGGGGGGAGTCCAGGGGCCTCACCAGGAGGGGCCTGGGGCTACCCCTTCCTTCCCTTGGGGCGGTCACCCTGCCAGGGAGTGCGGCACAGAGCCGTCCTTCAGGCTCCCCTCACCGCCTGCCCCGCCCCGCAGTCTACGTCATCATCGGCATCTTCTGCCTGGCCTCCTCCACGGGCCTCTACAGCTGCCTGTCGCCGCTCCTCCAGAGGCTGCCGTTCTGCAGATGCAGGTGAGCCCCCGGGCGACCCCCACCTGGCCCTGCTCGCGGGGGTCCCCCTCTGCTGCCTTGTGGCCCGTCCGCTCCCACCTCCCGTTACCCGGCCCCCGGAGGCTCCACAGCTTTGCTGAGGCCGAGGACCCTTGCCCTCCGGAGCCCTCGGTCAGTCTGGCACGGTGCAGGCATTACAGCAGGTGCCCACTCCGTGCTGGCTGGGGGCTCACGGGCCCCACCTCCAGCCCCTGGGTGGGCCTCCCGTTCTGGCTCAGGGCCTGTGGGATCCCTCGGGGGACGTCGGCTGGGGGCAGCAGGCGGGCGGCGCTGCTGATCCAGGCTCCGAAGGTTCTCTGCGGTCAGGGGTCTGGTCTGCTTGTCGTGGAGCAGGTGGGAAACGGAAGGGTTTAGACAAGGTCCGACGGGGTCAGGAAGCTTGGCTCAGGGGGCTTGGGGGAGGGCCTGGAGCAGGGAGGGCTGTGCGAGAGGGGTCACAGCACCCGACGAGGGCTCCTGCGGGTGGGGTCGGCTTAGCGACTGGCTGAGGTCCGGTCGCTTCCCCCAAGGCCCTGCCCCTGCCCACTCTGCCCTGCCCTGCCCTGCCCTTGGGAGCCTCCCTTCTAGAAATAAAAGGTGAGGGATGGTGAGTTTAACAGATAAGGTAAAGTAGAGGAAGGGACAGGGCCAGGGGTGGCCCTTGGGAGCAGAGCCCGGCGGACAGAAGGAGGACAGATGGGGAGGCCACGGGCTTTTGGGCAGGAGTTGAGCTGACCCTCCGGGTGCTGGGCAGAGGCAGGGCTGTGAGGGTCAGAGGCCGCTGACCTCCCCACCTGCCTGCGTGCCCTCAGGGTCCCTGACAACAGCCTGCCCTACTTCCACAAGCGCCCTCAGGTCCGCATGCTGCTCCTGGCGCTGCTGTGCGTGGCCGTCAGTGTGGTGTGGGGCGTCTTCCGGAACGAGGACCAGTGAGTGCAGTCCTGGAGGCCCTGCTGGGGGTGGGTGCAGCTGTCCTCGGGTGCTCTGACCTCCCTGCGACTCCCCGAGCCCTCCGCTCGGGGCGCCTGGAGCTGGGCCAGCTCCCGGTTATGAAAGGCTCTCCTGTCAGTGCTCTGGACGCAGTGGCCGCACGCCGTCCAGGCCTGGCCCTGTCTGCCCTGTGGCTTGTCCGGTGCCCCGGTATCTGCGATCGCAATCTGGGCGTGAGATGCCGCCGGCACTGCTGCCCGGGCGCCGAGCCGTGTGCTCCGGGGCAGCCTGGACGTGGCCTGGCGCCGCTCGGCCGCTGCTCCGTTGTGGTGCCCACCCGCCTGCTCAGCTAGCTCTGCTTCTCCCAACACCCCCCCCCCCCCGCCGGGGGGCCTCCCCCGCGAGGCAGCGCGCCACCGCCTGCCGTCACTGACACCATCTGGCGCTCTCTCTGAGCTTCTCCCGGGGCAGTTAAACGCTCTTGGCTGTGCTGCTGTTTGGAGCTATAACAGATTTAACTGGCAGAAGGAAAGCATGAAAATATTTTGAGTCCTTTGTACACAAAGAGAATAGGGACGCTCACGGTTAAATCCAAGCCAGGAGGCTTGCTCCTTCGCATAAAAGTAGAACAGGCCATGGCTTCCGCCATGTCTGGGCGCCCATGTGGCCTTGGTGAACCTTCTCTGTTCTCACCAGCGCCCTGGCCCAGAGAGGTTCTCATCGTGCGCTCAGATGAAGCTCTGATGAGTAACTTGAGGGGCAGGGAGGACGGGGCCGGCTGTGGGGCCATTTCCAGCGGGGAGCCTCATCACACGCGGGCTTCATCACACAACTTTGACTTCCCAATTCGGAAGTGGCCCCGCAAGGGTGGCGCCCTGCTTCCCAGGACTCCAGATGATGTCCTCAGGGCCCCAAGTCCCTATTTCCTCAGAGAGTGTGGGGCATTTGGCTGGGTGGGTACAAGTTTTGCTTTTCTAAATTTTTTTTTTTTTTTCGTGGTACGCGGGCCTCTCACTGTTGTGACCTCTCCAGTTGCGGAGCACAGGCTCTGGACGTGCAGGCTCAGCGTCCATGGCTCATGGGCTTAGCCGCTCCGCGGCATGTGGGATCTTCCAGGACTGGGGCACGAACCCGCGTCCCCTGCATCAGCAGGCAGACTCTCAACCACTGCGCCACCAGGGAAGCCCTGCTTTTCTAAATTTTTTAAAAGATATTTTTGAGGGACTTCCCTGGCGGTCCAGTGGTTAGGACTCCACGCTGTCACTGCCGAGGGCCCAGGTTCCATCTCTAGTAGGGGAGCTCGGATCCCACAAGCCCCGCGGCACGGCCAAGAAAAAAAAAAAATTTTTTTTTTAAAGAAATTTGAATCCGCTGGATACATGGTCCCCCTCGCCCTGCACCCCCTGCCCCGGGCTGTGATCTGGGTGGGAGAGCCGCTGCTGCAGAGGGACAGAGGCCCTGGCACGCGCCTGCATTTCTCTGGCCGTGGCGTCAGGGTTGGGGGATCGGTTCACCCCCTGCTGCTACCAGCCATTGCTGCCCCTCCTGTCCCCCCACGGGCCTCAGGACGTCGGCTGCTGCCTTTGTCTGCATAAGGGCCTCCGCGGCTCGTCTGGGCTCGTCTGGGCGGCTTGGACTTGGCGCTGAGGCTTCCAGGGCGGGGGAGGGGCCTGGCAGGCGGAGGTTCTTGGTGGAGGCCCCGCCCAAGGGTGGCTGCGCTGCCTTCCAGGTGGGCTTGGATCCTTCAGGACGCGCTGGGCATTGCCTTCTGCCTCTACACCTTGAAAACCATCCGCCTCCCCACGTTCAAGGTGAGGGCCCCTCGGGGTGGTGGGGGCGCTCTGCGGACGAGGGGATGGGGTCTCTTGGGGTCAGCCCCGTGCCCGCCAGCCGTGCAGCCCTGCCCAGGGCCTTCCACTCTGAGCCTGGCCCTGTGTGGGCCGTGTGGTCTTGGCTCATCCATCCCTCTGGCCACCCTCCTGGGGACGGGGCTTAAGGATCAGTGCAGAGTTGTCTCACAGCGTGGCGGCAGCGTCTGTGACCGCTGGCCGAGGGAACACCTGGGCGGGCGCGCGGAGCAGGGCCGCCTCCTTGCTGGTGAGGTGAACAGAGGAGGGAAAACCAGGTGAAACCAAGGGGGCAGAAGCACAGGGCTCGGGCCGGGACTCTGGGCCAAGGCCCAACCCCAGCAGGAGGAACCTAGAAACACACAGGCAAACGTGAAGCCGGGCGTCACCTGCCCAGACCCGTGGCTGGCTGGTTGCGGCTGTGTCTCTCTCAAGCGTCCCATCAGAAAGTCGCCCTCCCTGAGCCTCCGGCCTGACATTGCCTCCAGGGCACCGAAGGTCAGGCTGCCCGTGCTCAGACTTTGTCCTAAAGGCTTCGTCCCCACAGGGAAACTCTGAGCCTTGGGAGAGGCAGGGACACGTCCGGGAGCGTCTGTGCGTCTGGGACCCTGGGCAGGGTGGGGTGGAGGGCAGGGCCGGTGGAGGTCCCCGAGCACAGCCCTCAGGACGCCCCATTCCCAGGCCTGCACGCTGCTGCTGCTGGTGCTGTTCATCTACGACGTGTTCTTCGTGTTCATCACGCCCTTCCTGACCAAGGTGGGCTCTGGGCCCCGCCCCACCCCCCCCCCGCCCTGGCCCCCGCGTTCCCCCGTCTGACGCAGTCCCCCTTCTCTTAGAGTGGGAACAGCATCATGGTGGAGGTGGCAACCGGGCCGTCAGACTCGGCCACCCACGAGAAGGTATGTGGTGCCCGCGGCCGAGGTGCTGAGCAAGCAGAGTGAGCGCGGGCTGGCGGGTCCTGGACACGCTGCCCCCTCTCCCCAGCTCCCCATGGTGCTGAAGGTGCCCAGACTCAACGCCTCGCCGCTGGCCCTGTGTGACCGGCCCTTCTCCCTCCTGGGCTTCGGGGACATCCTGGTCCCAGGTACTGGGGCCGGGCTTTGGCGGCCCGGGTGCCCTTGGGGGTGTCAGGCCACAGGGGCTGGTGGGCAGAGGCAGAGCTGAGCCAGTGGGGCCTGGGGGCCAGGGAGGTGGTCCCCCGAAGGCGTTGTCCCAGCCGTACTGCCCCCAGGGTCCCCTTCCGGGCCCCTCCCCCCACCAGGCGGCCTCTGAGCTGGGGTTTGCGCTCGCTGGAGGTCTGGTTACCTGCCAGGAGTCGAGGGTGGCGCCGGGCCAGCTCCCTCCTGAGCTGGGAGGAACGCACGGTGCCTCCGGGGGAACCCCCGGTGCCTGGCTGGGGCTGCGGCCCGGCCTCTGCCCATGGCCTCTCTCCCACAGGGCTGCTCGTGGCCTACTGCCACCGCTTCGACATCCAGGTGCAGTCCTCCAGGGTCTACTTCGTGGCCTGCACCATCGGTAAGCCCGCTGCCCCGGGGGCTCGGCTGTGCCCCGTCCTCTGCCGCGGGGTGGTAGGGGACAGGCCTGTGCCCGCGTCACAGGCCTCCTTGTCACTTTCCACGGTGGTCGTTGTTTCTCTTTTCTTTGGTCTTGTCTTTCTCTTTTTTCCTTTGTCTTCTGTTTCCTTTGTTACTAAAGCCATTTACACCAAAGGGATGTTTTCTCATTTTCTGTTGAGTCCAATCATTTCTAAAAATGTCCAAACCAGTTCTCTTGTCCTGCTGGGTCAGCTCTTCAGGACGAGCAGGGGTGCAGAGCGCACAGGCCCCACCAGCTGACACGGGTGAGGGCAGGCCCCGCCATGGCCCCCAGCAGTGCCAGGCGGACGCAGGCTGGCCTTCCCGGCGTACTTTGGGCCGTTGGCGTCCGGGTTCCTGAAGGCCCAGACAAGTGCTCCCCGCCTCTGCCCCCTGGGTTCACACTCCATGATTAGCTCGTCCAGATGCGCCTGCAGAGCTTTTCTCCGTGTGAACCACAGTTTGTCAAATTGTTCTGTAGTTCCCGTCACTGAAATCCTGTAGTTGGCTCGGTTGAATCACTTCTTTAGGACAGGTGGCTAGTCCACAGCCGATAAGCGGGAACTCTCCCTGCACAAGCCTATCGCTTGGAAACATGGAGGTAAGGGGCAGGGCAGGCAGCCCGAGCAGACGCAGGTGCTGGAGACGGGGCTTTTTGCCTCGGAGGGGATGTGCCAGTAAATGGTGTCTTTCTTTGTAACTCTTCACCTGGGAGTAATTGCACGTGTACGGCTGCAAGGTTAGTACAGTGAGCCCCACGCCGCTGCACTCAGGCCGACCCCTCTAACTCCTCGTGTGTGCTGTGTTGTATGTCCTGTGCTCTACGTGCGCGGGGGTCTTTATACGTTGGACTCACATCCCTAAATAACACACGCTGTTTTATGCTGAACGGGGAGCAGGAAATGCGGACGCTTCTCACCCCTCAGTGCTTTCATGCGGTCACAACTCAGTTATGAAAGGTCTGATTTCCTAATTCTGTACCTACGTTACTTCAGTTCAAATTATTTTTCTAACTAGAGGCTTACAAAAATGAGCTATTGGGGCACCTCTGCGGCTCCTCCAGCCGCTCCCGGGACGCCAGGCCTTCCCATGGCGGCCGCCCGCTTCCGCTCCCCAGTCTGGCGGCTGGGCCCTCGTTCCCTCCTCTTTCCCTGCTGACCCCTGTGTGCACTCTCGCCTGCCAGCGTCCAGGAAGGTGTGGGTGGGGAGGACCCGCTGGCCACGGCCCTGGCGCGAGCTCTGCCTCTCCTGCCCCTGTGAGCAGTGGGTGGTGAGCTTGGGACCGGCCAGGGTAACGTGCTGCCTGTCTCTGCTTCCACAGCCTACGGCATCGGTCTCCTGGTGACGTTCATGGCGCTGGCCCTCATGCAGCGCGGCCAGCCTGCCCTCCTCTACCTGGTGCCCTGCACGCTCGTCACCAGCTGCGCCCTGGCGCTCTGGCGCAGGGAGCTGGGCATGTTCTGGACAGGCAGCGGCTTTGCGGTGAATACCAGTTTGCTATGAATGTCTGCGAGAAATAATAGCCTAATAAGCCCTAACTAGAGTTAAAGTTGAGTAAGACCTCCTAGCGCTACAACTAAACCCCGCAGCCCGTGTCCTGTCTCTGGAAGGTTTTGCTTTGGGTGTGGTGCTCCCGTGGCTGCAGGGCGGGGAGGGGTACATGTGCTCGTGGTGTGGCTCGGGGTGATGCTGCTGCCCTGCTGCTAACCCTAACCCATTTGGTTGGATTGGTTGGACTTGGGGTTCCAGCTGCTTCTGCCACGGGCAGGGGGCGGGCCGGGCCTTGTTCTTGTCTGAAACTGAAGAGGAAAGGGACAGAGGCCACTCCCCGTGCAGCGCAGGGTGACCGCTGTATCCCTGCAACTCAAGGGCATTCCGGGCCTGCGGGGTCTCTAGCGGGCCCTGTTAGGAGACCCGTCCTGCCCTGATGGGGGCTCTGAGCGCTTCCGGTGTGTGTGTAACTTGTTCGCATAGATGTGAACACGCTTTACATGTGGTGTGACTGTTGTGACCCGGTGAGTCGGGAAGGTTTCCTGGGCTCAGTGCCCCCGTCCCCAAAGGTCTCCCTCCCGGCGGGCCTTGGCTTTGCTACAGAGCGGGTGGATTGGTTCTGGAAGGTTCTGGAGGGAGAGCAGGCCAGAGAAGGCAGGGTGGGGCCCTCCTGGGGCCCTGATGCGGTGCTGGTGCCAGTTGGCGAGCGCGGCTCCTTCCTGGGTCCGGAGCGCCCCCGCGGCTCCACCAACCCGGGCCTCCTCCCTCCCTCAGAAGGACCTACCTCAGTCGCCGTGGGCGCCAGCCTCTGCCGACGGCCCGCAGCCCCAGGCGGACTCCGACGCAGCCCCCTCCCAGCAGCCTCCCGGCCAAGAAGCGGCCCCGTCCCCTCCGCCCGCGGAGCAGCCCCCAGAGTCGTCCGCGCCCGAGGAGAGCGGGGCCGGCGCGCCCCCCCAGAAGCCCGAGAGTCCGGCAGGCCTCGCCCCCGGCCCCTCGGCCTAGGGGAGGGCGCAGACTCGGCCCCCGCGCCCAGGGACTGGACCCGCGCGGCCCCCAACTTGGTGCTCTGGCCTGGCCGATGCGCACGTCCTGCTCCAGCCCGGCCACACCCCGGACCCCAGCCCTGCTCCGAGCTCGCGTGGCTGCCAAGCCCCCGGCCGGCTGAGGCCAACCCCGCGCGCGCCCCGCTTCCTGCGGCGGTGGTGCCCCGGGAAGGGCGGGGCCGTCACTTCCGCCGTTGGCCGCGGACACGCCCAGTTTGGTGCTTGCCCTGCTGCTGCTTCCCTTCGGGTCCGGGCCGGGAGAGGGCGGGTCTCTGGCTCCTGGTGGAGGGGCGCCTTTGCTCAGCAGGGCCCCCAGGGGTTTGGACTGGACGCCACCGCAGCCTTGGGGGCCCGTGGTGAGCGCCGAGCCCTGCGCCCGGCCCTTCCATCGCCCGGAAGCGCCCAGCGCCTGTGGTCCAGCTCCTCCAAGTTTGAATAAACGGCCACGACTTTTTGAAATTCTGGTAGTGTCGCCTCTTGGGGTGCGAGCCCTTCGGACTGCCTCTCTCGGGGGCGGGGCTGGTGCCAGGCCGGTGGCCCCATCTTGCCTTTCAGCTCAAGGGAACTCGGCTCCCACCCTCGCCACAGGCACCCGCACGCTCTCAGCACCCTATCCAGTGCACGCACCTCGGCCTCCAACTCCAGCACGGGGGACGGGGAGCTTGTGGAATGCGGGAGGATATTCTGGAACTGGCGTTATGTCTTCTACCTCACGGACAGGGTTCTCTGAACCTCACGACGGAGATGCCGCCGGCCCCCGTGTCACCACCTGGCGACAGAGCCGGCGCCCGGACAGGCACCCGGGGCTGCTGATCGCCAGGGCCCCGGCCCGCTCCCCCCCCCCAACACCCCGTCCGCGCCGCACGCCGGCTCTGTGTCCCTCTGCGCGCTGCTGCGCTGCACACAGCAGGCGGGGGCGACCACGGTCCATTCCACACAATACCAGCGCCAGCCAGACTCACAGCCTCTCAGCCACGCCTCTCGAGGAAGAAACGATGTTTATTCCTAAAAAAAAACAGACGGCGTCTCCCACCTGCTTCTGTGTGTTTCTCAAAAGAACAGGTGATCCGGTGGGAGGGCGGGGCTGGAGCAGCTGGACCTGCCCAGCCCCACGGGAGCCCCTGGCCTTAGAGGCCGGGACCAGGGCGCAGCCACGGGGCAGCCTTGGGGGAAGGCCCGAGCGGACCTCCGCCCTCCCTCTAGGGACTGCGCCTTCCTCTAAGCCATTTTGTACGTCGGTAAAGAGCGCGGAATCTCTTTTTTCTGTTTTGTTGGTTTGACAAACGTCAAAGAAATCAAAGGAGGATGTTAGTTCCTGAAGTTTCAGTTTGCAGTTTTTGCCTTGCTTCTGTTTGAATCTTATAATTAAACACAGCTTTTGATACTTATGGCTGGGTCTTTGCCTTTTCTGTGCTGCAGTGAGCCGGGGCTGGGGGGCGGGGCTCGGGGGCGTTGTGGGGAAGCCCTCGGTGGGCCGGCCGGGCTGGGCCCGGTGGCCTTCAGCCTGCAGGAATTCCTGTGTGGATGGAGGTGTCCGGAGCACACCCGCAGCCTGTGGCCGCTGGTGCCGCCCAAGTGGGGTTTCAGCTTTGCCGCCTGTGGCTACTTGTCCTTACTCGCCTGGGGTCCTCGTGAGGGGAGGGGAGGGTAGCGGAGCCTGCTGTTGGCTGTGTTTGGATACCGTTAGCTTGTCTGTGATGATCTAAGAACCACGGAGGGAGTCACCTGTAGCAGGGCCTGCGGACTTTCTGTAAAGAGCCAGATGGTCAATGTTTGGGCCTTTTTGGGGCCACATGGTCACTGTCACAACCGGTCAACCCAGCTGTGTAGCCGGAAGCATCAGACAACGTGTAAGCAGACAGGCGTGACTGTGGCCAAAAACTTGGTGGACACCAAAATGTGCATTGGTGTCATTTTCACAGGTCACAAAATACTCTCATTTACAACAATTCAAAAATGGAAAGCCCTTCCTTAGCAAACAGCTGAGCAAAAACAGGTGGTGGCCCCAGCCATCAGATCCCGGCCTGCAGGAGCGCAGGTGGTGAGGACTGCAGGCCGTGTGTGGGGCGGGGGCCCGTGTGCTGGCCTGTTTCAGCTTCACACACGGAGAGGTCGAGTCTCTGGGGCCAGCGCCTCCGGGCTCACGCCAGGCTGTGCCACTCGCCACATCACCATCAGCGTCTCGTGTTTGAGCTACAAACAGGACCAATGCTGTGAGCACAGTGATTTTTTTTTTTTTTTTTTAAAGAAGATGCTGGGGGGTAGGAGTTTATTTATTTATTTATTTTTGCTGTGTTGGGTCTTCGCTTCTGTGCGAGGGCTTTCTCTAGTTGTGGCAAGCAGGAGCCACTCTTCATCGCGGTGCGCGGGCCTCTCACTATCGCGGCCTCTCCTGTAGCGGAGCACAGGCTCCAGACGCGCAGGCTCAGTAGTTGTGGCTCATGGGCTTCCCAGGCCAGGGCTTGAACCCGTGTCCCCTGCATTAGCAGGCAGATTCTCAAACACTGCGCCACCAGGGAAGCCCCAGTGATTTTCTTTCACTAAGTAGACCAGATCTTATGCATTTCTCATTCATTCACCTGCTCATTCACTCACTGGTTCATTGCACGCCTGTGTGCCAGGCGTCGCTCAGGCCTGGGATGCCTGTGTGAGTCTGAGAAGGCAGCCCATCCGAGGGTCAGCACGGGAGAGGCCCCCGGCTCTGTCTTGGGGGGCAGGTAGCATGGAAGGTTGCTTGGAGGAGGTGTCTGTCCAGCCAGAGGGACACTGGAGAGGCTGCCTTGGGCTCCGGTGGGGAGGTGAGAGGAGGTTAGGAGCTTGGCCGGGGAGAGGTGGGGATTGCCAGCCACGTGGGCAAGGCACTCACGGGGTGTCACCCTCAGGTGTTCTGAAGTTCTAGAAAGCCCTTCGGCTGGCCTCGGGGAGGGAGGACGGTGGCCCCCAGGAGCACGGGCTTAACGAATATTGTTGGTGATTGTGACCACGTACCACGCTAAAGTAAGTAGTCAGGAATGGGGACCCGGGGCCAGGTGTGTGGGAGCTCTCAGTACTGTCTTCACAACTTTTCCATAAGCCTGAAACTGTTCAAAAATTTAAATTTCATTTAATAAACTACCGTAGTTATTCGCATGCACACTCCTCCTGGCAAGCTGTCTCCCACCCTGAGCATCTGCTCCACCGGGCCCGGGCACCCCTCCCCTGCCCTGTGTCCCAGGTCACCTGACCACGTGGGCTCACCTGCCCAGGTCATGCCCTCCACCTGGACCTCACCGGCCTCCCGCAGCTTCCAGAAAGCCGAAGGGTCCAGAACCCGATCTCCCCACGGGGCTCCCGCGGCACCGCCCGCCCACTCCCTTCCCTCTGTTGATGGGACCCACCTGGGCTCCTGCGCAGGGCGACCCACACCCAGTTGTCCTTTCAGAGCCTCTGGGAGCTGGGAGCGGCCCGGATGAGTCCCAGGTGCGCAGGGGAAGGGGTGTAGTGGGGGGGCGGGCAGGGGAAGCTGGCGAAGGCGGTGCTGTCCGGGTGCGGGGGAGGGCGCCACCCCCAGCCCCGGTTGATGCCCGGGTGGGGAGGAGGGCGGCTCCCCCACCCGGTGCCGCCCCCAGCCCCGCCCCATCCCTGAGCCTCTTGGAGTCCGGGTCGTTTGCGGAGGGAGCCGGCCCGCGGTGCAGCCTCGGGAGGAGCGCGGTGAGTCCGGGGTCCCCCGAAATGAGGCGGCAGCCCTCTCCCAGCGCCTCGGTTCGCCCGGCCCGTGCGGGAAACGCGTCGGACTGTGTAGACGCCCTCGGGGAGTGTGAGACCGTGTAGACACGGCCGGGCACCCTGCGTTTTTTGGCACCCCGAGGGCTCCCCAACCCCGACGGCCGCTTTCCCGCCTTCCCACCCATTAACTCGGCTAAACCCGCGGTGGGGCTGGGCCGGCAGGAAACGGCGCGCAGAGCCGGTGAGAAGGTTTCCAGGGATCTGGTGAGGGGCCCCTTGCTTTCCTCCCTGTGGCTTCTCTCAACCAATCTCTTGCTAGTGAGTAAAAACACGACAAGGATTTGGGGGGTAACAGTTTGGGGAGGGTGTGGTCACAAGGCCTGAAGCTGGGCTGGGGGTCCTATGGGGGAGGGGCCGTAGAGTCGGCTGCCGGCGGCAGGTGTGGCGTGTGAGTGATTGTGCCTGTGATGGATTGTGTGAGATTGGTTACAGGCGCGGGGTTGCGTATGGCTGTGTGGGGTGGTGTCATTGCCTCTGTGTGTGCTGTGTGTCTGTGTAACTAGTGTGTGACCACGTGTGCGTGATTGCACTTTGAGGTCATGTATGATTTTGTGTGTGGTTGTGTGTGTGTGTGTGGACACCCCTTCCCTGTTTCCTCGCCTGGGAAAAGGGGACGGAAGACCCTGAGAGCCCCCAGGACGTGGTGGATAGCCCTCCTGTCCCTCCAAACAGCACGTCAGGTGTTTCCCCTGATCTGCCCGCGGTGACGGACTGGAGAGGGGACCCTGCAGCTCTCCACCCCCAGGAGATCTGCGTGCTGTTCAGCGTGTGCGCTTCGCAGGATTCTGAATGTTTAGGGTGTAAAGTGTGGAGCCGGGGAGTCTTTGAACAGAGGCAAGCCAGGTGACCTTTGATTAAGACTGGGCACAAGCTGCGCGCGGAAAAAGGTTTGCTGGGGTACCGTGGCTGTCGGTGACAGGGCAGAGGCCCTGGGAGGGACCCGAGGCCGCGTGCAGGTGAGTGTGTCCTTCCTGGAGGAGGACACGAAGGTCTGGGCGCCTCCTTCCAGTTTCTGCAGTCGAGGAAGGAGAAAGAAACCGGCGGGGCGAGACATGGGGAGCTGGGACCTGAACTGGGGCGTGGCCGCTCGCCATCTGTCTTCCTGCCCTGGGGCAGGGTTTCGAGCTCTTGGTCCCCGTCCCCTGGGCTCACCTGCCTTACCTGGACCACAGGGGCCTGGGGGAGCCGTTCCTGAATTCTAAGAACTCTGTGTGGAAGAGGGAGGAGGGGGGAGGGGGAGGGAGACAGAGAGACAAACAGTGAGACAAAGGGAGAGGAAGAGGGAGAGAGAGACAGAGACAGAGGAGATAGTCTCTCCAAGCGTCAGCGTCCTCATCTGTAAAGTGGGGATCATTGTGCCGGCCCTCTCCCCGTGGGAGTGCTGGAAGGTCTGAACTAATTGACCTGAGGCTGCGAGCCCACACAGATTTTAGGCATGCACTTTCTGCTCGTAGCTGCTCGTGTTTCGGGCACCCATCCGCATAAAAGTGAGAACGGGGAAACAGCTGTCGCCAGTTATTTGAACATGCATGGCTCTAAAAGTAAGGCAGAGGGTCACGTGTTCTGGGTCTCTGGCTCGCGTCGGCATCAGGCTTTGCCATTTTTCCCGCTTTACTCTATTAATTAAAAACAGTGATTTCAGAATAATTGTCATTGCAAGGGTGGTGCAGAGGATCCCCGTACACCCTTCACCCAGCGTCTCCTAGTGTTCAAACCTTGTGCCACCGTAGATCAAAACTAAGAAATTGACATTCAAATGAACGTAAACACTCGCAGCCTACTTTGCCTGGATTTCCCCAGTTTTTCCACTAACGCCTCTTCTGTTCAGGGATCCAATCTGAGATGCCCCACTGCATGGAGACCCTGGATGAATTTTTTTTAATTAATTAATTAATTTAGTTTTGGCTGCGTTGGGTCTTCGTTGTTTTGTGCGGGCTCTCTCTAGCTGCAGCGACCGGGGGCTGCTCTTCGTCGTGGTGTGCGGGCTTCTCATTGCAGTGCCTTCTCTTGTTGCAGAGCACGGGCTCTAGGCGCGCGGGCTTTGGTAGTTGTGGCACGCGGGCTCAGTAATTGTGGCACGCAGGCTCTGTAGTTGTGGCGCACGGGCTTAGCTGCTCCGCGGCATGTGGGATCTTCCTGGACCAGGGCTCGAACCTGTGTCCCCTGCATTGGCAGGCAGATTCTTAACCACTGTGCCACCAGGGAAGCCCCCCTGTATTAATTTTAACTTACAAGTTGTAAGTGATTGGAAGTTTCTTTTTTTAATCTACGTGTCTTTATCCGTTTTCCTGGGTATCGCTCGTGTTTATCAGCTTCTGGCCTCAACCACACACCCCCCTCCCCCCAGGATCTCTGACTCCTTTTCCTCTGTGCACGTTAAAAAGCTACAAAAACACAAGATATCATCACCGCAAATAGTTCTCTCACAAACACCTCTTCCTATGAAAACCTAACAAAAAGTCCACAGACAAAAAGGAAAAAAAAAAAAAGGCCAAGCTTATTAAATTTCCTAAAGGCTTGCTGAGTGATTGATTTCATGGAGTTGGGGCAATGGGGGAGGGGAGGTTCCCTGGCTGGATCTGAGCCTGAGAAGTAGGATAGGGAGAAACAGGAGAGGGTGTAGTGTAGACAAGAGATGCCTGTTCCATAGACCAGCGTTGGCTACCATGGAAGCAAAGAAGCAGAGACATACGGGATGGAAAACGGTGATTGTCTTGGATGAGTGGCAAGAGAAAAACTTATACAGAGAGATGGGCAAAGAGTTGAGAGTGAGGAGGGGAAGAAATGTAGGAGCCAGGAGCAGAGCTGGGATGAAGTTTGGGGTTTTATTAAAGTTGATAGTTGACTCTGTTTGGAAAAAAGTGATCCCAAGTGCTGTATTTCCCCTTGGAGAGGCTGAACCACTGTTTGAACCGACTAGATAAAATCGGCCGTTAAAGGCAAGTGGAAGGAACTTCCCTTGTGGTCCAGTGGTAAAGAATCTGCCTTGCAATGCAGGGGACGTGGGTTCAATCCCTGCTCAGGGAACTAAGATCCCACATGCCGCAGGGCAACTGAGCCTGCCCACCACAACTACTGAGCTCGCACACCTCAACTAGAGCCCGCGTGCCGTAAACTGCAGAGCCCACGTGCCCTGTAGCCTGTGTGCCACAACTAGAGAAGACAAAGCCCACCACCACAACTAGAGAGAAGCCCGCGCACCACAACGAAGAGCCCGCATGCCTCAACAGAGATCGCACGTGCCTCAACTAAGACCTGACGCAGCCAAAAAAAATAAAGTAAAAATTAAAAAAAAAAAAAGACAAGTGGAAGATTCACAGTGGGCGCTTGGTGGGCTGCAGGAGAGAATAAAGAGAAGGGAATAGGATGGACCACTGAGAATAGAGGGTGTGGTTCCTGGGAGGGAAAATGGGAAGCCAGGCAGAAAGGTCCTGGGGCCTGGAGTCTTGTGTATTAGTTAGCAGTTGCTGCATAACAAATTATCCCCAAAGTTAGCAGTCTCAGACAAATATTTATTATGCCAGTTTCTCTGGGTGAGAATTTGGGAGTGATCTGTTGCGGGGGGTGTGGTGGTTCTGGCTGAGGGTCCCTCATAAGGCTGCCTCACCTGAGGGCCTGATGGGGGCAGGAGTTGCAGCTTCCAGGAGGCCCCCTCACGTGGCTCCTCCTCATGTGGACCTCCCAGGCGCTGTTTGAGGCTTCTCACTACATGGCAGCCGGCCCCGCAAAGAGCAGGCGAGGGAAACCTCTGTGCCTTTTATGACCTACTCAGGAGTCTCACGCCATTTCTTCTGGTACTTTCTATTCATTAGGAGTAAATCAAGTCCAGCCCACACTCTAAGGAAGGAAACTTAGGCTCCACCAAAGAGAAAAGCAGCAAGAAATTTGTGGACCTCCTTTAAAACCACCACATCCCGTGACCTTGGGCAAGTGACCCTGCTCCTGTGTGCCTCTGTTTCCTCTTCCATCAGAATGCAGCTGGTCTTGTAGGAGGGTTGTGGTCATAAAGTAGGTAATGCACGTAAATATTGTTTAGTGAAATGCCTGCCACGTAGAACATGCTTGTTGACTTATTTTTACTGAAGGCATTTTTTTTCCCCCGGTACATTTCCATTCTCTTGAGGAACGATATACCAGCTGGAGTCATCAAACCAGAACCCCCAGGAACTGTGAGATCAGGGTGCAGAGTAAGATGACTCTCTTTCTCCATACATATTGGGCTGTACTTGTTCTTGCCCTGGTTCCCTTTCCAGTGTTCAGCCACTTCTCCCAAAGGGACTCGAGGGGACTCCAGGCTCTGCACCTTGGCAGAAACCATCTTAACTTATACCCCCATGAGTGCAGCTGGCACAATTCAGGAGAAAACCAGCAAAGCAGGGGATGCAGCGGGGGAAGTGGAGGTGACAGCCATGAGGGTATAGGCAAGCTCATCAGGTAGAGGGCACAGCAGGTGCAAAGGCCCTGAGGCAGGGCCGTCATGTCTCTGTATGGCTGGAGCAGAGGGAGGGAGCTAAGGACAGACAGCAAAGAGTGGGTGAGACCAGGTCACTTGGGGCTTTTGCCCTGAACGAGAGCCAGGCGGAGGTCCGAGCAGAGGTGGATGTGGCCTGGGTCAGGTTTCAGCTGGCTCTCTGAGGCTGCCGTGTTGGTGGCAGCAGCTGGCCCTATGATAAGGCCTGGGAGATCTCTGCTTAGCCCAGGGTAGAGATAGTGCAGGTGGTCCAATCCTAGGTGCATTTCAAAGGAAGAGCTGACAGCATTTTCAGGCCAATTGGATGGGGACTGTGAGAAAGACATCAGGATGACCCTGGGGCTTTGGCGTCCGAGTGATCATAGAAGTGGAAATTCCGTCTGAGATGGGGAAAACTATGGGAGGAACAGATATTCTAGGGGCTGAGAAGGGCTGCCAGTTTGGCATGTGTCAGATCTGAGAAGTCTGTCAGTCATTGGATTGTGGTAACAGATTGCCACCAGTGTGGTGGCTTGAAACGGCTCGTGTTTATTATCTCCTGTTCTCTGTGGGTCAGGAGTCTGGGCGTGGCTTAGCCAGGTCCTCTGCTCAGGGTCTCACAAGGCTGTGATCAGAAGGCTGGCTGGGCTGTGTTCTTATCTGAAAGATGGCCTGGGGAAGGATCCAATTCCAAACTCGTGCAGGTTGCTGGCAGATGACCAGGGGCCCAGCTGGTGGGCACCCTCAGCTCCTAGAGGCATTCACAGTTCCTTCCCATACAGCCTCTTCCAGCAAACCAACATATTCACCAGGCCAGCCAGGAGGGTTTTTTTTTTTGTTTGGTTATGTTTTTTTGGCCACGCGGCGCAGCATTCGGAACTTCCCTGACCAAGGATCGAACCTGTGACCTCTGCATTGGGAGCACAGAGTCTTAACCACTGGACCACCAGGGAAGTCCACCAAGAGGGTTTTAAGTCTGCTAAGATGGGGTCCTACAAGATATAATTTAGTCATGACAGTGACAACACATCACCTCTGCCATATCCTACTGCCTTTTTTTTTTTTTTTTTTTGGCCACGTGGCTTGTGGGATCTTAGTTCCGCAACCAGGGATAGAACCCGGGCCATGGCAGTGAAAGCACAATGCCCTAACCACTGGACCACCAGGGAATTCCCCATACCCTACTGCTTAGAAACAGAGTCCTGACCACAGTCAAGGGGAGGTGATTACACAGGGGCGTGAGCGCCAGGAGGTGGGGGTCATTGGGGGAGTCACCTTAGGTCACCCAGAAGGAGGTTGCAGAAGCCAAGCTGAGTTGGGCATTCAGAAGATAAGTCTGGCCTGGAGCTTGGAGGCGTCAGGGGTGTTATTAAAACCACAGACCGGATGGGATCACAGGGGCCAGGCGCATATCTGCAGGTAGTCTGTGAAAATGTTTATTTAACCTTCAAGTGGTCTACTTTTTGTTGTTGTCGTTGGCTGTGCCACACGGCATGTGGGATCTTAGTTCCCCCGACCAGGGATTGAATCCACGCCCCCTGCAGTGGAAGCTCAGAGTCTTAACCACTGGACTGCCTGGGAAGTCCCTCTTTTGATTTTTAAAATGACAGCTGTATTGAGATATAATTCACATCTCATAAAATTCACCCCTATAAACCAATTCAGTGGTTTTTGATATATTCACAGCTATATGCAACCATCACCACAATCAATTTTAGAGCATTTTATTGATTTTTTTTTTTTTTATGAAGTGGTCTACTTTTTAAACCTAAAAACTTTTTTTTTAACAAAAGGAAACTAGGGGCTTCCCTGGTGGCGCAGTGGTTGAGAGTCCGCCTGCCGATGTAGGGGACACGGGTTCGTGCCCCGGTCCGGGAAGATCCCACATGCCGCGGAGCAGCTGGGCCCGTGAGCCATGGCCGCTGAGCCTGCGCGTCCGGAGCCTGTGCTCCACAGCGGGAGAGGCCACAACAGAGAGAGGCCCGCGTACCGCAAAAAAAAAAAAAAAAAAAAAGTTGCAGAAAATACTATTGATCTTGATTTTTTGTTTGTTTTTTATTGTAGTAGAGTTGATTTACAATGTTGTGTTAGTTTCTGCTGTTCAGCAAAGTGAATCAGTTATACATATACATATATCCCCTCTTTTTAAGATTCTTTTCCCGTATAGGCTGTTACAGAGTATTGAGTAGAGTTCCCTGCGCTATACAGTAGGTCCTCATTAGTTATCTATTGTATATATAGTAGTGTGTATGTGTCAATCCCAATCTTTCAGTTTATCCCTCCCCCCCACCATTGATCTTGTTGACGGAGGTGTTTGGTGTCCCCTGAGGCCAGTGTCTCATCACCCCGCCCCCTGCTTGGCCTGGCATCCTCCCTGGAGGCCCTGCACCTGAGGTTCCCTCTCTTTGGAAACAGACTCTGGCAGGCGTTCGGGTGGCATTGAGGACACGTTGGCTTTACACCGAGACTCTCCGTGGCACGTCAGGAGGCTGGAAACAGACACTGTTCCTGCCTCATTCACTATTATGGCTCAGGTCTCAGGGTCCCCTGGCTGAGCCCTTCCTTGGGACCCCCCCAAATGGCTCCAGACCCTCTCTGGCACGTGAAGACAGAGGAGGAGTAGGGTGACCAGATACCTGGATTTCCAGGTTAAAATTGGAAGAGTCCTGGGCAACCTGGGTTGATTGGTCACCCCATATGGGGGTGACTTGCTCAGTGTCACCCCATCACTGCCTAGTTGGGACGAGAGTCAGGTCATGAGATGACAGTGGGGGATGTTATGGGGGAGGGGGTGCTGTTGCACCCATGGGCTCAGCTGGAGACCTCAGAGCTGACCCTTTGCCGTCTGGTTCTGCAGTCTCTGTGCTGTAGTCATATGTCCTACAGCCCTTTCCTTTTCTTTTCTTTTTTCTATTGTTTTTATTTTTTTATTTTTTAAGCTTTTAATTTTATATTGGAGTATAGTTGATTAACAATGTTGTGTTAGTTTCAGGTGTACAGCAAAGTGATTCAGTTATACATATGCATGTACCTATTCTTTTTCAAATTCTTTTCCCATTTAGGTTGTTACATAATATTGAGCAGAGTTCCCTGTGCTATACAGTAGGTCCTTGTGGGTTATCCATTTTATTTATTTATTTAAAAAAAAAACATTTTTCTTTTTTTAATGAAATCAATATTGCTTCTTTGTAAATTTATTTATTTATTTATTTTTGGCTGCGTTGGGTCTTTGTTGCTGCGTGCAGGATTTTTCTAGTTGCAGTGAGCGGGTCTACTGTTCGTTGCGGTGTGCGGGCTTCTCATTGCGGAGCACGGGCTCTAGGTGCACGGGCTTCAGTAGTTGTGGCACGTGGGCTCAGTAGTTGTGGCGTGCCAGCTCAGTAGTTGTGGCTCGCGGGCTCTAGAGCTCAGGCTCAGTAGTTGTGGTGCACGGGCTTAGTTGCTGCACGGCATGTGGGATCTTCCTGGACCAGGGCTCGAACCCGTGTCCCCTACATTGGCAGGCGGACTCTCAACCACTGCGCCACCAGGGAAGCCCCGATTTTAAATATAGCAGTGTGTACATGTCAATCCCCAGCTCCCTAACTATCCCTTCCCCCCCACCCTTCCCCCCAGCCCTTTCCTTTTCCATCCCTGTATCTGGGCCCGCACTTCAGATCGTCCAGAAGGATCCGTATCCTTCTGGAAGCTTTCACGGGTCATTCCCGTAACCGGGGACAGCATCTCCCGCCTACTCCTTTCTCTCGCTTTACTGCTGCACAGTCATTCTTCAGATCTGCCTGGGGTGTTCTCACGTATCTCTCAAGCTGAGGCGGTAACTTATCCTCCGACATTGCTTTTAGAAAAATAAATTAGTCCTCAACCTGTCAAGGGCGCTCTCTCAGCCCAAGGTCTCCGTGTGGAGCCAGCAATCTCCTCTTCGGTTTTCTCTGATTTCTCTTATCTTCCCTCCTTCTACTCTGCTTTTGTATTCCACCCCCGATCTTTGCAAATAATAAAAATAAAGCAAATTCTAGAAGATATTTTGCCGTCTGAGATTAGGGGTGTGTAGGATCTTCTCGAATCTTCCATCCCTTTGCCTCTCTCTTCAGGAAAACACCCACTGGCCCGAGCCGGGCTGTCTCCATTACATCTGAGTGAACGGGGAGAGATACATCCAAACAGGCAGGTTTGTTTTTTGGTCTACCCAACACCAAATAATTTGTCTGAGCTGACTTTTTTTTTTTTTTTTTTTTTTTGCGGTACGCGGGCCTCTCACTGCTGCGGCCTCTCCCGTTGCGGAGCACAGGCTCCGGACGCGCAGGCTCAGCGGCCATGGCTCACGGGCCCAGCCGCTCCGCGGCACGTGGGATCCTCCCAGACCGGGGCACGAACCCGCGCCCCCCGCATCGGCAGCCGGACCCTCAACCACTGCGCCACCAGGGAAGCCCTGAGCTGATTATTTTTTAAAAAACCCTAAATGGACTTTACAGGGACTTCCCTGGTGGTCCAGTGGCTAAGACTCTGCGCTCCCAATGCAGGGGACCCGGGTTTGATCCCTGGTCAGGGAACTAGATCCCACGGGCCACAACTAAGACCAAGCACAGCCAAATAAATAAATAAATATCTAAAAATAAATAAATGGACTTTACATCTTGCTGAGAAGTTTTATTTCAATCTAGAAATAGGGGTGTTTGGGGAAAGTTGGGTTTCAAATGGACTTTACGTTACGACTGAAGACAGATAATTAGCAGGGGATCAATCCAACCTTCTGCTTTTTGTGCCTCAACATTAGATGGAAGATAAAGCAACCCAGAGACGTTGCTACTTGGAGGGTTTTGGTCCACTTCTTGCAAAGCTAATAAGCACGCTCCTGTTTCTCCTTTGGTAGAAGTGTCAGCTTTTCACTCAAGAAACAAACATGTTTTCTGCACCAACTGTTTGCAAAGACTTTGCAGGGAGATGAGGGTAAGGGACAGGTGTGGAAGGCCCTTCTCTGTCCTTAGGAATATATGAGAGTCTGGAAGTTTCTGTAAACCGGGTGCATCCCTGTGGTACTTTATAATCACTTACCCAGCCAGGGGGTCTGCTGCCTCCATGGCATCACTGTTTTCTACTTGTGTGAAGTCATTTTACCAGCACCAAATGTTCCTCTTTCTTGTGTCCACAGTCACAAGGAGAGACACAGACTTCTACCCTGTCCACTCTGTGCTTATGTCTCTCAATAATTATTTTACGGAGGTAAGATGTGTGCCACATAAAATGCACCGTCTTAACCATTTCTAAGTGCGTGGTTCGGTGGCATTAAGCACATACACATTGTCGTACAACCATCCCCACCATCCATCTCCAGAACTTTCTCATCTTCCCAGACTGAAACTCTGTCCCCACGAAACAGAGTCCTCAGCCCCTGGCCCCCACCATCTACTTCCTGTCTCTATGGATTTGAGTCCTCTAGGGACCTCCTGTGAGTGGGATCAGACAGCATGTGTCCTTCTGTGTCTGGCTTCTCTCACTGAGCGTCACATCTTCAAGGTTCATCCACGGTGTAGTGAGTGTCAGAATTTCTTTGGGAGCAGAACATACACGGAGTGACTGGTGGTGGGAGCGGGTGATGGTGAATGATGAGCCTGGGGAGGGAAGTCAGGGCCGAGATTTTGAATTTGGTGCTAAGGGCAGTGAGTAGCTACTCATAGCAGGGGAATTGCATGATCGTGTTTGTATAGACCAGGGTCTCCCCCTGAGCACTGCTGACATGGGGCCCAGATCATTCTCTCTGCGGGGGCCACCCCAAGCACGGTGCGGTGATGAAGCGGCATCCCTGCCCCCACCCCCTTGATGCCAGGAGCCCCCAGTCGTGACCACCACAGATGTCTCCAGACATCACCCAGTGTCCCCTGGGGGCAGGCTCAGCCCACATGAGACCCCCTGGTCTAGGCACATCTCTCCAGTTGTCTGAAAAATGGCCAGGTGGTGGCAAGCCTGGGGTTAGCAAGACCACCACAAGCCCAGGGAAGGGGGACAGGTCGTGAGAGCGGGAATGGCTGAGTGGCGCCCCTGGACAGGAGGAAGGAGGTGGAACAGCTAGATTTGAAGGTGACCAGCAAGGAAGAGAAGAAGGATAAAGAAGTGACAGGAGACCCCAGAGGCTGGTCTAGGGTATCGGGGGTGGGAGAGGTGGTACCCGAGAACTCAGGAGAAGGGGGTTGAGAGGCTTGTCAGGGAAAGGACACCCCATCCCGGGGACATGCTGAGCTTCAGGGGGAGACATGCAGGTGTCCATTCCTGCCTGAGGCTCCAGAGAGACATGAGCTGGAAACTTCTATTTGGGGATTGTCAGTGGATAAACGATCCTTGCTGACTTGGGCTCTCCTTGGGAGGGAGGAGGGCTTTTGCACGGACTGTGGTATGGACGCCACTTACAAATAGTTGGACAAGCTTTATTTTATTTATTTATTTTGTGGCTACTTGCATTGTCCCATCAAGATGTTTCCCCCAAAGGAGGCCAGTATTGAGAGCACGAAGACCTCAGGGGAGGCTCCTCTGTCTCCAGGGCCCCTTTTCAGACTTGGAAGGTGCGCTTAGGAGGGAGGTCCTCTCCTGACCACCGGCTGTGCACGGGTCTGCCCAGGCCTCATGGGAATGGGCGTCCCCGTGTGTGGGGAGGCGATGCCATCTAGAATTTGGAGAAGCCTGAGGGCATGTTGATTGAGCGCTCTCTTTTTTACAGTGGTGGAAGAGGTGGTGAAGGGCTGTAGTGTCCTTGTAGAAGTTACTGCTCCCTGCTTTGGTTTGTCCAAGAGCCAGAAATCTTGATGTCCTAAGAGAGAGAACCCCAACTTGAACCAGTTCAAGCAAAGGTTGGCTCCAGTGCCTGGGCAGTCCAGAGGAAGACCTGGCCCCAGGCAAGGCTGGGTCACTCTATCTTGTCCCGTGAGGCCCTTCCCTGGCTGTGGCCCCTATATCTACCCAGGCTCTTCCTTCCAGATTCACCTCATCCCTCCTTCCTGTTAGAGGCCAAGATGGCAGCCAATGGCCCCAAGCCTAGCCATGACAGCTTAGGAGCCCCACTGGGAGGAAGCCTGCTCCCTCCCACCTATTATTAGTTAAACCCTATGAAATTGATCATGTCCTGTTGTTTTTGGCCTACCGAAGTGGCAATTTTATACTGCTGAAATTCAAGGAAGAAATCTGGTTGGCCTACTTAAGTCATGCAGTCCTTTGGACCAATCACTGATGGGGATGAAGGAGTGGGTACTGTGATTGGCAGGCCTGGGTCCAGTGTGGCCCAATCACTGATGGGGGTGGAGGGGTGGGTACTGTGATTGGCAGGCCTGGGTCCAGTGTGGACCAGTCATCAATAGGGGTGGAGGGGTGATTACTGTGATTGGCAGGGCTGGGGGCCGGATGGGTGGGGCATCATGACTGGGGCATCATTGGTTCCCATCTTTTCCAGCTTCTAGAGGCACCACATCCCTGGCTCATGGCCCTTCCTGCATCCTCACAGCCAGCAGTGCAGCATCTGCCGTCTCTCTCGGCCTCTGACCCTCCCGCCTCCCTCTTATAAGGACCCTGGGATGACGCTGCCCCCCCCCCAGGGAATCCATGGTCCTCCCCATCTCAGGGGCCTCAACTTAACCCCACCTGCAAAGTCCCCTCTGCCCCATGACCCATCCACAGCTCCCAGGACCAGGACGGGGACGTCTTCAGGGGATGTTATCTTGCCTGTCACAGTGTCCAAGCAAAACGCCATTTCTGTGGAAGGACCTGGAGACACTGTCAGGTGTTTTGGACCAAACAGTCACTGCCTTTTCTGGTTCCAAGGCAGATTTTGGAGCCTGATTTTTATCTGCACTCCACCAGGCTTGCCAACAGCTGGGTGAGGTTTCTGTGCCCTTCGAGGAGGCCGAGGTGGGGTCGGGCTGGGTCACAGATGCACTGGCGCGCATCCAGCCCAGCGTTTGCTGGACTCGGAGGTGGGGCGGGGCTGGCCCTGAGGGTGGCCTGGCCTCTCCTGAGCTTCCTTGTTTGTTCACAGATACTCGCTCTTGGCCTCCACGTTCTGGATGTTTCTGTCTGTGAACAGTTTTCCCTTCTCACATCTCTGCTTCTGGCATGTCAGTTCCTCTCCCTCTTAATTCCTTTCTATCTATTTTTATTGGGGTAAATTATACATAACATGAAATTCACCATTTAACCATTTTTGAGTGCACAGCTCAGTGGCATTAAGTACATTCACACTGTTTGGCAACCATCCCCACCATCCGTCTCCAGAACTTTCTCATCTTCCCAAACTGAAACTCTGTCCCCATGAAACCCTGACTTCCCAGCCCCTCCCCCAGCCCCTGGCCCCCACCATCTACTCCCTGTCTCTGTGGATGTGACTCCTCCAGGACCTCCTGTGAGTGGAATCAGACGGTATTTGTCCTTCTGTGTCTGGTTCTCTCACTGAGCATCATGTCCTCAAGGTTCATCCACATTGTAGCAGGTGTCAGAACATCCTTCCTTTTTAAGGCTGAATAATATTCCACTGTATAGATGGACCACATTGTGTCTATCCATCATCCATCAGCGGACACTTGGGTTGCTTCTACCTTTGGCCATTGTGAATACGCTGCTGTGAACGTGGGTGGGCAGATATCTGTTTGAGACCCTGCTTTCCTTTCTTTTGGGTGTATGTGTACCCAGGAGAGGAATTGCTTTAGCGTATGGTGGTTCTATGCTTAATTTTTTTTTTTTTTTTTTTTTTTTTTTGCGGTACGCGGGCCTCTCACTGTTGTGGCCCCTCCCGTTGCGGAGCACAGGCTCCGGGCGCGTAGGCTCAGCGGCCATGGCTCACGGGCCCAGCCGCTCCGTGGCATGTGGGATCCTCCCGGACCGGGGCACGAACCCGTGTCCCCTGCATCGGCAGGCGGGGACTCTCAACCACTGTGCCACCAGGGAAGCCCTATGCTTAATTTTTTGAGGAACGTCCAGACTGCTTCCCAGTCAGCTGCACCATTTTGCATTCCCAGCACCAGTGCACGAGGGGTCTGATTTCCTCACATCCTCATCAGCCCTTGCTGTTTTCTGGGTTTTGATGATAGACGTTCTAGGGGGCGTGAACTCTGTCTTTTTAACTCTTTTCCTGCGTGAGGCTGGCAGGGCCCTCTACAAGATCAGAGGTCACAGTCTCCGCGCAGGACTGTCCTCGATTCTGAGATCAACTGAAAGTTCAGGGATGTTCTGGGTGAACTGTGTCCCCCCCGCCGAAATTCATATGTTGGAGTCCTAACCCCCGCAACTCAGAAAGCGGACTTATTTGGAAATAGGGTCTTTGCAAATGTAATCAGGTTAGAGTGAGGTCATTTGGGTGGGCTTTCAGCCAGTACAACTGCTGTCCTTGTAAAAGGGACATTTGGGTTGTTTCCACAGCCTGGCTATTGTAAATAGTGCTGCTATGAACACTGGGGTGCATGTGTCTTTTTTTATTTAAATTTTATTTCGGCTGAGTCGTTGTTGCTGCGTGTGGGCTTTCTCTAGTTGCGGGAAGCGGGGGCCACTCTTCGTTGTGGTGTGTGGGCTTCTCATTGCGGTGGCTTCTCTTGCTTGGAGCACAGGCTCTAGGCACGCAGGCTCAGTTGTTGCGGCACGTGGGCTCAGTAGTTATGGTTCACGGGCTCTAGAGTGCAGGCTCAGTAGTTGTGGCACACGGGCTTAGCTGCTCCGCGGCATGTGGGATCTTCCCGGACCAGGGCTCGAACCAGTGTCCCCTGCACTGGCAGGCAGATTCTTAACCACTGCACCACCAGGGAAGCACCACATGTGTCTCTGGGTATATGCCCAGTAGTGGGATTGCTGGGTCATATGGTAGTTCTATTTAAACCTCAATTGCCAAGCAGAAATAGAGACACAGACGTAGAGAACAAATGTATGGATACCAAGGGGGAAAGGGGTTAGGGGGGGAGGAATTGGGAGACTGGGATCGACACATATACACTATTGATACTATGTATAAAGTAGATAACTGATGGGAACATACTGCATAGCATAGGGCGCTCTACTTAATGCACTGTAGTGTCCTAAATGGAGGGGATAGGTGTATATGCATGGCTGATTCATTTTGCTGTGCAGTAGAAGCTAACACAACATTGTAAAGCAACTACACGCCAATAAAAATTAATTTTAGGGCTTCCCTGGTGGCGCAGTGGTTGAGAGTCCGCCTGCTGATGCAGGGGACACGGGTTCGTGCCCCGGTCTGGGAAGATCCCACATGCCGCGGAGCGGCTGGGCCCGTGAGCCATGGCCGCTGAGCCTGCGCGTCCAGAGCCTGTGCTCTGCAACGGGAGAGGCCACAACAGTGAGAGGCCCGCGTACTGCAAAAAAAAAAAAAAAAAAAAAAAAAATTTAAAAAAGTGGACATTTGGACATAGACACACACAGGGAGAATGCAATGTGAAGATGGAAGCAGAGGTGGGGGTGATGCTGCTATAAGCTAAGGGACATCAAAGATCACCAGCGACCCCCTGAAGCCAGGAGAGAGCCTGAGACAGATTCTCCCTCGTGGTTTCAGAGGGAGCTAGCCCAGCTGACACGCTGACCTCTGACTCTTGGCCTCCAGAACTGGGAGATGACAGGTGTCTGTTATATAAGGCAGTGGTCCCCAACCTTTTTGGCACCAGAGACTGTTTCGTGGAAGACAATTTTTTCATGGACGGTGGTGGCAGAGGGATGGTTCAGGCGGTAATGCGAGCAATGGGGAGCGGCAGATGAAGCTTCCCTCGCTCGCCCGCCACTCACCTCCTGCTGTGCGGCCCGGTTCCTAACAGGCCACGGACCGGTACTGGTCCACAGCCCAGGGGTTGGGGAACCCTTGATATAAGGCACCCCGCTTGTGGTGCTTTGTCATGGCTGCCCCAGGAAACTAATAAGGGGGGTGGTTCCCAAAACCACCCTGCGGTTTGACAATTCACTAGAAGAACTCAGAAATCGCTTAGAGCTGTCATAGTCATAGGTATGGTTTAAGATTAACTGTAACAGTTAGAGGGGTTAAGATTATCGATTAAGATCAACCAAAGGGAGAGACTCACGGGGCTAGTCCAGCTGTCTGAGTCCCTTCAGGCTGCTATAACAGAATACCCAGACTGGGTGGCTTATACACGACAGGCGTTTATTTCTCACAGTTCTGGAGGCTGGGAATCCAAGATCAAGGCGCTGGCAGGTCCGGTGTCTGGTGAGGCCCTGCTTCCTGGTTAGTAGGTGGCTGTCTCCCTCCGTTCTGTCCTCACACGGCAGAAGGGTCCAGGGGGCTCTCTGGGGGGGGGGGGTGTCCCTTTATAAGGGCACTAATCCCATTCATGGGAGCCCCACCCTTATGACCTAATCACCTCCCAAAGACCCCACCTCCAAATACCATCACATGGGAGGTTAGGGTTTCAACATAAGAATTGGGGGAGGACACAAACAGTAGTCCACAGAATCAGGAGAATCACCAAACATGAAGTGATTCTGTCCTCTCCCCATGCACTCAGGATGCATTATTCTCCTGGCATTGATGTGTGATAACACACATGGAGTATTGCTAGTCAGGGCAGCTCCCCCATGCTACAGGGTGAAGAGTTTTCACTGGGCATAACTAATTCATTGACTGTGCATGTGGTTGACCTCAGCCTCCCAGAGATCACTTCCCAGAACCAGAGGCAAAGGCCAAAGGTTTTTTGTTTGTTCGTTTTTGTTGTTGTACTTTTTGTTTTTAGAATGTTCTTCCTATTTTATTTTTTACCTCCCATTGTTTTGTCATTAAGTCGTAGAATATGAGGAAATGTCCTAGAAAATAGGGCATGGGTTATGTAGCTCATTAGGAAGCCCACAAGAACCTTCTGATGACTTAACAATCCAGTTCGCTTACAGGGCAATTTTATTGGCAAAGGCCAAAGTTTTGACTACACATCCCCATAAGGAGATATCTCTACCCCCTTGAATTCCTACCCCTTTCTCTTCCTGATGGATTTGCCTTCTCAGACACTTCTTAAGGAAAAACTAAGAGAAGAGAAAGCAGTTATGATGGCCCATGCGTACTCCTGGGACCACTTGTGGAAAGATGGGGTTTTGCTTGGGACAGAAAAACCCAAAACGTGGCCTTCTCTGCTGGGGATGCCAGGATCCTGGCAGCTGACCTCAGTGCAGTGAGTGCTGTTGGGGGGCCGAGCCTAGAGATTTGTGCTTTCCACAGAGGGTCAAGACCCCAGTGACTGCAACATTGAAATCAATGCCTGTCCAGCTGTCTGACTTGATGTAACATGGATGGTGATTGCCACGTCTTTGCCTGTAAGGGCTGCTTTGACTGCATCCAGGATTTTTTTTTAAATATTTATTTATTTATTTGGCTGTATCGGGTCTTAGTTGTGGCATGAGGTATCTTCATTGCTGCATGCAGGATCTTCATTGCGGCATATGGGATCTTTTAGTTGCGGCATGCGGGATCTTTAGTTGTGGCATGTGAACTCTTAGTTGCAGCATCTGGAATCTAGTTCCCTGATCAGGGATCAAACCCAGGCCCCCTGCACTGGGAGTGTGGTGTCTTAGCCACTGGACCACCAGGGAAGTCCCTGCATCCAGGATTTTGACATGAAGCATGTTCACTATCATTCAGTTCTAAATAGTTTATTAATTTAGCTATAATTTCTTCTTGGAATTATTAATTCACTAGAAGTGATTTTAGATTTTCAGTCATAATTTTCTTGTTATTTCTAGACATCTCATTTAATTACACTGTGGTGAGAGAAGTGGTCTGAGAGAGTTTTTGGGTTTTGTTGAGACTTGCTTTGTGGCTACTGTATGGTTAATTTTTGCAAATATTCTATGTGTGCCTGAAAAAGGTAAGTTTGTTCTCTAATGCCATGAACATATATTTCCATTAAACAAGATTGTCTGGTGTCTAGCTTGCTATTTGGTACATATGAGGTTAGAATTTTTATCTCTTCCATTTTGTGACTTTCACTGTTTACAAGAGACCACTTAAAGCACCTGATAGCTTTTAAAAAAAATTCTAACCTGACAAATTCTGTCTTTTACCTTGTAAATTTAGTACATTTGCACTTTTTCTTCCTCTTTTTCTTTGTTTTCCTCCCTTTTTCTATCTTTTTCACTGTACTTTTTTGGAAGTCATCCATTGTAGTTCTATTATTAAAGTTACCCGTAAAATGTTCATGAATGCTTCACTGAACAGATTTGGAATTGGTCAATAGTCTCCCCTGAAACTTAATGTCTTTTAAAAATATTTATTTATTTTTGGCTGCATTGGGTTTTTGTTGCTGCGCACAGGCTTTCTCTAGTTGCAGTGAGCGGGGGCTACTCTTCGTTGTGGTGCACAGGCTTCTCATTGTGGTGGCTTCTCTTGTTGTGGAGCACAGGCTCTAGGTGCGTGGGCTTCAGTAGTTGTGGCATGCGGGCTCGGTAGTTGTGGCTCGCGGCTCTGGAGTGCAGGCTCAGTAGTTGTGGCGCATGGGCTTAGTTGCTCCGCGGCATGTGGGATCTTCCTGGGCTAGGGATCAAACCCATGTCCCCCGCATTGGCAGGCGGATTCTTAACCACTGAGCCACCAAGGAAGTCTCTGAACCTTAATGTCTTTTGACTGCAGTCATCCCCTCCGTCTTGTGTGCTAGTTCCACCTTGGTTTTTATACATCCCTAATTGGTCATTATTACTATTTTATATACATAATGCTTATTTAGATGTTCCCACATGTTCACCAGTTTCTGGGCCCACAGTGCTTCCTGCTTTTTACATCTTTTCTGTAAATTCAATTTTATTCTCCCCCAGATACATCCTTTAGTAGCTTTTTCAGTGAAGGTCTGGTAGTGGTTAAGTTTCTAAGTCTTTTCCTAGAAATGTCTGTATTACATTCTCTTCCTTGACTAAATGGGTTTAGGCATGTAATTGTTGATTGACCTATTTTCTCTCAGCAATTTGAAGATATTATTCTCTCCCTTCCAGTTTCATTTGTTTCTGATGAGAAATCTGCTATCACTCTTTTACTTTTTAAAATATTTATCCATTTATTTATTTATTTGGCTGTGCTGGGTCTTAGTTGTGGCATGCAGGATCTTCAGTTGCAGCATGTGGGCTCTTAGTTATGGCATGCAGGAGCATGGAATCTTAATCACCAGACCACCAGGGAAGTCCCAAGAAATCTGCTGTCACTCTGAATCAGCCTTCCTTTATAGATAACCTGTCTTTACTTTCTGGTTACTTCTATACTTTTCTCTTTGTTTTTATTCTGTAGATCATGGTGCTTTTCAAATCTGAGGATGCATGTCTTTCAACAACTCTAGAAAATTCTCAACTAGTTTCTCTTATAATATTTCCTCTCTTCCCTTTGTCTAGTCTCTCCTTCTGGAACCCCTGTGAGATATACAGTGGGGCCTTCCATTTTTTCTGTGTCCTGTATCTGTTAACCTCTGTCACAGGTTTTCCATCTTTTTACTTCTCTTTGCTGCATTCTGGGTAATATATCTGTCTTCTGAGTCATTTATTTTTTATTCATCTGTATCTGTTGTTTAACCCATCTACTGAGAATTTAATCCTAATGACCATAGTTTTCATTGCTAGAACTTCCATTTTTTTAAAGTTGTACCCATTTTTTCATGAGATCATTTGTCATATTTTCAATTATTTTATGTCTGAACGAATTTTAAGCATACTTGTTTTATAATCTCAGATAGTGTCACTTTCTGAATGTCTTCAGTGTCTAGTACTGCCTTCTCGTGTCTGCTGCTTCTTCCTGATGGTGGTTTTTTTCCCTCGTGTGTTTTGCAATTTTGAGGTGGGGAGCTTATCCTTAGCACGCTTTTATCTGTGGGAATCCTGCAGAATCTGAGATGAGGGTGTGTCTCTCTTGAAAGGTTTTGTTTTACTTTGTTTTTCTGTCTTCCACCCATTGGGTTTGACTGCTTACAAGCAGAGGAGTCACTGGGTTTTCCTGGTGAAAAGTTAGTCTGGCTCTAGTGAAGGTAATAAAGTGGAGGGTCCAAGTCACTGTAATAATTCAGATTCGAGGTGGTGACAGCTTGCACTAGGCAGTGTGGATAAAGACAAATGATGGATCCTAGACCAAGATCACCACACTATGGCCCACAGGTTAACTCCAGCCCATTGCCTGTTTATGGAAACACAGCCATACCCGTTTGTTTACATGTGCCTGGTACAGCATTCATGACATAATAGTAGGGTTGAGTAGTTACAACATAGACTGTGGGACTACAAAGCTGAAAATATTTACTCTCTGGCCCTTTGCAGAAAAAATTTAATGACCCCCATTCTAGAGAAATTCAGGTTATAAAATCTGCAGGACTTGGTGACGGACAAGGTGTGACAGGGGTAATTACATTCATCCCTCAGTATCTGAGGGGGATTGGTTCCAGAACCCGCCATGGATACCAAACCCCACAGATGCTTAAGTCCCTTATATAAAATGACTTAGCATTTGCATATAACCTATGCAATCCTCTTGTATACTTGAAATCATCTGTAGGTGACTTATAATACCTAGTACAATGTAAATGCTGTGTAAATATTGTAAATACAATGTAAAGGCTATGTAAATAGTTGTTGGCATGTGGCAAATTCAAGTTTTGCTTTTTGGAACTTTCTGGAATTTTTTTCCTGAATATTTTCTATCAACTGTTAGTTGAAGTTTTGGGTAAAGAACCCATGGATATGGAGAGTCGACTGTAAGTGAGAATTCAGGGTTTGGTCAACTGCGTGGATGAGAGAAGGTTTGGAGAAAGAAAATTAGTTTAATTTTGGACAGGTTGTGTTTAGGTGTTGCCTGTGGGGTGACAACTGACTCTGTTTGCCTGGAATTGAGGGGTTTCCTGAGATGTGGGACTTTTGTGGCTAAAACAGAGAAATCCCGGGAAAACTGAGACAGTTGGTCACTGTAGGTGTTGGCAGGATATCTAGAGAGAGGGAGTGTCAAGATGGGAGTTGGAAATGCTTTCTAAATTTGCTTGCAACTAAACAGCTCCCCGTTGCTGAGAGCAGCCCTGGGCCGACAGCCAGCAATGAAATGGGACCTCAGCCTTAACATCACAAGGAAGCAAATTCCAGCAACAACAGGGAGCTCAGAAGTGGATCCTTCCCCAGCTGAGCCTCTGGATGAGAATGAAGCCCAGCTCACACTTTTTTTTTTTTTTTTTTTTTTTTTGCTGTGCTTCACAGCTTGTGGGATCTTAGTTCCCTGACCAGGGATTGAACCCAGGCCATGGCAGTGAAAGGGCTGAGTCCTAACCACTGGACAACCAGGGAACTCCCGCAGCTAACACCTTGATTGCAGCTGAGTGAGGCCCAGAGCGGAGGACCCCTAAAACATGCCCGAATCCTGACCTGCCGAAACCGTGAGATAACGAATGTGCGTTGTTTTAAGCAGCTATGTCTTGGTGATTTGTTACATGGCAGTAGCTGACTGACACACTTGCTCTAAGATGGCCCTTACTTCCTCCCTCCTGCCACAGGGCTTTTCCATATTTTGTTCTTACTACGTGGACATCTGTTGCTTCCACTGGGCACTTACTGGATTCCTATTTATCCTTTCGAACTCAGATAACTCATCTCCCCCATCAGGAAGACTTCCCTGGCCCCCTGTCTAGATCAAAGCTTCCTTTTTACAGAGACTCAAAGCCCCATGGATGCCTCTCTCCTTTCCAGCCTTTATTGTAGCTGCAATTTTAATTTACTTGGGTCTCTGTCACTAAGATGTACGCTCTATGAGCTGAGAATCACATCTGTCTCATTCAGGGCTGGGTACCCAGCACAGAGCGGCCAAGCCTGGCCCTTTGTAAATATCGGATGGATGGAAACAATGAATGGAGCTTCTATATTCAATGCTAAATAGCAGTAGACCCCTTCTGTGCCCTAGTGACAGTGATGACAAGACAATTTAGAGAACACAGAAATCCTTAGAAAACCCACGGGGTGGGGGGGCGGCAGGATCGTCTGGGCTTGAATGAACACAGTGTGTGTGTTTGTAGGGGGTGTTGTCAGTGAGCTCATACACTACATCTGAGTTTCCAGCCCTAATCACAGAAGGGAATCTTGGTGTCTTTGTCCTTAAAACATTTCATCAAGTGATTCTTAGAGATTCTCTGGCTCCTCGGAAGGCAATTTAGCTCAAGTGTAAGAATAAAGGGGTAAGTGTTGTACAGCCTCGCCCCCCCTCCACCCCTGCACAGCTCCCCTCTTTCACTGACTCTGGTTGGTGGCAGTGAGGCACAGAGTGGCTGTTCCCAGCAGAGATGTGTTATCTTGATAGGATGGGACATTCTGGCTGGGCCCCAGGTATAACAATAAGCGTACAGCACATTCAGATACATTTGAACTTCAGGCGAACAACAAATACTTTTCTTTTTCTTAGCACAAGTATGTCCCCAATTTTGTGCAAGACATATTAGCAACTGTATGAGTCATGGTTCTCCAGAGAAATAGCACCAATAGAATGGAGAGAGAGATGCACACAGAGAGGCAGACAGAGAGACAGGAATTGGTTCACAGCCATGGGAGCCGGCAAATCTGAAGTCTGCAGGGCAGGCTGGAGACCCAGGGAAAAGTTGCAGCTCAAGTTCAAAGGCTATCTGGAGACAGAATTCTCTCTTTTTTTGTGGGGGGAACCTTGGTCTTTTCTCTTAAGGCCTTCAACTGACTAGATATGGCCCACCCGCACTACAGAGGCTTATCTGCTTTACAACTCAACGAATTAAATGTTCATTACATCTTCACAGCAACATCTAGAATCATATTTGACCAGAAATCAGCACCATGGCCTAGCCCCATGGACACACAAAATCAACGATCACAGGGTTGTTTATGTCTTGTCAATCTGAAATTCAAGTTTGACTGTATTTTTTTTTTTTTTTTTTGGTAAATGGATGGTCACAACAAAAGCAACAATGACTGCAATTACCAAACAGGAAACACACTCACACTAGGTCATAATATTGACATTCAGTCCAGGAATCCTCCACTGTAACAGCTCCTTTACTTTGCAGTGAAAATTGATTTGTATATTTTTTGCCTCTGAATCCTTGTGGGATTTTTTTTTTTTATTCAAACAGAAAGTCACAAAAATTCTAATCATCCTCACCAGTTCACTCAGTTCCATGTAATTAATTTTTTTTTCATCTTGATCTTTTGTTAGCACTTTTCTGAATTCATCAGTTTTCCATTAGAGTTCTGAAAATGCTTATTCATTCAGTTCAGCAGTATAGTCAGTTACCAGAAGGTTTGACCGTATTTTATCTGACACCCAGGCCTGCCGTTCATCTGTACGGGCCTCAAGAACAGCTCTACTCCCTCCAGAGAAGCACCTGGCTGAGTGGGCACCTTCATGGAGCCCTGTCAAGGGAAATGGAATGGGATTGTCCCCCCACTTCCTTCTCTGTGGTGTTCAAATGGGGAAGAGTGTGTCAGAGGCCAGGTATGAATCATTCTCCGCCCACGCTGGACCAGCATCCCCGGGGGAGCAGAGGCAGAGGGGAGGTAATGAGATCCAGCTCTGCAGAGATGTAAAGGTGATTCATCCCCTCTGGAGAAAAAAGCTTCTCTGCAGGCTGAGAACGTGCTGGGTTTGGAGTAAAGGTCTGTTCAGGTCTCATGAATGGAAGAGAATTATCCAGCAGGGGGCTGGGGATGGCTTAACACATTCAAGGCTCTTTTAGTAGCAAGTAGCAGAAATCAACAGCCTTAAGTGAATTTGTTGGCTCTTGACCCAGAGAAGTTTCAGAAGCAAAAGTGCCAGAGCTCAGCCTGCTTCTTAGAACTGTGATCCTGAGATCCTGGATCCTGGAGAGGAAAGATCAACCAGATGGCAGGCGTTGCATTCTGCCCATTTGACAGAGGAGGAAGCTGGATGCCAGAGTTGTTAGATCGCACAGCTATTCTTGCCCTGCATCCTCCCTAATAAGAGATTAAAAAAAAAAAAAAGAATAGAGTTAACTGTTACGACGGAGAATCAGCGTAATGCTCAAAATTTTCAGACTCATAGAAACGAACCCAACAGTTGACTTTCAAATAGCATTTAATGGGTGAAGTGGCATCGTATTTACTTTCTATGCCACAAAACAATATCACCACACACTTAGTGGCTTAAATCAACACACATCTATTACCTCTCGGTGTCTGTGGGTCGGGAGTCTGGGCACGGCTTCGCTGGGTCTGCTGCTCAGGGTCTCCCACAAGACAGCAATCAGGGTGTCAGTCGAGGCTGCCGTCTCATCCAAAGTCTCAACTAGAGAAGGATCCGCTTCCCAGCTCACAGGGTTGTGGGCAGAATTCAGTTCCTTGTGGTTGCAGGACTGAGGGCCTCAGGTCATGGCCGCCATCTTGGATTCTGTCTACCATGGCGTTCCTTCCATCTCTCAGGGGCTGACGAGCTCTCAGGTTGTGTTTAGAGGGCCAGTTTACCGTGGTGCGGTATTTTGTGGGCCACTCTGGGGTGAATCCACTGCCCCAAAGAGAGTGAGCCGCCAGCAGGAGGAGGAGGCTTCTCTTCCAGCACCTGCATTGTGACACCAGGGCAAACTCTGACATTCATGTTTGCAAATCCTCTTCCGCGTCAAAGCATTAGTGATGACTCATCCGCTGGGGATGGCCTTATGCAGGATGGGCAGATGTTTCTAAAGGGCCAGAGAGTAAATACGCTCAGCTTTGCAGGCCAGATCAGTCTCTGTCTTGACCACCCAACTCCACCATTGCATCACGAAGGCAGCCAAAGATAATATATACCTCTGGGTTTCTCAGACTCAGCACCACTGATATCTTGGGCTGGATCTTTCTCTGTGTGGGGCCGTCCTGGGCACTGTGGGTGTTGAGCAGCATCCCCGGTCCCCACCCATCAAATGCCAGGGGCACCCCCAGTCGCGGTAACCCAAAATGTCTCCAGACATCACCATGTGTCACCACTGGGGGCAAAATTGCTCCCAGTTAGGAACCACTGATTTCATCAAATGGACATATCTGTGTTTCAATATAACTTTATTTATAAAAACAAGGTGTGAAGCCAGCCAACCCTGGACTAGACATTTACCTTTAAGATGAGGTCAGGACTTCCCTGGTGGTGCAGTGGTTAAGAATCCGCCTGCCAATGCAGGGGACACGGGCGCCACAACTACTGAGCCTGCTCTCTAGAGCCCACGCACCACAACTAGTGAGCCCCCACGCCACAACTACTGAACCCCAAGCGCCTAGAGCCCATGCTCCGCAACAAGAGAAGCCACTGCAGTGAGAAGCCCACTCACTGCAGCTAGAGAAAGCCCGTGTGCAGCAACAAAGACCCAACGCAGCCAAAAATAAATAAATAATAAAGATGAAGTTGAGATCTGACCAAAAAAAAAGATAGAAGAGGTCAGTACACCCTGGGGCTGTGTTGCCAACCACAATGCATTTAGAAAACGGTCTGATTGTGTTCTGTCAACTGGGCACACCTGGGAAACCAAAACCCAATGCAGGTGACTATTCCACAAGCCGTATTCGTTCAACAAATATCTGAGTGTCCTGTGAGTCTTTTGTGATGAGGATTTTCCAGGGGAATGGATGGATGTGGAATCTCAGGGAATAGCTGGTTGCAGAGAGGAGACTCCCTGAGTGTGACAGAGGGCGGTCTGTAGCTGGGGGTGGAAGAGGTCAAGAGGGCTTCCTGAAGGAGGAGGCATTCACCCAGACCAAGAGTGGAGGGGCTGCTTCAGACACCCCATGAGCAGAGATGGAGGGGTGGATGGTGGGGCCTGGAGGGGGGGCGGTCTACCAGACAACCCCCACTTCACCCCAGTCTCACCATGAGAGAAACACGAGACAGACCCCCAAAGAGGGACATTCCGCAAAATATCAAGACTACCCAGGGCATCACAAAGTCCGAGAAACCATCATAGCCCAGAGAGGTCACAAGGACATGTGATGACTGTCACATGGAATCCTGGATGGGGTCCTGGGACAGAAGAGGAAATTAGGGGGAAACTGAGGAAATCTGAATACACTGTGGACTTTGGTTAGTAATAGCGTATCAATATTGGTTCGTTAAGGGACTTCCCTGGTAGTCCAGTGGTTAAGACTCCAACTTCCACTGCAGTGGGACACGGGTTCGATCTCTGGTCAGGGAACTAAGATCCTGCATGCCGTGCAGCCAAAAAAAAGAAAAAAAAAATGGTTAATTAATTGTGACACACGTACCAGACTTTATATTAGGGACGCTGGGTGTGAGTTATGTGGGATCTCTGTGCAATTGTCTCAGTCACCTCAAGCTGCCGGAACAAATAGCATAGACGGAGCAGCTTAAACAGCAGACATTTCTTCTCTCCCACTTTTGGAGGCTGGAGGTCCAAGATCCAGGTGTCGGCGGTGTTGGTTTCTGGTGGGAGCTCCCTTCCTGGCTTGCAGACGGCTGCTTCCGGAAGGAACACAGCCTTCTATTACTTAGAACTCTGACCTCCAGAACCGTCAGATAATAAATCTGTGTTCCTTTAAGCCACTGGTTTGTCGTCATTTGTTATAGCAAGTGCCGGAAACTCATACATGCTCTTCCCAGCAAGGGCCCCGTGGGGATCCCGCGTGTGCCAACCCAGCCAGCAATCATGTTGAATCCGTTTTTATGTTTTGCGTGGAGCCCCCGACGCCTAGGGCGCTGTTGATGGCTGTCACGTCTGCACAAGGAAGACCCTTGCTTAGGGAAAGAGAAACGCCCCCAGCTCTGACCTCCTTTTTCTCTCTGTTTTCTGCTGGCTTCCAGGTTGCCGTCCCCACGTCTGGGAGCCATGGAGCCCACCGCCGGTGACTTACAGCTGGTGCCCAGGGCAACCAAGGACATCCAGCCTACAGACGCCGCATGCTGCCGGGCAGCCCTCTCGGCCATGGTGGCCACCAGCATCGTCATGGTCACCCTGGGAGTCCTTGTGGGTGAGTGGCCACAGACTTGCACGGGTCCACACGGCAGGCAGCTTGCACTAAGATGCCTGGGAGTGGCTCAAACGTGTCCCAGAGCAAAGGGCTGAGCATTGCAGTACACAGAGGCCACCCAACAGCAAGGCGATGGGACCGGGTTCTGAGTGTGGCTGCGCTTAGTCCTGGGCTAGGCGGTGGGTGCCTGGGTGTCGAGGCAATACCTGCAAATTTCAGGTTTCCCACCAGTGGGATTCTTTATTTTTTTTAATACCATGTGTTTGATTTTGTTTTTTTTAATATTTATTTATTTTTTATTTGGTTGCGCTGGGTCTTAGTTGCTTAATGAAGATTCACAACCGGGGTGAAATGGAGACCAGTAGGGAAATGAACTTTTAAAAAACCCTTGAGAGGTGCTTCCCTGATGGCACAGTGGTTAAGAATCCGCCTGTCAATGCAGGGGACATGGGTTCGAGCCCTGGCCCAGGAAGATCCCACATGCCACGGAGCAACTAAGCCCGTGCGCCGCAATTACTGGGCCCACGCGCCACAACTATTGACGCCCACCTGCCTAGAGCCCTTGCTCTGCAACAAGAGAAGCCACCGCAATGAGAAGCCCACACACTGCAAAAAAAAAAGTAGCCCCCGCTTGCCGCAACTAGAGAAAGCCCGCGCACAGCAACGAAGACCCAACGCAACCAAAAATAAAAATAATAAATAAATAAATTTATAAAAATAAAAACCTTGGGCTTCCCTGGTGGCGCAGTGGTTGAGAGTCCACCTGCCGATGCAGGGGACACGGGTTCGTGCCCCGGTCTGGGAAGATCCCACATGCCGCGGAGCAGCTGGGCCCGGGAGCCATGGCCGCTGAGCCTGCGCGTCCGGAGCCTGTGCTCCACAGCAGGAGAGGCCACAACAGTGAGAGGCCCACGTACCGCAAAAAAAATAAATAAATAAAAAGAAACAATAAAATAAAAACCTTGAGAAATTTGAAAAGTCCCCAGAAGTATAAGTGAGCAGTCGTTGACTTTCCCACCTCCCACAGTCAAAAGTGGCTCCCACTTCATGTTTGCTTCTAATGTACGTACATTCATATTATTTACAATGAAACATACGAAATGATGACCTGTGGTGAATGCTGCGAGGCTGCAGTTATAAAAACACACAAAGGAAGGTCTTTTTATGTCAGCGGAAGGGTCCACAGAGCCCTGCCGCCTGCATAGAATTCCAGGGCTACCCCACACCTCGACGTGGTAGCCCTGAGCCACAGCGCTGTTCAGACTGAGTCAGCTTAAATTAAATAACAGGTAAAGTCCAGTTCCTCCGTCCCCACCAGCCACATTTTACGAGTAGTTCGTGGCTCCTGCAGGGGATTCTCAGATCTAGAACCTTCCGTCATCAGGGGAAGTTCTGCTGGGCAGCCCTGCTCTGGACTGGGCTCCTTCTGAGATGAGCTTGCTAGTTCTGTGTGGGAATGTAAAGGTCACCTTTCGTCCTTGACATGCTCACGGTAACTGGCAGTTTGGCGGGAAAATGCTGTCATATGGCAAAATAAGTTGGTAATCCAATGTGGGATGTATATTTTTTAAATATATATATTTAAAATGTATTTTTAAAAATATATTTAAGGGGCTTCCCTGGTGGCGCAGTGGTTGAGAGTCCGCCTGCCGATGCAGGGGACATGGGTTCGTGCCCCGGTCCGGGAAGATCCCACATGCCGCGGAGCGGCTGGGCCCGTGAGCCATGGCCGCTGAGCCTGCGCGTCCGGAGCCTGTGCTCTGAGCCTGTGCTCTGCAACGGGAGAGGCCCCAACAGTGAGAGGCCCGCGTACCGCAAAAAAACAAACAAACAAACAAACAAACAAAATATATATATATATATTTAAGATATATATAATATATTTAAATATATATATTTGTGAATATCTGGAATAAGTCAGAGGCCGGCACGGCTGACAGAGGCCCTCTAGTGGCTGTGGGGTGAAATGCATGAAAATTGGGCTCTGTTGGTGGGTGGGGGGTGGCCGTGTGTTCGTGTGTCCATGTGTCCTCACGCCACGGAGAGACAGGGGACAGTTGCACACCTCCAGTCTAGAAGCACAGCTACATTTTGGGATAACAGGTAGATAAAATCTCCAGCAGGACCTCTGAAACTGAGGAAGGCTCTAAGAAACACTTAAAATTTAAAAACAATTTTTAAATTACAATTCAAATTTGTCCCCTTCCCAGACAGCTCAAAATTTTATTTGGAAGTATAAAATTTTACACGGGCCCTTGCTGGGCTGTTTCTCCAGTTGCCTGGGAGCCCATGGTTATTTCAGAGGGAAAGTGTGAGGCTTATTTGGGGCCCAGAACATAAGCACATGGGTCTACACAGCAGGGTTCTTGTTTTCTTTCTTTTTAGTTCCTTGCATGAGAAAACACACCAATTTTAGAATTACTTTAGACTCTTCTATCTATTGAATAAACAAATATCTAAATATCGAGCTGGTTGAATATTCATTCAAATAAATAGAGCTGAGAGCCAGCTTTCACAGTGTAGGTGGCTGCTGCTTCTATTTCTTAATTTAAAAAAATTTTTTCAAGTTTTTTGCTTTTTTTCTGGCCATACCACATGGATTGTGGGATCTTAGTTCCCCGACCGGGGATTGGACCCAGGCCCCAGCAGGGAAAGCGCTGAGTCCTAAACACTAGACCACCAGGGAACTCCCTACTTATAGTCTTTTAATTTTGTAATTATGATCATTTTTGACTGACGGACCCCTTTGCCAGTCTCACATATTTTCGACAGTTAGAAACACGTGTCTTCATGTATCACGTAGGGTTGTATCCTTTACAACATTGTACGACGGTTCTTCTTTGCTGTTGTGTACTTTGACAACCGTTGGAAACTATTATTCAAAGGGTGGTGTCAAGGGCCGGGGTTCGAGGGTCCTGGCACCCCTGGCTGTGCCCCTGGGGTATTTGGTGCCCCTTCCCAGGGAGGAGGTGGGAATTGTCCCAGAGTCGAGGGAAGGTCTTCCTTCTGAGGCCATTTCAGCCATTTTTGGCTAGGATCCAGTCCTCCCCTTAGGGAAACCTGGGGATGCCTGGGGCTTTGGGTACCTGGGGGCCTTTGGGTGGGTGATGGGTGAGAGCTGATAAGGGAGCACTGTTAATAATCACTCAACCCCCGGGAAGTCAGCCCACCCCCCGTTTTTTGGGGGTGACCACCCCAGGGTGATGGGGGGCCTCAGAGGCCGGCTTGACTGAGCCCTGCCCCTGCAGGTGGGCGCTCTCACGGGGCCCTGGTCTTGTCCGCAGCCTCCCTCTCTACACAGGGTGTCAACGTGGAGCACACAGCCGAGCTGCGAGGGATCCGGTTTGCCCCCAGCTTGCAGCAGGAGACCTCAGACTATTACCGCACGCTGACGCCCACTCTGGAAACGCTGGTGAGGGTTCTGGGAGCCAGGGGGGCCAAGTGGGAGGCCAGGGGCTCTGACTGAGGCAGCAGAGCAATGGGAGGCCCAGGCAGCCTCTGAGGTAGGGAGGGGTCCCCATGGGGTGAAGAGGGCAGGGGCTGATGCATTCCAGAATGCAGGGGAGGGTAGCATTCGATGGGAACTGACTGCTGCAGGATCCATAGGCCACGTTGAAAGGTTGTAAACTGCATTTCGGTAGAGAAATCAGAACCCTCCTACGTGGCTGGTGGGAATATGAAAAGGGGCAGCCACTGTGGAAAACCGTCTGGCAGTTTCTCCAAACGTTAAAAATGGAGTTACTATCTGACCCAGCAATTCTGCTCCTGAGTGTCTGCCCCAGAAAAACAAAACCGTGAGTCCACACAGAAACTTGTACACGAATGTTCATGGCAGCGTGATTCATAACAGCCCCAAAGTGAAAGCAGCCCACATGTCCATCGACAGACGATGGATAAACAACTGTGGTCCCTCCACACATGGGAGCATCACTCAGTCATGAAAAGGGGTGAAGCCCTGACACTTGCTACAACGTGGATGGACCTTGAGAACATGATGCTCAGTGAGAGAAGCCAGACGCAGAAGGACCCACAGGGTGTGATTCCACTGATGGGAAACGTCCAGAACAGGCAGATCCACAGACACAGACAGTGGGTTCCTCGTTGTCAGGGGCTGGGGAGAGGATGGGGGTGACTGCTGATGGGAATGGGCCTTCTTTTGGGGCCATGAGAATGTTTTAAAATTGTGATGAGGTTGTACAACTCTGTGAATATACTAAAACCCATCTAATTGTACACTTGTAAAAGATGAGTTTTTATGGTAGGTGACTTTTAAAACATAGTTTAAAATTTTATCCTAAGGGAAAGAGAAAGGTGACTAGGTAAGGATTCACTTTAAATGTGTGATAAGATGTGAGAGAAGCAGGGGGACAGTTAGGAGTCACCATCGTCTAGACCAGGAGTCAGCAAACTTTCCCCGTAATAGGGCCAGATGGTCAATATTTTTGGCTTTTGGGGGCCAGAGAGTCTGTCTTGACTGCTGGGCCTTGTGTTGTAACCTGAAAGCCGCCATAGATGACATGGATGAGTGGGTGTGGCCGTGTGCCAATAAACCTTTATTTATGGACACTGAAATTTGCATTTCATACCATTTTCATGCACCGTGAAATATTTTTCTTTTTTTTTTTTTACATTTAAAAATGTAAAAACCATTCTTGTCCGTGATCTTTGCAAAAACAGCCAGTGATTCTAATTCAGCACATGGGCCGTATTGCTAATCTCAATCCCGTATCTTAAAGCAGCAAGGTCCAGTAGAAATGTAACAGAAGCCCCATGTGTAATTTAACATTTTCTGGTAGCCACTTTTTAAAAAAAAAAAAGTAAAAAGAATCAGGTAAGATTATTTTTAATAATACATTTTATTTAACCCAGAATATCCAAAATGTTATCATTTCAACATGTCATCAACCTATATAAGGCAGGTATTAATGAGATATTTTACATTCTTTCCTTTGTATTGAGGCTTCCAACCCTGGTGTGTCTTTTTTTTTTTAAGTTTATTTATTTTTTGGCTGCGTTGTATCTTTGTTGCTGCAAGCGGGCTTTCTCTAGTTGCGATGTGTGGGCTTCTCATTGCGGTGGCTTCTCGTTGCAGAGCACCGGCTCTAGGCGCACAGGCTTCGGTAGCTGTTGAACCCGTGTCCCCTGCATTGGCAGGTGGATTCTTAACCACTGCGTCACCAGGGAAGTCCCCCAAACCTGGCGTGTCTTTTACACTCACATCTCAGGGTGGATACTGAGCTTCCACTGGGAAAACTCCATCCCTACTTAGAATTTGTAACGTTTACAGACCCAAGATGCTCCAGATATACTTAAGAATTTTCCAGTGACTGAATCAAGTATCCGTTTTGAAATTGAAGCGTGAATTCATTAAAATTGAACAAAATGCGAAAATCAGTTCCTCTGTGGCACCAGCCACATTTCAAATGCTCAGTTTCTACATATGGCCGGCGGCTGCCATATGGGGTGAGGCAGGTGCAGAACATTTTGGAAATTTGTGGAATGTTCTACAGGACAGTGCAGGTCTGGGTGTGGGCTATGGGGATGTGGACTCAGAGGGTGCGGTTCAGAGAAGCAAATTGGATTGAGGGTGGTTTAGATGAGCGGATGAACGGGCGTGACTGTGCATCACGTGTGTTTAGGGAGCGAGGATGGTGACCGTAGGATTTAGCAGCTAAGCAGGACATTCTGCCAGGGGACAGGGACGCTGTCAGTGACTACGTTGGGAGAGCAGATGAACGGGGTTACATGGTCACCCTACGTGTGGGTGACGTGAGCTGCCGAGGGGAGAGATGTGGGCCCTTCGGTGCCCAAACTGAGACAATCCTAGGAGACGCGGACAGTGGTCACCCTAACAGCACATGAAGGACGAGGACCTTCCTGATAGCATCTGCTTGCACAAAGTGGGCTCAGCCACAGAGGGTTTTTTTAATGTAAAATTCACATAAAACATAAAATTATCCTTTTCTTTATTATTATTTTTTTCTTTTGGCCACGCTGTGTAGCTTGTGGGATCTTAGTTTCTCAACCTGGGATTGAACCCGGGCCCCCGGCAGTGAAAGCGCCGAGTCCTAACCACTGGACCACCAGGGAGTTCCCTAAAATTATCCACTTTTACAGTGACTGATTCAGTGGCATTTAGTACATTCACAAAGCTGTGCAACCATCACCTCTAATTCCAGAACCTTCCATCACCCAAAAAGGAAACCCCACCCCCATCAGCAGTCACCCCCTCCCCCTCTCCCGCAGCCCCTGACAACCAGGAACCCACGCTCCGTGTCTACGGATCTGCCTGTTCTGGACGTTTCCCATCAATGGAATCACACCCTGTGTGTCATTCTGTGTCTGGCTTCTCTCACTGAGCATCGTGTTCGCAGGGTCCGTCCACGTTGTAGGAGTGTCAGGGCTTCACCTCTTTTCATGGCTGAGTGATGCTCTCGTGTGTGGAGGGACCACGTGGGGTTTCTCCATCATCTGTTGGCGGAGCTATATTTTCATAGGCACGACTTCGAGATGCCTGTCCTGTCTCTTAGTTCTGTGAGTTGGCCGCACACATGGAGTTGAAGAGGAGATGCTTTTCCACCCCCTTCCCAGCTGTCCCCCCCAGGAGTCTCCGCAGAGTCTCACATTTGCCACGGTTGTTTCTGTTGTAGTTTGTCAGCAGCTTTCGGGAGACAGAGTTGGAGGCCAGCTGTGTGGGCTGCACAGTGCTCAGTTACTGGTGAGTTGGGGCCTCCTTGGAGGTGGAGGAAGCTTGGTGGTTGCCTGAGAGACTGCAGAAGATTCCAGCCAAGAGGCGCCCTCCCTCTCAAGGGCCAGTGTCCTCCCCGCAGGGCGGGCAACGCCAGCATCCTGGTGCGTTTTCGGCTGCACTTTATGCAGCCGGCCCTGTGGACACCGAGCCTGGGCCTGGAGGAGGAGCTGCTGCAGCGGGGACTCCGAGAGAGGCTGCAGGGCCGCGGCATCCCCCTGGCCCCCTATGGCACCATCGTGTCCGCCCAGCTCACAGGCGAGTGGCCCCAGAGACAGGGCGACGTTGGGAGGGGCTGGAGGGACATGCTGGGGAAGGGGAGCCAAGTGAAAGTCGCATTAAACTCGAGGTTTTCCATAATCGCCCCCGTGGTGACAAGGAAACATATACCCATTGCTTTACCCTCTATGGTCTAGACCAGGGGGCGGCAACCTATAAATATTTTCATCTTTGCCACCCATTGGGTCTCTGTCCAGATGGCTCAACTCAGCTATTATAGCACAAAAGCAGCAAAGACACTATATAAACAAACGGACACCACTGTGTATCAATAAAACTTTATTTACAAAAACAAGTGGTGGGCCGGATTTGGCTCCTGGCCCCTGGTATAGAAATAAGGGTAAATGTTATGCTCTAAAATTCTAAGATTGCTGTGCGTTGTGATTTGAGAACCAGGCATGAGGTCAGACTGCTCAGATTTTAAAATTGTTGCCTTGACCTTGCCCTGCAGGACATTTACAGTCCCCTCTCCACCACTCCCGACACACTCAGTGAGTCTCAGTAACCTCGCCAGCACTAAGAGAGCTTTCTGAGGGGATGGAAGTGTTTTGGGTCGGTGCCATCCACTCTGGCAGCCGCCTGCCCCACGCGGCTGTTGAGCTCTTATCGTGAGGAATGGAATATTTCATCTGATTTCATCTTTGCTGATTTAAGTCAGAATTTAAGTGGATCCCAGGTGGACAGCGCAGACCACTGCTTTGCAATACGATGTTGTCAGAGAACCTCAATGCTTGCTAAATGAGCTTATATCTCTTCTCCGTTTTGCCGCAGGAAGCCAGAAAGAGCTGCTGACAGAAAGAGACTTAAAATCAGGTATGTTTTGTTGAATGGATAAAGAAGATGTGGTATATATGTGTACAATGGGATACTACTCGGCCATAAAAAAGGATGAAATAATGCCATTTAAAGCAACATGGATGGACCTAGAGATTATTATACTAAATGAAGTAAGTCAGAGAAAGATAAGTATCACTTATATGTGAAATCTAAAATATGACACAAATGAACCTATCTACAAAACATAAACAGATTCACAGACATAGAGAATAGACTTGTGGTTGCCAAGGGGGAGGGGGGTGGGGGAGGGAAGGATTGGGAGTTTGGGATTAGCAGATGCAAATTATTACATATAGGATGGATAAACAACAAGGTCCTACTGTATAGCACAGGGAATTATATTCAATATCCTGTGATAAACCATAATGGAAAAGAATATGAAAAAGAATGTATATCTGTGTGAGCAGACAATTTAAAAGTGAGGCACTTTGAATTATTCAGAGCCAAGCATGATTAAGAGGAGGCATTATTGTTTTTGTTTTGTTTTTAAGTGATGGAAAGTTTTTATTAAAAGAAAAGACAAAAAACAATTTGGGGGAAAAAAAAGAAAAAAGAGTAGATATCACCTGGAATCTCATTGCTTTTACTATTTTGGTGACTTTCCTCCCAGATGGCTCATGACACATCTACAGATACATTTATTTAGCTTTACATCAATGGTTCCCAACTAGGGGTGATCCTGCCCCCCCAGGGGACACAGGGTGATGTCTGGGGACATCTGTGGTTGTCACGATGGGGGGTGCTCTTGGCATTCAGTGAGTGGGCCCGGGGTGCTTCTCAACATCCCACAGTGCCCAGGACAGCCCCCACAGATAATGGGCCCAAATGTGAACCTACACTTCAGTGGCAAATTTTATGTTATGTGTACTTTATTACAATTTTAAAAATTAATTTCACCTATTTCTTACTTTAAAAAAAAAATTCTTTATTTATTTCGTTGCACCAGGTCCTAGTTGCAGCAGGCAGGCTCATTAGTTGTGGCTTGCCGGCTCCTTAGTTGCGGCACGTGAGCTCCCTAATTGCGGCTCACTGGCTCCTTAGTTGTGGCTTGTGAACTCTTAGTTGTGGCATGCATGTGGGACCTAGTTCCCTGACCAGGGATTTAATGCGGGTCCCCTGCACTAGGAGCTCAGAGTCTTATCCACTGAGCCACCAGGAAAGTCCCCCTATTTCTTACTTTTTAAAAACATGGTGGGACTTCCCCAGTGGTGCAGTGGTGAAGAATCCGCCTGCCAATGTAGGGGACACAGGTTCGATCCCTGGTCCGGGAAGATCCCACATGCCGCGGAGCAACTAAGCCCGTGTGCCACAACTACTGAGCCTGCGCTCTAGAGCCCATGAGCCACAACTACTGAGCCCGCGTGCCGCAACTACTGAAGCCCACGTGCCTAGAGCCCGTGCTCCGCAACAAGAGAAGCCACCACAATGAGAAGCACACACACCACAACAAAGATTAGCGCCCTCTCGCCGCAACTAGAGAAAGCCTGCACGCAGCAAGGAAGACCTAACGCAGCCAAAAAATAAATTAATTAAAATAAATTAATAAATAAATAAAACGTGGCTGATAGAAACGTAAAAGTACATACATGGCACACATACACTTAGGTTTCATAGCCCTGGCCCTGGTGCTGACTAGCATTCTCATGTGTTACATCTCTGTACTAATTCTGAGAAAATTATTTCAGAAACATTCAGAGAAAAGGAAGCAGAGAAGAGATGCCTTCCACGCTCTAGAGTTTCCGCGTGGAGAGCAGGCGGGAGAGATGGAGTGAGGTCAGGAACGCGGTTCTTGTCTGCCCTCAGGTCACTGTCCAGGGAATGCCTTTTCCTGCGGGAACAGCCAGTGTGTGACAAAGGTGAACCCGGAGTGTGATGACACGGCGGACTGCTCTGATGGCTCCGATGAGGCCCACTGTGGTCAGTCTGCCTGTCTGGCCTGTTTTCTGGGCTATGTCCTCTTTCCAGGTTCAAGTGCTGGCTCTCTGGCCCACTGTGCCCATCACACACAGACACGTGGTCCCGGCATTCACTGGAGTGGGGCAGAGAAAGGGAGTGGGCACCTGTGATATGACAGGAAACCTGAGCGGCAAGCAGAGAAGGGAGACCTTGAGGTGTGTGGAGTGGAGAGCCTCGGGTGAGAAGGAGAAAAAAATCAGGTCAAACCGTGGGAAGCCTTGAATGCCAGGAACTAGGGGTCTGTCCTATAGGTAGTGGGGAGTCACCAAAAGGATTTGAGCAAGGGAAAATTACAATTGAAATGCTGTAAGAGTAGTCAACATTTTTCTAGCAATGCTAGTCCATGCAGTAAGGTGAGAACAGTGGTTTAAATGTTGGAAAGGAAGAAGGAAAACTATCATAATTTGAATCTGATTCTCTAAATGAATCAATAAATTAACTGAAAGGATATCAGAAAAATAAGACAGTTCAACAATAAGGGGAAGATAAGATAAATACACATAAAGGAAGCTCTTGTTTTGCTTTATACAATTAATAACAGGTTAGAAGATATAATGGAAAAGATCATAGTCTTGATTAATAGCAACACAAAATAAAATAAACTTGTGTCCTCTATATAATAATAATTATCTAGAATTACAAACCATTGCTGAAGGACATAAAAGCAGACTAAACAGAGAGACACGGCATCCTATGAAAAGATGGACATATAAAGATTTTGAAACTTGCAAAATACACGGTGAGGGAGACATTCATAGCGTCTGGTACCTGGCTGCGGAGGATGATATAGAGGTTGATTGAAATTGACAGGTGTGGTCGGGGGGTCCCCAAGACTCCTTCAGATTCAGTGATTCACGAGAAGGAGTCACAGAACTCAGTAAAGCTGTTATATGCGTAGTTATGGCTTATTACAGTGAAAGGATACAGATGAAAATCAGCAAAGCAAAAGGTGCAAAGTCCAGGAGAGACCAAGCTCAAGCAAGCTTCCAGTTATCCTCTCCCGGTGGCGTCATGTGGACGGGGCTTAACTCATTCTCCCAGCACCATATGTGACAACACACTCAAAGTACTTCCAACCAGGGGGGCTCACCCAAGGCTTGGTGTCCAGGGTTTGTGTTGGGGGTTGGTCACATAGGTACGTAGCATCCATATAGCTAACTTTAGGGTATGATTGTCCTAGAGGTGGTGAATCACAGGACATCAGGCTGAGTGGATTAAACAACAGAAATGTATTCTCTCCCAGCTCTGGAGGCTAGAAGTCCGAGATCAAGGTGTCCGCAGGGTCGGTTCCTTCTGAGGCCGTGAGGGAGGATCTGTTCCATGTGGTCTCCCTGCTTCTGGTGGTTTGCTGGCATCTTTGGCATTCTTTGAATGCGGTGGCCATGGGGACAACAGACTGCAGACAGACGTGCCAGGAACGTGGCCACACTCCTGCCTTCTTGGGGGTCCTGGAGAGTGATCTCTGTCTTGCAGACTGTGGATTGCAGCCTGGCTGGAGGACAGCCGGCAGGATTGTGGGCGGTGTGGAGGCATCCCCGGGGGAGTTCCCTTGGCAAGTCAGCCTCCGAGAAAACAACGAACACTTCTGTGGGGCTGCCGTCATTGGCGCCAGGTGGCTCGTGTCTGCTGCCCACTGCTTCAATGAGTGAGTGCACGTCCCTGAGGGCTCAGAGCCCACCCCACCCCTGTATCCCACCTACCTTCCACTCTGGGAATGCCACCTTTCCTGGGTGTCTTCAGAGCCCCTTGGAACTTATTTCCTTCCTTCCTTCCTTCCTTCCTTCCTTCCTTCCTTCCTCCCTCCCTCCCTCCCTCCCTCCCTCCCTCCCTCCTTCCTTCCCTCTCCTTTTTAAAAGATATTTATTTATTTATTTATTTATTTATTTGGCTGTGTCGGGTCTTAGTTGCGGCACATGGGAACTTTTGTTGCAGAGCGCGGGCTCTTCGTTGCGGCGTGCAGGCTCTCTAGATGTGGCGCGTGGGTTTAGTTGCCCCGTGGCATGTGGGATCTTAGTTCCCTGACCAGGGATTGAACCCATGTCCCCTGCATTGGAAGGCAGATTCTTAACCACTGGACCACCAGGGAAGTCCCTCCCTCTCTTTTCTTTTTGTTAAATCTGAATGCATTAATTTTTTAAAATTGTGGCAAAATATATATAACATAAATTTACCATTTTTAAGTGCACAGCTCGTTGGCATTAGGCACACTCACACTGTTGGGCAACCATCCCCAACATCATCTCCAGAACTTTCTCATCCTCCCAAACTGAAACTCTATCCCTTTTAAACCCTGACTCCCCAGCCCCTCCTCCAGCCCCTGGCCCCACCATCTACTTCCTGTCTCTGTGGATCTGACTCCCCCAGGGACCTCCTGTGAGTCGAATCAGACAGTACTTGTCCTTTTGTGCCTGACATTTCACTTCACCTGTTTTCAAGGTTCATCCATGTTGTAGTGTGTGTCACTGCTTCTTTCCCTTTCATGGCCAAATAATATTCCAGTGTGTGGATGGACATGTGTTTATTCTTTCATCCATTGACGGACACTTGGGTTGTGTCCACTTTTTGGCTGTTGTGAATAATGCTGCTGTGAACATGGGTGTGCAAGTGTCTGAGTCACTACTTTCAATTGCTTTGGGTATAAACTCAGAGGTGGAATTGCTGGGTCACATGGTGATTCTGTGTTTACCCTTTTGAGGAAACACCATCCCGTTTTCCACAGCAGCTGCCCCATTTTCCATTCCCACCAGCAGTGTACAAGGGTTCCAATTTCTCCACATCCTTGAGAAGTTCCTTTGACATTTATTGTAAAGCTGGTTTGGTGGTGCTGAGTTCTTTTAGCTTTTGCTTGTCTGTAAAGCTTTTGATCTCTCCATCAAATCTGAATGAGACGGGGCTTCCCTGGTGGCGCAGTGGTTGAGAGTCCGCCTGCCGATGCAGGGGACACGGGTTCGTGCCCCGGTCCGGGAAGATCCCACGTGCCGCGGAGCGGCTGGGCCCGTAAGCCATGGCCGCTGAGCCTGCGCGTCCGGAGCCTGTGCTCCACAACGGGAGAGGCCACAACAGTGAGAGGCCCGCGTACCGGAAAAAAAAAAAAAAATCTGAATGAGAGCCTTGCTGCGTAGAGTATTCTTGGTTGTAGGCTTTTCCCTTTCATCACTTTAAATACATCATGCCACTCCCTTCTGGCCTGCAGAGTTTCTGCTGAAAAGTCAGCCGATAGTCTTACAGGAGTTCCCTTGTATGTTATTTGTTCCTGCTCCCTTGCTGCTTTTAATATTCTCTCTCTAATTTTTGTCTTTTTGATTATGTTGTGTCTTGGTTTGTTACTATTTGGGTTAATCCCGTATGGGACCCTCTGTGCTTCCTGGACTTGGCTGGCTGTTTCCTTTCCCAAGTTAGGGAGGTCTTCCGCTGTTATCTCTTCACATATTTTCTCAGGCCCTTTCTCTCTATCTTCTCCTTCTGGGACCCCTATAATGTGAATAGTAGCATGATGGATGTTGTCCTAGTGTCTGTTAAACTGTCCTCATTCCTTTTCATTCTTTTTTTCTTCGGGGGGCAGTGATTTCCACTGCTCCGTCTTCCAGCTCACCGATCTGTTCTTCTGCCTCATTTAGTCTCCTTTTGATTCCTTCTGCTGTGTGTTTCATTTCAGTTATCGTATTCTTCATCTCTGTTTGGTGGTTCTTTATATTTTCTCTTTGTTTAAAACGTCTCACTTCTTACTCCGTGCATCCGCTCCTCTCCTGAGTTCTATGATCGTCTTTACGATCACTACCCTGAACGCTCTCTCAGGTAGGTTGCCTCTCTCTACCTCACTTAGTTCTTCTCCTGGGGGTTTATCTTGTTCCTTTGTCTGGAACGTGTTCCTCCGTCACCTCATTTTGTCTGAGTTGCTGTTTGTATTTGTATGGTAGGTTCGTTGTTTCTCAACCTTGGAGAAGTGGCTTCTGGAGGACACGTCCTATGCATCCCCGCAGTGCACTCCCCGCTCATCACCCAAGCTCCATGCTCTAGGGGTTCCCTCTAAGAGGGCTGCGTGGGTCCTTCTGTCGTCGCAGGCTGACTGTGTGGGCGGTCTGCTAGGCTTGGTTGGCTGCCAGGCCCCGTCTTATGTGGACGCTGCTGGCTGCGGTTTAGTGGGGCTTGGTCACGAGGTGGCCGGTTGTGGGATCCTAGGGGGCCTGGGGTTAGTGCCCGACTCCTGGCAGGCAGAGCTGGTTCCTGGGGTCTGCCTGCAGGGCCCAGGGATCCCAGAGCTCGTTTCAGAGCATTGGTGGGGGGAGGGGGGGAAGGGGCGGGTTTCGGCTACAGTTGGGTATGGGTTCTGGAGCGTCCCAGAGGTGGCCTTGGCTTACTGGTGGGCGGGGCTAGGGTCTGGCCTTCAATGCGGGATCATGGTTTTCTTGCATCTGGTGTCCGCCCACTGGTGGGCGGAGCTGGGTCTTGGCCCTCTGGTGGGCAGGGCTGTGTCTAGGGGCAGCTGTGGGCTCAGGGGGGGTCTAAGGCAGCCTGTCTGCTGATGGGTGGGGCTGTGTCCCCGCCCAGTTAGTTGATTGGCCTGGGGCGTCCCAGCACTAGCGCCTGTGGGCTATTGGGGGTGGGCCCGGGTCTCCGCACTAAAGAACCAACATGGGGGCCCCCCCGCCAACATTACGTCCCCAGGGCGACCCATGGCCGCCCGCGCCTTGCCTCCCCAGGAGGCCCTCCGAGAGCAGCAGGTAGGTTTGGTCCAGGCTTCTATCAGATGACTGCTTCTGCCCTGGGTCCCAGTGCACGTGGGATTCTCTGTGTGTCCTTTAGGAGTGAAGCCTCTATTTCCCCCAGTCCTGTGGGGCTCCTGCGACTAGCTCTGTGGGCCTCCGAAGCCCAATGCTCTGGGGGACCCTCTTCCTGGTGCTGGACCCCCAGGCTGGGGAGCCTGACGTGGGGCTCAGAACTCTCGCTCCTGTGGGAAAACCTCTGCAACGTGATTCTCCTCCAGTCCGTGGGTCCCCCACCAGGGGCCACGGGGTTTGATCATATCGTGAGTCCACCCTTCCTTCTCATTTTGTTGCGGTTCCTTCTCTCTGTCTTCGGTTGGAGAAGATCTTTTCTGGTAGGTTCCAGTCTTTTTCATCGATGGTGGTTCTGCAGGTAGTTGTGATTTGGGTGTGCTCCTGAGAGGAGGTGAGCTCAGGGTCTTTCTACTCCGCCATCTTGGCCGATCTCCCAGTCTCTCCACATCCTGGCCATTACTTGTCACTTTGTTTGTTTTTAATAATAGCCATCCTAATGGGTGTGCAGTAATGTCTCACTGTGGCTTTGATTTGCGTTTCCCTAATGATTAGTGATGTTGAGCGTCTTTTCATGTGCTTATTGGCCATTTGTGTGACATTTGTGTGACATTGCTCCATCTTCTTGGGAGCAATGCCCAGTTTTTTTGTTTGTTTGTTTGGCTGTGTTGTGTCTTCGTTGCTGTGTGCAGGTTTTCTCTAGTTGTGGCGAGCGGGGGCTACTCTTTGTTGCAGTGCACAGGCTTCTCATTGCAGTGGCTTCTCTTGTTACGGAGCACAAGTTCTAGGCGTGTGGCCTTCAGTAGTTGCAGCACGCGGGCTCAGTAGTTGCGGCATGCAGGCCCTAGAGCACGCAGGTTTCAGTAGTTGTGGCGCACGGGCTTCAGTAGTTGTGGCTCGCAGGCTCTAGAACACAGGCTCAGTAGTTGTGGCGCACGGGCTTAGTTGCTCCGCGGCATGTGGGATCTTCCTGGACCAGGGCTCGAACCCCTGTCCCCTGCATTGGCAGGTGGATTCTTAACCACTGCGCCACCAGGGAAGTCCCTTTGCCCAGCTTTTTTTTTTTTTTTTGCGGTACGCGGGCCTCTCACCGCTGTGGCCTCTCCCGTTGCGGAGCACAGGCTCCGGACGCGCAGGCTCAGCAGCCATGGCTCACGGGCCCAGCCGCTCTGCGGCATGTGGGATCTTCCCGGACCGGGGCACGAACCCGTGTCCCCTGCATCGGCAGGCGGACTCTCAGCCACTGCGCCACCAGGGAAGCCCTGCCCAGTTTTGAACTGGGTTGTTTTTTGTTGTTGAGGATGGTCAGAATCTTTAACAATGAGAGTGGCCAATCAGAATGGAGCTCACCAAAGGTGGAAGAAGGTTCTGGAAGCCTCTGGCAGTGCCAGGCATTGCTATTTGGTTATTTCCATCTGAGGAGTCCTCGGGGACAGGACAGGGCAACAGGAAGCATAGGTTCCCCTGGGAAACCATTACCTACGAATTGCCCCAGGGTCACTAATGGAACAGCCTGCTGGGAATCCCAGGGAAACCTGCCCCAGGAAATGACGGTCTGGTGGACACAGGTCACATAAGCAGTGACATTCAGGGCAAGAAGAGTTGCTTTTTTATCGTTTTAAATTTCGTTTCTCTTAATATTTTATTATGAATATATTTAAGTAGAAAAGATGAAAAAATAGGACGACAAACACCCCTATGCCAGTATCTGATTTCAAAAGTTATTACTATTTCACTGTATTCGTTTTTTCTCCCACTCTCTCCATCTATCTGCATCTGTAATTATTCACACACACATTCATACATATATATCTTTGCCAAACCATTTGAAATTAAGTAGAAACCATCATGACACACGGCCTCCGAATCTCCCGCATGCATTTGTGCACACAGACAAAAGCGTCTCTCACATACCCACATACCACTATCACACCCAAGAAAATTAAAAACAGCCACGCAATGTTATCTAGTAGCCAGTCCACATTCAAGGCCTCACTCGCCTCACCCTAATCCCAGCCGTGTTGGATCCTGTCTTTGTTTAAAATACTGATAATTCGTGCACATTTTGGTTTCTTGGGTTTTTTTTTTTTTGCAATCATTCTGATTTTTGACAATGTTGCATGAAAATATTATTATTATTATTTGCTGCATTGGGCCTTTGTTGCTGCGCTCAGGCTTTCTCTAGTTGCGGCGAGCGGGGGCTACTCTTCATTGTGGTGCGCGGCTTCTCAGCGCGGTGGCTTCTCTTGTTGCGGAGCACGTGCTCTAGGCGCGCAGGCTTCAGTAGTTGTGGTGCACGGGCTTAGTTGCTCCGCGGCACGTGGGATCTTCCCCGCCCAGGGCTCGAACCCATGTCCCCTGCATTGGCAGGAGGATTCTTAACCACTGCGAAACCAGGGAAGTCCGAAAATATCATTATTAGTCTCGATGGCTGAGTTTTGGGGCGCCTCCTTAACACTTGCCCGCTGGGTGAGTGCCTCACCCTCCGGCCCCATCCTCAGTGGGCCTCTGAGCGGGGGTTTGTCTGCCCTGCAGATTCCAAGACCCCACCGAGTGGGTGGCTTACGCGGGCAGCACCTACCTCAGCGGCTCGGAGGCCAGCACGGTGCGGGCCCGAGTGGCCCGGATCATCACGCACCCCTTCTACAACTCTGACACGGCCGACTTCGACGTGGCGGTGCTCGAGCTGGGTGGCCCCCTGCCCTTCAGCAGGCATGTGCAGCCCGTGTGCCTCCCAGCCGCCGTGCACGTCTTCCCGCCCCGGAAGAAGTGTCTGATCTCGGGCTGGGGCTACCTCAAGGAGGATTTCCGTAAGCACCATACCGCCCGCAGCCTCTCCAGGCAGCCAGCAAAGCCCAGCCAAGCAAGCAACACACAGTCCGGCCTCATTAGCCGCGGATTCTGTATTTGCGAATTTGCCTACTCGCTAAAATTCATTTGTCTCCCCAAGTGGATACTCGTGGGGGGAATCTGTGATTGTTCCCTGTTGTGCAATTTGAGTCGTTCCCAGCGGAGGTGGAGCTGGGCAAACCCTGCCTCTTGGTTCAGCTCAGACTGGAAACCAGTGTCCTTTTCGTGGTCTATTTACTGCCACTTTTTTTTTCTGCATTTTTGAGCTTTTTGTGGCAGGTTTCACAAAATCTAAACAGGCCCCAAGCGTAGAGCTGAAGTGCTGGCTAGCGTCCTAAGTGCAGGAGGGCTGGGATGTGCCTAATGGGCAGAAAGTACATGTGTTAGATGAGCTTCGTTCAGGCAAGAGTTACAGCGCTGTGGGCTGTGAGCTCAGTGGTAACGAATCAACCATGTATGTTAAGTGAAGCGTCTTTAAGCAGAAACACACGTACCATCATGAGGTTATGTACGTATGCATCGGCTGTGACCGGAGGCTCTCAGGAACCTGACCCCGTGTAACCCCCGGGGCAGTGGGGCAGTGTTCACTGATTCAGTGTTTGGGTCATTTTATAGAACAGAACTGCCTCATATCGACTGTAACCTGATGGTGATAAATGCTGGGAAGGAAACCAGTAGGAAAAATGAGTTGGGGGCGGGGACAGCTTTAGGAAAGGGCCTGAGATGGTGACACTTCAGCTAAGACCAGGCTTCCTACTCCAGGGACTGGGCAGGAAGCAAATCAGACAGAAACCCCTGTTCACATGGAGCCCCCAGTCCAGACCAGCGCCTCCCAATAAAACTTCCCTCAGTGGTGGACACAAGCCACATCTGTGCCATCCACAACGGGGGCCAGCAGCCCTGTGACACGGGCTAGCGCTACCAAGAAACTGAGTTTTACATTTCACTTCATTGTAATGAATTCCATCTGCATTTAAATAGCCTCACGTGGGCAGTGGCTACCATACCCAGACTGAACAATTCCAGGGGGCAGTAGATAATGAACAAGATAAGTGGCAAATGGTCTTGTACAGAATGGAGAAAAATAAGGCCGGGGTTGGGGGGGCTGCAATTTAAAATAGGAGATGAGAGGAGGAAGGCGGACAGATTCTGCAGGGACAAGCATTCTAGGCAGCCAGAACGGCATGTGCAAAGGGCCTGGGGTGCCAGGGTAGGTGGTCCAAGCTTGGGTATTTGGATTGAGCTGCGCGGGTGGGGGGGGGAACGACACCCTGGAGCATTTGAGGAAAAGGTTACGTAATCTGATTTAATGTTTAGCCAAGATGGGGCTACGGCTGGACTAAGAAAAGATTCCAGCAGGTAAGGGGGAGCTCAGGGCGGGCAGGTTTGGGGAGGGGAGGGGAGGAGCCTAGTCTTGCCACTTAGCTGTCCAGGCCGAGAGGGTGGTCAGTGGGCATTGATGGACCTGGCTCATTTCTGATCTAGGGCTGCAGCAGCTCCACCGCAGCTGGGGAAACAGAAGCTCAGCCTCCTGGCTCGGGGTGGCTGCCAGGGTCCTGGAGTGCTCACCCTGCTTGTCTCTCCCCATGCTGGGCAGTGGTCAAGCCGGAGATGCTGCAGAAAGCCACCGTGGAGCTGCTGGACCAGGCCCTGTGCGCCAGCCTGTATGGCCACTCGCTCACCGACAGGATGCTGTGTGCCGGCTACCTGGATGGGAAGGTGGATTCCTGCCAGGTGAGCCCGGTGCCTGGGAAAGAAGCCAGAGGCCCCAGACCGATGCCTTGCCAGCCCCTGAGGGGAAAGGCCCCCAAGTTTCCGCCCGAGGTTCCCCTCTCCCCGGAAGGGGGAGTCTTCTGTTGCTGGTCCACCACCTAAATTTCCTCTGCTTGGTTTGTCACATGGCTGTGGATTTCCTTTTTCTTTTAATTTATATCTTTGCTCTCCTTTCTAAGGCCTGGTGGGTGGGGAGCGGCTGCTACATGCGCTCAGGGTGCCACATCAGAGCCAGAAGCTGGAGAAAACAGCGGGAAATAGTGAGAGAGAGCTTGTGTTTAAGGATGAAAGAGTCGCGGTGAGCTGGGTGTGAGGAGAAGGCAAAGGATAGCAAGACAGGATGAGTGAGGGCAGATGCGGCCCTGCAGGAGGACGCCGCGTGATGACTGGAGGTTCCTAAGCCACTGGTGACATTACCCAGGGTCTGCTGGGCTAAGGAGAGGAGGGGATACTGTTTATTTGGGTTGGGTTTTTAACTGCCAGTGGTAGAACTGAAAGAGGTCTTAGAGATCTCATAGTCCAACTGTCCTATTTTATTTTTTTAGAAGAGGAGACTGAGGTTCCGAGATGTGAGGTATCAGCCCACATGTGCTCCGTGAGCGCGTGGGGAGAAGGCCCCCAACCAGGGCTCCTTCTCTGAGCCTGTGGCTCTGGGATTGGGACCGGCTGCAGCCACGGAGCCCCGACCCCTCCTGAGGGTGTGCCTTTGTCTCCCAGGGCGACTCGGGGGGCCCCCTGGTCTGCGAGGAGCCCTCCGGAAGGTTCTTCCTGGCCGGCATCGTGAGCTGGGGAATCGGCTGTGCAGAAGCCCGGCGTCCGGGGGTGTACGCCCGAGTGACCAGGCTGCGTGACTGGATCCTGGAGGCCATTGCCGCTGCAAGCAAGCCTCTGGCCCCCACGGCGGCTCCTGCCCCGGCCATCCCCAGCACCGCCTGGCCCACCAGCCCACAGAGCCCGGTGGTCAACACACCCACCAGGCCCACGCTGGCCCCCAGCGCCGTGCCTCTCGACTCAGCCACTGCATCTAAGCCACAAGGTACTTTCTGGGGAGACAGCAGAAGTGGGTGTCCGCTCCGTGCGGGGTTGGGTGGATTGGTACTGGCTTTCCGAAGCTGTCTGTGGGGAAGAGATAGGTGATTGATTAGTGATGTCTGTCAAATGCCCAGGCAAAGGCTATTTTCACATTTACTGCCTGATGACACCTACTGCCGGCCTGGAGGAGGGTGTACTCAGAATATCCCGAAGGGTCAGCAAGAGGCCAGTGACCGTGACGATGGGGCCAGGGTGGGAGAGCGACTGACCTGGGGTCACCGCAGACACGAGCACCCACACGAAGCACACAACTTCTCCACCTGTCTCGACTTTGTGGTTTCCGAGGACCCAGGTCCAGTCACTGCCCGGATCTGACACTGATCCGCCTTTGTGGTCCCACAGACCTGCGAGGCTCAAAGCCAGTCGAAACTCTGCCTCTTTTTTTTGTTTCTGTTTTTTAACACAAAAATCTCCTTTATTCTTGGTTGCTCCTACTCAATCATTTAACAATTCAAGATTTATATTGTAATTAATAACGTGAAATTCTGACAGACAGTGGTATACAAAGTCAATTAAGATGTGCTTCCCATCTTTATTAAATATTGAAAAATAAAGAGTAGGAAAGAATAGTAAAGTACACTCCCATTAGAAAGAATACATGATTTATGTTGAGTACATACCAGTTTTCCAAAGTACTGTGTACCTGGCCAAAGATATATTGCTAAAGACACACGTACACAGGGGTACACACATGTGCATACAATCAAATAAACATCGCACAACACATAATATAGAAAGTTATATGTAACAAAAATGAAAAAATTGTGATATTATATTGTTTTTGCCTATGGAAATGAGTATCAAATTAACTTTTCATTTTTTTCTGCTTATTTTATTATTTATTTTTTAAAAATTTTTTATTGGAGTGTAGTTGTTTAACTGTGCCTCATTTAAAGTCGCCTGCACCCACCCTGCCCCCAAGCCCGTAACAGCCCGACTCTGCCTTTGTCCAGGGCCGCCCGGGCTGTGGCCTGTGTCTGCCGTGCTGACACTGGTGGGGACAGGGCTGCTGTGGTTTTCACTGGTGGGAACAGGGCTGCTGTGATTTTATCTTCTTTTTCGCCCATATCCCCCCAGCTGGGCCGCGTACTTGTACTTGAGACCTTAGGGCTCCTTTAAGCCTCGATTTCTTCATGTGTGTGACGGGATGGTTGTGCCCTGGCCCAGCCAGAGCCCGGAGGCTGTGCCCTGTGTCCCGAGGCCCCTCTGGAACCAGGGTGGTCCCGCCGCCCGCCGAGCGGGCTGAGATGCGCGGGCCCTCCTGTCTCGTCCCCGCAGAGTGCGGGGCCAGGCCGGCGCTGGAGAAGCCCACCCGGATCGTGGGCGGGCTCGGGGCCGCCTCCGGGGAGGTGCCCTGGCAGGTCAGCCTGAAGGAGGGTTCCCGGCACTTCTGTGGAGCCACCGTGGTGGGGGACCGCTGGCTGCTGTCTGCCGCCCACTGCTTCAACCAGTAAGGCCCCCTCGGCTCCCCCGTCATCACCGGGTCCCCCCACCATCAAATCCCCGTGCATGCAGAGACCACTTAGGACCCAGCACGTGGCCAGGGTCACGTCCAGCTGCGGGGTGCGGGGTAGGGGGCGGATGGGGGGCAGCGTGAAGAAGTAGGGGGCTCTGGGGAGTGGCTTCTGGGAGGATCCTGTCGAGCTGGTCTGTGAGGGACACAGAGGGGCCGAGTTGGGGGGCAGGCTCCTCCCCTCCACTCAAGGGCAGGTGGCATTGACCTCTGATTGTCACAAAGCCGTGGGGGTGTCTCATGCCTTCTTGTCCCAGAAGGAAATGAGGCCCGGGGGGGCTCCCTGCCTTGCCCACGGTCTCGTCGTGCCCTCCCCGGGGCCTGGGTCCCGCAGCTCTGCCCGGTGCCCGGGGGGCGGCAGGGAGTCTGAGCGTCCCCTTCCCGGCAGCACAAAGGTGGAGCTGGTGCGGGCCCACCTGGGCACCGCGTCCCTCTCGGGCGTCGGCGGGAGCCCCGTGAAGATGGGGCTCAGGCGGGCGGTGCTGCACCCCCAGTACAATCCCAGCATCCTGGACTTCGACGTGGCCGTGCTGGAGCTGGCCAGGCCCCTGGTCTTCAACAAGTACGTGCAGCCTGTCTGCCTGCCCCTGGCCATCCAGAAGTTCCCCGTGGGCCGCAAGTGCGTGATCTCTGGATGGGGCAACACGCAGGAGGGAAACGGTGAGCCTCCGCCCCCCACCCCCACCCGGGGCTCTGGTCCCACCGCCCGCAGACCACTCACCTCTCCACTAACTCGGGGTCGCAAACTCCGGCCCATGGGCCCAGTGCGGCTGCTTTTTATAAATAAAGTTTTACTGGCACGCAGCCACGCCCACTCACTCACTGATAGCCCCGGGCGGCTTTCCTGCTACAAAAGCAGAGCTGCGTGGTCCCAACAGGCTGTCTGGCCTGTAGAGCAGAACGTATTTACTCTGTGGCCCTTTATGGAAAAGGTTTGGGGACCCTTGTGCTTCCCTTTGAGACCTCACAGTAGCCCCCTTGCAGGTCACCCAAGGTGCTAGGGAATCCGCTCAGGGACAGTGGTGAGATTCTAGGGTGACTTTACATCCCTGCAAGGCCGTGGGCCTCCGGGCCTTGGCCTGTAGGATGGGGATGGCGCCTCCCTCTGGGGTTGTGGTCAGAGTGAAGCCGGCTACTGAACAGTGGTCCCCGTGTAAGTGGCCCTCGGGGGTGGTCTCCTTGTCCTGGCAGCCACCAAGCCTGACCTCCTGCAGCGGGCATCCGTGGGCATCATAGACCAGAAGGCATGCAGCGCCCTCTACAACTTCTCACTCACGGACAGGATGATCTGTGCGGGGTTCCTGGAGGGCAAGGTTGACTCCTGCCAGGTGAGTCCAGGAGGGACCCGGTTTAGAGAGATCGTGATACGTCCAAACAGAAGATGAGGCAGCAGTTTTCAAGTATGTGGTAGATCTACACAAGATATATACACACTGATTTTAAAAGCTGTCTCGTATATGTTAACTGAAGAAAAGCTAATCATACATGAGTACGTATATGACCACCCTGTCACACTTGACACGTGGCTGACCCATTTTTAAGGGGAAACAAATCAGCTCCAGAACATAAAAAGAAGCTAGCTGAACCCTGCTATCAAGGCCAGAGAAACACAGAGGTGAAGAAATTCAGGGAGCTCCCTGGCGGTCCAGCGGTCAGGCTTGGCGCTTTCACTGCCGTAGCCTGGGTTCAATCCCTGGTTGGGGAACTAAGATCCCACAAGCCGCGTGACATGGCAAAAAAAAAAAGAAAAAAAATTTTTAAAAAGGAAATGCACAGGCCAGTCTTACTTAGAAGCATAGATGAAAAAACCCTTAATAAAACATTAGCAAATTCAAGCCAGCAGGGTATGTGTTATAAGGGAAACACATCACAACCAAAGTGAGTTGATGTCATAAAAAGTTTGGCTCCACACAAGACAATCCATTAATGCTATTCATTGCATTAGTACACTGAAGGGGAGAAACAGGATAATTGTCAAAATCACAGAAAAAAGCATCTGATAGTTTTTTAACAACATTTTTAATTTAAAAATTAAAAAATTCTAACCCTATGATAGACATATAATGGAAACCTACAGCACATCATGCTTTAAAGTTTTTTTATTTTACTGAAGTATAGTTTACTTACAATGTTGTGTTAGTTTCTGGTGTACAGCAAAGTGACTCAGTTATACGTCTGTATGTATATACATATATACATATATATATATTCTTTTCCATTAGTTTATTTCAAGATATTGAATATAGTTCCTTGTGCTATACAGTAAAGCCTTGTTATCTATTTTATATATAGTTAGCGTGTATCTGTTAATCCCAAATTCCTAATTTCCCCTTCTCCTCCCCTTCCCCTTTGGCAACCACAGGTCTGTTCTCTTCTGTTTCTGTTTCAGAAATAAGTTAATTTGTGTCATATTTTAGATTCTACATGTAAGTGATATCATATGGTATTTGTCGTTCTCTTTCTGACTTACTTTGCTTAGTATGGTAATCTCTAGGTCCATCCATGTTTTTGCAAATCGCATTATTTCATTCTTTTTTATGGCTGAGTAATATTCCATTGTATAAATGTACCACATCTTCTTTGTCCATTCATCTGTTGATGGACATTTAGGTTGCTTCCATGTCTTGGCTACTGTAAATAGTGCTGCTGTGAATGTTGGGGGGCATATATCGTTTCGAATTAATTTTTTTTTTTTTTTTTTTTGCGGTACGCGGGCCTCTCACTGTTGCGGCCTCTCCCGTTGCGGAGCATAGGCTCCGGACGCGCAGGCTCAGCGGCCATGGCTCACGGGCCCAGCCGCTCCGCGGCATGTGGGATCTTCCCGGACCGGGGCATGAACCCGTGTCCCCTGCATCGGCAGGTGGACTCTCAACCACTGCGCCACCAGGGAAGCCCTGAATTAAATTTTTTGTCTTTTCCAGATATATGCCCAGGAGTGAGATTGATGGATCATATGGCAACTCTATTTTTAGTTTTTTTGGGGCTGCGCCGCACAGCATGCGGGATCTTAGTTCCCCGACCAGGGATCGAACCCATGCCCCCTGTAGTGGAAGCATGGAGTCCTAACCACTGGACCGCCAGGGAAGTCCCTACTTGTAGTTTTTTAAGGAACCTCCACACTGTTCTCCACAGTGGCTGCACCAACTTACATTCCCACCAACAGTGTAGGAGGGTTCCCTTTTCTCAGCATGAGGTGGTACCTCATTGTAGTTTCGATTTGCATTTCTGTAATAATTAGTGATGTTGAGCATCTTTTCATGTGCCTGTTGGCCATCTGTATGTCTTCTTTAGAGAAATGTCTGCTTAGATCTTCTGCCCGTTTTTCGATTGGGTGGTTTGGTTTTTTGTTGTTGAGTTGTATGAGGTGTTTGTATATTTTGGAGAGTAAGCCCTTGTCGGTTGCATCGCTTGCAAATATTTTCTCCCATTCCGTAGGTTGTCTTTTCTTTTTTTTTTATGGTTTCTTTTGCTGTGCAAAAACTTGTAAGTTTGATTAGGTCCCACTTGTTTATTTTTGCTTTTATTTCTATTGCCTTGGGAGACTGACCTAAGAAAACATTGGCGCGATTTATGTCAGTGAATGTTTTGCCTATGCTCTCTCCTAGGTGTTTTACGGTGTCACGGCTTACATTTAAGTCTTTAAGCCATTCTGAGTTTATTTTTGTGCATGGCGTGAGGGTGTGTTCTAACTTCACTGATCTACATGCGGCTGTCCTGCCTTCCCAACACCACTTGCTGAAGAGACTGTCTTTTTCCCATTGTATATTCTTGCCCAGGAGAGTTCTTTTCTTTAGGGTTTTCTGCTGTTTTGTTTTGTTTCCAATGCAAAAGAAAGAGCAATCCTGGCTCAGAGAGAGGTGACTTGCTCAAGGTCACACAAGGTCTCACAGCCCCACGCGGGCGTGAGGCCCGTCCTGCTGAGGTCCTGTGCGTGTCCAGCTCTGCTGAGTTGTTTCTCCCACTCGTGGCAGCACGGGAGCGCCTGGCGGTGCCTCTGCAGAGAGGGTGCCGGTATGGTCAGTGGCCCTCTGTCCTTCCTTTTCAGGGTGACTCTGGGGGACCCCTGGCCTGTGAGGAGACGCCTGGCGTGTTCTATCTGGCAGGGATTGTGAGCTGGGGCATCGGCTGTGCTCAGGCCAAGAAGCCAGGCGTGTACACCCGCATCACCCGGCTGAAGGGCTGGATCCTCGCCATCATGTCCTCCCACTCCCTCTCCACGCCCCCGCCGTCCACCACGAGGACGCCCACCAGCAGTCACCCTGCCAGGACGACGGCTGGCCTCACGGTCCTGGGGGTCGTGGCCAGCAGACCCACCCCCTGGGCCACCAGCAGGGTGACCAGCCAACCTGCCAACAGGACCACCACAGCCATGACCACCACCACGAGGGGACAGACACCACCTCCACACGCCACGGAGACCACTGTGGGCTCCCAGCTACCAGGTACCCAGAGAAATGGAGTGACGTGGGTGGGTGGCAGGAGTCCTGTGTCACCTGCTAGGGCTGCTGTCACAGCGTCCCAGTCTGGGGGTGGAGATGGTGTCGGCAGGGCTGGAGTCCTCTGAGGCCTCTCTCCTCGGTGTGAGGACGGCCATCTTCTCCCCACATCCTCATGTGGTCTCCCCTCTGTGGGTGTCTGTGTCCTAATCTCCTCTTATTATACGGACACCAGTCATGCTGGATTAGGGCCACCCGAACCTCATTTTACTTTAATCGTCTCTTTAAAGGCCCCATCTCCAAAAGTCCCATCCTGAGGTTCTGGGGGTCAGGGGCTTCCACTTACGAATTTTGAAGGGGACACAAGTCAGACCATCGTAGGCCCCGACGGCAGGGACCCGGCACTGACAGGGCAGATGCACACGTTAACGGCTGGTCCCACAGGCCTAAGGGGGGTACAACAGGGCAGTAACTGGCTGACAGATGAGACAGAGAACATGGCCCTGAGCTTGCGTCTGAGATGTGGAGTTCATTTTTATTAAATGTTCATCAGAACCATAGGAAACCGCCCTATTTCTGGGTCAGAAGTAAGGCCCCATCTAATGTAGGCAAGTTCCTATGCCTCAGATAGATGCCGTCCACAGTGTCCCGGGCACCAAGCTTAGAACGGGGCCCGGCTTCTGTTCCCCGCCCTTCGTCGCCCCCCACATTCACACAGAGGCTGGCCCAGTCACCCCAAGTCCCCAGATACAGACCTGCACCCACAAAGTCAGGGTTACGGGCTCGCTGCAGCAAGGCAGCGCACACCAAAGAACCAAGGGGCGGCTCACCAGAGGGAGAGGCAGGCGCTGTGGGATCCGGGGCAGAGGGGTGGAGGGGACGCTGAGAGGAAGCAGAGTTTGACCAGCTCAGAGCAAAGCAGACCACGTGCCAGGGGTCTGGACATGGTGCCTCTCTGGGTACCACAAGAAAGTCGAGTCCAGAGACCCCTCAGCTGAGGTGCTGGACTGGGCTGGAAATCGGGGCACAGTCTCTGTGACTGAGATCCTCCAGGCGCAAGGGGAACTCGCTGCCCCTGCCCGTCCAGCAGGGATACTCAGAGGAGGGGGCGTTTTGATACTTTACGGCTGCACCGTGTCCTTGGGAGAAATACGGGTTCTTGTTAACTCTGCAGCCGGCTGTCTCTGGGTCGGGCCTCCAGCCTGGTGATTCTTCCTTTTCCCGTAGCTACAGTTCTCAACGTGGGGGCCAGGAGGTGGAGGAGGGTTCCTGACACGGCACACATTGTTCGGTGTGGGGACAGGAGGGCCTTCCCCGACCATGGAGGGCAGGGGAGGCGGCTGGCTGGTGGGAGACAGGGCTGGGGAGGGGGCACTGGCTGTGGAGCTGGAAAACAGCCTGTGGGAATTATCAGATGTGTACCTGAGCGCGCCCCCCCCCCCCCGCCCCGGGTGCCGACGGCGGTCCCTGCAGCACTCCTCGGAGCTACCCGTTTGGTCTTCCTACTCTTGTGTTCCGAGGGTGCACCCTGTGCTGCAGGTGGGGAAGGGTGTCACAGGACGGAGGGACTACCCTGGGAAGGACACTGGGTCACTAGACCCAGGTAAAGAGCCCCTGACAGGGCATCCAGGAAGACCAGCCAGTGCAGGAGCTGGTGAGACCAGGCAGGGCCTCCTGGGAAGCAGCTGGGGTGTGCAAAGGCCCTGGGGCAGCAGGGAACTTGGCTCCTAGGGGCCTGAAAGAGGCCTGGGAGGAGTGGGGAGCAACAGGGGATGCTGGCCTGGCCCCCAGCTGGGGAGGTGAGGCCCCAAGGCTGAGGTTACAGGAACCAAACTTAAATGCATTATCTGAGAAAAGCCCTGAAGAGGCTCGTTTGTAGGACCAAGCGCCAGGCCCAGGGTCCCTGGGGGAAGGCGTTTCCCCGAGGTGGGTCCCCCACCCCACTCCCTGCTCCCAGGCACCGCTACCCGGGACTGCGCGCAGGGGCGAAGCTGGGCGGTCTGCGTGGACGAGGCGTGGTCTGACCGCCGACCCATGCCCGCCTCTCCCGCAGACTGCGGCCTGGCGCCGGCAGCAACGCTGACCAGAATCGTGGGCGGCAGCGCCGCGGGCCGCGGGGAGTGGCCGTGGCAGGTGAGCCTGTGGTTACGGCGGCGGGAGCACCGCTGCGGGGCCGTGCTGGTGGCCGAGAGGTGGCTGCTGTCGGCAGCGCACTGCTTTGACGTGTGAGTCCCGCCCGCCCCGAATGGCCCGTGTCCGTGGTTCACCGGGACCCAATCGTAGCCCAAAAACTCAGGGTGTGGCGCCTCCGCGCCTTTGCCTGCAAAGCCCTTTCCCGACACCCGCTGCCCCAGGCCATACCCTCTTCCGCACAGCCCTCCCCTGGCCACACAGGGCAGCGGGGCGAAGTCCAGTGCCCGACTCCCACCAAACGGGGCGGCTCCGGGCCAGCGGGACACCTCCATCCCTAGCCATCCTGCTCGGACTGGCACCACCCTAAAGGTCACCCAGTGGGGAGTCCCCTTCCTGGCAGGGTGCGCAGTAGGAGGACCAGGCCAGGGCCCTGCCCTCCACGGAGAAACCCAGCTCAGGATGCGCCTCGCGGTGCCGAGCTCACAGCGGGTGGGCAGGCGGGAGAGCCGTAATATTAGGTGGAAATGGACACAGCTTGTAGTGTCACCTCAGTGCCTGGGGGCCGGCTGGGCGCGTTCAGGCGCGGGGGCCCCCCCTCGTCCTCCCTGCTGTTCTAGGACAAAGGGACGACTCAACCGAGGTCAAGTGCCCGATCTGAGGTTTCCCCAGCCGACCGCGGACGCAGCCCCCGCGGGGCAGGGTGCCGGGGAGCCCCGGGCGAGCAGCGCCGGGGTGCGGGGACCCGGGCGGACGCTTGTCCCCGACGTCCCGCAGCTACGGGGACCCCAAGCAGTGGGCGGCCTTCCTGGGCACGCCGTTCCTGAGCGGCGCTGAGGGGCAGCTGGAGCGCGTGGCGCGCATCCACAAGCACCCCTTCTACAACCTCTACACGCTGGACTACGACGTGGCGCTGCTGGAGCTGGCGGGGCCCGTGCGCCGCAGCCGCCTGGTGCGGCCCATCTGCCTGCCCGAGCCCACGCTTCGGCCCCCCGACGGCGCGCGCTGCGTCATCACCGGCTGGGGCTCCGTGCGCGAGGGAGGTAGGCACGGATGGGCCCCCCCGCCCCCCAAGGGTTAAGGGTCCGGGGGCGTCGGGAAGGACCCCGCCTGCACCTCCATCGGGAGTCCCAAAGGCGCAGGGAGGGCGCGGGCCCACCAGGTCCCTTCTCGCCCGCAGGCTCGATGGCGCGGCAGCTGCAGAAGGCGGCCGTGCGCCTCCTCAGCGAGCAGACGTGCCGCCGCTTCTACCCGGTGCAGATCAGTAGCCGCATGCTGTGCGCGGGCTTCCCACAGGGCGGCGTGGACAGCTGCTCGGTGAGCGCACTGTGCAACTGGACCGGGGCTCCGCGAGCCAGGCCCCACCCTGCGGTGCGCTTCCTCAGTTAGATCAAACAGGGCACCTTTTGGGTCTCCGAGTTTCCACTGGACAGCCACTTCGTGGACACCCCTAAGAAGCCGGCGTTCCCCCCACTGCACCCTCCCCCGCCCCTCAGAGGGTCAGGAGCAGGCAGGGCAGAGGCTGTGGGCTGAGGCCCGGTTCTGCTCCTGGACCGCCAGGCGGGTGCCCACCAATGTCTGCCAGGCGGATGAACGCTCACCCGAGCACTGAACCAATTTCCCAGATAATACGAGTGAGGCTCACAGAGGAAGCCACTAGCTGGGGTCACAGGGGGAGCCCAGGTGACACTCCCGTGGTAGCCCAGGAGCACGCAGATCAGGCCAGCCCACCCCTGGCTGCTGCTGGGGAGGTACTGCCTGCTCTGAGTTCCTTTCCTCTCTTCTCTCCTTTCCTCAGGGTGACGCTGGGGGACCCCTGGCCTGCAGGGAGCCCTCTGGCCGGTGGGTGCTAACTGGGGTCACCAGCTGGGGTTACGGCTGTGGGCGACCCCAGTTCCCAGGCGTCTACACCCGGGTGGCTGCTGTGAGAGGTTGGATCGGGCAGAACATCCAAGAGTGACCGCCAAACGGCTGCCCAGGCCTGGGACCAGCGACGCGAAGGTGGCAGGAACCAGCCGGCCACCCTTCCAGAGGAGGGGGTCCAGGTGGCAGGCGGGGGGTGGAGGGGTTGTGGGTTAACTGGGGTGCAATCTAACTGCGTATTTTGTTCCAATAAACACAGCCCCTCGTCTGCAGCCCGCTGGCTCAGCCCTCCATGTCACAGAAACGACGACTGCCCGCCCCTCAGCCAGGGCCCAGAGGTGGGAGGAAAGATGGGGGCGGGGAGGCCTTCCCAGAGAGGGCCACCCCCAGCCTTGGGCAGCCTCACCTTCGAGGCTCCCTTTTATGTGACCGACGCTCCCTGTCACCCAGGAACCCAGGAGTGCTCGGGAAAGAAGGGGAGGGGGGCACTGAGGCTCAGTCCCCACAGAGGCCCCTAGAGGGGAGACGCACAGGGTTCTCTGCGCCGTACTCAGCATCTATTTGTGTGACCCCAGGAGGTCACGGTTCAGAAGGGGTGTGGCCACAACTCCCGCGTCCAAACCCGGATGCTATGCCCAGGGCATGAGGTTGATCGCCCCGAGCGTGTTGCCAGAGCTGCTCCAGGTCTTTACTCAACTCTCCGGCCCCGACCCTTAGAAGCGTCCTTGCTCACGACCCTCTGACCCCCCACCTTTAGCGGGAGTGAACACAATCTTTTTAAGTTAAAGGGTCCGGAGCTACACACACACACACACACACACAAAGAAAAAAACCAAACGGAACCACTGGGACCAAGATGGCGACAAATCTGACCTCCAACAGACCAAGTCTCGTTATACGCTGATTTGACTACATGAGCATATTAAATGACACACCTACCGGCAGCCACGACCAGGTATTAAGGATCAAAACAGGATAAAAAGGGGGTGACCCCCCCACTCCCTCGGAAAAGCCCTGCCCCTCCCCCACAGACTACTGCATATGGGTCCCCAGCATTAGCCTCACTCCTCCTCCCTTTAAAATTAAATCCCCCTCACCAGGGGGGCAAGAAGTTCGTCTGTGAACTTAGCTCCCGCTTCTCCAGTCTCTGGCCACTGAATAAAGCTTGCGCATGTCAGCTTCTGCTTCCTTATTCACCCACTCCCGAACTCGAATGGAAGAAGGACACCACCCCCATCCCGAGGCAGCCAGCTTTGGCCAGGCGAGCGGGTCCATACGATTCAATTCGGGAACAAATTTTGGCACCCAACGTGGGGCCCATTCCGTCCTGTAACTCAGGGCTGAACTCACTGACCCGGGGCTGACAAGGTCAGCTAAATAACTGGGCAGTTTGCCCCAGTTCTGAACCTCTGGGCCAGTGAGGACTACTGAATTTAGTCTGAGATTTAAAAGCAGCCAAGGATCAAGTGGAGTGTCCCCCGCGCTGCGTATCTACAGCAAGGACGCTTGCTACAGATCGGGGCAGTGCCCAGGGGACACCTGACACGGGCTGGCGCTGACCCCGCTCCGGCCGAGGTTTGGCTGTGAGGGTTGGCAAGTTAAGGGAAAGGATCCTGGTCGTCTCCTTGGAGACAGACCTCAGTCTAGAGGACTGGACTGATCAGTTGGTCATCTAAATAGAGCCGACCCCCTGGCAAGGGGAGAGGCGAGATCGCACAACTGGTTCCCAGTTTGACTGGTTCCTGGCAAGGGGACTGGACTGGACAGGAAGCCCTCCAGACGCCATGGCGTGGCAAGAACACCTCCTTGTTTCATATGTGTGTGATGTGCGCCCTAGTCTCTGTTCTCGGCGCAGGGAAGCGTCAGGCTCTGATCTGTGTGGCCTTGCCTGTCCTAGTGCTCTTGGAAGTAGTACGTGCCGCAACCACAGGTACAGGCTGAGTGCCTACAGGCCACTAGGGCGCTCGCCACCAAACACACTCTCGTGAAAGGGTGCGTTGGTCGTGGACCAGGGTAGGTGAGCACCAGGCCCGCTGCCAACTGGAAGCACGCAGTAGAACACTCAGCCCCACCGCTGCAGAGTTCCCACCTCTAGGCTCTACTCGGAAACCCAAGAGCACATCTTGTGTTGCTTCCTCTTGCCCTAACTGGCCATCCCGGGCAGGGTCCACATCTCTCTCAGGCAGGTCTCTCCCCGCTACCCTCCATCGCAGGTCCCTAGGGATCCCTCCTCTGAGACACAAACCCTTTAAAAATCTTGTTTTTGCCATATTTCAGGAAAATCACTTTGCCTGGCTGGGGAAGGAAGAGGACCTCCACATTGTTCAAAGGCCTTGGGTCCTTGTGGCTGAGAGTAGAGAAAATTGGATACATGCCAGATGGGCACTCGGCCTCCCTGCCTGGTTACCTGTCACCGAGCAGGGACACGCCCTCTTTGAACAGACCTCCTTGCCTGCCAGGGAGGCCCTGCGGGCAATTCGCCTGATTGGAGAGAGAACCTCCAATTCCTACTCCGCCTTCACCCCATCTCCAGGGACTGGTGGCTGAAAGCACCCACCTACACTCAGTATCTCCTACAGCCCCACAATGGGTCTGGGAATGTCAACTCGCTGAATTAAAAGGAGGCCGTGTAACCAAGGCCCTCTCAGAGGGCGCCTCCCCTTCCAGCCCCTAAGCATACTGGTTCAGGTTTCAGTTAGAGCACCGAGACCTCTTGGTGTGGGATCCATACACTTACCAACCCTGGAACTCCCTTCTCCCCACAGCACTTTTCAAAATGCAAATAGCAGACTTCCCTGGTGGCACAGTGGTTAAGAATCCGCCTGCCAAGGCAGGGGACACGGGTTCGAGCCCTGGTCCAGGGGGATCCCACATGCCGCGGAGCAACTAAACCCGTGTGCCACAACTACCGAGCCTGCGCTCTAGAGCCCGTGAGCCACAACTACTGAGCCATGTGCCACAACTACTGAAGCCGTGCACGTAGAGCCCGTGCTCCGCAACGAGAAGCCACTGCAATGAGAAGCCCGCTCGTCGCAACTAGAGAAAGCCCAGGCACAGCAATGAAGACCCAACACGACCAAAAATAAATTAATTAATTAAAAAACACCCCAAAACGCGAGGTTACTTCTAATCTCTCTTCTGGTATTGGAGTCTCAGCCTGAGGGTCCTCGTGACCTCCTCCCTCCACCAAGGGCAGCTACTCCCCTTCTGACAGTTCACCTGAGACTCCTGAGTCATCTACCCCTACCTCTCCTGGTTCCCTGATGCCTTCTACTCCCCCCAATCCACCACCCCCTACCTGCTGCCCCCTCCCTGACTCTCCCACCTCCATCTCTCCACAGCTCCCTCGCGGATCAGTCCACTGCACACCCGTAGCCGCGTTCAGTACCAGCCCTTTGGAATCAGTGGGCTATTCCCCCTTCAGGAGGTCCCCAGAGGAGGGGGCAGTATGACCATATGTACGTACCCTTGTCTTCCCAGATCTACATAACTGGAAGGATAGATCCAAGGGTTTGAAGGATACCCCGAGGGAGTCCTTAATTTAGTCCAGGGAATATTCACACCCACTTCCCCACTTGGCGGCTGTCCAAACCCTCCTGAACATCTTATTCTCCGGGGAAGAAAGGGCACTGATTGTAACTAGTGCAAGGGAGGAAGCTGATGAGACCCATCAAAATAATGCAGGACACGCTCTACACCCGCCTGGAATCCAGGCCGTTCCCAGCACGGACCCTGGGTGGGGCTGCTGAGAGGAAAACGGCCGGCAGCACCTCACGCGTTTCAGGGGTGTGACTGTGAAGGGCATTCATCCGGCAAAGAAGAAACCCATAAACGGGACTAGGGTTCAGGGATCATCCGGGGCAGAAGGGAGACCCACCCCCCCCCAACCCCGGCTTTCCTGGAATGCCTCAGGAGTGCCGGCGTGTACGCGGACGTGAGCCTGGGGTCAGGGGCAGGGCAGGCCGTTCTCAAGGCCCATTCCACTTCCCAGAGCGCCCGGACACGAGGAGAAAACGACAGAAGTTGGAGACAAGGCCCCCAGGCCCCCTTCCCAGGGCTGGAGCCAGCATTTCGGGGCTTCAAGAACCGGGATCTGCGGGCGTTTGCTGAGGCAGGCAGACGAGCAGAACCAACTGGCAGTATTCTGGCTTCCGTGACTCAGGGTCACCAGCCGCCCTGTGATGGTGCTCCCTCCTCCCCACCACCGAAGGGACCCCGTGACATCCATGAGTCGCCAGGGTTTCGAAGACCACACCCACAGTGGAGAGCGGGGCTCAGGGCCAATCAGGGTGCACAGTGCCTGGAGCAGAGCCACTGGAAGGGGGTGCCCCAAAGGTCTCGGAAGGAAGCCAAGGGGACCACGGTGTCCTGGCCCACCCTCACTGGTTCCACAAGGGGAAGAAGAAGAGGGCTGAAGGGGCCCAGGGGCTCCCTGAAGGAGCCTCGGCTGACCCTGACCGTCGCGGGTAGAACAGTTGACATTCTAGTCACACACGGGCTACCTACTCAGTCCTGAACATCCAACAAGGCAGGATGACCAAAGAAAAATGTACAAGGATGGGAGTGGAAGGGGAGTCACAGGAACGTAATTTTATAGAGCTCTTTTGAGTGTGGTTTGGAAGAGAGAATGTTATCTCATTTTTCTATGTCCCGGAACGCCCAATTCCTCTAATAGGAAGAGACCTACTATACAGATTGGCAGCTACACTTTATCTGAGACAAAAACCTTACCACTGAAACACCTAAGACCCCCTTCCGTTCTGCAGCCCTAGTGCTACTGCCCTCGGCCAAAAGTAATGGCCCAGGGGGTAAGGCTCCACGCTCCAATGCAGGGGGTCTGGGTTCCATCCCTGGTCAGGGAACTAAGATCCCACGTGCCATGGGGCAACTAAGCCCGTGCACCACAACTACTGAGCCCATGCACCACCATGAAAGATCCCGCGTGCCGCAAGGAGGATCCTGCGTGCCACAACTAAGACCCGGTACAGCCAAATAAATTAATTATTTTTTTAATGGCCCAATTATCCTTAAGGGGGTTAATCCCTCTGTAGGGTGCTGCAACACTGTGGGCAGAGCCAGGAGGGCACCGCTTGGTCCTAATCAAGGTGCGACCCGGCCACAATCACCCAGAGCAACACTGCTTAAGCAAAGAAGCGCTGGTGGGCACAAAGCCCACTCAAGCAAGGGCTTCTCAGACCCTGCCAGTGCCCTGGCAACCCTTCTATTCTGCCGGTAAAGGAGCCGAATGGGAGATACCAGCCAGTTCAGGACCCCTGGGCCATAAATGAAGCTACGGAGGAGATTCACCCTGTGGTGCGAAAGCCGTACCCATTACTCTACCCTAAACCCTGAGAGGACCTGGTACTCTGTTAGACTTAACAGATGCCTTCTTTGTGCGCCCCTAACCCCAAAATCTCATTAAGATTTTGCAATCGACAGGCAGGAACCCTGACAGCACGAGGAAACAACTGTGCTGGGTGGCTCCGCCCTGAAGATCGTGGTGAGCTCGAGTTAGAACAGGGAACTATACTTCAGCATGCGGACGACACTCCCTATCACCAGCCCCACCAAACAGCCTGTAACACAGCTAACGCCTTCAATCATCTGGCGGACAGAGGACAGGAAGTTTCAAAGGAAAAAGCCCAGCTCCCCCTCCAGCAGGTAGAACACTTAAGATTTATAGTAGAAAAGGGGCACAGGGCGCCATCTAAGGAGAGGAAGGGGCTGATGTGCCAGACGGCAGGCACCCCTAGTAAGGGAAAGCAGCTCTGGGGTTTCCTGGGGATGCTTGTATAGGGATTCCCAGCTTTGGCTTAACTGCTAAGCCCTTGCATGAACAATTAAAAGGGAAGAACCCCGACTTTTGGGGTGGACCCCCAGTCGTGACCGGGCACTCCTGGAACTGAAAAGCTGTCTCGTGAGAGCCACACCCGCCTTCCCCGCGGCCGTCCCCTCCATCTATATGTACGTGAGAGAGGAGGAACTGCCCCAGGGGAGCTTTCACAAAACTGGGACCTCTGACTCCAGGTCGTAGCTAAAGGGTGTCCCCCGTGCTCACGGGCTGGAGCTGGTACTTCTCAGCTCTTCAGAGAGGCTGACAAATTAACCTTTGGACAGGCCCTGACCATCTGGTACTCCCACCACCTCCAGCCCCTCATAACCCTGCAAGTCCAAGCCGCACTTCTAGACAACACGTCTGTGACTGAGGCCCTGTGGTGTCCTCACCCTGCCCCCCTGCTACCTCAGCCAGGCCCCAGATTAACCCGTGGTCGTGAGAAAGCTATGGAACAGGGTTACCCCCGTCGGCCTGACCTGAAGAGCTCCCCTAGAGAGAATGCAGCCTCAGAGTGGCTCACCCACGGGAGGAGCTTTATGAAAGATGGGACACGAAAGGCAGGACGTGGTGGTTTCCATCACTCAAGGGGTGCAGGCTAGAGCTCTGCCCTCTGGCCGCTCTGCCCAGAGGGCCCCGTTAACTGCCCGGATTAACTGTCCTAATCGGGGCACTAGAGCAGGGGAAAGGAAAGCCGTCAATGCCTACACGCTCATGGGGCCATGTGGAGGGGGAGGGGAACGCTGACCTCAGGGCACAAACAGATGAAGAATGAGGGAGACATGATGTAGCCGCTGGAGACTACACTCCTGCCTGTGGAAGCAGCAGGCATTCACCGCAGAAGCCATCAAAAGAGAGAAGCAGGAATAGAAGAGGAAACAACGGGGCAGACAGGGCAGCTAAACGAGCAGCAGAGGCTGGGGACAGAGCTCTGATGCCACTCCTGCCGGGGCCCCCAGGCGCTAACTCCCATCCGCCCCCCAAAGGAGAGGGAAAAGGCTTTGGGATGCGGCTGCTTTAAAAGCCCAGGATACCCGGGGTGACGGCTCCTCCCGCCGGCCTCTGCACTGCAGGCCACCAGGGAAGCTGGCCCGAGCACACGTTATGGGCAGGAGGCCTGTATCAATGGCTCGTCAAGTCCACGACTACCCCCAATCTCCGCCATCTCCTTAAACGGGGATGAAGCGTGCCCTATCTGCCTCCGGAATAATCCCAACACTTAGGCAGCGACCGCCACCCAATATGAAGGCACGTGTCCAGGTCAGGACTGGCCAGCTGGTTTTATAGTAACGCCCCAGGCACGAGGAAATTCCAGACTCCTACCGGCTGTGACTGCCACCTTCCCCGGCGGATCGAGGCGTTTCCCACCTGAACCAAGACTGCCCTGGAGGTCTCCTAGGCCCTGCTCAAGGAAATAATCCCTCGGTTTGGGCTCCCCAAGTCCATCCAGAGTGACAGTGTGCCTGCCTTTGTTTCCCAAATTACTAAGGGACTCTCTAGAGCTCTAGAAATTACATGGGGTTTATACTCCACTTGGACACCAGAGTCCTCAAGAAAAGTAGAACAAATCAAACCCTCAAAAGAAACTTAGAGGGCTTCCCTGGTGGCGCAGTGGTTGAGAGTCTGCCTGCCGATGCAGGGGACGCGGGTTCGTGCCCTGGTCCAGGAAGATCCCACGTGCCGTGGAGCGGCTGGGCCCATGAGCCATGGCCGCTGAGCCTGCGCGTCCGGAGCCTGAGCTCCGCAACGGGAGAGGCCACAACAGTGAGAGGCCCGCGTACCGCAAAAAAAAAAAAAAAAGAAAAAGAAACTTAGAGAAACTAGGCTCAGACACTTATCAACCCTGGATGTCCCTTCTCCCCACAGCACCTTTCAGAACGCAAATAGCGGACTTCCCTGGTGGCACAGTGGTTAAGAACCCGCCTGCCAATGCAGGGGACACGGGTTTGAGCCCTAGTCCGGGAAGATCCCACATGCCACGAAGCAACTAAGCCCGTGCGCCACAACTACTGAGCCCGCGCTCTAGAGCCCAAGAGCCACAACTACTGAGCCCACGTGCCACAACTACTGAAGCCCGTGCGCCTAGAGCCTGTGCTCTGCAACAAGAGAAGCCACCGCAATGAGAAGCTCGCACACAGTGATGAAGAGCAGCCCCCGCTCCCCAGAACTAGAGAAAGCCCGCACGCAGCAACGAGGACCCAACGCAGCCCAAAATAAATGAATTTATAAATTAAAAAAAAAAAAAAAAAGAATGCAAATAGCCCCCAAAGGGAAGCTCAGGTTGAGTCCGTATGAGCTCATGTACTGGAGGCCCATTCCTGAAGGACCTGGCTCCAAGACCAACGTGGGGGATATGGAGCGACTGAAATACGCCTTGCAGACAGGGAAATAAGCAAAGCTTTACACGCCTACAGGGATCCGAAACTGCCTTCCCGTTCTGACATCACTTTCCACCGTTTCTCCCCTGGGGATTGGGTTTATTTGCGAACCCAGAAGGCTGGAAAACCACAAGACCAGTTAGACCCCAAGTGGACAGGACCTTAGCTAGTGATCTTGACCACTCAGACTGCCTGACAATTACACGGCACAGCCCCGTGGACCCACCATACCAGAGTGAAGGCAGCACCCACACCTGAGGAAGAAGTTACTGAGCCACCCACTCCATACACCTGTGAACCTGTTATAGCCCTTAAGTTACTTTTCAAAAGGAAGAACTTACGGGTAGATAAGTAATGTGGTGGACAGGCTTAGCAGCTGGCTAAGCCTGTCCCTTATAACTGTCCACATGAAACGAGAGCTTAACGCAGTAGTCCATTTCTCGGGGATTACAGCCTGTGGACAGACTCTATCCCAGTGCTGGTCTGTCACCCCCACCCACAGGGTGATGCCTGTGGATTAAAGGTGTTGCATTTTGCCCCTAAGAATGACAGCACCACTCTCACCTTGGCTCACGGACCTGCTAAACCTACCCCTCTTGAACGCAGCTTTCCTGCTTGGAGCTCATCCCTGAAATTAACATCTCCAGCAAATACAAAGCACTCACTCTAAAGTGCGGTCCTGCGGCCACTGCCCATGTCAGCAGCCCCCACCAAAGGGAGAAGCTTGCAGCAATGCCCTGGGGCTGCTCCGGACTCTGAGCACTGCTTCTTCCATTACCCCACAATTTCAGTGCCGCGGGATTGACTCCTATGGAAATCTCACCCACTGGTGCCCTCTGCACCCACTCAACGAATACACACAGGGACCAGACGGGAGATGCACTTATGGGGGAGGGAAGATGCCAGTTGTCTCGGGTTTAGTGTGGGGCCCTGCTGAGGCCTGGGGAAAAGCCACTAGTCAAGAACCCCCCAATGACCCCTGCTACGCAGGTGGGCCTCTCCCCTCACACTGCAAGGGAACCCCCTCTTGGGCTAGCCACTTAGGGAGGTGGTTCAACTCCTCAGAAGTGTGCTAGGCATGCGCTCCCCCTGGGTACCTGGTTCCTTTGTGGCCCGAGAATAAACCAATTGCCCCATCAGAACAACCCCAACTCCTTCCCTTCTCTGGGGTGGGCTCTAGCCTCTCCTTGCTTAAATAATACCCAATTTATGAAACAATGCACACTAGGCCGGCCAAGTTCTAGGAACCTAGGTATAACCATTCATAACATCGGTATCACCTAGCCCTGAGATCAAAGGACAATGGGACTCATTCTGGCAGGAGCAGGGATAGCTCTCCGACTGGTGGCCCCCTGGGGAGGTCTCACATACCATGAAATCACTCTACAAGATCTCACACCGGGGGACTACCCCGGTGGCGCAGTGGTTAATATTCCGCCTACCAATGCAGAGTACCCGGGTTTGATCCCTGGTCCGGGAAGATCCCACATGCCGTGGAGCAACTAAGCCCGTGCGCCACAACTACTGAGCCTGCGCTCTGGAGCCCGCGAGCCACAACTACTGAGCCCGTGCTCCACAACAAGAGAAACCACCAAGATGAGAAGCCCACATACTGCAATGAAGACCCAACTCAGCCAAAAATAAATAAATTAAAAAAAAAAAAAAAAGATCTCACACCGGCCCTTGAGAATTCGTCTAAAATCACGGAGGTTGCTTTATAAGGACCCCGTATTCCTCTAGACTCACTAGCAAACGTTGTTCTCGACAATAGACTAGCCCTTGACTATCTCCTGGCTGAGCAAAGGGGAGTCTGCGCAGTTTTGAATGAAACCTGCTGCATGTACGTCGATAACTCTGGTCAGACTGAGGTCAACATAAAAGAGATCTATGAACAAGCTCAGTGGTTACACAGATGTAACACACAAGGTCACGCAGGGGACACGGGTTGGTGCCCCGGTCTGGGAAGATCCCACATGCTGTGGAGCGGCTGGGCCCGTGAACCATGGCCGCTGGGCCTGCGCGTCCGGAGCCTGTGCTCTGCAAAGGGAGAGGCCACAACAGGGAGAGGCCCACGTACTGCGAAAAAAATTTAAGAAAAATAAAAAAGGAAAATTAGGGCTTCCCTGGTGGCGCAGTGGTTGAGAGTCCGCCTGCCGATGCAGGGGACACGGGTTCGTGGCCCGGTCCGGGAAGATCCCTCATGCCGCGGAGCGGCTGGCCCCGTAAGCCACGGCCGCTGAGCCTGCGTGTCCGGAGCCTGTGCTCCGCAATGGGAGAGGCCACAGCAGTGAGAGGCCCGTGGACCGCAAAAAAAAAAAAAAAAAAAAACCCACAAGGTCAAGAACCAGGCTCCATCTGGGATATAGTCACGCAGAGCCCCCGCAGCTGAACTGGTTTCTTCCGCTGCTTGGCCCACTAACTGCTATCATACTCCGGCTCACCTTCGGGCCTTGTCTCGACTGCCTTGTCAACTTCGTTAGTAAATGGCTTGAAACCATCAAACTTCAGATGATACTAACACAAGAATACAAGCAACTGGGACTGCATCTTGGTGACAATCAAACTTATTTTAGGTTAGTCAGAAATCCAGAAAAAAACTACACCCACGTTCGGCAAAAAGCAGCTTCAGCAATCAAACCTCCGCCCTTCAGTGCCCCCTCAAGAACGAGGAGCAGCAACAAGGGAAGGGGGCATTTTGTTGTCAGATCTAAGCCAGGTCTTTGCTCAAAACCTGCCACCCTCCCCGCCACACCTTCAGCAGGAGTGAACATAAATCTGTAAGTTAAAGGGTCCAGAGATAAGAGACGAAGCCACAGGCACAAAGAAAAAAACAAGTGGAACCAGCTGGGACCAAGATGGCGGCAAATCCAACCTCCAACAGACCCTGAACCTCATTATGTGTTGATTTTACTATATTAACATATTAAATGACACACCTACCGGAGGCCAGTACATTAAAGACCGAAACAGGATAAAAACGGTGTCCTCCCCCCCAACTCCCTCAAAAAAGCCTTGCCCCTTCCCCAGTAGGCTAATGCGTGTACCTCCCAATCATTAACCTCACTCCTCCCTTTAAAATTAAATCCCCCTCGCCAGGTGGGTGAGAAGTTCAGCTGTGAACTTAGCTCCCGCTGTTCCATTTATTCGGCCACTGAATAATACTCGTGCTATGTCAACTCTGCTGCGGCCCCAGCAGGGTCCACAGGACTTAATTCGGTAACAGGCGCACAAGGGGAGGTGGCAGCGGGGCCAGGGCTCTCCCAAGACCCAAGCTACACCCACTAACACGTGTGCACGTAGGCGGAGGGGCCGGGAAGAGTCCCAGTTGTCCCAGCACCAATCCTGTTCTCATAAACTTCTGGCAGGCAGTACGCACAGGCTGGCCCCCGCCTCACAAACAGCATTTACGGAAATGGGTCCAGGACTAGGGCAAGGCTGGGGGGTGGCCTGCTGGCGCGTCGCGGTCACATGTTGGCTCGTTCCCGCTGCAGCCGCGAGTTATAGGCACGGGACACGGTGTTCCAGGCGTCCATGTAGCGGTCCATGCACATGGCGATGCACTTCTGGGGACGGGGAGGGCGCACGGCTCAGGTCTGTACCGCGGCCAGCGCCCCCCCACCCCGGCAGCGGATTGCGCACGCGCCGCGGCCCCATCGCGTCGCCCAGTTAGTCCGCGTGCATGCGCAGAGACCTCCCCGCCGGGTCCGGGCCCGCGACCCCGCCGGCCCCCCGCGTTTACCTGCTCCGAATTGTCCAGGGAGCCCCCCGGCTTCCCGATGCACTTCCGGAAGCACTTGTCCGTCATCCTCTGTGGGGACACGCGAGCCCTCAGTTGCGACGCCGGCCCCCGGCGGCCCCCGCCCCCCTCGGCCCCCCGCCCCCGCCCCGGACCTGCAGCAGCTCTTGCGCGTTGGCCACGGCGATCTGCACTTTCACCTGCTCCATGATAAGCCCAGGGTCCAGCTTCCCGCCGCCGGAGCTCCCGAAATCCGAGCCGAAGCCACCCTCCATGGCTCCGCAAAGTCAACCGGACAGCGGCAGCGTGTGCCCACCTGCACCCACGCCGGAAGTCGGACACCGCAGGGCCCCACGGGAAATGGCGTCCGAATGCGCTGGGGGGCGGGACTACAGCTCCAATAAGGCCGCGCGGGTCCTCCCGCGCATGCGCAGACAAGGGCGGACCAGAGGGTTTCCCGTGTAGGACTCCGGGGAGAAGGGAGGGACACGGGGCCAGAGGCCCGCCCCTCCGCGCTCAGGCTCCGCCCCGCCAAGGGTCCCTCCGTGCTAAACCAGGGCGTCACGTGACCAAAAGCACTGCGGAGTGGCACTGCATCAGGTGGGAAAAGAATGCAGAAAACTAGGGGGCCGCGGGACCAGAGGGTAGGATCCTAAGACACCCGCTTCACTAGGGGCTGGGGCTCCTGCTTCAGCAGCCTGGCGTGGGAGTAGACTCAGAGGGAGAATTTAAAACCAAAATGTTTATTGGAGTGTTGTATAAAAAAGTTTCCAGTCATAAAACGTGTATTACAAATCGGAGAAAACAAAAGACCACACGTTTGGCATGCATCGTAAAAACCACCAACAGATCTCTGAAACGTGTCCAAACAGCCGAGTTCTTGAAACCGAGCCCACTAGCGTGTAGTGCTGATGATCCCTTTCGGGCTCAGAATTAAGACCTTTCCAGTAGCTTTAATGTCCTTGAGGAATGTCAGTCCCAGCTCGGATATGCTGATATAAATAGAACTGCTGGGTAGACGGTGTGGGTAAAAACGAACCCAAGTCTGAGCTTGGCTGCTGTGGCAACAGCTGAGCGCCCAGACCGCGGGCGGGGAGCGGGGGGAGGCACTGGTGTCTCCCAGGGGTTGATTCCTGCCGGCCACATCCCCGGAGGCCGTCCGTCCCCAGGGCTGGGAAGAGTGGGTTTTCTCCGGAAGGGTGCTCCTCATCACATGACAGGGGCTTAGAAAAAAGAATCGCTTCTGCATCATTTTAAGTGGCTTAATGTTAAGTATGTTTAAGGACAAATGCAAATTCGATTTCCCAGGCCCTGGCTGACATTGTAACATTGGACTCTGCTCCGTGTTTTCAAATACTTGATTACCAATGACGGTCACCAGCCTCCAGCCACAAGTGGCCACCAGTCCAGTGCACCCTCCCCCCACCAGCCAAGGGCATCCCAGCGCCTGTCTGGGCCACTTCAGGCTCCACCCAAGATCTCAAGCAGGCAAGAAAATTCATCTGCTGGGAACAACCCCTACCAGTGAGCCTGGGGGCTCTGCAGGCACTAGGGCAGCCCTTGGGCTGTTTTTCAGGACCTCTGGGCCTGCAGGGAGGGTGGGGCCCTCTCCCTTCCTTCCTGTCCTCGAGCCCAGCCTGCAAAACTGCTTCAGCAATTCAGACCCCAAATTCCAGGACAGACCTCTGATCCCCAGAGACTCTCAAAATACCTTGAAGGGTGCAGCCAGTGCAGTTCCCACTTGCTTGAGCGCTACCCAGCCCCGCCCTCCCAGCATCTCATCAGGCTCCCCAGACCCTCACGCTCCCTCAGCTCCTGCTACTTCTGGGAGAAGGAAGACAGCCCGCGGTCCAGGGACTCAGGTGGCCACGGAAAGGTGCTCGGACTTAAAGCCAGAGTCTGCAGGGGATTCTAGACTCAGAAGCAGCTTAGTTTTGTGGGCCACTGGCACCTTCCCGGCCTGGGGCTCAGGCCTCGGGCCCTCGTCGCCATGATCGATTCCCAGGGAAAGGAGGCAGGCGGGCTGCTCCCGGCCTGGGGTGGGGGCAGGCCACCTCCATGGCTCAGTATTGCGTCTTTTAAGACTTGAGCTGCGCTTACTGAAAGAAGTTTGCCGTCTGGGGCCTCAGAGCCCACAGAGACAGGCGCCCCAATGCCACCCCCTCGGGGGACTGTCCTGGTGACCCTGGCATACATGAGCCCCTGAGGTGGGATCCAGGCAATGTGTGTACTGACCGATGTAAAAAAATAAATATCCGTTAAAAAAATAACTTCTGTGTATCTACGTGGCAGAGGCGTCGAAGGTAAGCTGATGCAGGGAGGGGGCGGCCAGGCGGCCAGAAGCTGGACCGTGACATGGAGCCATCCCGTAGGGGTCAACTGGCCCGGGCAGGTCTGTCTCAGAAACACCATTTCAGCAAGAAGTTACAGAGGAAGCCGCGATATTAGTACATGCCCAAGAATACACGTGAGTCAGCGTGCCCTGTGCACAAGGCCCAGAGTCGGAGAACGGGGAGTCCAGCGTCTCGCCCTGAAGTCACCCTCCTCCGACGGGAGGGTGGGAAGCGGTGGTTACAGGTGGACATCGTGCTGGAGCCCAAGGCATTTGTTTCCGAATTCGTCACACCTGTCCCCTCAAGGCTTACCTGAGGACAAGTCTTATAACGGATCCCCGTAAGGTGAGGAACTCAGCTGCAGAGAGCCCCAGAAGCGTGAGGCTCCAGCAGCCAGAGAGGGAGCCAGGAGGCCGACCCCACGCACCCCATTCCTGAGAGCAGAGCAGAAACTGTGACAAACCCCAAGCCCAGGCCTGACGGCAGAAGCCTGCGATTCCCTTGTTCTGGCGCTCGGCTGGCTGAGCCACCAAACTTCCACAGGGTGCCCCTTCCCCCCACCAGGTCAGAACCTGGATTCTGAATCTGGTTTTTTTAAAAGCTTAATAAAACAAACAACTATTGGATTCCTACGTGCAGTTCTGCTCTGTCCACCTCAGGCCTCCTCTCCCGCCCTGACCCCAGGCTGCAGCTGAGACCGAAGCGGTGGACGGGCCCCCTGGACTCCCAGCCCAAAGCCCGCTAGCCACTCGGCTCCTGGGCCCCAAACTCAACTGAAAGGTGAGAACGGGGCACTTAACACTCTGGACAGTGGTGATGAAGGGCCCAGGGAAACCCAGCGACAGGAAAGTTCAGCAGAGACCCACCCCCACGCTCTGGCAGTTCGCTTAAAAACTCTCTAGAAATGTACCAAGGACTAAAGAAGCCAACGATATAAAAATAGTTTTCAGTGGCCCTGGATAAAGAAAGACGTGTGACGAGGCATGTTCGGTTCACATGACGCGGCAGCCTCGAGAGGTGGTCCTCGGATCCCCCTGCAAGGAAGGACGGCACCAGTGAGGAGGCCAGGAAGGTGGCTGGTGGCCCCAGCCCCCTTCAGGAGGGGCTGGAGCGGGGCAGGGCCTGAGCCACCATGAGAAGCTCAGCTCCCAGCAAGATGACCCCAGCCTCAATGGTCCCTGTTCCAGAACCTTCCATGTCTCCCTCACCTCTGTTCTGAGCTACAGAACACGGTACAATTGTTTCAGACCCCGGAGCGTCTTGCACTTATATCTCATTCAGTGTGGTTCCTTGGCTCCCCACCTTCCCCCCAAAGCCATTATTAAGCCACCAGCACCCCACTCTGGAGGAAACGTGGTAACAGGGGGTTCGCTGAGAACCCTCGGGGCTCCACCAGAGTCACTTTGAGATGCAACAGGCTTTGAACACCCCACTCCCAGGGTGCCCGGGCCAGTACCCTAAGGTCCACACAACAAGCAAGCCCGGGAGGCGAGGGCAGCTGGCTCCATGGCCTGCCTCTGGCTGTGAGCTCTGCGGCCTGGCCAAGCCAGGGCGAGACCTGGGAGGTGCCCAGAGCAGCCACGTAAACAGGGCCCACAAGCGTGTGCACGTGCTCGAGTGTGCGCGTGCCGCCTGGGAGCCTCTACCTGCTGATGGAAAAGATCCTCCTCTCCAAACTCGGCCGCCTCGTCCTCACCCTCCTCCCCGTCCTCGGCCTCCCGCGCCACCGAGGACTGCTTCACGGTTCTCATGGCCACTTCCTGTGCAAGACGACACAGCAGCTGCAGACGGCCACCCCAGGTGCTGGGGGCCCAGCCCACAGGCGAGGTGGTCAGGATGCTCGGATGCCCAGGACCCGGCCCAAGCTGCGCTCACGTGCCCTGCTGGCCAAGTCCCCGCCCCAGGAGGGACGCCAGGACCGAGGCAGAGGGAGGTGCTCACCTCCCCGTCAGCATTGACCAGGATGGTCCGGAAGCTCTCGCCCGTGCCCCAGCTGTTCTGGCTCTTCCACACGAGCGTTGACGGGGGGCTGTGAGCCACCCCTGCACCGGCTGCCCATACCTGGGGACACAGGAGGGCCTCCCGGTTAATGTCAGCTCCGGTCCCAGTGGCATGTACCACCAGCCGGCCCTCTATCACAGGCTCCCTCGATGCCCTGGGTGTTTAATCCTCCTGGCCCTACTGGGTCCTGGCTAGAGATGACAGTCACCAGGGTATGGTAGAAGAGACTGAGGTTCACAGTGACCAGGGCAAACGGGCCAGGCTGGAATCGGAAGCCCTAGAGTCCATGCCTATTGGCTGTCATGTGTCTCACCAGTGCCTGGACAGACAGCCCAGACAGCCTGGACTCAGCCCCACCTCCACCATGGACCCCCAGCACATCACTTAGGCCCTCCCAAGGGCTCCAGGGAAGCCCGGATGAAGAAACACTGGCACACAGGTGATCTGTGACAGCAGGCAGCTGTTCTCAGCGCCGGGGCTCCATCCCTGTAATGTTCTCCCCCCGCACCCCGGTCCCCCCACCCCATCCCAGTCGCACCTCACATCCCGCCCGCTCCCTCTCCGCAGCCACCTACCGTGACCGTCTGGCCGGCCCGCAGCACATACTTCGGCGTGAACTTGTAGGCGATCTCCTCCCCTTCTAGGATCTGCCTCTTGATCCTCCAGTTGCCCAGAGACTGATCCTGGCAAAGGGGACGGGCGTTGGCCCACGTCTCCGAGAAGACCCAGCGGGCTCCCCACGGGCTGGGTGGGGGCCTCACCTTGTCCGAGCTGTTCTTCAGCTGCACGAACTTGCCCTCCAGGTCGATCTCCTCGATGCTGATGCTGCCCGAGGCCGAGGCCTGCTGGGCCAGGCGGAAGCTGCTGCTGCTGGAGCCGGTGCCGCTGGAGCCCATGCCCAGTGGCTCCTCCACCTCCAGCCGCTTCCGCTTGCTGCGGCCCAGGCGCCCGGACACGGACACGCTGCTGCCGCTGCTGCTCGATGTGGCCCGCGAGATGGTGATGCGCGATGACGGGCTGGGGGACAGCTTCAGCCTGGGGGGCGGGGTCGCGGGGTGCCTGGTGACTCAACCCGCCCGGCCCGGGACAACACGCTCGCCTCACCCCCACCCCCGCCGCGCTGCGCCCACCTCTCCTCCTCGCCCTCCAGGAGCTTGCGGTAGGCGCTGATCTCCATGTCCAGGGCCAGCTTGACGTCCAGCAGCTCCTGGTACTCGTTCAGCTGCTGCTGCATCACGTCCCGCATCTCCGTCATCTCCCGCTCCTTGGCGTCCAGCATCTTACGGAACTTGTCCCGCTCCCCGGCCACGGTCTCCTCCAGCTCCCGGATCCGGTCCTCGGCCGCATTCGCCTGGGGCAGGGTCCACGCGCGTCACAGGGGGAAGCCCGGCCTCTTCCCCGCACCGACGACAGCGGTAGGGACGACGGGACGGGGCCTGAGGAGGGGTCAGGGGGCTCTGGCCAGTCACCTGCTTCTGGAGGCCGGAGAGCTGGTAGCTGAGGGACTCAACCCGCATGCGGGCCTCCTTAAGCTCCTCCCGAGCGGCGCTGGCGGCCTTGTCGTTCTGGTCGGAGCTCAGCTTGGCGTTGTCCAGCTGCGGGGAGACGAGAGTGCGTGAGAGCCCGGGAAAGCCCGCGCGGGGCTGGGTGGGGCTGGGCGGGGCTGGACGCGGCGCTGGCGGGGCAGGGCGGGGCAGGGCGGGGCAGGGCGGGGCACACGCGCACCTTGGCCTGGTAGGTCTGCTCCAGCTCCAGGCGGTACAGCCGCACTTGCTCATCGTGCTGCGCCCGCAGCTCCTCCAGTGCCTGGGCCATCTTGAAGTCATACTCCTGCTGCCGGCTGCTGTCCACCTCCACCAGGCGCCGCTCGTGTCGCCGTCGCGTCTCCCGCACCTCCTGGGGACACAGCCGCGCGCTCACCGCCCAGGCCTGCTCACCAGCGTCCTGGACCCACCAGGGGCTGGACCGAGGACACGGTTCACCACTGAAGAGCGGCTGCCCAGCGTCTCCCAGCTGACGGCCAATCAACACACGTGCCCCTCCACACATGGGAGCAACACTCAGTAATGAAAAGGGGTGAAGCCCTGACACTCGCTACAACGTGGATGGACCCTGAGAACACGAGAGAAGTGAGAGAAGCCAGACACAGGACACGCAGCGTGTGATTCCACTGACGGAAACGTCCAGAACAGGCAGATCCACAGACACAGAGAGTGGGTTCGTGGTTGTCAAGGACTGGGGAGGGGGATGCAGTGACTGCTGATGGGGACGGGGCTTCTATTGGGGTGATGGAATGTTCTGGAATTAGAGGTGATGGTTACACAATACTGTGAATGTGCTAAATTTCATTAAATTAATTGTATACTTTAAAACAGTTTTGTTATATTAAAAAAAACTGGAACGCTAATGGTAACGGGTACAGTTTCTTTTGGGGGGTGACAGAATGTTCTGGAATTAAGCAGTGATGGCTGCACAGTTCTGTGAATGGACTAAAAATCCAGTCTAAATTGTAAACTTTGAAAGATTTCTGGTATGGGAATGTTTCAATAAAGCTGTTATTAAAAAAAAGAATTCCTGATGGAGCCCATCCCGGGTGTCTGAGGTCCGAGACAGGACAGCAGTGGGTCGAGACAGTGACCAGCTGACAGATGCCCCAGCCACATGTGCCAGGAGTTGACCAGACAGCGGTGGAGTCAAGGGCAGAGGGGGCAGCCCCAGAGCTCAGGGCCTCAGACGAAGCTCACTCCACAGACCTCAGTCACTCATCTCTGGTACCGGTTTGTGGAACAATAGGAATTGTTTCTAAAGAAAGCCAAGCATTTACAAAGGAGTGTGGTGGACCCTCAGCAGAATGCCCACCCCGCCCCCAGGCCCGCCTCAGGGACCCTCCCACCCCCCCCCCCCACGTGGCCTCCTCACAGGATCCCTGACAGATGTGAGCTTCTTCTTGGCGCCCCTGGCCGCTCTGGCTAGAGCGGGGCCTGGCTGGAGCTGGAAGCCGCTCTGTGGCTGCATGGGCACCCTTCCCGCCAGCACTCTTCCAGAGCAGTGAGCGTGGGAGGTGGCCCGGCCCCCAGGGTTCTGTTCTGCACCACGACAGCACAATGGGCTGTGATGAGGTGGGAGGGCCCGGGGAGCCCCGAGGCCCAGCAATGAGGAGGCGGGGGAGGGTCTGCAGGGGGCTGAATTGCGGCCCTCCCAAAAGGTGTGCCCATGTCCTGGTCCCCAGAACCTGTGAGTGTGACCTTCCTGGACAAAGGGTCTTTGCAGATGTGATTAAGGGTCTCAAGACCATCCTGGATTATCCGGGTGGCCCTAAGTCTGAGGACAAGTGTCCTTGGAAGACACAGATGAGCAGGGGAGAGGCAGAGAGTGACGGCCACGTGACGACAGAGGTGGGCATCAGGGTGACGTGGGAAGGAGGGAGCACCCTGGTTCCGCCGGGCGGGGCCCCACCTCCTCAAAGACGTCCTTGCGGAAGGCCAGTTCCTCCTGCAGGCTCTGGCAGCGGTTCTCCAGGTCCACGCGCATCAGCGTCTCCTTCTCCAGCTGTTTTTTGGCCACTGTGTGCCCATCCTCCGCCTGAAGACGTGGGACAAGCAGCTGGTGACGCTGTCTGCCTCAGCAGGCGGTCCTTGGGGGCCTGCAGCCCACCCACAGCTACCTTGGCCAGCTGGGCCCTCAGCTCCACCACGTCGTTCTCCAGGGCGCGCTTGTCGCTGAGAGCAGCGGCCAGCTCTGCCTCACTCTGGTGGAACACGGACTCCAGGTCCTTGACGCGGCCCTGGGCCACCATCAGCTCGCCCTCCCTCTTCTTTGCGCTGAAAGTCAGGGGCAGAAGTTAGCAGGCAGCCCCGATGCCCAAGGCCAACTTCACGTCTGCCTCTGGGCCCCGGGTCCCGACCTAGCATCCCTCTCAGTAGCACGGCCTCACCTCTTGGCACCAAAGGTGCCCCATCTTCAAACCCACTCTGTATCAGGGGGACCCCGCCAGCCGCTCAAAATAACCCTCAAGACGTGGGTTTTCATGTCCTTTTCCAAGACTTTTGGGCACAGGAAGGGTCATTTAGAGGAGAACTCTGATTTTTTTTTTAATGTATTATTTATTTACTTTTTTTTTTTTTTGGCCACGCCGTGCGACTTGCAGGATCTTAGTTCCCTGACCAGGGATCGAACCCGCACCCTTGACAGTGAAAGTGCCAAGTCCTAACCACTGGACGACCAGGGAATTCCCTGTGTATAATTTATTAAAGTAACAAATTAAAACCTCGGCCTGGGGCTTCCCTGGTGGCGCAGTGGTTGAGAGTCCGCCTGCCGATGCAGGGGACACAGGTTCGTGCCCCGGTCCGGGAAGATCCCACATGCCGCAGAGTGGCTGGGCCCGTGAGCCATGGCCGCTGAGCCTGCGCGTCCGGAGCCTGTGCTCCACAACGGGAGAGGCCACAACAGTGAGAGGCCCGTGTACCGCAAAAAAAAAAAAAAAAAAAACCTCGGTCTTTGAAAAGTCGATCTCATTTGTAAACGTAAGCTATTTTAGGCGGGCTTGCCCAGCTTCTAACAGACAATTATCTCCAACATGAAATATTTAAGATGCCAAATAGATTTTTCTAACACACAACTCTTAAAAAAGGGGGAACATTTCTGAATGCTGCTCTAAATCTCCTTGGGGTTGACAGCTTGCCCACTTCCCCACCAAGGAACTGAAACTGCCCGGCAGCAGGGGGGACAGCCAGGGTCTCTCCCAGTGGGCACTGCAAGAGGTGGAGCAGCAGCCCTGGCAGCCCACCCCCTTCCCTGGTCCTGACAACCACAGACGTCCCCAGGACCATGCCCGGTGTCCCCTGGGGGCCGGACCACCCTGGGTGACAACCACTGGCAACACCACACCAGTTCGAGGGGACGGGGCATAAAGTCCGGTGACTTCGGCCTCCAGGCTGACCCCGTCCTCACAGGAGCTCTGTGCGGGTGTTGCACGATGGCCTCTATGAGGGTCTGGGGGCTTGCAGCCCACATTCCTGAGCTTAAGCCACACAGTCCCGGTTCTTCCACTCACGGCGTGGGGCTGCAAACCCCACATCCCTGGAGGGTTTGGGGAAACTAGAACCATCTGACACACCATTCCTGAGGACCAGCTTCATGAAAAGACCGTCCTCACACTAGAGATACATCTGCCAATACCCCTGTCTTCGTGGAGAACTTTCTCATAGGTGCAGACAGCAGTGCAACGTGCTGCCCTCAGCCGAGACCGGCGCGGTCCGAGGCTGGATGAAGCAGGAAGGGACGGGTGTGTGCGGGGCAGGAGCTGCTGGGCGTGGCCCTTGAGCCGGAGCCGCGAAGCCAGGGGCTGGGCCTCGTCTTTGGCAGGATCGGGGCGTCGGGCAGAGCAGAGTGCAGAGGAGTGAGGTGAGGCGCGCAGGCAGGTCAAGGTCAGCCACAAGGCGAGGGCGACAGCAGCAGAGGGATCAGGAAACGTGACAGATTTCTAGATGTCTTCACCCCATGCTAGGGCTCTGCAGAACGACACAGAATGGTCCAGAAAGCAGGGGTGCCAGCAGCCCTCACTGGCTTACGTGCCTGCTTCTTAACAGCTTCCAGGCGCGAAAGCAGATTCCTCCCCTGGAGCCCTAATTCCGGGAGGATTAGGCGGGAGCACCCGGCCTGTCAGTCCTCCACTTGACCACCTGCGTTTCCATCATCACAGGGTTTTCGCAATATATTTGGTAGGAAAAGAAAAGCACTGCTGTAACCTGTCAGGAGGTTCACCTTGCTCGCTGTCACGTGCCACCCACACCTGTCTGTGAGGGCTGCGAGCCGAAGAGCAGGAAGCAAGGCTGTTGGGCAAAGCACCTGTGGATGTGAGTGCCCACAGCCCGGGAAGCTTTCCTCCCAGAGCAGGGGCCAAAGCAAAAGCCACCAGCCCGGGTGCCCGACGGCGGACACAGCTGCTACCCTAAGCTGTCGCAGGAGCCTGGAACACGGCCGAGGGGCTGGGACGGCATCACGACACAGGTGCCATCGATGACCAAGCTCGAGGTCAGGAAAGCCTTGTGTTGTCTGACGGCGTCCACCTTGAGTTTAAATTTAAAAAGGTGGAAAAGAAATGCACCAGGTTGGCCTCGGAGATTCTGTCTGGGCAGAGGCTCATGGAGACTTTCATTTTTCTCTTGAAATTAAATGCATTATCTGCTTTCTCGCCAGGGAGTATCTATGACTCTGATAAGCAGAAAGAAACGTGACCTCTCGGCCCAGACAAGGAGCAACACGCAGGTTAAAGGTGTCTGGGAGGTTCAGGGCCTGAGAGGGGCCGGGGGAATTCCAGAATTCTCCTAATCTTCTCCAAGAAGCTCAAGTCCCTTTTTAATTAAAAAATGTAATAAATTAGGAATTCCCTAGTGGTCCAGTGGTTAGGACTCCGCGCTTTCACTGCCGAGGGCATGGGTTCAATCCTCGGTCGGGGAACCAAGATCCCGCAAGCCGGGAGGTGTAGCCAAAAGGGAAAAAAAAAAAGTAATAAATTGATGGGATATCCAGTTTACCTGGCTGTTTTAAAAGTATACAGATTGCCTTTGCTGCTCATCAAAGACCAAGTGACTATACTGTGCGGGTCTGTCTCTGGGCTCTCTGTTCTCTTCCACAGAGGAACCAGAAACACATCACCAAGTGACAGAAGACAGTCTGAGAAGGCGACACACAGTGATTCTAACTCCAGGACATTCTGGAAAAGGCAGAGCTATGTGGGGACAGTAAAAGGATCCTTGGGAAAAAAAAAAAAGGATCCTTGGTTTCCAGGGGTTGGGAGAAAGCATGAGTCAGAGGAGCACAGGGGATTTTCAGGGCAGTGAAACTACTCTGTGTGATACTGTGATGGTGGACGCGTGTCAGTGTACATTTGCCCAAACCCAGAGACTGCAGGACACCAACGGAGAACCCCTATGTCAACTACAGACTTCAGCTAAGAAGAATGTATTAATATTGGCTCTTTGGGCTTCCCTGGTGGTGCAGTGGTTGAGAGTCCACCTGCCAATGCAGGGGACACGGGTTCGTGCCCCAGTCTGGGAAGATCCCACATGTCGTGGAGTGGCTGGGCCTGTGAACCATGGCCGCTGAGCCTGCACGTCCAGAGCCTGTGCTCTGCAACGGGAGAGGCCACAACAGTGAGAGGCCCGCGTACAGCAAAAAAAAAAAAAAAAAAAATATTGGCTCTTCAATCGTGACAAGGCAGCACACCCATTACTGCAAGGTGGTCATCATCGGGGACCCTGGAGAGGGATTTGGGGAAACCTGTACTTTCCACTCATTTTCCTGTAAACCTAAAACTGTTCAAAAACAAAAAAAATCTCTATTAATGATAATTTAGAAGTCTACTAATTAGAAAAAAATGAAAAAGAACCCTGCAAACGTGAAGGTGGCAGTCAGCTGCTGCTGGGACTATGAATGGGGACTGGAGACCGGGTCCAGGCCTCAGTCCTGGTCCCTGCCACGCCAAGGGACCATGGATGACTCCTCCCCACACCTCATCCTCGGCTTCCCCTCTAACCGGAGTTGATGCCAGCCAGGACCTGCTGGGGTCGCCGTCAGCAGGGAGGAGATCTGGTGTCCCTCACGGAGTCCTTTATCTAAACACTCCACGAGTTTACATCACTTTATTCCTTCTGCTACCATCACCACCAGCACCACCTTGTCCTCCAAATTTCCTGAGCCTTCTACTCGGGAACAGGTGGGAGACGGTGCTCAAGAACGGGAAGAGAAGGTCACCCGCCGCCCCCGGCTTCCCCGGCTGGGCTCTGTGACCTGAGGCACCCCTCCTCTGGGGAAGGGGAAAGGCACAGGGCTACCAGCTACCAGGGATTCAGTCCCAGGAGAGCTGCTGGGTTTTAACTCTTCCTGGGGCCAAATTATATTGGGGGATAAAGGCTCTAGACGGGGCGGCCAGAGGGCCAGGCCACAGAGGCCGCACCCACCCACCCAGCGGCCCCCAGAACCCACACGGCTCGCTCCCAGGAGGGCTGCCCGAGCCGGGGGCCCCGCTCAGATGGGAGCCGCCACCTCGCACAGGGCGACAACCCCTGCCCCGGGCCCCTGTGCGCCCCAGAATCAGGTGACATCGTGCCGGCTGCAGCCCCACCTCTTGTTGGCTTCCTCCAGGTCGGCCCTCAGCTTCCCAGTTTCGATCTGCAGCCGGGCTCGGTCCCGGGCTGTCTCGTCCAGCACCCGGCGGGCATCAGCCAGCTCCGCCTCATACAGTGTCTTGATGCCGCTCACCTGGGGGGACAGCCAGGCCGAGGTGAAGCCCACCCTTCCCCACCAACACGGCTCCCGCTCACCCCGACACTGCCCCACCTGCCCCGGGCCACACCAGCCTGTCCAGGTCACTGGTCCCCATCACTGCCCGCCGCTAGGTCGCACCTGCCAGCTGGGCACACACCTCAGGTCTCCCATCAGCCTCCCTGCCCCGCGCCAAGGGGCACAGGGCCGTGAGCGTGTTTACAAATATCTGGAACCAACAGGACAGTGAGACACCACCTCCCCCCCACGAGGATGGCTACCGTGGAAACGACAGTCGATAACAAGTGCTGGTGAGGTTAGGGAGGAATCGGCACCTCCACGCACGGCCAGGGGATTAAAACGGTACAGCCACCACGGCAGACAGTCTGGCATTTCCTCAGATGGACAAACAGAGCAACCACCAACCCAGCAATTCCACCCCCAGGAATCTACCCGGGAGAAATAACACACATCTTACACAAGACCCATGCGCATGCGTTCACAGCCCCATCACTCCTCATGGCCCCAACGTGGGAACAACCCAAATGCCCATCAGCAGATGACAGATAAACAGAATGTGGTCCCTCCACACATGGGAGCACCACTCAGTTGTGAGAAAGGGTGACGCCCTGACACTCACTCCAACGTGGACAGACCCTGAGAACACAATGCTCAGTGAGAGAAGCCAGACACAGGAGGACACACGGTGTGTGATTCCATCGATGGGAAACGTCCAGAACAGGCAAATCCCCAGGGACAGACAGTGGGTTCATGTCAAGCGACTGGATGAGGGTGAGGGGGTGACCACTAATGGGGCCGGGGCTTCTTTTGTTTTTTTTTTTTAGTGCAATTCTGTTTTGTTATGTTTTTTTTGAGATATAGTTGATGTACGATATTATGTAAGTTTCAGGTATATGACACAGTGATTCGCAATTTTTAAGGGTTATACTCTATTCATAGTTACTAAAAAATATTGACTATACTCCCTGTGTTGTACAATATATCCTTGTAGCTTATTTACTTCATACATAACGGTCTGTTCCTCTTAATCCCCTACCCTATCTTGCCCCTCCCCAAGAAGGGGTTTCCTTTGGGGAGATGGCTGCACAGCTCTAAATATATTAACCACTCCTGAACTTAGAGCAGAGTTTAACTGGGTGAACTGCATGAGACGGGAATTATACCTCAATAAAGTGGTTAAAACACTTTTGGGGGCTGACACAGAAGGCAGAGGGTGACAAGGCAGCTGGCTTTGAAAGTGGCACCATTTCCCACAAAACTACAACAGAGCAGTGAGTGTCTGTGCCAGGGGTCAGAGGTCAACTTAAGGCCTGGGAGGGTCACTCCCCTCCCTTGCACAGGAAAGGCCCCTGAGCTGACGAGGCTCAGGGGAGCTGCCAAGGACCTGCCACTTGGTTGGGTGACCACCATCCCCGTTTGCCTGGGACCGAGGGGATTCCAGGATGTGGGATTTTTGAGGGTTCAAACCGGAATGTCCCAGGCAGATCAGAACAAATCCAGAAGAGGTGGGATTTAATAGCCAGTCTGATCTCAGACTCCCACCCTCTCCGGCTGGGGCCTGGCTCTCCCACCTCAATCCAGCACTCCTGGTCATTTCATCCCACAGGTAGGGGGGGTATGGGCTCTTAGCCCCATTTCACAAATGGGGAAGCTGAGGCACAGGACAGCACACTGCCCTCTCCTGACCTGTCAAGGTACGGGGCAGAGCAGTCCGCTGGGGGCAATTCCGAGAGGAGGACACGCAGGGCATGTGTCTCTGCCCTCTCTCCCCGCCCATCCAGTCACCTTCCAGAACTTTCCTAACCCCAGTGGAGGGCCTGGCACCTAGACAGGGATCTCAGACAAGATCTCCGGCCCCACAGGCTGGGTTCCTACTGGGGACCTGTCTCTCCAGCCTCCCCTCATGGCACGAGGGGCGCAGATGGACCAACACGACAGAACATCAAGGTGAGATCAGAACAGAAACTGTTGGGGCTCAAGGGGCAGGAAACCCAGCACGAGATCCTGCATGTGCGCCTGATGCTTATCCACAGTGCACGTCAGCATTAATTTCGACTTTTGAAATATCCCATTAAGATACCACTCATGGGGACCTGCCTGGTGGTCCAGCGGTTAGGACTCTGTGCTTCTACTGCAGTGGGTGTGGGTTCAATCCCTGGTTGGGGAAGTTCCATGTACCACGCGGGGCGGCCAAAAAAAAAAAAAAAAGGTACCACTCACACCCCTAACCCGGCCTGCCCATGAGAAAACACCAGATGAACCCCAATGGGGACACTCCTGTCCCCACCTCACAGCTGCCAGGGCCCCAGGAACCAGGAAAGGTGGGGAACCAGCACATCCCACAGGGGCCCAGGAGATGGGAGACCTGGATGTCACAGGGGTCCTGAGGGGTCCTGGGGCAGAGAGGATGGTGGGTCAGCTCAGGAGATCTGAGCAAAGCTGAAGTGATGCAGCACTGTCGGAGAGCAAGCTGTGAGACACACTGACGTGAGATGCTGATGGGGACCCAGTACCGCCCTCAACCTTTGTCTATACACCTAACACTGACCCAAGAAGTAAGCTCGAGGGGCTTCCCTGGTGGCGCAGTGGTTAGGAATCTGCCTGCCAATGCAGGGGACAGGGGTTCAAGCCCTGGTCCGGGAAGATCCCACATGCCGCGGAGCGACGAAGCCCGTGCGTCACAACTACTGAGCCTGCGCGTCTGGAGCCTGTGCTCCGCAACGGGAGAGGCCGCGACAGTGAGAGGCCCGCGTACTGCGATGAGGAGCGGCCCCCACTCGCCGCAAATAGAGAAAGTCCTCGCACAGAAACGAAGACCCAACACAGCCAAAAATAATTAATTAATTAATTTTTTTTAAAAAAGAAGTAAGCTCGAGCAATTCAAAATACATCGTGCGTTCATCTCTGTGAGCGAGAACGTGGGCGTCCCACTAGATTCCGTGCCCAAGGCGAGGGCCTCACTTGTCCTAGGCCATCTTGGGTGACTCTCGGGGGTCTTGTTAAAGAGCAGGCAGACCTCAGGGACACAGAGGGTCCCGTTCCAGACCCCTGCAATAAAGCGAGTATCACAATAAAGCGAGTCATACGAATTGTTTGGTTTCCCAGTACGTATAAAAGTTATACACAAAAGGACTTCCCTGGTGGCACAGTGGTTAAGACTGTGCTCCCAATGCAGGGGGCCCAGGTTTGATCCCTGGTCAGGGAACCAGATCCCACATGTATGTTGCAACTAGAGTTCATATGCCACAACTAAGGAGCCCGCCTGCTGCAACTAAGGAACCGACATGCCACAACTAAGGAGCAGGCAAGCTGCAACTAAGGAGCCTGCCTGCTGCAACTAAGACCCGGCACAACCAAATAAATAAATTAAATAAATAAATAAATATTTTTTTTTTAAAAGTTATGCCCAGGGAATTCCCTGGCGGTTCAGTGGTTAGGACTCTGCACTTTCACTGCCAAGGACGTGGGTTTGATCCCTGGGAATGGATCTTTATCCCACAAGCCGCATGGCTCAGCTAAAAAAAAAAATTATGCTCACACTATCCTGCAGTCTATTGGCTGTGCAATAGCCTTGTGGCAAAAAAAAACAATGCACAGCCCTTATTTAAAAATACCCTATTAGGACTTCCCTAGTGGCGCAGTGGATAAGAATCCACCTGCCAATGCAGGGACATGGGTTTGATCCCTGGGCCGGGAAGATCCCACATGCCGTGGAGCAACTAAGCCTGTGAGCCACAACTACTGAAGCCCACACGCCTAGAGCCCGTGCTCCGCAACAAGAGAAGCCACCGCAGCGAGAAGCCCACACACTGCAGCGAAGAGTAGCCCCTGCTCGCTGCAACTAGAGAAAGCCTGTGCGCAGCAACGAAGACCCAACACAGCCAAAAATATATATAAATAAATAAATTTTTTTAATTTTTTAAATTTAAAAAAATAAAAATACTTTATTGCTAAAAAATGCTGTCACCTGAGCCTCAGCAAGTTGTAATCTTTTTGCAGTAGTAACATCAAAGGTCACTGATCACAGATCACCATAACAAATAACACAAATGAAGAAACTGGAAATATCTGGAGAAAGATCAAAACGTGACACAGAGACCTGAAGGGAACAGACTTGCCCAAGGCAGTGTTGCCACAGACCTTCAATTTGTAAAAAGGCAGTGTCTGTGCAGCGCAATGACCCGAGATGTGTCTGTGCTCGGTTCTCACAGCGTTTTGGGCGTGCGCGCGCATGTGCACACCCATCTGTGTGTCTTAGTAAGGCAATCCTCTACAGCCAGGACTGCAAACTCAGGCCCAGGCGCCAAAATTCCAGCCCACCAGCTGTTTTTGTCCAGCCTGTGGGACTAAAATGGTTTTTATGTTTTCAAATTGGCTGGGTGAAAAAAAAGAAAAAGGTATCTCATGACACAGGCACCCATATGAAGTGCACATTTCAGTGTGTATACATAAAGCTTTATTGTCAGGCAATCTGCGCATTCCTCCATGTACTGCCCGGGGCAGCTTCCCCACCACAAAGGCCGAGCTGAGTGCTCAAGCCTGAAACCATCAGCCCACAAAGCTGAGAACAACTCCAGCCCTTTCCAGAAAACATCTGCCGAACCCAATCGACAGCACTGGGACGATGGAGAAAATTCTATCTAGAGGAGGACGCGCAGATGGCCAATGTCACAAAAGCTCTTTCAACCAGTGAACAGGGGTTCTCCGGGCAGGCCTGTGCCTCCCTGCACTGTGACACTTGGGACAGTCCTGTGGGAGCCCCGGGCACAGCTTGGGCCTTTAGTTCTGTCTTTTCTGGCCGGTGCGGAACGATCGCCGAGCTTGAGGAATCCCAGCAAGTGTGCTGCCGTGGAGCAGCAGGGCTCGCGTCACCCGACGTGGCCTTTTCCTGGGGCCCCAGACTTACCCTGTGAGGACCCGCCTGCGTCCCAGGGATTGAGAACCACAGCCAAACACCGGCCCTCCCCAAACTCCCAGAGCCCAGCTCAGCTCTTGCTCCCAGAGTCCACCTGGGGAGCACCCTCCGACCCCCGCAGCAATGGGACACCTGGGCAGCAAGGGGGAAGAAAGCGAAGCCCAGAGGAACTCAACATCCGATGCGGAGGCTCCCCGGAGAACCCCCCTCCCTCCCTGGCCCACTCCTGCCCCCTCAGCACCCATGATCCTTCTCAAACAGAAATCTGGCCAGCCCCCAGCCTCCCAGAAACCCTCCAGTGACATCTGCACGTGGCATTCGCCCCATTACCGCTCACCCGGCCAGAAGATGCATCATCTGACTTCCGATGGGAAAGGCTAGAGTCTACAAGTGGCCAGCCCAGGCTTGTGGATGGGAATCTGACTTTTTACCTTATGCCCCTGGACCCTTCGGATTGATTACAAGCACACAGTGTGCTCACAACATTTTAAACTGCATCATCACAGGATTCCTTAAGTGGCTTCTCAGCCTTGACACTAATGGCATTTGGGGCCAGATCATCCTCTGTGGGGGACCCTCCTGAGCTCTGCGGGGTGTGGAGCAGCATCCCTGCCCCCCCCAAGTGTGACAACCACAGATGTCCCCAGCCATCACCCAGTGTTCCCTGGGGGCAGATTCCTTCCAGGTGAGGAGCTGCGGAACAGGTAAAGTGCCCTCTGGGAGGCCTGACACACCACGCCCCCCACGCCCTCCATGCCTCATCCCGCCCGCTCCAGCCCGAGCCCTGGCGGCTCCCTGAACCTGCCTGGCCCGCCCATCAAGCCCCGCCCCTCCGTAACCCTGGCCACTTGCAGGCCACTTGCAGGTCACTCGCGCCACCCACATGACCACACCACCTCTTGCTCCAGCAGGTTACCGGCTCTCTCCACTGTCCAGCTGAGAGGGGCATTTGTCATCTCACCCCCAAGCTCTAGGACAGCAAGCTAGTGGGAACTCCCCACTCCCGCTGCAAACACGCCTGTCACCTGGGTGGCCCCAGATCCTGCGCACAGCCCTGGGGGATGCTCACTGTGGGGCTGGGCTCCCCTGCATCCCAACCAGCCTCGGCAGCTGCCCAGACACATCCAGTTCCCCAGGCCCTGCCCCTGCATGCACTCTCGAGCACAACATCCATCCAGCGGGGTCCAGCACCCCACGTCCATCAGGCCCACTAGGCTGCCACCCCCAAAGGTCAGCACGGTGGTTCAGCCCGCAGGTGGGACAAGAGGCTGGGGGGAATGATCCCGGGCGCTGACCAGCCTGGCAGGGGGGACCTGGGCCTGCATCCCGAGGACGTGCACGCACTGCTGAAGCAGGTGGCCGCGCTCTGAGTCGGACCACTCCAGCCCCATTGCACAGACAACAAAACCAAGGCTCTGGGAGGCTGAGTGACCTGCCCAAGGTCACAAATTAAAAGCAGGCTTGGATCCCGAGCCTTAATCCAATCTCAGGCAACCTGATACAGCCCCACCAGCCACCAAGCTTCTACCCCCCTGGATGCCCAAGCCACACCTTCTGGGACCATCCCTACCCTAGGGACCATCACAGGGACCACAGAACCCACGGGATCCTTCACTTCATCGCTTTTATTCTACAAAACAAATGTGAACTCATTGTGGCCCCACAAACAAGCCCCCAAAGTAGGTATTTATTATTATTTCCAATTTACAGAAGAGGCACTGAGCCCAGAGAAGTGATTTGCCCAAGATCACAGAGGGTACGTGGCTCCCAGAAATGACCCCCCCACCTCCCCAGCCCCCTGAGGCTCTCCTCCCAGAAGTCAGTCACTGGGCCCATTCTCCGGAGTGGGAGGCCAAGGCTCAGAGCGCTAAGTGCCAACTTCAGACCATGACTCTTGCACGGGGCCCACAGGGGAACCACATGGCGGGCATCCCTCCCCCTTATTCTGAGGACCTGCCCTGGGGTTGGGGCGGGCGCCAGTGGGAGAAAAGGAGGGCACTAGGTTGGCAGCCAGTCCGGATACACCCCACCCAGGACCCCCAGACACCAGCCCTCACATCCCCTTAGGGGACAGGGCTTGTCCAGCCCCTTCTCCCTCAGTCTGCACCAAAACTTCCCGCTGGTTCCCCAAGAACTCATGCCTCCCCCTCCCCTCACATCCCCCAGGACGGGGCAGGGGCTACCAGACTACTAGGCTCCTGCTAACCAGCCAAGGGGTCCCAGGGCCCAACTAAGGGCCTCCCAAATTTCCCATGGGACCTGGGAGACATCAGATTCCCCCCCTCTGACCCCCGACCACCCCAGGCCCCGGTAAAAGACCAAACCTCCTGCCTAACCCCACCCCAATCACCGAACTCCCCAGGATTCATTACAGGACCCCTGCAAAGTTCCAAGGAGAACTGAGACCACTGACTCACCCCAGAGACCCCCCTGAGACCCCCCACCCCTCCTCAGGACCCCCTCAGAGGGTCTGAGCCTCCCAGTCTCCCCAGAGACCCGAGAACCTCCCCCGTTTTCTCCTAGGACACCCGAACACCCAGACACATCCCTCAAGACTCCCCACAACTCCCTTAGGGGTGGGGTCCACCCTGGCTCACACCCCATCACTCAGGGGCCCCCTAGAACTCCCCGAATCCCTTGGTGGGCAGAGCCTGCCCCATCTCCCCCTGCCCAGGCAGGCCCCCCCCTTCACTTCCCCAGGCACAACACCCCCAAGGTCCCCTGGGGATCCCTCAGAGGAGGGGACCTGCCCAGTCTGCACCCCTCACTCAGGCCAACCCCCCTCAGGGGACTGGTCAGCCCCAGACTCATGGGATCCGTGAAACACCCAGGAGACCCCCGGTGGGTGGGGACCTGCTCCAGGGTGCACCCTCACTCGGGGCCCCCCAGATACCCTGGGGACCCACCAGAGGACGGGACTCGCCCTAGTCTGCACGTTTCTCAGGGGATCACTCGGGGGGCGGGGCCGGCGCCAGTCTCCACCTCTCGTACGGGAAGGGGGGGTAGAAACCCCCGGGGAACCCCTCGTGAGCGTCCGTTCTGGCCTCTACCCCTCACTCAGGCCCCCCGAACCTCCCCGGGGACTCTCAGAGACAGAAGCCCGCCCCGGCGTGCACCCCTCACTCGAGGGACCCCGAGATCTCCCCACACCCCTCGATGGGCGGGGCAGGAAAGAGTCTCCACCTCTCGCACTGGAGGGGTCCCCGAAACCCGCCGGGGACACTCACAGGCCGGGGCCCAACCAAGCGTGCGACCCTCGCCGGGGCCCCCGAAGCCCCCTGGGGACGCCTCGGTGGGCAGGGCCCGCCCCAGTCTCCCCCTCTCGCAGGGGCGTCCCCGAAGCCCCCCGGGGACCTTGAGAGCCCGGCCCGCCCCAGCGAGAGCCCCCGGCGCAGCGCCCACCTCGCGCGTGGTCACCTCCTCCCGCTCGGAAATCTTGAGCTGGAGCCGGTCGTTCTCCAGCTCGAGCGCGCGGACGCGGTCGATGTAGTGCGCCAAGCGGTCATTGAGCTCGCGCAGCTCCTCCTTCTCCTGCAGCCGCGACAGGCGCGTGGGCGACAGCGGCGTGGCGGGCCCGCCCGCGCGGCCGGGCGGCGGTGTGGCCATGGCGGCTGCGGCGGCGGAGGCGGCGGCGGCGGCGGCGGCTCGGGGTCCGCGCGGCTCGGAACGGCGGCCGCGGCTCGGCGGGCTCATTCAATCCGACCCGCCGACCAAGATGGCGCCCGCAGCCCGCCGCCGCCGCCGCCGCGGGGCAGCCTGGAACTTGTAGTCCGGCCGGCGCCGCGCGCGGCATGGCGGGAGCTGTAGTCTCCCGCTCAGTTTCCCGCGCTGTCCTGGAGCCAAACCGCCGGGCTCCAAATCCCAGCTGGGCCAATGCGTGAAACCGGGTTTCTTTCCGGGATTCAGTTTGCCCTCTTGTATAACCTACCTACCTACCTCTTTGGAGATTCATTAAAATTAAAGGTGGGGTGGTGAAGGAACCTCAGAAATATGTTCGGTGATCTCACCGATATGTGGAATTAAAAAAAAAAAATCAAAAATACCCCAGGCTCATGTAGATACTGTCAAGTTGTCCTCTGAAGAGGTTTACCAGTTTACACTTTTGCAACAATGTATGAGATTGTCTGTTTCCCTGAATTGCTGTCAACCCTGAATCATCTTTCATTTTATTTATTTTTTTAATTTATTATTTATTTTATTTTATTTATTTTTCGCTGTGTTGGGTCTTCGTTGCTGCGCGGGCTTTCTCTAGTTGCGGCGAGCGCGGGCTACTCTTTGTTGCGGTGCGCAGGCTTCTCATTGCGGTGGCTTCTCTTGTTCTAGAGTACGGGCTCTAGGTGCGCAGGCTTCAGTAGTCGTGGCTTGCGGGCTCTAGAGCACAGGCTCAGTAGTTGTGGCGCACGGGCTTAGTTGCTCCGCGGCATGTAGGATCTTCCCGGACCAGGGCTTGAACCCGTGTCCCCTGCATTGGCAGGCGGATTCTTAACCACTGCGCCAAGAGGGAAGCCCTGAATCATCTTTTAAATTATTTTATTTATTTGAATTTCTTTTTATGTCCATAAGCAAAGTTTTGCCATTTTCTTTTGTGTATGTGTGTTTTTGTTTTTGTTTTTGTTTTGAGGTATAGTTGATTTACAATGTTGTGTTAGTTTCATGTGTACAGCCCAAGCTCATATGAACAGAGAACAGATTGGTGTCTGTGGGTGTGGGGTATGAAGTGGGTGAAGGGGGTCAAAGAGTACACATTTCCAGTTATAAAATAAATATAATGGGGATGTAATGGGCAGCATGGTGACTGTAGTTAATAATACTATATTGCATATTTGAAAGTTGCTAAAAGAGTAGATCTTAAAAATTCTCATCATATGAGAAAAAACCCTGTAACTATTTGTGGTGACGGATGTCACCTAGACTTATGGTGGTGATCGTTTCCCAGGATATACAAATATCGAATCATTAGTTTGTACACCTGAAACTAATATAATGTTATGTCAATTATACCTCCATTTTTTTGGGGGGGGAGGGGTACGCAGGCCTCTCACTGTTGCGGCCTCTCCCGTTGCAGAGCACAGGCTCCGGACGCGCAGGCTCAGCAGCCATGGCTCACGGGCCCAACCGCTCCGCTGCATGTGGGATCTTCCCGGACCGGGACACGAACCCGCGTCCCCTGCAACGGCAGGCGGACTCTCAACCACTGCGCCACCAGGGAAGCCCTATACCTCCATTTTTTAAAAAAAATGTTCAGTGAAAGGAGGCAGACACAGGCCTCTCTTGCCTTCGAGATGGCCCACACTCCGTCTGTGGAGTGTGTTTCTCTCTAAATAAATCCACTTCTTACCTATCGTTTTGTCCCTCACTGAATTCTTTCTGTGACAAGACATCAAGAACCTGAGCTTCATTAAGTCCTGAGACCAGCACAAAACCCCCCACCAGATGGAAGATGTTCCAGAGAGAAGGTCACAGTTTGGTAACCTTGAGAAGCTCATCAAGGGACCACCTGAGCCCAGATTAAAGGAGCACAGGCCCTTCACACACCCTAATCCTTATCAGCAGCACCCCCCCTTGAACTATTGCTATAAAAACTCCTCACCAAATTCCCCCAGGTTGGGACACACAGTTTTTGGCGGGTGCGAGCCCACTGTGTCCCCCTTTGCCTAGCAAAGCAATAAAGCTATTCTTTTCTACTTCATCCGAAAAAAAAAAAAAAGCCAGACACAAAAGGTCACACAGCGTATGCGTCCACTCATATAAAATGCCTAGAAGAGGCAAAATGATACAGCAGGGTCTGTCCAACTCGGCTCTGTGGACATTTGGGCCCCATCACTCTCTGTGGGAGGACCATCCTGTTCATTGTAGGATGTCAGGTGGCATCACTGGGCTCCCCCCACCCCGGCCACCTGATGCCAGCAGCACCACCACACCCTCCAATCCAGACAACCAAAAATGTCCCCAGATGTTGCCACATGTCACCGAGGGGACAAAATCACCCTCAGTGGAGAACCACTTCCTTCCTCTAACCCTGGAACTTGCACCGCTGTTCTTTCTGCCCTGAGAACGGCCACCCCCCCTTACATCTCACCTCGGGGGACTTGGTGCAAACAGCCTTCCTCAGGGACCCCAGCAAATCACACACTGAGAACTTGGATTCCTTTACCAGCCCTCTGGGGTGTGGGGTGGGACGGCCTCCCCGCTGCGCGCGGGCTTTCTCTAGTTGCGGCAAGCGGGGGCTACCCTTCGTTGCGGTGCGCGGGCTTCTCACTGCGGTGGCTTCTCTTGTTGCGGAGCACGGGCTCTAGGTGCGCGGGCTTCAGTAGTTGTGGCGCGCCGGCTCAGTAGTTGTGGCGGGCTCTAGAGCACAGGCTCAGTAGTTGTGGCGCATGGGCTTAGTTGCTCAGCGGCATGTGGGATCTTCCCGGACCAGGGCTCAAACCCGTGTCCCCTGCATTGGCAGGGGGATTCTTAACCACTGCGCCACCAGGGAAGCCTTTTTTTTTCCCTCCTGTCTTGAATCCTGATACTCATGCACATTCCCCTCTTACCAGAAGCAAAGCCCCCTGCCCTGCCCCAGCACCCAGGCAGGCACGAGTCCCTGGCTAGGCTGTGACTAGCCTCTCAAAAACTAGCTTGTACTTGGGGACCGTATGTCGTCGCCTTTCCCTCATAACAGTAGGAACACCGAATGCAAAACACAGTTGGTACAACGTGAGGGCGTTTAAAGCAAAATAGGGATAAGTGATACTACAGGAGGTGGGGGCCCGAGGGGAGAAAAATGATGGGGGGTTGGGTTTGGGGGTGGCATGGGGTCACCTTTCCTCCCCTCCACCCCCAGACTTAGCTGCAACCCCCTCCCCATCACAGGTCCTGCTGACGACCGCCCGGGGCCACCCAGTAGCCTGCCATTCAAGACCCTGCAGGGTCCCACAGGCCGCCCACCGAGCTGGCCCCTCTTGGCACGTGGGTGCCCCATCCGTCTCCAGGTCTTTGCCTGTGCTGTTCCCTCCTCCAGGAATGCTGTTCCCCGCGCCCCATCCTCCCCAACCCCCCTTTCCGCGGCTGCGCCCCTACTCTCCGCCCTAACCTGTGCCGCGAGCCCTCCGCACCCCCCCAATCGCGGACCCCCCCGGGGGCCGGACTCCAACTCCCAGAAAGCCCTGCGCTTCCCGTGGGTGCGGCCGGAGCGTCCACTCCCCTTGTTCAGTTTGGAAGGCGTTGGCAATTTTCAAATTTTGGCGCTGAACGGGCGGGGCGGCGACAGCTGCGGCCAGACCCTCTCCCCACGCCGGAGCCCGAGGCCTGGGCACTCCGCGGGCTCCCCAGGCGCGACACGCGGCGGCGAGGGGTGGCACTCGGCCCGTTTCCAGGACGGGAAACTGAGGCACGGGGCGATCCGGGGACCTGTCCCGGGAACCCCTGCAGGGGCGGGACGAAGCGGGGTTCGAACCCACGACCCTCTGATCCCAGGGCGCTAGAAAAGTTAATGGCTAATTGCTGCCTGCTTTGAGGGTGGAGGGTGCGGGCGGTGGGCGAGAAATCACCGAACCCGAGAAGGTCCGGCCAGGCCCTGTCCCCTCTCCCTCCCCCATCCCTTCCCCATTCCCCTATCCCTCCCCCTTTGCGCCGCCGCCCAAGCTCCGCGCCGGAGTTTGGCGCCAGATTTTTCAAAATCTCAGCGAAACGGCTCCCAGCCCGGATCGCGAGCCTTGATCCTGAATTCCGGCGCCTGGATCTGAGCGACCGCGGATTCTGGAGTCTGGACTGGGTGGGGGAGGGCTCATTCCAGAGCCTGGATCTGGGGGGCTGTGGATTCCAGATCTGGGGGGGGCAGAGATTCCAGAGCCTGAATTTTGGGCACGCTGATTCGGGAGCCTGTTTTGGGGAGCTGGGATTCCGGACCCTGGGTCTGGAGGGCACTGATTCCAGAGCCCGGAGGAGGGCGGGTTCTGGAACCCCAGTTCCTGAGCCTGGAGGCTAAACCTGGAATCTAGAATCAGAACTCAGGAATCTGGGGCTGGAACCCTGAAATCCCAACTGAAATCTGGGGGCAAGGAGAGAGCTGGGGCCGAAGGGACAGCTGTTTTTTAAATGGGTTCCGGAATAATGAAATCAACAAATATTGGGACTTCCCTGGTGGTCCAGTGGTTAAGACTCCCCGCTTCCACTGCAGGGGGCACGGGTTCGATCCCTAGTCAGGGAAGTTCCAGATGCCCCGTGGTGTGGCCAAAGAAACAAACAAATGCTGATTGCCATCTCCGCCTGTCAGGCACTGGGGCTGTATCAATGTCCAAAACAAAGATCCCTGTGCTTGGGAAGCTGACAAGGATGAACTAGGAAGACAGAGGAAACAGATACCTAATGAATAAGTGAATTTTATGGCATGTTAGAATATAATAAGGTGGGAGGGGGATGGAAAAAGCTGGGTGAGGGGCTTGGGAGCACGTGAGCTAGGGGGTGCATTTTTTTTTTTTTTTTTTTTTGCGGTACGCGGGCCTCTCACTGCTGTGGCCTCTCCCGTTGCAGAGCACAGGCTCCGGACGCGCAGGCTCAGCGGCCATGGCTCACGGGTCCAGCCGCTCCGTGACATGTGGGATCTTCCCGGACCGGGGCACGAACCCGTGTCCCCTGCATCGGCAAGCGGCCTCTCAACCACTGTGCCACCAGGGAAGCCCGAGGGGGAGTGCATTTTTAAACAGGGTGGGCCTCTTGGAGAAGGTGGCATTTGAGCAAGGACTCGAAGAGAAGGAGGGGACCAACCAGGTGAACAGGTGGGGAGAAGCCTCCCAGGGAGAGGGACCAGCCAGCACAAAATCACACTCCAGGATGGTGGACATGGCAAGGAATAAGAATTTCCAGTGGGTGGAGACAAGTACAGTATTAGAGAAGGAAACACATGTAACACCCGTGTATTAGTCATCTAGTGCTGGGTAACAAAACACAGTAGCTTAAAGCCACTCATGTTTCTTACCTCAGTTTCCACAGGTTGGGAAGCGGGGTGGGGCTTAGCTGGGTGGGCTGGCTCCAGGCTTTATGATGCTGCAGACAAGGCGTCCCTGGGGCAGGGTCGACTCCCAAGGGCATTTGTACTGATCTTGGAAGGATTCATGTCCTTGCTGGCCATTATCCAGGGGCTGGCTTGGTTCCTTATCATGTAAGAGAGGATTTGATTTGGGTTTTGAAACCCTCACTGTTTGTTGTAATAGGGAAACAAAAAATGAAAATGGCCCAGATATCCCATATAGACCAGTGGGAACTATACTCAGTATCTTGTAGTAACCTATAATGCAAAAGAATCTGAAAAAGAATATATATATGTATAACTGAATCACTCTGCTGTACACTTGAGACTAACAGAACATTGTCAATTAACTGTAGTTCAACAAAAAAAAATTTTTTAAATAAAAAAAGGACACAAGCAGAAACTAACACACCATTGTAAAGCAATGATACTCCAATAAAGATTAAAAAAAAAAAAGGACACACACAAAAGAAAGGACACACCGACACCTTTGTGTAGGCTCACACAGTGGAATATTATACAGCAGTGGAAAACTAACACACAGAATGACCTCCCAAACATAAGATCACGCAAAAAAAGCGAAGTGCAGAAGAATATCTACAGTATGCTTCCGTTTTTATAAAATTCGAAACCCAGCTAAACTAGCTGATACGTTATTTCAGTGTGCTACAAATGTTAGAGAATTGAAGGGAAAAGTGGGGACGTGATTAACCCAGAAGTCAGCATAGCGGTTGTGTTTTGAAAGCTGGGCGGTTGTGAATGTCTCTATTCTTAGCTGCACGCATAAATTATGGACGCTCTTTGTGTGTTTGATGTATTTTGTGTTTCAAAAGTGAAAAAAACAACCTCCCTCAGACTGCTGTGTAGAACATGGTTCCGATAGAAACAGAATAGCCCACCACAAAAAAGAAACGATAATTACGCAATAATTATGTGACTGGATAGAGGTATTAACTGCTCGTGGTAATCACGTTGCAACATATAAATGTATCAAATCAACATGTGAAACTTACACAAGGTTATATGTCAATTATATCTCAATTTTTTTTTTTTAAATCTTTTGGCCGCGCTCAGCATGTGCGATGGAACCCGTGCCCCCTGCATTGGCAGCGTGGAGTCTTAACCACTGGACCACCAGGGAAGTCCCTAATTTTTAATGTTTTACTTAACCTGACATACCCAAAATATTCTAACCAATATTGTATTCGACATACACAAATTACTTTTTTATTTTATTGAAGTATAGTTAATTTACAATGTTGTGTTAATTTCTGCTTTACAACAAAGTTATTCAGTTATATAATTAATTTATTTTTATTTATTTTGGCTGCATTGGGTCTTCGTTGCTGCGTGTGGGCTTTCTCTAGTTGCGGCGAGCGGGGGCTACTCTTCGTTGCGGTGCGCAGGCTTCTCACTGCGGTGGCTTCTCTTGTTGACGGGCACCGGCTCTAGGCGCGCGGGCTTCAGTAGCTGTGGCGCACGTGCTCAGTAGTTGTGGCTTGTGGGCTCTAGAGCACAGGCTCAGTAGTTGTGGCACACGTGCTTAGTTGCTCCACGGCATGTGGGATCTTCCCGGACCAGGACTCGAACCCGTGTCCCCTGCACTGGCAGGCGGATTATTAACCACTGCGCCACCAGGGAAGTCCCTCAGTTATAAATATATATATTCTTTTTTTTTTTTTTGGCTGCAGTGCGAGGCTTGTGGGATCTTAGTTCCCCGACCAGGTACCAGGTATCGAACCCAGGCCCTCGGCAGTGAAAGCACCGAGTCCTAACCACTGGACCCCCAGGGAATTCCTTCTTTTTTTTTTTTTTTTTGGTTGCAGTACGCGGGCCTCTCACTGTTGTGGCCTCTCCCGTTGCGGAGCACAGGCTCCGGACGCGCAGGCTCAGTGGCCATGGCTCACGGGCCCAGCCGCTCCGCGGAATGTGGGATCTTCCCGGACTGGGGCACGAACCCGCGTCCCCTGCATCGGCAGGCGGACTTCCAACCACTGTGCCACCAGGGAAGCCCTGGGAATTCCCTCTTTTTCATATTCTTTTCCAATAATTAACCAAATTATTGAGGAGATATTTTCCACTCTTTTTTCCACACCAAGTCCAGTGTGTTTTTCACACTCACAGCCTATCACAACTTGGGTGCTAAATTTTCAGTGGTTTAAGGAAAAAATAAAGTTGTCTTTAACGAAAAAGTATTTTACATCACTTCTGTTTGTGGGTTTTAATTAATTAAAATGAAATTCAATTCGAAATTCGGTTACTCAGTGGCTCTGGCTACATTTCAAGGGTGCAGTAGCCTCAGGCTGCTGTAGTTGCCTGGCCAGCACAGGTGGAGAGGATGCTGAGAAGTCACTGAGGTGAGGGACTGCAGTGGCCTGGGCTGGGGTCAGTGCCTCACTTAGAGCCCGCCTGTCCCCTTTCTGGACCTCTCCCCACACCTCCTTTTCCAGGCCTCGCTCCAGTACCCAGCACTCAGGAATCCCCTGTTTCCAAGCCCGGGTGCTTCCCCCCAAGGCAGGCAGTGCCCCCAGTCTGTACACTCCCAGGACCCAGGGGTGGCAGAAGGCAGCTGTTTTGTGGGGTGTGGATCTGTGAGCTGAGGTGCCCTCCGTGTGCAGGTGAGGACCTTCACAATACAGGCCCAACCCTGGGATGTTGAGACCCTCAAAACAGAGGCAGCAGGCCACCAGCTTGGGGCCAGCTCTGCCCACACTGTCACATTCCAGGGCAGAACTGCCAGGAGTCTGAGAGTTCTAAATGTGAACCGGACTTGCCAGGAGGCTTTGCAGGTTTCAATTCTAATCTGTTGCTGTGTAACAAACTACCCCCAAACTTTACTATGTCTCATGATTTCATGGGTTGGGAATGCAGGTGGAGCTCAGAAGGGCGCTTCTTCTGTCCCATGTGGGGTTGACAGGGGGCCTTGCTTGGTGTCCAGCTGGCAACGGTGCTAGGGGCTCTGGGCTCTTTCTGTGGTTGGTCTGGTGCCTCGCCAGCCCCTCTCCCTTTCTGTGTAGACTCAGGGTCTCTCCAGGGCCCACTGATGCAGCACAAACTTCCTATGAGATATCTCAGGACTCCCTGAGAGCAGGACAGTACCTGCCGTCCTCCTGAAGCTAAGTGACGTGGCTGGCAGTGTCACCTCCCTCACACTGCACGGGTCAAGGCCATCACAGACCCAGCCCAGATAAAGGGGAGGGAAGTGGCTGCACCGTTTTTCATTCCGACCAGCAGTGCACACGGCTTCCAGTATCTCCACATCCTCCCAACGTGTGTTTTTATCTGTCTTTTGACCGTAACCATCCCAGTGTGTGTGAAGCAGTATCTCACTGTGGTCCTGATGCTGCCATCTTTAATCCACTGGAGACTTTGTCAGGTGGGAGGATAGTTCTATTTTGTTCGGCAGTGTGTTACTTGGTGTATAATTGTTGAGCCCTTAGCCATGGGTTGTGCAGCCCTCTTGAATTCTTGTAATGGGTCCCAAAAATACTAGGGGTGGGCTTGCTGGTGGTGCACCAAGGGATGGAGCGGGGGGATCGATTTGAGATCTGTCTGGGGGCCAAAGTTGATGGATTAGTTATCGGGGAAGAGAGAGGGTGTGAAGTTAGTCCCACCTCCGACCCCTTCTGCACCCCATGCAGGGCAACTCACAGCCCTTCACTCTAGGTGGCTGACCTGGCTGCACGTCTTGTACCCCTCCAATCTGGGAGCCCCAAATCTTCACTGTCTGTATTGGGGTGAATAGTGTCCCCCCAAATTCACACCCCACCTGGAACCTGTCAATGGGACCTTGTTTGGAAACTGGGTCTTTGTAGGTATAATTGGTTCAATTGAGATGAGGTCATCCTGGGGACTTCCCAGGCAGTCCAGTAGTTAGGACTCTGTGCTTCCACTGCAGGGGACACGGGTTCAATCCCTGGTCCAGGAACTAAGATCCCACAAGCTAGGTGGCACAGTCAAAAAAAGGTGAGGTCATCCTGGATCAGAGTGGGCCCTCGTCCAATGCCTGGTGTCCTTGTAAGAAGAGGGAGATTTGGATACAGAGAGGTGAGGCCATGTGAGAAGGCCAGGTAAAGATGGAGGCAGGGGCTGGAGGGATGTGTCCACAAGCCAAGGTCCACAGGCAGCCACCAGAGGGGCCTGGAACAGATTCCCCCTCAGAACCTCCAGGAGGAAACAGCCCTGCCAACATGTTCGTTAGGAGACTATTACACTCTAACTGTACATTGAGCACTTTGCTGGTTCTGAGTCATTTTGGTGAATTATGGAACGCGAGGATAGTTATGGGGACCCCAAATCTGTAGTCAGCTGGTCCAAGTGAAGGTGGTCCCAAGGGCCCCAGCTGACAGATGGTGTCTGTAGTGGGGCTTGTCTTATGGGAACCATGTCTTCTAAGCAAATAATGGGCTAAACTCCATGCATCCATAGAACTGTAAATTATCTGATGGAAAAATGATGATTGCCCTGTATCATTTTGTTTTGTTTTGTTGTTGATTTTTTTTTTAAACATCTTTATTGGAGTATAACTGCTTTACAGTGGTGTGTTAGTTTCTGCTTTACAACAAAGTGAATCAGCTATACATATACATATATCCCCATATCTCCTCCCTGTGGCGTCTCCCTCCCACCCTCCCTATCCCACCCCTCTAGGTGGTGTCCTGTATCCATTTTGCATTGACTAAACAAATTCATTTCAGCCACCGGATGGCCTAGAAGACATCTTACATGTCCCTTCATTATTTACGAGTTCCATGCACTCTCTGACGCACATCGATGGGATATTCACGTGAGAATCATGCTTTTTCCTTTTTTAAAAAATGCATTTTTTTGGGGCTGCTCTGCGCGGCTTGAGGGATCTGTTTCCCAACCAGGGATTGAACCCGGGCCATGGCAGTGAGAGCCCGGAATCCTAACCACTAGACCACCAGGGAACTCCCCAAAATGCATCTTTTAACGTAATGCCGAGCCCCTCAGCCGGTTGCTGGGGTCTCATTCAGTCATTCGACCAGAACCTATTTATTGAGCACCTACTGTATACTACGAACACCATGCCGAGCAAAACAGATGGCAACTCCTGCTTGGTGAAGCCAACACTTGAGTGAAGGCACGGAATGATTCGGATGAATAAGAATAGGCATAGTATGTTAGACAGTGTTGTGTGCTGAGGAAAAAAGGGGGAGTCGAAATGTGGGTGGGGGCGTGAAACGTTTCACAGGTGGCCAGGGGAAGTGGCACTGAGAGGGGGACATGGCAAGCTGGCACGGGCAGGGGAGGGTGCTCAGGGAGAGGAACTGGCAAGGGCAAAGGCCTTGGGGTAAGACCATGCGGGCACATTCAGAGAACAGCGGGAATGGGTTTCCACTGGGGCTTTGTTCGGAGGGTGAGCAGATGGTTTTGGAGGGATCCCTCTGGGTACTGCAGTGAGAGCCGGCTATGGGGGGCACTGACGTCCGGGGAGGGAGGGCGTGGCTTCAAGTGGCTTTCAAGGTGAGTGCTGTACGTGGGTTTTTGTAAGCCTTTTGACAACCTGATTTTCCCAGGAAAGGAGGGAGTTTCAGAGAGGTTAGGTCACCAACCCAAGGACACACAGCTTATGAGGGATGGAGTGGGATTTGAATCAGGCAAGCTTGACCTCAGAGCAGAGATGCCTCTACCAAGCCCCTCCCCCGGACGTCACAGTCACAGACATCCCAGCCTCCTCCTGCTGTGGCTGCTTCCCCCACTCCTGCCCCACCGCCCGTCCTCCTCAGTATCCCCATAAGTGACCCCGGCCTCCCCGCCTCCTCAGCTTTGCCCTTGACATCTCTGCCACCTGGTGTGTGTTGTTTCCACCTCCTCCCAGCACATCCTGTCTTCCCAACATCTAGAAGTTCAGATGATGACTCACCTCCACCCAGAAGCCTCTCCTTGGGGACCAGAATCATGTCTTGTTCATCTTTGAAAAAAAAAAAAAAAAAAAATGATGTCAGAGGCCAGTCCCTCCCCTGCTTCAAGCTTGCCAAAGGCTTCCTTTGCTATTTTGACCCCAGGTCGAATCCAGACCCCACCTGCAGCCCCCAAAGCCCACCTTCCTGATCTCCTCTCTCCTCCCCCCAGTCACTCTGCTCCAGCCATCCGGAACTCCTCAGGGATCCTCGCCTGTGCCAGGTGTGGCCCCACCTCAGGGCCTTTGCATGTGCTGTGCCCAGAGCCCTCTCCCTTCACAGCCTCCCTGGTCTGGCTTCTTTATATCACTCAGGTCTCAGCTCAAATGTCACCTCCTCAGAGAAGCCCACCCTGACTACTCCACCTGAAGTAGTTGCGTTACCACCCCCCCCAGCGCTGAATCAGCACCCAGTAGGCCTTCAATCAACTCCTGAATCCCCCATTTATTTATTTTTAAAGTTTTGTTTTATTTTATCTTTTGGCCATGCCATGCGGCATGCAGGATCTTAGTCCCCCAACTAGGAATCAAACCTGTGCCCCCTGCATTGGGAGCTCAGAGTCTTAACCAATGGACTGCCAGGGAAGTCCCTAATTCCCCCATTCAGAGGGCAGTTACCACGCACAGAGCCCTCTCCTAAGTGTGGACCAGATTGAATGCATTTTGTGCTCAGGGCATTCCTAGATAACGCTGTTATTTCCATTTTGCAGAGGGGGAAACTGAGGCACAGGGGTCTCGTGCGCGGGATGCCATGCCCGAGTTCATGTAGCTGGTCAGGAGGGGATTCAAAGCCAGGCAGTCAGAAGTCTCCTTGGTCACCCCCGACCCCTGGCCTGAGCCCCCGTTTTCCTCATCCCTGCCCCTCACACCCCTCCTGTCTTAGCTGGCTTGAGTAACCATAACAGAACACCACAGTCTGGGGCTTAAACCACAGACATGATTCCTCACCGCCCTGGAAGTGGGAGGCCCACGATCAGGGTGCCGGCGTGGTCAGTTCCTGGTGAGGGCCTGCTTCCTGGTCTCACTGTGAGCTCATATGGCAGGGAGAGCTCTGGTCTCTCTTGCTCTCCTTACAAGGACACAAATCCTACCGGGGGGGCGGGGGGGCACCCTCACGACCTCACCTAACCCTCATCTCCTCCCAAAGGGCCTGCCTCCAAACACCATCCCATGGGGGTTAGGGCCTCAGCATATGGATTTTGGGGACATAAACTTTTGGTCCATAACACCTCCTATGATGCAAAGGGGCCTCCAGCTCTGCACTCACCTCTCAAATGTCCTTCCCCAGCCCTGGGACTCCTAACCCTGCAGCATTCCAGCTGCCATGCTGGGAGAGAACACTGATCCACCCCCCAAGGCAAAACCAATGCCCCAACCTCCTAGACACTTGGTTTCCCCTCTGTCCCCTGGTAACATCACTCCTGTCTCCCGGGTTTGCTTGTGGTGGGGGGTTAAAGGCCGGGTCCCAAGAAGCAGGGCCAGAACGAGGGTGAGGTCAAAGCTCAGTCACAATGAAAAATCATATTTCAATGCAATATTTTAAAAAAAATTTTTTAATGCAAAAAAATCCATGCTGACTACATTATCAAAATTTGAAATCAAGACAGGATCAATCATACTGTTTTCCTTTCGTCTGGGGCTCCAATATGGCTTGGTAAGGGACTGTCACTGACCCTGTCTTGATGGGAAATTTTAATATTCCATTCATCATGGGTGTTTTGGCGTGCATTATGATTTAAACTATCACATTAAAAAAAATTTACCTCGGGAATTCCCTGGCGGTCCAGTGGTTAGGACTCTGTGCTTTCACTGCTGAGGGCCCAGGTTCAACCCCTGGTCGGGGAACTAAGAGCCCACCAGCCACATGGCTCAGCCAGAAAAAGAAAAGGAAAAAATATATTTATCTCATTCTGGATTAGTGGTGATGATTGCACAAACTTGTGACTCTACAGAAACCCACTGAACTAGAGCCTCTAAAAGGGTGGATTTGGGACTTCCCTGTTGGCACAGTGGTTGGGAGTCCGCCTGCCAATGCAGGGGACATGGGTTCGAGCCCTCGTCCAGGAGGATCCCGTGTGCCGCAGGGCAACTGGGCCTGTGTGCCACAACGACTGAGCCTGCGCTCTAGAGCCTGCAAGCCACAGCTACTGAGCCCGCATGCCACAACTACTGAGGCCTGAGCACCTGGAGCTGGTGCTCTGCAACGGGGGAGGCCACTGCAGTGAGAGGCCCGCGCACCGCGGCTAAGAGTGGCCCCTGCTCGCCACAACTGGAGAGCATCTGCGCGCGGCGACAAGGGCCCGATGCAGCCATAAATAAATAAATATATTTTTTGGAAAAAGGTGGATTTTATGGTATGTGATTTCTAGCTTGATAAAAAATGAGAGAAAAAGATTATCTTGATGAGCAAGGTTTTGGTGCCCCTTTAAATTTTGCGACCCCCAATTTCCCTCTCTTTCCCTCTAGACTCCAAACATCCCGTCCTAACCCCTGCCTTTTGGAATAGCTGGAGTATCTTGGAATATCCTTGGACAACTCTGAGCTCCATGCCTTTGGATGAACAGCACCACCTTCCTGAGTCTCTATTCCACCCCCTATAAACTTGCAACCATCACACAAGTGCTGCTTCATGGGCATCAAAGGAGAAACTGCTTACAAAAGGCTAAGCACGTAGTAAATGCTCAAGAAAAGTTTGCTGTTATGCGTATCTTGAATGCAATGCAAAATTAAATTTTAAAGCGCTTAGGTTTATCAATTCTAAAGACAAGGGATCTCATTTGCAACGCGGGTGCAGATATGCCCGGTTTCCTGGCTGGGGAAGTTGCCAACTCACATGTTCTCCATGAGGGTGGTGAGGGTTCCCCGGTAAACAGGGTCACCTCTCTCTCCTAGGAGCAGAGAGGGACATTCTTAGGGCTGCACTCACCTTAGGAGCAAAATTTAAGGGGGTGCCCAGAACTCAATCCTCAAGATAAATATTTTAATGCAATATTTTCAAAAGTCAAAATGAATACCAAAAAATCCATGATGAATAAAAGATCAAAACTGCAAATAAAGACAGGATCTGACCTTGCATGTGCACAACTCACCTCCCTGCCCTCCACCCCCGACCCTGTCAGATGGTGTCTGTATATAAAACCTTCATTTTTGCTCATCATGGGTGGGGCTATTTTGGCATAAATTTTTAAAATAAAAAATATCTTTTTATTTTTTTGGCCACACCATGCAGCTTGTGGTATCTTAGTTCCCCGACCAGGGATCAAACCCGTGCCCCCTGCAGTGGAAGCTCAGAGCCCTAACCACTGGACCACCAGGGAAGTCCCTATAATACTGTTTATCTTGATGACTGAGTTTTGTGGCATTCCCTTAAAATGTGTGTCAGCGGTGAATACCTCACTCCCCTCACCCTACACCCTGCCCTTTGCTCCAATAAAACTTTGTTGACAAAAACGGCGTCCACAACAGCCAAATGGTGGAAACAACCCATGTGTCCATCAACGGATGAATGGATAAACTAAATGTGGCTCCTCCCTACAGCCTAATATTATTCAGCCTCAGAAAGAAGTCAATGCAGACACACACATGGATGAACAACATGGATGAAGCTTGAGGACACTATGTTCAGTAAAATAACACGCCAAAGGATGAATACAGTATGATTTCATTTACAGGAGGTCTCTAAAGGATCAAATTTATAGAGACAGAAAGTAGAATGGTGGGTGTCAGGAGTTGGGGGCAATTCATGTCTAATTCCCAAGAGTTTACTCTGGGGATGATAGAAAAGGTTTGGGTCAGGATCACGATGATTGTTACCCAGCATCGTGAACGTATTTAATTCCACTGACCGGTATACTTACAAGTGATCGAAATGATGAATATCGTGTATATTTTATCATTAAAAAAAAAACCAGGGACTTCCCTGGTGGCACAGTGGCTGGGTCTCCACGCTCTCAATGCAGGGCGCCCGGATTCAATCCCTGGTCAGGGAACTGGATCCCACGTGCATGCTGCAGCTAAGAGGTCGCATGCAGCAACTGGGGAGACCACGTGCGGCAACTAGGGAGCCCTGGAGCCGCAACTAAGTAGCCCTTGAGCTGCAACTAAGACCCAGCGCAACCAAATTAAAAAAACAAAAGCAGGCACCCCTGGGAAGTAGTTTAGTTGATTTTAAAAAAATATTGCAACTATAAAGTTATTAAATACATGTTTCACATATAAAATATTGCGTATTTAAAATATTGCAATTGCCACCCCAGTCCCTGTCCTTCTCCTCCTCACCCCGCCCTCGCCGGTCTGTCCCTTCCGGCGCTGCGGGCGCAGGGACCTCGCGCGGCCACCAGGTGGCGCCGCTGCGCCCCGCAGCCCCCGGGACATTTCGCGCCCCCACGGTGGGCGGCGCGGAGGCGGCGCGATGCGTCAGCGGGACAGCGAGCCCGGGAGCTGGGGGAACTGAGCCGCGGGGCGGAGGCCAGACCCCAGGCTGGCGGGGGAGGGGGCGCAGCTGTGAGTCATCGGGAGCCCCCGTTCGGCCGTGGTAGCCAGTCCCACGCGGGCCTGCCCGCCTGGCTCGTGAACTGCTTACCAGGGGAGATGGCGAGGCTGGCGGCCGTCCCAGCGTGCGGCCGTGGCTGGCGCACACGTGTGGCTCCAGCACGAAATAACCGGGGGCTTGAGAGAGTGGAGGCCTCACCAAGCCTCAGTTTCCCCTTTTGCATCCTGCAGATGAGAGTAGCCCCTGCTTCCCGCGTCCTTGGGGGTTAAATGAACCGTGATAACGGGGAGCCTGGTGCCCAGTGGGCGCTAGGTACGTTCAGCGCCCGCTCCGGAGGGAGGAAATAAAGGCGGCGACCACCATTGCAAGCGCGCCCAGGTGGCAGCGCGCGACGCACGCAGGAACCGGTTCCCCTCGCTTCTCCCGGGCCTCGATTTCCCCCCACGGTCAGGTGCGAGGCGGACGTGCGGTCAGAACCTTGCAACGCGAGGCGCCTGCAGGGGGCGCGGAGCCCACGAGGCCGAGCCACCTGCGCCTCCCACGCGCGCCCCACCCTGAAACTCGCGGCGGGTGGGGAGGGGCGACCGGTCCCGGCCCTAGGCTTTGCAGCCCCCGTTTCTGGGTACCTCGAGGCGGCCTCCAGCGACCACCACCTCTTGTTAAACGCTTACCGTGCACCCCTCATTTTATTTAGGGCTCACTGCAATCCAAAGAGGCCAGCGCTGCATTCCCATTGGACAGATAGGGACACAGAGGCCCAGAAAGTAAAGCCACCCAGGGTCTGGGGTCCCTGAAGCCTGGGGAGACTCCCGCCACCACCACCTAGAAAGGATCAGGCTGCAAACCGTACTCCATCTCCGTGCAAAACCCCAGCAGAACCTGGAAAGGCGCGGGCCGGGGACTCTCCGGGGTTTCCAGGCCCCCCCGAAAATCCGGGCCGCCTCGCGCGCTGGAAATCCCGCGCGCGCCCCGAAACGCGGCGCGGCTGCCGGGAAATCAGGAGAAAACTTCTGCTTTTTTTTTTCTTTTCTGGCACTCAAGCTCCCCCGGCTCCCTCCCCCCCGCCCCGCGCCCTCCTCCCGGCTCTCGCACCCACGTGGGGCGCCCCCTCGCGGCGCTCCGCCCCCTCCCCGCCGCCGGCCAACTGCAGCGCGGGTTTCTCTCGCCTTTGTTTTTTCTCCAATAGGAGGGGCGGATGAACCACCGGGGCCACGCCCCTGTTTGTACAAGTCTATAAATGGCGGCGCCGGCAGCCGCGCGCTAAGGTCGCTGAAGCCGAGGACGTCAGACTCTGCAGTTCCCTGGATTATCCTTGCTGAGGCACTTGCAATTTTTTTCCGCCTTATTTGGGGAGGATTTCGCTGCCTTCCGAAGGTCTTGACGAACGACTGGGTTCCGTAGGAAGGCTTTGGGCTCTCCGGCCTCGGACTTTGCATTTTCTCCCTTGGAACTGTCGTGGGGCTGTTTTCCACTGTGGATTATAACTGCAACATGACACTGGAAGAGCTCGTGGCGTGCGACAACGCGGCGCAGAAGTAAGTAGCGGGGCCCCCGCCGCCTGAGGTCGGCCGGGCCGGGCGGGGACCGGAGCGCCCCGTGGCCGGCCCGGCGTGACCCCCGTCTCCCTTGGCCCCAGGATGCAGACGGTGAGCGCCGCGGTGGAGGAGCTGCTGGTGGCTGCGCAGCGCCAGGACCGCCTCACCGTGGGGGTGTACGAGTCGGCCAAGCTGATGAATGTGTGAGTGAGACCCCGGCACCGGGCTGGGCGCGAGTGGGGATCTCCGCTCCGCACGCTCCTTGCTGCATCCCTTTCTTGCATGGGGCTGGGACACCCCCAAGTGTCCCTACTGCTGTGGGTCGAGGGTCTTTCTGCCTTATTTTTTTTGAGGGGTGGAGGCTGCAGTATCCCGGTGCGGCATCATCTGCAGGCAGTCACCGCGTCTGTGCCCCTGCCTTACCCCGCCATCCTTTGAACCGAATGTCTTCTCCCCCACCATTTATCTGCATGCAGACGCGATCCCTTGCGCACCTGCGGTTTCTCTTTGCTTTTGCAAACTCCCCGCCGTAACGGTGGCCCCTCCCCAGTCCCCAGCTGACCCACCATCCCACTCTGGCTCCTCAGGGACCCTGACAGCGTGGTCCTGTGCCTCCTGGCTATTGACGAGGAGGAGGAGGACGACATCGCCCTGCAGATCCACTTCACGCTCATCCAGTCTTTTTGCTGTGACAACGACATTGACATCGTGCGGGTGTCAGGAATGCAGCGCCTGGCACAGCTGCTGGGCGAGCCGGCCGAGACCCAGGGCACCACCGAGGCCCGGGACCTGCACTGCCTCCTGGTCACGGTGAGCTGGGCCTCGGCCCCGCCCCGCCCCCTCCCTACCCCGGCACCTGGGCCCGTGTTTGTCAACAAAGTCGAGCTGGCCGGTCTGCACCAGCTCAGCGCTCAGCCATGCTCGGCATGTCCCCGTGGGCAGCCGGCCGGGTCTCGGGGCCTTAGTCACCCAGCGAGCTATTTTGAGCCAGCCTGCTTTCCCCAAAGGGGCCCTGGGAGAGGGGGGCTCCCCAGCCACTCCTGGGGATCCCGCTGAACCCCGTCTCCTCGCCTTCCCACAGAACCCTCACACAGACGCCTGGAAAAGCCACGGCCTGGTGGAGGTTGCCAGTTACTGCGAAGAGAGCAGGGAGAACAACCAGTGGGTCCCCTACATCCCCCTCCAGGAGCGCTGAGACCCTGCCCGGCGTCAGAACCTGTTGCTGCCCAAAAACACGATAAAATAAATATTTGATTCCCCCTCCCTCCCAGAACCCCCCCAAACAACCCAACCTATGAGACCGTCGGGGGCAGGATCGTTGGAGGCTGAAGACAGGAGAGGGAGTGCGCGGCCACCCCAGGGCGCCGGGGCTGGAGCAGCGCCAGCAGCGGCCACTGTGTGAGGAGATGATGGGACCCAGGCCAGCAAGAGAGGGGACCCTGGAGCTCAGGCCTGGCGACAGAGCAGAAGCTGGAGTGGGGGAGCTGTGCCCCCCCCCCACAGGAGGGCCGAGACTCCACACTTCAGGGGTGGGGTGGGACTGAGAGTACCCGCCCCCCTCCTTGAGACCAGAGCTGACATGTGCAAACGGGCCTTTGTGGGCCGAGGGTCCGCACCCTGGCCAGGACAGTACTTTGGGACTTGGGAGACAGGGCTATGTTGCTCTCTACCGGCGAACTCCCAGTCTGCAAACTAAATGGACAATCTATTTTGTTACTTGCACTTGTTACTTGAATCGGTGAAAGAAAGATGGGAAGCTTACAGATACATATATTTTTACTTCTACTATGATGGCCTTGTAATAAATTGTTAAAGCTTCTGGGTTCTTGTGTATTTACCGCCGGCCTCAGTGCGGGACCAGGACCTCCACCTCCCCTGCGCTCCAACAGCACTGGCGCCGCCCACGCCACCTCCCGCAGGCTCACCAGGAAGTGTTACTTAAGTCCGAGTTAGCTGCTCCAGGCTCCTTGCAAAAACAGTGCCTCTTCTCTCTGCAACCGGCGCCACCCAAGTCCAACAAATCTTTGCCTCTTTTTTTTTCTTCTCCCCTCCTCCTGCCCCCGAGCAATTAAAAGACCGGTTTATTACGAAACCTGGCCGTCGTGCCGCCGCTGTTACTCGCTGAGCCAACCCCAAACTCTGGGCACATATAGACGCACCCCTGGGGGCTTGCTGCAGCCCCTGCCCGCCCGGCTGCCACCGCAGCCCAGGTCCAGAGAGGTCAATGGGCCACCTCGACCACACAGCGAGGTGGGCTTGGAGCTCAGAGCTGCCCCTGGGCTTGGGCGTTGCAGGAAGAGCTTCGGGGATCCCCCAGAGAGCAACCCCCACCCACCCAGGCCTTCTCCCTCCCAGGGTGGGCCTCTGCACTGCACTAAAGAAAAAAAGATTTTTTTTTTCTTTCCCCAAACTAAAATCAACAAGCAGAAAAATACCCCAGGAAGTCGTGCTCCCGGCCCAGCTGGGCTTGGCACGCTGCTGCATTTTGCCTCTAAATCGAAACTGTGAGGCCTGGCCGGCCACCTCCTTTTCCCCTGAACTCGCAGGCGCGGTGACTCCCCTGGCCCGGGGCAGGGAACTGGGAGCGCGGCCCAGCCTGAACTCCAGCCTCAGTCTTCCCGCGCCGAGTCTGCGGGGTGGGCTCGCGGAGCCCGTGCAACACCTTCTCACCTCTGCCCCGCACCCCGGGGCCTGGGAACCGGGTGGGGAGGTAACCCAGGGGCCAGACGTAGGCCGCGACCTTTCCACGGAGCCCCACGTGGGCGAGTGAGGAAAACCCCGACGGCCCCGGGGAGTCACGGGGCTGGGGGGAGCCCCGCCGGGGGAGGATGGGGGAGGGAAGGAGAAAGGGGGAAATCCCAGAGGGAGACGAGGGGGGAGGGGCGGGAATCCCTCCAGAGGGGAGATCAGGAGTGGGGAGGGAGGAAAATGAGATGCAGCCCGGAGTAGGGACAACGCCCCCGCCAGCCCCGGGGAGCGGAATCCCTCTGGGGGTGGGGGAGGGGAGATGCTAAGAGGAGATAACCGAGCCCCGCGGGGTGGAGGGGGGAAAGGGGAACTCAGCGGGTCTAAAGGGGGTTGGAAGGAATCTCTGCAGGGATTTGGGGGAGGGGAGATTCTAAGTGGAGAGACCCGAGCCCTGAGGGGTGGAGGTAGGAGTTTGAAGAGGAGGGGTTTAGAGATGGGGGTGGGGCGAGGGGGAACCCAGAGCGGGAGGGGGAGAAGGGCCGAAGGAATCCCTGTAGGGGTGGGGGAAAAAGGAGTGAGGAGACTTGAGCTCCAGGAGAGGAGGAAGGAGTCTGAGGGGAGAGAGGGGATCCTGCTGGAGTTGGGAGGTGAGGGGCCTGAAGCCCCGAGGGGTGGAGAAGGGACTGCGAGGGGCTAGGGGGGAGATGGGGAGGATCCCTGAGATGGGGCCCAGAGAGTGGAAGGGGAGCAGAGGCTGAGGGACCTCAGTGGGGGGCATCAATGGGGAAGGACTGAGGTGGACAGGGCTGGGCTCATTGTTCCAACGGTGACCTGGACTTCCCCCTGTCGAGGCAGGCGGGGCACCCAGGAGAAGCTCCCGGCCGGCTCCGCCCGCGGGTGTGGGCTGCTCTGTCCCCATCCTGACCTTGGCCAGACAAAAGGGCCGCATGACCTCTGACTCTCTCCTCCCTAAGTCCCCGGTGCGGTGGGAGCAAGACCCCAGGCCCCTGGGGTCCAAGGAGATACAGGGCATGGGTGGGACCCCAGCTGTGTGACCCTGAGCTGGTACCTTAACCTTTCTGTGCCTTCAGTTGCTCCTTCCGAAAAATAGGGATAATAATGCTACCCACCTCATAGATTGTTGAGGTCAAATGAAACATATATTCCTTAGATTAGCTCCTCTGACTCAGAATGTATAAAAAGGATTAGCCATTATTACGACTACGACTATTATCAGCACACTTACTGTCCCCTGCATTTCCAGAAGCATCTCCTTTAATCCTCTCACAGCCACCCTGCGAATTAGCAGAGCCGAGACTAGGGTGAGGCGAGCGGCACACGCCTTCCGTGCAAAATTTAAGACAGCAGGAGACCAAAAACTCGGTGGGCAAGATAAAGAATATTTTCAAGCAATATATTTCTAACTCGAATGCAAACAAACAAAAAAAAAACGAGAGAGAGAGAGAGAGAGAGAGAGAGAGAATATCCCTTGGGGACCAAAACTGTAAATCAAGATAGGATTAGCCGATTGGTCCCTTTGCCTCTCTGCGGGCACCGTTCCTGACCCTGCCTTGATTTCAACTTCGATATTTGGCTCATTTACTTTGCAGGTTAGGGTTAGAGGTTAACTGACGACGCAGAGGGGGCGTGGCTTCTCAGAGGGGGCGTGGCTTCCCAGGAGAGGTGAACCCCAGCTCTCTCCACTGCCACCACGCGAACGTGCGAACGTGCGAACTTGCAGGGTCATGGCTCTTACGTTCTGATACCAGTTCTCCCATTATTCTCATTAATGTTATTACTACTCTTGCTGTTGTTGTTGCTGTCGTTAATAAAAGCATTGAGTCTTCCTGACCGAACCCAGAATCCAACGGCTGTTCGGAGGAGGTATTAACAGCAGCTCGGCTGATTCGGTCGTCTCTGGGTGCAGACACCCTTAACTTGACCACTGTCCACTGAGGACGATGCCGTTGTCCCATTTTCCAGAAGAGGAGCCTGAGGTCCAGACTGGAGGAGCCACGGCTTGGTCAGGAGTCTTGAAAACCCAGGGGGACAGGGAGAGGGGGCAGGCTGCACCCCAATACACTCCCCCCCCCACCAGAGTTCAGGGAGGAGTGGCCACAGGTCACAAAGGCTCGGTCACTGTTGCAGGTGCCGCCTCCCCGGGGCTGCCACTGCTGGGGGCTGGGTGCCAGGAGCAGGACAGTGCAGGAAGACGCTATTCCCCAGCTGGGTGTGCACCCACGCTCACCTCCACCCACACCTGCACCCTCGGGCCTGAGACACACACACACACACACGCAGGCACACCTGGACACGCACACACAGCCCCCCAGACCTCATACACACTGTTGCCCACATGGGGCCCCCCAGCACTTCTGGGTGGAGAGCTCAGACTCCAGCTTCACCCCATCCCCTTAGGCACGTGGCTTCTCTGAGCTCCATTTCCAAGTCTGTCCCCTAAACATGCTGGCTCCGTCAAGCGTCTGTCCCCACGTGCGCCTGTGCACACACACGCCACAGTGGACACGACCACAGAATCACACGCGTGTCAACATGTGTAAAGACAGATGTGCTCCCTGTCCCGAGGCCTCAATGGTGTGTACGCTTCCTGCTATTTCCTTGAACCCTCCCTGCCCGGGAAAGGGGACTGGCCTTGTGAGCACGTCATGAAGCCCATAATGTCCCCCTGGACTTGGGGACCGGGCTGGGGGGCCAGGAGTGAGACAGTCACATAGGGCAGCGATACTGGGAGAGGTGATATGATAGTAGCTGACGTTGCACTGGGCCAGCCCCTCAGCCCTGCCATCACTTATCCTTCTGAAAACAACGCCACGATAGGTACTGTTATTCTCTGCTTCTTACAGGTAGTAATTCAGAGTTAGAACTTTATATGTGTATATAGATATATATGTGCATATATATGAGATATAATTCACATATCATAAAATTCACCCCCTTTAAAGTATAATTCAGTGGTTTTTAGTATATTCACACAGTTGTGCAATCATCACCATGATCTAGTTCCAGAACATTCCATCACCCCAAAAAGAAGCCCCGTCCCCATGAGCCCATGAGCAGTCACCCCCATCCTCTCCCAGCCTCTGACGACCACGAATCCACTCTCTATCTCTGGATTTCCCTGGAAATAAAACGTTCTGGACGTTTCATACAGATGGAAGCACACACTCTGTGGCCTTCTGTGTCTGGCTTTTCTCACCTGCATGACATCTGGGGGCTCATCCACTTTGCAGGGTGTGTCACTACCAAAGTTTGGACTCGTAGTGCCCGCCCTGCATCTGTGGGCCCCAGCACTAGCACTTCCCCGTAGCCCAGGATCTGGGAAGGCACCGCACCCTCATCCCACCCCACCCCTGGCATGCGGCGTGGCACACACACCCTGGGCCTAGACGCTGCTTGCACACCTGGCCCTCTAACCTCTGCCCAGAACCCTTCGTCCCTCCCTTTCCGCAAGCTAACACCCAGCACCCTCTTGTCCTCACCTGAGATGTCCTCCTCAGGGAACCCTGCAGATGAGACCCCTGAGAGCCTGCCTCCTGGCTCTGCCCACTTCCTCTGCCCCGCCGTGTTTGGAATGACAACTTCATCCTGTCACCCTTTGCTCCTTATCCGTCTCCTGTGTTAGGCTGCAGATTCAAGAGGGTTGGGAGAAATGTGTTTTTCTCAGCCTCCAGGCCCCTTGTGGCCAAGCCCCTCGTGGGACCCACTTGGCACTTCCTCAATGCTGTGGCCCGAAGATTCAAGCCCGGATCCGGAGTTACATATAACCAGAGATTGACCCATCAGCCACCTCTTTCCGTGGAACAGACTGTTTTGTCCCTAAGGGACACACTGACCAGCCAAGTGCTGGGTCCTGGCCAGACGCAGTGACACCACCTCTCCGGGGAAGCTGGAACCTGGCGTGGAGGCTGCCGGCCCTGCGCTCTTAGGCAGATTGCTTCACCTCTTTGGGCTCAGTTTCCTTATCTGTACAATGGGCATACTGATCGGAGTGCCCATCTCTCAGGCGTCCTGAGCATTAACTGAGTGAAGATAGGTAAGGCACTTAGAGCAGAAGGGAGAGCCTTCCAGAAGGGTTGGTTGGTATGTGACTATTTGATTCCTTCTACCTGTGCATGGCAGCATTGGCCTCTCTGCCTGTGTCCCTGTGAGTAGGGCTTGGTCTCTGAAACTGTGTGGCTACGTGTTTGGGTGGTTGGATCTGTGTCTGGCCAGGACCCAGCACTTGGCTGGTCAGTGTGTCCCTTAGGGACAAAACAGTCTGTTCCACAGAAAGAGGTGACTGTTGGGGTCACCAACTGGGGTGCCATGATTATTGCATGATTTATTGGCTTCCAGTTCCTGAGGCCAGAAATCTGAGAAAAGGTGTCAGCCGGGCTGCTTCCTTCTGGGGCTGTGGGGCGGATCTCTCCAGTCTTCCCTTGCTTCTGGTGGCCTCAGGTGTTCCTTGCCTCTTAGATGTTTTTCTCCTGTATCTTCACATCTCTTCCTTCTATGTGTGTCTCTGTGTCCAAATGTCCCCTTCTTTTTAAATTTTATTTTTTTTAAATTTTTGGCCGTGCCACGTGGCTTGCGAGATCTTAGTTCCCTGACCAGGGATCGAACCCGCGCCCTCGGCAGTGAAAGCACAAAGTCCTAACCACTGGACTGCCAGGGAATTCCCCAAAAATGTCCCCTTCTTATAAGGAAACCAGTCACGATGGATCAGGGCCACGCTGAGGACCTCATCTTAACCTGATCATCTGCGACGATCCTATTTTCAGATTAGTTCCCATTCCCGGGTACCGGGGGTCGGGACTTGCGCATCTTTCGAGGGGACACAATTCAACCCATAACCCCCCAATATTACCCCAACCTGAATTCCCAGTCACACATCTGGACACGTGAGACCCCTAGGCTCACATGCAACTGACACCTCTCTGTGTCTTGTCTACTCTGGTTTCCCAACTTAGACCCAGCAGCGGCCCGAGTAACCCTGAACGAACGAAAACACACACCTGGGCCACTGCCCTTAGACACACAGATAAAGAACCACGCAGCCTCCAGCGTGCACACACGGGCCAGAGAGGAAGTGGTGGGCGGGATTTATTTATCCACCAACCTCACCTTTCCTGTTCCAGGCTGTTCCTGGGGGCTTCGACTCCCTGGTACTTCCTGCCTGCCCACAGTGGGTCCAGGAAAGGCCCCAGGACAGCTGTGTGGTGTTGGGGCTTGTCCCCTCGGGTGGCTAAGGAGACGTGCGTAGCTAGCATCTCGGAAGAGTGGCTCTCAGACCTCAGGGTGCACGGGAGCCCCCGCCTCAGCTTCACACCTCTGGCTCCTCCCATTCAGTAGGTAAGATGGCGCCCCTGGGGGTACCCATGTCTGCCGGAGCGGGGGCTCCCCTTTTCTAGGAAGCTGCAGAAGGAAACCACGTGCTTTCTGGGAAGAGCGTTGGGCCGGGCTTCTACATAATGCTTCCCTGCTTACTCCCCGGGGTCAGGGTGGGACCTCTGGCCCTGCTCTCCCCTTCCCTCTGCAAACCAGCCCGTGGTCCCTTCGCCGGCGGTGCCCCACCGCCCCGTTCCCCCATTGCCTCGCCTGCTCTTTTTTTCTCTCCCTGACCTCAGGGGCCGGGCAGAGGCCGTGGCCTCCCGGCTAGATCTTCAGGGTCGAAGTGGTGCCCTGGGCACAGGCGGGTGGGGAGTGCTGGCGGAGCATGTCTTTGCTGGAAGGGAAAAGTCTGCGAATGATGCCCCCTGGAGTTGTGCACGAAAGATTCTGGGAGGCCTGCCTGCCACCGCCCCCGAGCCCACACCCCAGTGTGGAGAGGGAGCACCAGATGGACAAGTTCGCCAGTCACCCACAGCCTTGCACACAGATACCCACGGGCCCACGGCGACCACCTCCAGAGACCCAGAGTGACACACAACCCGAGTGACACCCCCGCCGAGGATGCCCGGGGAGTAGCGGGCGCACGCAAACACACACACACACACACACACACACACACACACACACACACAGAGCTGCATCTGTGTGTGGGGGGGTCCCTTCGCAGCACCTCCCCATTCTTTCCTGCCCTGTTGTTCCTCCTGGTTCCCACCCACGCCCTGCTCCCGGGCGCCGGGTTCCCAAGGTCCGGGGCTGTGCTGGGCTGGGGCGGGTGAGGCGCATCGCGGGGCAGCCGAAGACCCTTTTGCACACGTGCGCGCGCCCGCCCCAGGCGTGAGCGCGCAATCGCCGGCGTGCAGGCGCGGAGCGGCGTTTGTGCCTCTGCGCCATAAATGCCTCCGGGATGGCTGGCAGGGTGGCGGAGGGGGCAGCCGCGGAGCTTTGGATTCGAATCTAGTCTCAACGGTTAACTGGCTACCGGCGCGTGCAAGCTTGACTCAGTTTCCCCCTTCGCAAAAGGGAAAATCTAACTGCCCTCCCACGTGGCTAGGCGAAAACATAATGCACCAAAGCACTTCGCAAAACGCTGGGCCTGGGCGACCCTTATTACCCCTTCCCTCCACCTCACCCTCCCACCAGCCACTCGGGGTGGGGTGGGGGGCGCCGACCCAGGCCCCAGACGCCCCTCCCTCCCCAGCAGGCAGGAGTCCCGGCTTCCTCGTTCCTTAAATTGGGTAACTGGAGACAGAGGCGGGTGTGTGAGAGACAGAAATCCCCGAGTGGGCGAAATGCAGGGGCCTATCCCCCTCGTTTCCCCACGTCCCGACCCCCACCGGCGCCCCCGAGGGTGCGCCCTGGGCGCGCAGCCCTTGCGCGATCGGAGCCCCCATCGCCGGCCGCCGAACCCCTCCCGTGCCCCGCGGTGCCAGCCTCCCTGCGGTGCCCGCCAGGCGCGCTGTCTGCGGCCGCCCCGGCATGGAGGGGTGGTGTCCAGGCCGGCGGCGGCCCCGGCGGCGTCTCCCCGCTCCCAGCCCCTGGCGGCGGGCGGCCGGGCCGAGGGCGGGGCGTCTGCACAGACCCTCCTTTTGTGAGAGGCGCCTTCCCCGGGCGGCCTGGCGCGCAGGGCCCGGGCGCCGCGCCAGCGCCCGGAATAGCCTCCCCGCCCCGCCGGCCGCCCCACGCCCCGCCGGAGCCGCCTGACCTGCCCGGCCAGGCGCGGGGGGTGGGGGGAGCCGGCCGCAGCGGCGCGGGTCTGCGCGCACGAGGCCTACGGTGGGGAGCTCCTCTCCGGCTGCAGACGCCCACTGGGTCAGCCCGGGTCTGATCTGCGTGCAGGGCCGACCCCTCTCCTCCCTGCAAAGGCTACTGTGGGCCGACCCCTGTCTGCGCGCCAAGGCCTACTGTGTGCAGACACTCACCTGCCTACAAACACCTGCAGAGAGTGGATCCCTTCGTGCGTGCCAGCGCGCAGGGCACGCAGACGCTGACATTAAACACCCGTGTGTGGCACCTGAGCGTGTGCCCGCATCGTTCTGTACAGAGGTACATGCACGCTCACCGATGCCCGTTAGTGGAGACGTCTGTACCCTCAGATACCCGCGTCTGTGCAGGTACCACGAGCAGATAAAAACCCTCAGACCAGCACACCTGCATTGGCCAGCACCATGTGTGGTCACCAGGACTGCAAACTCTTTCCAAGTTCAAATGCTTGCTGTGCAGACCCCTGACGCCAGCAGATTTGGGGTGGGAGCAGCGTGGAGGGCACCCACTGAGAGCTGGGACCCTCTGCAAGGAGCCTTTGTGTGTGCCTCAGTTTCCCCTCCTGGAGAGGGACCCTCCTCTGCTTGAGTCTCTTCTGCTCGTCCCAGCTGTGAGGGGCTCTGGAGGTTCGAGAGAAAGCGGGTTGCACACCCCCTCCACCGGGTGAGTCTGGGCTGTGGACTCAGGCATGCAAGGCTGGGGGCAGGGCCTCCCCCCGAGCCTTCCTGGAAGCCCAGGGGGCAGGTGCAAAGGCAGGTGGGCTCTGCGGGCAGCACGCTGGCAGCGGGTGGCTTCCCTGAAACTGAGCACAGCAGCTGCGAGAGGTTTCCGGGCCTGCCGGGCCCCACCCGGCCCTGGGGCACTCTCGGCAGAGGGGTGAGGGGGGGGCGGGGGGGGCAGTGCCAAGGAGGAGCCGGGCCCAGCCTGCACATGCCCGCATGGGAACCACTGGGGACGCGCACACACCCCGTGTGTCTGCGTGTGCGAACCCTGCAGCGCACACACCAGTGTGTGTGCCGTGCACACACAGAGGCTTGCCCTTGTGGGCTGCGCGCTAACCATACAACACAGGCGATGGCCCCAGGGTCCATGTTCGCCCTTAGGCTCCTGGTGTGTCTCTAGCACCCAAGTGGGTGGTTCTTGCTAAGTATTTGTGGAGTGAACCAGTGAATAAGTGGACGCATCAGTTTGCAACTACGTGCCAAGTGTTCACCACGTGTTGGGCACTTGCACATCCGGAAACAACAGAAAGATCCTTGGACAGACATTCTAGGCATGTGTGCAGGGGCGTGAACAAGCTCACACCTGCACACACCTGTGGGTACCATGCATGCTGACCAGGAAACACCTGAGGCCACCTTAATTCATTTACCTGCAGAAACCAGAGTCAGGTGTGCACACACAGGCCTTGAGGATAAACACACATTCCTGTGCACACAATTTCCCCCCTTCTCTGCCTGGGCTCTCCACCCGCCACCTGGCTCCTGGCCTCCCCTCCCAAGGCCACTGGGTGTCCACAGCTGCGTCTGGAGGGGCTCCTCAGGGTGCAATGAACTCCGCCCCCGACCCTCTGAACTTCTGTTACCAGGTGGCCCTGTGGCCTGGGATTTCCGTTTGAGCTTCTCCTCAGTCTTAGGCTATTTCTGCAGAAGGCTTCAGACTAACATGCAGCCAGAGTTGGCGGGGTCACAGCTGTGCAGGACGGGGGGCTTGGAGAGGCGGCTCCTAGATACCCCCAGAAACCATCGTTCCATTTTACAGCCTAGCAAACTGAGGCCCAGAAGGGAGAGGCACTGTGAGAAACAGCCGCCCTGGCCGGGGCCCTCTTCTTTCTCATACTCTTGCAGCCCAAACAGTAGGTTCCCACGGCCTGCAGCCAGGGTGGGGACAGGAAGGTGGGGACCAGCGGGGAGGAGGAGGCCTGTGGGGGGAGGGGGCCTGTCTGTGTCCTGGAGACAGAGAGTGAGGCTGGTGGCCCAGAAACGCCCACCTCGGCAGACACACACACACAGCTCACAGCGACCCAATCTGGAACACACAGACACACGTCCTGTTCCTGTCCTGTCCCAGAGGCTCCCAGCCCAGCTTCCAGATGGGGCTCCTGCCCTGCTGGAGTGTGTGTGTGTGTGTGTGTGTGTGTGTGTGTGTGTGTGTGTGTGCGCCTGTGTGTGTTTGGCCTGTGTGTATGTGTAGGTGACATGCATTTGTGTGGACGTTTTTGTGTGTATGAGTGTGCATGCGTGTTTGTTTTTTGTAATTGTGTGTACATGGGTATTTGTGTAGGTGTGTGTGAG